>NC_083549.1:5474967-6674967 GCF_018135715.1 Danaus plexippus
CGTCTGTGAATAATCAGATAGTTATATGTAATACAAAGTAATTATTTTCCGTCCCCTTAAAACTCTTATAAGTATGAAAATTTTTGTTTTGTGTTATAAAGCAGTCATATGAAATCTGTTCTCTACGCTTATTCCAAGTTTCATAATCATACTAAATACGTAGAGTTACAAAGTTTCATTAAACATCTTCGTACTTTATGATATGGATGTAGGTTATTGAATAAGATACGGGGAAAGCATCGTATGTAGAGACGGTAAAAACTCGTATTAAACAGACATTTCCCTCACTTCGATTAAGGAGTAAATATCTCTTGCAGTCATCGAGACGGTATATATATATTTATATATATTATATAATAAATCATCATTTCTATATAATATATGTGTTGTTTTTCAACTTGTTCGTAATTACTTCTCAATAAAACAACTGCGTATTATATCTTGACAAACGTGACCATACTTATAAGCGTGGTATTTAATGACGCAATATATTCCTTTAGTATTTATATGTAATATTTATTATAAGGTTTATAAAAATATTATTGATTTAATACTAGTATCTCGACAATGTATATATATATATATAAAGAGCGTAACCTTAAGAAGAATGCGTAAAAATTTATCCTTATATATATATATATATATATGGAACTAAACGATTGTGTTTATTTTATTTGTAACGTGAAGAATAGCGAAAAGTTTTTCTTATTATTATAATTTTCATAAAGGAAAAACATAATTCACATATGATATAAGTATACATTGAAAACATAATATTAACATCAAGGCCGACTCACGGAAAAATTATTAAATATATAATAAATAGTACGTGGTGCTTTGTTATACTCACAGCATAAAATGTAATCCAGAGAAAGCTTTTATATGATATTTTTGTATAAAAAGTCAGTACACATTTACAACTGAGTGTTTAGATGTAACTTAAACGTACATATGTCGGATTTTTAATAATCCCTGTAATGGATTCCAAACGAATATATCATGAATTTAAATGAATACAAATGAAGTTGTAACAAAAAATTAATGTTCGTATATGTGAACATTTATTAGTAGATAAGTGAGATGAATGTTATTTGCATCATCAATGAGATGGAGTACATCATCAATGAGATGGAGTACATTTATTAATCTCTTTGTTGACTGAAAATATTTACACTATATTAGACATTAAACCTATACTAGGCGTATAATGAGATCGAAGACTTTCGCGTGTATTCATTAAAATAAGACAAATATTTATAAAAAATTATTAGTTTTATTTTATACTAGGCGTATCCTTCGGCTTCGTCTAACATTAAACCCCATTTAAGGTAAGCTTTATCGTTATAATGAGGTGTCGCTCTATTTCTTGAGGAACATTTTTACTAAGCGACAACATCTTCTTGATTAAAAACGCAATTTTGTAAATCGGCACTAAATTTAATATAAGGAATAGTAGATACGAAACATCAAGTCGAATTTTTAGAAACAAAATTAATTTGAAATTACAAAACAGACACTTAAATTTTATTTATCAGTATAGATACGAGTAGAAATAATAATTTATTGTCTGCTTGAGTACCTTTTCTAATTTCTCGCCATTCCCGGTATTGTGTTATAAATAAAGCCATCTGTGAGCATGATAACGACAACAAGACAACATTATGGAAAAAAACACAATGGCTATGAAAATTCTTACGATGTATTGAAATAAATAAGAAAAATAAATCTTCATTTCAGTATATTTCTAAAATGTCGCTAATAATTGTGGTCAGTTTTCTCTCCCTTAGTCCTTTAGTTAACGTCGTCGGACTACGTACAGATCGTCGAGAGTTTTTCAATTCATAAATGTTCATACATTATATATAGTGTTGACGTAAATCATTGAATGAGGAAACGGGTAACGCTTCGTATGTAGTGTGACGGTTCATACTTAGACTAAGCAAACCGTCAAATTTAACGCCTATTATCATTACTAGAGCATTTATATTTCTAGTCATAACTTTATATTTTCATATTATATGTAATAGTTATAATAATTTCTAGCACGGTGTTCACGGCGGCGCACAGAGCGTGGGTCCCTGCGGCTGGTACTCGGCCTCCGCGGCCCCTGCGCCTACAGCGCCAGTCAGACTCAAACGTGCTCCGCCCCACCAGCTGCCGGTTAGACATTTGTTTTGCTATAACTACAAATTCATACGAGAAATATATATCCACCATTTTTATTTATGCTAAAAATGTGAAAAAAAACCTCGTAATATTGTTTTGTAAGTAAAAATTTTACTAGTGTATCTTAATCACAGGCTGGGAAGATAAAAGTAATTCGGTTTTTGGACTGAGTACATGCTATCAAATATTTATTTATTAATAGGTTAAGTAAATCTAAAAATCCGCTTAGATTGTATAATTCATATAATGTACAAGTAGGGAAGATATTTCCTTATGATATGATAAATTATTAAATACGTATATTTTTTTTCTAATACAACTACCTTCTGTGACGTATCGGTCGTATTAATATAATGTTTCATTTTATACAAGACGGTAGGTGCTGTGAGCGGGAACAATGTCCCTCAGGCACCGCTCTCGCCTACAGCCCTACAGAACACGCCGCCACACAACGTGAGTACACCATCAAATTGATATAATAATAAGTTATTAGGCTCTCATTTGTTCTACTAATAATTTTTCTAATGATCTCACATTCACATAGAAAACATTTTCTCAAGCTGTTTTAATATTTTTGGACACTATTTAAAAGTAATCTTGTACTTGTCACCAATAAAAAGTAACTTTGCTATTAAAATATAACAAGGATTAATATTGTATTAAAATTTGTTAATAATTAAATAATGTACCATTAAGCTCATACTACCGTACCATATCATATAATAATCATTTTGAAAAATCTATTTTTTATAAAGAATATGAAGTAAATCTTCAGCATTTAACAATTATATATATTAATTGCAGAATGTAATGTCGTCATCAGTACGAGCGGCCGCGCCCGCCATGCACATCTCTCAGACGTCTACTGGTGAGTATTGAAATTTGATTCTAATACATTTCTTTTATACTTTCCCCCTAAAGTTTCTCCTCTCCCCTCCCTTGAGTATCCCCCCCACCCGTTATAAAACAAATTGTAAATAAATGATGTTTGACATTACAAACCATCAGCGGTTAGTTGTAATGTATAGATAAAAAAACCTATTTTTCTTAAAGCATTTCAATCAGTGTGTAATAACAAATAAATCTGGAGACCTCTAGCATCCACCATAATAATATTAAAAAATTTAACTGTTGATAATATTAATTTATGATAACTCCTAAATTAAGTCTATCTCGACTGAAAGATGCTCTAAGAATACATATGTATGCGACGCAAAAAAATTCTGTTTTACCAATGCATTTGAAACCTAACAGACAGATGAACATAAGCAAACAAATATATACGTCCATGTATTATGCAGAGCATATGTTCTGTGTGACATTATATTATCATGTGTCACAGTGACTTGATTACGTAAGAGGAATAACTTGAGCTAACAAGTGACTAACATCTCAGTAACAAATCACTAGCAACACGACGTTGTATTGAGGACAAAAAATGTTTTCACGCCTCATACGGTCTGTCGGTGAATTTTTTTAGGTCAATGTATCAAATAAGTGCATTTGTTTGTCACTGCTCTCACAGCGGATGTATATGTTTTTTAATTGGTAGATTCGTGAGTTTTTTTTATTCTGTAAACTAATTATTTTCGTCCATTGTCTGTTGTACGTCGATTGAATGCTGTATTGATATTTTACATTCAGATGAGTTGTTTTACACGACCCTCGTAATAACCCTTGTTTTTCCTCAATACATTGAATCGAATATAATTATATTATCTCCGCAAAATGAAGCTATGTTTTTTTTTTAATTTCATTGTTATGATAAAATGACTAGTTATGATATTTACATAATATTCTCCCATTTTGTATTGAATATGTATATGTTTTAAATTACGCATTACAATGCGAAATGTTTTGTTCTTAGCTAAATATTGAACAAATTTCCGAATACGTACAGCAATTTAAATGCTTTAAAGTTTAAAGACACACAACAAGTGTCACTCATAGTAACACTAACACTCACACATACACATACATGCGTATAATAATACATAAATATTTCTTTGTATTTACATGTTAGTATGTAATTTCCAGTTGTCCCGAAAGGTGCCAGTGACGTATTAGTGAACTCCACGCCATCAAACCCACCCCCCGCCGCTAACAGACTCATCAACATGACGCACTGGCCGTGAGTATAAAACGTTATATATCTAATGTACGTCCTATAAGTATAAAAGACAAGGTTTTATTTATTCAGCCAGACAAGGTTTTATTAATTCAGCCAATGTGTTAATAGTTCTTCATGATATAAATGTATTAATTGTTAAACTATTAAGCATGTTATCTCATGATAGGATACTTATTTCGTACCCTTTGTGCAGTTGACTGTTATAAGATATTTTTTGTTAAATTTTCATCATAAATCAAAACTTGTTTGAACGGGTCGTGAGAGAATAAAAATTAAAATACACTATAATCGCACTAGTCATAATTGTTTTAATATTATTCATTGATTGGAATTTAAAAAGAGAAATATGATATCTTATGTATTATAAAATCTCGATGAAATGTACCTAAGAATGACTTATAAATAAATTATAAAGAAACACAAGTAACTGATAAAGGGACATCATTAGAAAATAGCCATTGAAAATATTTCTATATATAAAAATGATGTATAGAGAAAAGATGCAACGGCGTATCATTAAAAATGTTTTTCCACTGCATATTCTAAACTATGAAGATGACTTGCCAAATTCAAAAATAGAATACATTGTAAACAACGTAAGATTCGAAGAAAAACCTTACCTTCGTATCTGAAACAAAAAAAAAAAAACTTGATTCACGCTCATAAATAATTACGTTAAGTATACCGAATGCATTAAAATTGTTTGTATTCAGCGTATTTCTCAAGATTTTGTCAAGGTCAAGGTGCAGATAGTGTTTTGCTGTGTTTTATATACTATTGTTTTAATATGTATTGTAACATCGCCAGCGTCTGTATTACTGTGGAGGGGAGTGTTCAAATATTAAATATCATTCTATTAAACATTGTAAGAATGATAATAATCATGTGAATGTTTGGTTAATCTGTTGTAATATGAATTTAAAATAGAAGCAAAAATATGTAGGACCAGTCTTTATAAATGGTAATTACAGCGATGATACATCAGAAAATATATAAGCAGAAAATCTATATTAATTTGAAAATTTCTTAACTATGTGGCCAGATAGTCCAATATAGCTACATAAGTAAGATTTCAAAATCAGTTTAAATAACGTCATTGCTGAAGTCTTATATGAGTATAAAGTTTATATATATATATATATATATATAATATTTTATGACGTCACAGGGACTGAATTAAGAAGACCTTTTTAGTAATTATAGCTATTTGACAGCTGGAATGTCACATGTGACATAGATAAATAAAAAAATGAAATCAAATAAAAGACAACAATTATCAGTGTGGTGATATTGATAAAAATCAAATTATGATAACAATATCTTCAAATATTAGCACCAAATATGATAAGACGCCATTAAAGTTTTCACTTTGTTTTGTGAGTTTTTAAAGAGCAATGGCGTCGGTCAGTCGGCCAGTCAGTGAGTGCAATACAGAAAATACAAATGACGATTTTATAGATTGCCATGTGTTTGAGTAAATATCTGTTGCTATTGTATTATTTTGATATTATATTTTTCTAGTAAATTCTAGAAAAATATGTTATCTGTGTTAAGAAGTGAAGTCTGTGGGAAATGTATAATGTATACGAAATATATTGTAAATAAAGTTACGTTTATAGCTTTGTTTATAAATATAAGGCGTATTATGTGTTGCCATGTTTACAAACATACCTCCAACTCGATTATTTCTAATAACAGTCAATAATTGTCGCATAATTTTATTTGCTGAGATATATATTTTTTTTATTGAATATTAAAAAATACCTGTACGTTTAATTACAGTATTTATTAATAATACTAATTGTCATAGGCGCCGTGATTATGAGTAGGCAGGCATGTTAAGTGATCTTGTAATTATTCTTGCTATAATCATCATTGCGCATCCTAATTCAATTAATAATTGCATTGGAAGTTGTGTGTGTTAAACAATTATAAATTTATTACAAATTGCTTAACATCACTGCTATCGACAGCGAAATAAATCTTTAAATTATACCAATACCCAATTAATAATTTATTTAAAAACAATATTTTTGTTTATAAATTAATATTATTAAACGTAAATAAACAATCTTTTGGAATAACATCATACGTCAAATTATCTTAATAGTTTAATTATGAAAATATAATAAAAATGAAAAATATGTAAGGAATAATTCTACTCTTAATTTGGATATTGAAAATAATCTAATTTGGATAGTTTTTTCGTCGTGTTTAAAATGTAAATCTTTTTCTGATATGTCCAGTTGGCACCACGGCGCCATCTCTCGCGAGCGTGCGGAGGCGCTGTTGTCTGGCTCACCGGACGGTGTGTTCCTGGTTCGTGAGAGCACCAATTTCCCCGGCGACCACACGCTCTGTGTTCGGTTCAGGGGTCGTGTCGAACATTATAGGTATATACATAAGTATAATATATTGTAATTCACTTAATAAATCACACTCCACGCAAATTGTTATAGTATAGTAATAACAACGTTCCACGTTTGAAATTTGCATAAAAATATGTAAATATTTTTTATGTCGTTTATATGTAATTATATATTAGTGTTAATTATCCTTTCCTTTGATTGTTTTTGTTAGATCATCAAATTTATTTGTTTAATAAATTATGTAATGATTCCAGAGTGAAATGGGCTACGGCCCCGGACAGTCAGAACCAGCGTCTGACCATTGACGATGAAGAATTCTTCGACAATATGACGAATCTAATACAGGTATGTTAAACAAAATATACATTTTATTACACAACATCTTATTATTGTAATAATTTTTAATATATTCCCCAGCACTACTTGAAAGACGCGGATGGTTTATGTACAAAATTGGAGCGATGGCTTCCCAAGGCGTCACCGAATGGTGCCAATAACAACAACTTGCACCAGGCGACCTTCACGCCACTGCCACAGGTAGAGAGACTCGCCTTTTGTGACAGATATAATATATTATCAACATTTATATATAAACAACTAATCAATCATTGGTTACAGACCAGTAACATTAACAAGGATTACATATTTGAATAAATTTCAATTATTTAGTTCTCTATATCCTCGAACATTTATGTAATTAGTCTGGTTTGAATTGTTATGTACTGGAATCCGATCGTTCCATAAGTTATAAACACTACGATATAATTATAATAATTTTTATTGAACACAGTACAGACGTATGCCGGGTGTCGTGCAGTATCAAAGAATAAAGTTTACTGAAACGCTTTATTCTAGTTGCTAACTAAGTTTAGGTTTCCTTGCGATGTTTGGTTAAAGAGTCACGACACGACACTGCCAGGACGAACCAAAAAGAGCTCTCATGATATTCGTCGCTCGGACAGACATGTATACACATTATATATTATTGGTTACTAACCTCAGCAGCCACCCCCGTATCCTCCTACACCGAGCGTGTCAAGTTCTCTGAGCGCGGTTCCATTCCAACACGGATTCGGTCACCTGCCCGGGGACGCCACTGACGGACCACAGAAATTCGTCGACGCCAGTCAGTATAACATACGCATATAACACGTTTTCCATTAGGACATATTTAAAGAAAATACGTTTTTGGTTGTCGTGTAAAGAATGTGTTGTACTGAATTATATTTTATATTGTATAATAATCTAGTTCATTAGACATGTTTGTATTTTGTATTTGTATGATATATAAAAAAAAACTATTTCGCGTCTATATGAAAACTTTGGAAGGATTATAGTTACGTTGAAATAAAGAATTTTATAATTTTATTAAAATTCAAAACTTTTCAGTATGGATAGTCGCAAATCATTTAAGAAAATGTTATTATGATTTTTAATTATTATTACAGGGTGGATAATAGCGGAGAGGGATTTGGAAATCCGAGAAAACATCGGCAAGGGAGAGTTTGGTGACGTCATGCTGGGCATACTCAATGGATCGCAGAAGGTAGCTGTGAAAATATTAAAGGATCGAGAGGCAGCTAGCAAATTCCGCGCTGAGGCCAGCGTTATGGCGTAAGTTGGTTATGAACAAATCACAGATAATAAAATGCATATTTCTTAAATATAAATTATTAAATAAAAATTACAAATGCCACGACAAATTAATATTTTTATACTAATATTTAAGAACAACTGAATTTTTTTAGTTGCTGAAAATTTTGATTGTGGAAATTTATATATGTGTATATATTACAGGTCCCTTAAGCACGAAAACCTCGTCCGTCTGCTGGGCTGTGTAGTGTTCAGTTCCAACGGCAGCACCTGTATCGTTACAGAGCACTGCGCCCAGGGTTCACTTCTGGACTACCTGCGCAGTCGAGGACGGCACTACGTCACGCAGCTCAATCAGATCAACTTCGCCTAGTTAGTACTACATAAGGAATATAATGAACCATGCTATAATTAACAGAATATACCCGCTGTATTCCCATATTTAGTGGTCGTTTTAATATTATAAATATTAATTGAAATATCAAACAGATGTACAGAAATTAAATTAAAAATGTTATTTTACTTTTCGCACTGTATAACTCATATGCATTTAGTGAAAAGCGATTATTGTATGACACGTACAGACACTCCAGTTTAGTTTACTTGTATTAATAACTGATAACTCATATATAAGTATGATGTTTATTGCAATATATCAATATTTACAGCGATGCGTGTTGCGGTATGGAGTATTTGGAGCGTCAGCGCGTGGTCCACCGAGATCTGGCGGCTCGTAATGTTCTCATATCGGCGGAGGGCACGGCCAAGGTCGCGGACTTCGGTCTAGCGAGGACGGACTCCACCCCCGACGACCCCGCCGACGCCCTGCGGGTACAGGCCAAGCTGCCCATCAAGTGGACGGCGCCCGAGGCACTCAAGTACAACGTGAGTATAAACACAGACTGAGATTTATAGTAACATGCTCTTTCAAAGAAATGTATGTATATTGCTTGAAGTAGAAGTCGAAATGAAAATAAGTATTTCAATTTATACATCCAGTGCTTGGAAAGTAAGATATTTATCTTTCACTTTGTCTAATTGCAATGTATTAGTATTGGTAACTAAGAAACCTATATAGATGTTAATAATTATGAGTAATTATAGTTTTCGATGCTTTTCAGAAATTTTCTAATAAATCTGACATGTGGAGCTTCGGGATTCTTCTCTGGGAGATCTACTCTTTCGGGCGAGTGCCCTACCCTAGAATCGTGAGTCGAACATATAATCTTATTCAGACTTAACGCTCTTGTATTTGTTGGTATAAAAGTATATAATTCCCTTAAGATCAGAGTTTGTAAACCAAATCAACTTTTACTTGTTTTTTTTTTATTGCTTTATTCATATACTACATATGATCAAGTGAATATTTCTATAGCCATTAGCCGAGGTTGTCCGTCACGTGGAGCGCGGGTACCGTATGGAGGCGCCCGAGGGTTGTCCGGGAGGGCCGTACGATGTGATGAGAGCGGCCTGGCACGCTGACCCTGCACAGAGACCGACCTTCGCCAGCACGAGGCTCAGACTCGCCGCCATAAGGGACGCGGCGCATGCTCATCAGGTAGTTACATAATATATATATATTCATCAGCCAAAACATGTGTTATACTGAATTTGATCAAATCATCATGGTCTTTCCGTATTTGTAGTAAAAATAAATAGGAATATTTGTTACTCCATAAAAAAAGTACCGAACGGTTTTTGCTAAGATCTATAACCATGTAATCAATTTTGAATATAAGAAACCAAAATTTACTATAAAATTGGTACATTTTGTTTAAATATCGATCTACGCGAAGCTACTAAAAAAACATGGTTAAAGTTAAAGGCTGAATTTTTATATCATGGAAAAATAATTCTACTGTATGAAAATTCCATTATATATTAGAGAGAGAGAGACAGAGAATAATTCCATATAAGTAACTAGTACTTTATATTTAGAATAACATTAGACTATGCATTATTTAATAATATATTTCGTTTCCAGTGAACATTGCTCTATATATTTGTCGGATGTTAAAGCAACTATATAAAGTGTCAGCGCTGTGAAGATGTGAGCTGTATTTTATTATATTGATTTTATTGTCTCGTGTAAGTACTAAATTATTTTGATAATCTTTAAAGACACTTCCTCACTTAAGAAGTAACATTTATATAGTATAGAAAAATTGGTGTATAGGGGAGAAATTTATCACGTGTTGTGTACTCGGGGGGCTTTTAGTGGCAGATTATCTTGATCGACTAATTTACTATTTGTATATTTTTTTCCAAGATTCACAATGTAGTGAAAGAAATAATAATAATTAAGCACAAATTTTTTAATATGCACAATTTTTGGCTATTTTACTTTTGAAATTTTTAGTGTAACATTATATTTAATACTATTAAATAGTACGTTTTATGCATAAATACAGTGTGTTGATAGATATTATTGTGATAAATTAGACGCTAATGATCCTGGCAGGATAGTTATTTTTCCAAATATTAAAAAAAAAAGTATAAAAACATCAGATAAATTTTTGTAATTAAGACGAAATATACCTGGCAGTTTTATAATGACACTACAAATATATAAATATTTATATTTTTTAACCGATTTTCTTAGTATTCCGCACTAAAAGCCCTTATAGTTTTTATGGCCTAATATTTAATTCTCACATCGCGACTGTGACCGTATGTCGGTACTATGGTACTGTCTAGTCAAATAACACTTTTAGTTTCGTTTGTATATTATTATCTTTTTTCCTCTTTATTTAAATCATGATGGTGACTGATACACGCATACGCGGACATGTATAATGCACATAGACTTATATTAATAATAATTTATAATACTATTAGTTTTATAAATATTCATGCTATATATATTCTACTGTGGAAATATTTTTTACGAGCCTTTAACTTTCATTATGGCGTCAATGAATCGGCATTCGTATCTGTTGTAACGAATCCTGAATTCGTATTGAATGTGTCGAGAGCGGGATTACTTCAGTGTTCCGGACGTTTTAGTTTCTTATTGTTAGTCACCGTAAGGTAAAGTTGTTTGACCGACTTGGAGGTTGTGTACTAAAGTTAGTTATTACCACTGATAATATATTTGATAATATTAAAGATGTTGTTTAATTATGTGGTTGTATTTTCTGAGTGATTCCAATGATTTGATATATACAATGAATCTCATGCACGACTGTCTGTGGAATTAAATTTAAAGAGATCTTTATGATTCTAACCGCTTGTATTATATAACTTGAGCGTGAATTAAAATTAGCAACTTTTCCTTATAGCAGCCATTGAATTGTATACTTTTATATGAACTGGTTCACGGCCACAACTAGAGGGTGATCTTTCCTTCTCCTTATGCAATACTAGTCTTAAGTGTTACATTTGTTTTTTTTTTTACGATCTATTTATAATTTCTTGACAATCAATAATTGGTTATCAATCCGAGCCGAACGCGATCTATTAGCAAGTCGCTAACATAAATTCCTAAACGTCGCCTTTCATTTAAGTGATTACGAAATGTAAATAAACTGTTCCAGTATTTATATATATATATAAATTATTTTTTAATTCGAACGTCGCGAATCTTAGATCGTTTGTCCATGTAGAGGGCTGCTAGTGTGGCCCGTCGTTTGGTATTTAGTGAATTATGTAAAAACAAAGCCACTTCCGAGCCACCGAAATAAACTTATGATGAATATGAGACTGTGCGTTACTTGTATCAGATATATATTATATGTATAGCCTAAAAGATACTTGACTCGCTAATAGATCCAACCGACTCTTGTTTAGAGTAATTATTTTTACCAAAGTCATTTCATTCGTCTGATGTAAACGTCTTGTCTTCGTGGTCTTCCCTTTGTTTTCTGTATTATATGGAAAGTGTTTGTAATAATGTAGTGTGATTTCAACCCTCAGACTGAAGATGGTTGCTCTGGTAAGATTCCATGTGTAATAAAGGTAAAGCTTAAAATGAAAATCTCGTTTTGTTTTTTTTTTTTTTTTTGTTTTCGAAATGTAAATACGTGTAACATTAAGGGATAAATGTATAATAAGATATATAAAAACAAGCCCTTGTTTTATTTACCGCCGGCGTCTGATGTGCTGTCACAGGAGCATTTTCCATAGTAACTGTAATCCGATTCGCATATTCTTAGTGATGAATCGCACTTGCAACTATCGAGTGGGATCCATGAGTCAGTTTTCGTGTCTTTTCGTTTAGTTTTGGTCTTTTTATTCGTCTGTGTGTGCGCTCCGTCCCTCGCCGCACTGCCGCACGCACAATCGGCGTAAGTCGTTACAGATTTATCGGACTTGGTTTTCTCGTCACACTCGCAGGTTTTAGCTTTGGATTTTTTTGTTTTTTTCTTGTTCTTTTTCCGTAACCTATGTTTTGATTTACTCGAGGAATCTATGGACATATAACTGGTGCTGGATCCTGAACAGTAACACGTGTTCCTTTCTTCCTTTAAACTCTTAACATCCTGAGTTTTACAACAGCAATGCCCTTGAGATTCCCTCGTTTGTATTAATGACGTCACAGATCCTGAAAGGTTCCGTCTGGACCTCGGCAGAGTACTTCAACTTTACATCGCATCTTAATCTTGGATAAAAGTATTTAATATCTGTCGTAGACGTGCAATTGTCGTTATGGAACTATTATTGAAATAGAAATTTAATTAATTTAAATCGAGAAGCATTTTGAGGTTTTATTTATTAAGTAATCGAAAAACCAAAGCTTGAATATTTTTTCTTAAACTAATTTATTATTGCGATGTTTTTGAAATTAATAGAAAATTATTTTTCGAAAAAATTGTTTACTTTTACCTTTTGATAATAGTGATAAGGGGTGAATTGAACAGAAGTTTGAATTTATTTGTATGGGTTGTAATTGATCGCCATAGACGCTGGGTATCGTTCTATTCCAACAACTTGTTGTAAATCTGAAAACGGTAAGAATGATTCCACTAACGGCCTTGGATACATAAAAAATATTTACCTCACAAATACATACGGATGAGATATGCTCCTTACAATCCAAACGTCTGGATTTGTACTAAAATTGAGATTATTTAATTGTGCAATGTTAGGATTAAATGGACACCGCGGCCACCCTGCGGCTTGGCGATTAGCGGGAATAAAGTATAACTGAACGGTGCCATCAGGAAAGATGACCGAGGCTACGTCACCTTACCTATTATATTGGGACACGGCGGAGCTGCAAGAACATGGTCCATTATGACTCCTACGTAATATTTAAAAATGTTTATTTTATGTCCAATATATAATTCTATTCAATATCACAAACACGAATACATTATCTAAGGAAAGGAACTCCCCCTAATGTTTACTGAGAACGAGTAAAATGCTTTTAAACATTGGTCTATTCTATAAGGCCAGGTTAGAGTTAAGATCGAATCCCACATATACAAATACGTTATTAACACATCAGTACACAGTTTACTTACGTTTGCCAAAAGTGAAGGATCTATATTGCAACCTGCATTTTGATACAAAGGATTTGAGTAATTACACTGCATTATATAAATATGTCTTATTTACACTTGCATAATTACTGATGTGGTTCATAGTTTTCAGTCATGTTTAAATCAAATATATGATTTTTCTTTTATACTACGGCTTCATTCATAATATTTATTTCGCAGAGTTACTTCTTGGGTCCATGATTCCAGTAATGATGTATGTCATTCATAACTGAAGTTTAATTACGTCATAACAAGCAACATTAAAAGGTTAAATTAAAAAAATAGACTTCAATATTTAAAAATGTATTTTCAAAGAATTACCGAATAAAACGAACGAAGAGTAAAGACCATAGATTAAAAAAAATAAAAAGAATATCAGGCTGCTTTCATTCATTGGATCT
Source organism: Danaus plexippus (assembly GCF_018135715.1). Classification (NCBI taxonomy): domain Eukaryota; kingdom Metazoa; phylum Arthropoda; class Insecta; order Lepidoptera; family Nymphalidae; genus Danaus; species Danaus plexippus. The sequence continues at coordinate 5,489,111 of NC_083549.1, forward strand.
TGATTAAAGTGATATGAAATATATTTTTAATTCAAAATTTCCCGCTCGTACATAAAATAATGAAATCGAATTGAGACCTTTTTTGAAATTCGTTTAAAAAGCGTTACCCTTTAAGAGTTTACAGAGAAATGTAATATATTGAATTATTAACACTTACTCAGATTATATTTTATATTATATATATCAGGAAATAAAATAAAATATTTTATAAAATTACACTTTAATATCTCATTAAAAACCCCTATACATTTAAAAGCATCCACATAATATACATACATATAAAACAATAAAGCACATTCATCAGCTGAACACCGCGTTCCTGATATGAAAATTGACAATATACTCGGAATTAGTTCTCTGAACACTGATAGCGAACGGGTCCGTTGGGTGGAAGGTGAAGGCGACGAGGCGGCGAGCACTGGCCGGCACCGACTGACCCAACACACCAGCATATATCTTGAACTTAAGCAAACCTGAGTCACGGGCGTAGAAACTGGAATAAATTTACCATTTAAATATATTTTTTGTGTGTGCGAAAGAAGTAAATAGAGTATTTTTTATACGAAATTATGCACAAAATTTATGCTACTAAAATTAGTACTCATAATGAAATTATATATTTAGTAAAAAAGGGTATACCGTCGATGTTGCCGTACAGTAAAAGATAAATAATATTCTGAATACAACTGGAGATTTTTAAGATCAACATCTACAGACAAAAAGTATTTTGAAATAGAAAAATATGTTAGCATTTACCGTATGGGATATTCGCCGTAGGCTTTTGGGCGTTCCATAACTGATACCCATTTATCGTCATAACTAAACAGTCCAAGATCTAGATATGGCGATCCACTATACGACTGTGCACTGATCGGTAACTGAGCTAGTATCCTTTTAGTTGCTTCAGTTCTGCCACCATAGATGGCTCGAACAATAGTTTGTTTGAAACGTTGCTGAGTCAACCTCGCGTACAGATTATTCGATGGCGAGCACGTAAACTGTGAATCGGCACACAGTCTCGCGTTTCTGAAGCAATCGCAATAATTCTCAAACAGCTTCAGCAGACCTTCGGATGTATTTTCGTATACTTCCAATATTTTACTTTCGCTTATGTTATATATCACAAAGAACGATGACTGGCTATTCGGTTCAGCCACTCTTAACGTAACAACCTCTTCGCTTGCGTACTTAATGAACAGGTGATCTTCATCCAGTAGCTGCATCTTCCACATCCTCAAACTTTTAAACATGTCAAAATATTTATAAAATTTCCTCAATTCCAATGGATCCTTTGTATTGTCACTTATAGATTTAGCTCTTTTAAATAGGAACACAAGTAGTCTATGCTTCAAACTGTTGATTGTCTCTTCATGGAAGGGCCTTTCATTTGTTATTGGCGCAAACACTGAGCTGACAATGAACGGATCATCATCGTAGCAGAATCTACCAATTTTTCGTATTTCTATCAACATACCCTCAACAATCTGGAACAAGTGTATCGTTTGATGCTGCACAGAGAGTACAGCTAATACTTCTTTATATAAATAAATTCCTTGATTATGAGACAGGTATATTTTGTCGGTCCTGAAGTGTTTTGTATCACAAAGCTTCCCATGATGTAAATCTACCAAATGCAGAGAGTAGTCTTCTAGGGCAGATCTAAAAAGCATTAAGTTAAGAAAAAAATCAATAAATATTGTAAAAAAACAAGCATGTTTTAAAACAAGTGAAGTAAAACTTCTTTAGTGTCAACTTAACTGGCTATTAAAAAAAAACAGTAGTAAGCACATCTCGGGTGCTACACTATAATAAACAAAATGTAACTCTCTACTAACACCATGCATAATTATATATATACTGATATAAGTACTGACTTATCCTAGCACTATTGTCTCTACAAATCAATAGTTCAGCAAAAAAAGTTTTAATCCAATTAATATTCTCCAAATTTATAATATCATGTTTATTAATGAAGAAATCTTTAAAAGCATTTTTGAAGTTTTTTAAGTTATTTACCTAATAGTTGGTGTCACTGCTTCATTGTTACTGTGTATGTGATAGAAATGAGGTCTTAGATCATCAGGGATGTGTGCCGCTGAACCAACTATAACATATCTCCCATCCTCTGTAAAAAGACTGCATTCCCTGTTGAGTTGCTGATCCATAAAAGGATGCTGGCCGGAGTTACGTTCAGATCTGGATGGTACCCTTTGTTGGCAAACATTTACAGTAAATTTAGGCTGAAAATTTGTTAAAAATAAGTTTAATACACATTGATGTATTTTTTAAAATTCCCAATAACCTTAATATCAGGCCTTCTTAATACATAACAATAACCAAATAATTAAAAATTAAAGAAGTCAATGGCAGTACAATTTCATTGTCAGCCAGCTAGGGATTAGATTATTAAAATAAGCTAATTTAAAGAGGTTGTGTTTTTTTAAATAATATTGTAAGTAGTATACATTCAGAGATACCATTCACATAGGAAATAATCTTAATAATATGGTTCAATATGAGAGCTTCACTATTGTAATTAATTATATACCAGTATCATATCAAAAGATACATGGGGCAAAAGATAGACATGCAAAGAGATATGTCTAATAATTCCTTGTTGGCAATTAACAGATCATTTTCTTATTAATTCTGCAAAACAATAAGGGCATTAGCTTTCCTTTAAAGATGCTTCAGATCAATACAGTCTTTATTTAAAAAAGTCACATCTAAGAATATAAAAATATTAATGTCCTTCCAAGTCACAAATTTAAACCTATAAATTGTATCAGTCTTCTTTTATCAAATAAGTTATAACAAAAACAGGTCAGTTTATACCTTAAAGAATCTGTAAAATATATGTGTTCTTATTCTATGGTGTGCATCAGCATCAGCATTAAGTAAATCTGAAGGATATCCAGCCACTAGGTCTCCTGCGGCAGAGGCTCCTCTGTATTCATATATCTGAAATAAAGTATTTATGATAATGAGAAGAGAAATGTTAATATTGATTTTATTTCGAAGTAAATTACAGCATATTGGCAACCAGACATAGCTGATGATAATAATTTATTTACCTCCAAGGATGTCTGATCAGCAGAGAAAGCAATAAAATGCTTTCCGTCTGGACTAAATTTTCTCAAAAAACACGGGGGTTTCTCCACATTGACAATAGTCAAGTTAGGAAAAACATTTTGATAAAATTCTCTGACGACATGAAAATGAGAACCCGGTTTGCGAGATCCGTAAATTTCCCTGTCCATTAATCTCATAACAATATTTTGTGGTTTAATTTTCCTGGGTACAATCTTTTCTGTACAAAAGAAATCTTCTTCATTAAGAGTTCCAGGGGGAATGTCTTCGTAATAGACATTTTCGTTGTTGCTATTACTGGAATTCATCTTTGAGCTGCGTGATTTATAGTTACTGTAAAGCTTAAAGAACTACATAATACAAAGTCAGTTTGATAACCATATCTTACATACTGTATTTGATATAAGCAATATTAATTCTAAATAAACAAATAACACGACAAATCATCAGTGCCAAAACAAGTCAAGTTTTCTGACGTTTGTAACAGATGACACAAAAACTAATAAATACATATAACAAAAACCAGCCTAATTGAACATACTAAGTTTCATTATTTAAGTTGAAAAATAATAATTTAGTTTTAATTCGATACAAATTTGAAGTATTCATAAAGTTTATTTTTATTTAAGAAAGCAGTAATAGCTTTTTTCGAACGTTACTAGATGTATTTTTTGAAAGTCAACGTTGACTTTTCATTAACAGTTCAGTATAAACGTCAAATTTTTAAATTTGTAATGCTAGTTGCAACTACAGTACCTCGCTTCTGGTCTAATGATAAATTTTAAAAGATAATGGTACAATGTTAAATGAAATCACATAATAAGTGGACAAATGGTGTTATTGTGACATGTTTCTTAAATATTAAAATAAATAAACAGACATTTTTAATACTGATAAGCCACCATGGAAGAGCCAATATTACGTTATGAAAAAATAGACTTCTTGGGCGAAGGACAGGTATTTTATACTGTTTCTTATTATTTACCATAGTTTAATTCTGAGTATATTATAGTATACTTTAAATTTTTTTTTAACCTCAATAGTTGATAGGACAAGATATAGAATGGTTTACAATTTTATAATATTTTACTGTTATTACAGTTTGCTACTGTGTATAAAGCTCGCGATGTAAAAACTGATAAAATCGTGGCTGTCAAGAAAATTAAGATTGGCTCTCGTTTAGAAGCCCAGGATGGAATTAATCGTACTGCTCTCAGGGAAATCAAACTTTTACAAGAACTACAGCATATTAACCTCATCGGACTTCTTGGTAATTTGTTTTGTGTTTATAGAAATTTAATTTTGTTTATACTACTTAGTAGTTTGTGTATTTTGAAGTATTGTTTACATTTCAGATGTATTTGGACAGAAATCTAATGTTTCATTGGTGTTTGACTTTATGGATACTGATTTGGAAATAGTTATTAAGGACAGTAGTATTGTACTTACACCTGCAAATGTCAAATCTTATATGATAATGACTTTGAAAGGTTGGTTTTTATCTATAAAATTACTGTTTCATATGTTTTTAATAATATTTTAACATATATCTGATAATTGCTAAAATCACATTGGTTAGTTTTTCTAAATATGGCCATCATCCATGCAAAGACATGCAAAGTATATTCTGCCAATGTCATTAAAAGCATTGTAGTGCTTAAATGTTTTTATTAATATTTCTTACTGTTGGACTTTATACAGTGACACAATAATATACTACCTTAACCACGCAATCTATCATCATAATTAATTATAAAATTAAGTAATTTGAGTCTTTATTATTATAATTTTTTTTTTTTATAAATTGTTTAGATAAGCAAATTCAGTTTAGCTTTATTGATCTGTATTTTTATGTTTTTATTATCAAATTAAAACACATTTTTAAATGTTTTGGCAGGTCTGGAATATTTACATCAGAATTGGATACTGCACAGAGATCTCAAACCAAATAATTTGCTAATTAATAGAGAAGGTATATTAAAGATAGGTGATTTTGGTTTAGCTAAAGCATTTGGATCACCTAGCAGAATAAATACACACCAAGTGGTCACAAGGTGGTACAGGTAATATCACTTATTAGATTGTTTGGGGTTTGCCCATATGATAACCTCATTTGACAAATGCCTCATTCTTTTAACATAATTTAATTTCTTAAATACCCACCCTTCAGATCCGGACCTGGTGTCAAAGCTCTTTTCAATATAGATATAATTTTTAAAACAAGTCTTTAATGAAGGAGTAATAGTATAACAAAATTACTCCTTATATCCATTACATACCTGCATTTGAAACTCTCATCAAAATCAGTCCATCCATTAAAGAAATTTTAAATATATACTTTTCATATCACTATTTTATATATATATAAAAAATAGTAATGGACATTTAGTGAAAAGCTGTTTTAAACTACAGACACTGCAATTTTATTTATTAGCATGGATGATAAAATCAAGTTTTATATTAAATTTAAAATTAATCAATTTATAATGTTTAAAATTAATCAATTTATAATAAATAATTAATAATTGCCATTTACTATTACAGATCTCCAGAACTTCTATTTGGTGCGAGGCAGTATGGAACTGGTGTTGATATGTGGGCGGTGGGATGTATTTTAGCTGAATTACTACTCAGAGTTCCCTTCCTTCCCGGAGAGTCAGACTTAGATCAATTATCACGCATATTTCAAGTGTTTGGTACTCCTACGGAGGAAATTTGGCCGGTAATATAAATTTGATAAAATGATGTTCTCATTATAAAAATAGAACCACATTTTCAATTATTTTAATGGTTTTTCTCTTCTTGAGAGGTCATATTATGTGTCTAATTACAAATTGTTTTGGGAAAGGACACACACCGTTTTGTTGGTTGGGTCCTTAAATTTCATGTAATCATGTTGCTTCCAATTTTTAGCTTCTGGCCTACCTTAACTATGTTATAAAGATTAGCCATCCTTAATCTACATATGCAACTACATCATATAACATTATCTAAATATTATTATAAGATACCAATTTTATTAAAAAAATAAAATAATTAAAAATCTTTATAAAATAAGCTTTAATAACTTTGTCTCTATCTCAAGTAAAATATTACTTAATGACCAAAGCAACCCAGGCCAATACTCAATTCGATAAGCCCCTGGCTTTGTTTTATGTATAACATTCATCAGTATTTTACTGTTTTAAGTAAAGAGTCCAGATACTAAAATGTCCATAGACAAGCAATAATATCTGAATGATTTTATTGTGTTGATACAATTATAGTATCTGAATGATATATTTTTTTAATTTAATTAAGTACACTTACTTAATATGCAGTTCGGTCTTAAAACTTATGATTGCATATATTTTTTACAATTTCCTTTTATATATTTTTTTTTGATCGATGTACATAATTATTATTCAATTCAGATTTAAAAACTAAATTGAACACCTTTTTGCAATGTTATTACAGGGCATGAAAACTCTAACGGACTACGTGCAATACAAGCAGTTCCCGGCTCAACAGCTGCGTCATATCTTCAGCGCAGCCGCTGACGACCTGATACAATTACTGGAGAGCCTTCTAGCGCTGTATCCACCGCGACGTTGTGACTGCACGCAGGCGCTAATGATGCCCTACTTCAGGTATAAACATCCGCCAAATACTTCAAATAGTTATCTTAAATTGCCTTTGTTTAGCAAATTTCTATACGACACTGTTTTCTAGTGATAGAGCCAAATTACTTTAATGCAAGATATGATCTAAAGTTATACCCGGCTTTTGGCTGTTTAATTTTTTATTTATGATATTAATATAGCATTATAGTAAATTTTTGGCTATCACGTCATCACTTCTCATAGTTGTAAATAATATCATAGTAATAAATATGTTTGTCAAATACAAACTTGGCTAGAAAAAATTATATCCGATATCATAAGTAAGTTTCAGAGAAACAAGTAAACAAGCGGTTACCATTAATTATATTCTATATTTTACAGTAACAAACCAGCTCCATCATTTGGACCCAAATTACCGATGCCTTCGAATGTTACTAAATTGAAGTGGAGAAACCGTCTCTAAAAAGAAGTTACTAGACAACATAGACGGGGGCTCCCTCGCTAAGAGACTTCAGTTTTAATGTCTAATGGCAAAACACATTTACTGAGAACCCTGCCAGAATACGAAATTTGAGCCGATAGTTTAATGTTTCCTGATCAGTATGATAAGTACAAAGAACATTTTACTGAGTAATCAAACTAACTATTGACGATAAACTTTGTATTATACAGGGTGTGTTGAGTACTGAAATAATTAAATGACATTGTTAAGTGCAATGATTATAATAAAGGGTTATTAGGAGGATGTCAAATTACTATTTTACAACTATGATATTATGAAGCTGGTCTTGACGCATCCTACTGACAATTTGATTTTAAGACGAGTATGAAATATATTTGATAATTATCTAACTTGTTTTATTTCAACCATCAATTGGTTTGTAAAAGAAAATTAACTTCTGAACTAAAAATAATATAAAGGAACATAATCGAAAACAATTAAATCTATATAATTGAAAAATCAATCAAATTATTAGTATAAGTATATTCTTATAGAGTTATCATTTATACCAAAATTTTGTAAAGTTGATTAAATCTGGTAAATATGTGCTCATAAGAGAAAACAGGATCTCAACTATTCAGCTACAAGTTAATTTTTTTTCATGCACACAACAACGGCACTAAAACACAATGTCCCGATTATCTTAAAGCGACGATGGTTTTTATCTGCGGAAAAAAAAATGGGAAATTTAATAATCATAAGCATTATAACACAATAGTAAAACATTATGTAATAAGATGAAAGTTATTATATAATAACATACAGAATAAGGTTTTACGTATGTATAGAAGTGTGACATCACTGTGGCCTTTCGCCCACACTGCGTCGCGACACTCCACTAGGAAATCTAGGAGAGATTAAATATTAAGCCTTGTATAGGATGACAGAATGATCAGACTTGGGAATAATATGATTACTATTTATATTTTTTTTTTTCCGTTTGTTTGGATCTGATTATTCCTTAAATGTTCAAACGAATCTATTGTTTGTGGGATTGCAATAAGCAACTTATTATATGAGGCACATTTTTGTAAACGGTTCGATTGTTTAACAGCAACCGTGATCGCGGACAAACGATGTGACGAGCAGTTTGACAATAAATCGGAAAATCTTAGTTTTATTTAAATATTGTAGTCGTAAAAGTCTCAGATCTCACTATCTGGAATCTCTTATTAGATATTCCAAGCTATTTAAAACTACCCACATTTAAAATGGATTATGAAATCTCTAAGCATGTCGGTAGAGGTAGACTGATATTTTTTTTCATTTCGAATTCTTTTTAATTTAATAATAAATCAATATTTAAGTAACAATACTAACCGTCATTCACATCACTCTTATTGTTGCTTGCCATGTGTACTTTGTCCTGATGCTTCTTTAATTTGATCTGTACATAAAATTTTATCTACGCTTCTTTGTGTTATATATTCTTATGAATTTTCCTTTTTGATATTTGCAGAATCTAATACATTCACACTTTCTGCAGGCAAACACAATACATAGAGTGTTTAAACAAATCTTACAATTAATTTTAAGGATACTAATTTAATCCTTATTTATATACAACAACAGGTATATTTTATGACACACATTGTGTTAGCCAAAGAAAGTTAAAAGGCAAAGTGATGTAACTTATTACTTTTTTTTTAATAGACAAAAATATTGGGAGAAACGAATTATTGAACTAATCTTATTATAATACGTACCTTAGGTGAATTAGACACGACTGATAAACGTCCATAAACTCCATATTTTCTTTCATCTTCCGGTCGCAGGGTACCCATTTTTTTCATTACCAAATATATCTATAAAAATATATATATTAAATTAAACTTAGATAATAGATTTCAGACCAAAAGACAGCTGAAATTTGTATTCAATCGAAATGCTAGGTAGAAGTTATACCCATAAATATATTAATTATCCCAATATAAATAAAATTATAATTTACTGATAGTTTTGGCGGTTTAAACAAGTCTAAGCAGATTTGAGTGCTGTTTTCACTTATATTTTAGAGTATTCTTCATTGAATATTTATTTCAATCGGTTATCATAGAGTTAAATACGTTGAGTGTCACAAAGTTCGTTTTACGAATGCCACGAGTAAAGCCTTCAGTGTTACTCAACAATGAATATATAACCTAACATCTAAGACTTCCACAAGGTGACATTCAGAGTTACATCTGTTCTAATACCTGTTCCAACATCCCATAGCTGCGTATGAGGAAGTCCCTCTGAGCCAATAGATTGAGCCTTTCTCTTTCTTCTCTCTCAACGATAGCGTCCGGCTCATACGAACACGTCACGTAAGACGGCTTCGGCTCCTTCTCTTTTTCCTCTGTAGGTGAAACCTGGTGAAAATTTTTTTTTTAAATAATCTGTTTCAAATAAGTAAACTTACCATGACGTGGTAGGAGAATCAGTTAACTCACTGTTTGTTGCATCAAGGACGGTTTGGAAGCGACTTTCGGCTTATCTTCCTTCTTCTTTTGTTCCTTAACTTTAACCTTACCCTTGTCAGTTGTAACGCTGATGCTCATACTACCACCTTCTCCCTCCTTTTCCTTCTCTTTCTTTTCTTTAGGTTTCTGATCGTCTTCTTTGGTCTTGGGTTGCGAAGGTTTCTTTAGAGCTTCTGCTTTTGCTTTCGTTTGCTGGAGTCAAGAATATGTATTAGTTACGATCTTAACATTATCTGTGGTGTCGAGTATATTAAAACTTAGTAAAAGACGTTTTTCAAGTAAAAAAAAGTAGAAAGTTTTTTTCACACTCCAACAGCATAACGAGTAAACCAATTTGGCACATTATATGAGTGGTCATGGATATAATGTAAACTGCAAAGAACTAAAATGATGCGTGTTAAGCGCAATGATGTAAGGGAAAAAATACTGCGTCCCTATATTTCAAGAGAGAGCACAAAAAAAGCATTCAAAATAAGTTTAAAAACGAGGTCTTATGTGCGAAAAAAATACTGAGTTTCGTTGTTTTGTGATTTTTTATAGTATGTCGAAGGTATTTTTTTTCTTATCAGTATTTATTTGCCTCATCTATAACATATAATCTTCCATTTCCTTCTTAAAAATTCAATTTCTATTCGTCTGAAACCCTGTATTCTACTCCTCACCTGGAATTCCTCTCTCTGTAACCGTGCGCAATCTCCCCTCGCCCGTGAGGAGGCCGTGCCCGTGTATAATGAACCCGAGGGCTGTTGGAACAGACTGGCGTACTGCTCGCCCACAGGATACACGCGTCTAAACGCCATATTGAATGTAGTACGAGTGATATCTGTATCCTTAGTACAAGTTTACATTTACAATTTATGCACATAACCTTCTAGCCCTAATCTTCTCCATACACTACTATTGATACCATGACGTGCAATGGTTTGCGAATGAAAAACTTGAAACGCTTCGTATGAAGTGTAACGCAAACTAATGGTAGGTAATAGTGCTAGTTATGTGGTAGATTCGTATTTAAACACAACTAAGTTTTTGATATTCGATTCGACATTCTATTATCCTTAATTTTACCCCAAAATTTACTATGCATTTTTAAGTCCGTAATCGCCGAAATCTGTGATGTCATTCATTAGGGTGATAGAAAAATATTTATATGTTATTTTGGTCACATATAATATTCACATAATAGTTTATTAACTGTTTATCTTTTTTTGACATAAACCTTTGTTTTGACTATTTGTTAAATGCCATATATTTTATGTTACTTACTCATCTCATTAGTTTGTCTTTTTTGTTAACTCGTAAAGTGTCTAGTATCTATATACTTTATATAAGTTACAAGTACTTACCGGAAGTTACCGAGATGTGTCTCTTCCCACTGTATCTGAGTCTGCCAGGGACTCTTCTCCGGCTCTTTTTCCTCTGTCGGAGCGTATTCCGCAAACCTGTTACGGAACAACTGTGAATACTTTCATTTATGATGATAAACTACAATTAAGTATACTGCAAACGTTGCACAATAAAGATCCGATAGACACAGGACTGAAATTTAAACATGGAATTTATTTAAATATAGAACATAGAATGCCAAGAAAGTTATAAAGTAACTGAAACATGACATCACTATACAGGTTCGAAAATGCTCGTGGAAATGAATTTTTCATTTAACATTTTGTATTGAAACTTTAATTCAAATATTGGTTCAACATTGCTTCATTGTTGCAATCATTATTATATGGATATATACCTGCGTAGCAAAAACTTATAACTGGTTTAGCCGCGATCGTGTGTGTGCTATGCTTGCGGGTTCGTGTGTGTGTGTGCATGTACTTGTCCGTGTCTGTGTTATAAGAGTAATTCCAACTTGTTTGTCTGCAGCAGTCTGTCTCGTATTCTCTTGCGATCTTCCTCCAGGACTCTCTTCTTGTCACATTGCCATATATTCAGCATGGTGAGTGTGTCCGTCAGCAGTCCCTCTTTCACTTCACGATCCAACTGTGTGTCTGTGTGGAAGCTTGGCGAATGGTTCACCTGCAGTCATGACACGATTATTACGGGATGCTATATACCTCATGTATATCACACCTAACTTTATAATACATAGATGTTTTCGTTATTGTCTGGAGCAACAATCGCTGTGTCTATTAAAATAAAACGAGTCTAAAACAATACTTAGTTTAGTATTAGCTGTATTATTAGCGCGTCCGCCTTAACTTGAATTTAATTTTTTTATGATATTATAAATTTCGTGCAAACGCGTAAATGTTATTTTTAAATAAAGTTTAAACAAGACTAAACGAGAATCCTTACTTCTAGAATGAAAGGATGGAGCTTGTGATCCAGTAAAATGTCGAAGCCCAATATTTCGAAGCAGGCATGTACCTGTAAATAAAACCATTATAAGAAAATAACAGAAACGAAAGTTAACATAAAACTATTCAAGATATAGAAAGTGTCAGATATATTCTACATTTCAGTCACACATGTGTAATGGCAACCATTTTGGTGTACACTACTCTAGACAGTACATTTCCAAACAAAGTAACAACATAACCATATCATGCGAGGGGAAGCAAGCGTGGTAGCTGTGTTTCAGTATGGGCCACGCTGATATAATAGTCTTCACTATAACTTGGTCGATGGAGTGCCACAGACGGTCCAAATCCACTCCTTGCGACAGCAGGATCTTGTTCAAAGTTGATATCTTGCTGGTATTTTTTGGGAAATATTACCGATTGGACAAACTATTTTGTGTTCAAGGAAATTCAGCATTACGATATTTAATGTTTTTTTTTTTTGGAAGACTGATAAATATAAGGGACAATTAATAGGAACTCTGCGTTTTGGGATTATACTACAGACAACAAAGGGGGAAATTTATGGAATGGGGATTTTAAACGTATATATGCATGTAGGCATGTGCATGTGTGCTCATGTATATAATATGTATATATACGAACCGTTTGCTGCCAGCCTCCGAGTCATAGACATATGTGCGACTGTGTTTGTTGAGGGCGTAATTCGTCAGATGCATGAACACGTTCGTAGTGTTGTTCACATTGGGATCCGCGTAGCGGCTGGTCGCGAATCTGCAATTACAATAACACTAGCTTCACGGCTTCACTCGAATGTATCGTGTGTCAATAGCATTGAGATTATAATGGATAAGTGGACGAATCGGTTTATTAAAATGTTCACATAATTTATGACGTCTGTGCAATGGAAACATACCTCACAAGACCCTCGTTGTAGACGAATATCCGTAGAGGGTCGCAGGACGTTATGAGAGTGTACACTCTGATATCAAACTTGTAACCGTCCACTAAGTACGGCTTTGATAAGTACACCTGTTGAATATAGATAGGATAAATATATTAAATTATACAGAATATACATTCATATGTATAAAAAGTTATTTGTTATTATCATGTGTAAGAAAAAACTACAAATTTTCTGTGTGTAGGTATTGTAACAATATCGCGTAATACGGATTCTACAAAACTTATGACACCTAATGTGTATAATATTAATAAATTACTTTTATATTAAATTAAAAAAATTGATAATGTTCAGTAGGAATGCATATGATAACACTTGACTAACACCCGTTCTATTAAACTTTCACATAAGGTACTATAAGGCTACGCTTTGCAGCATGTAGTCTTCAATTTACGAGAGTAAATTAAAATATAAAATCACTTGCTCAGAAAATAAATAAAAAAGGCTTTTAAATGTTGCCTGTCAAAGTGAACTTTAATCTTAAACACAAACAAATGTCAAACCTGACAAATTAATTTATCCGTTGGCTTGATGTCCTTAAGTGACTTCGTGAGATAGATGCCTCGCCCCTGACTCCCGCACTCCGGCTTTATTATGAACGTCTTGTTCTTTCTAGATTTACTATAGTTTAGTGCCTCGCCAAAACTGTGTAGACAAAAAAAATAGATTTTGTTTTAGATCCTGCAAGCTTCGTCCACGAGGACTTGCGGATTTAATTTAGGAATATATATATACAGTTTATTATTCTTAACAAAAACAGTGTTCCAACGATAACTATACGGAATCTTGGGCTCGATTATGGCCTACTGGCTATTCTGATATTTAAAGCCTAAACATCCAAACATCTTTAGATCCTCACAAAACTTTCACATTTATAATATAAGAGAGATATCGATTATGTAAGATTAAAATATTATATGGCAGATTATTATGAACAAATAAGATAACCCACTCGGCAGGCAGGCACCAGGTCTTTGGAAAGAAGTTATACTCTTTAGGATATATTTTTTGCATTCTGTTTAAGTTTCTTGCCAACAAATCCTTTCTGAAAATAAAAATATTTTCTCACTTTACATTTACAGTGACATCAAAACTAGATTTATAATGAACCAATTTTATTGAAAAAATATGTCATTCTGATACTTTGAATTTTTTTATTTTTTTTTTACGTAGAACAACAATTATTTCAAACTTTTATACTGCGAAAAGGTGCTAACTGTGCTACGAAGTATTCTTGAACACATATAGCCGTATCATACAGGACAAAACACTTCTATTGGTATTTATAATGATTTTAGTCTGCTGGGCAGATTGTTGTAGAGGTCTCTTAGAACACGCTTTACCAGAAGTCCGACTGTTTAGAGACTGAACTTTTTTTTAATTAAAATAATTATAATAAAATGATTCAGTAAAGTGTGTTCAATAATATAGCAGGATAGCCAAAATTACTACAGAAAATGTGTGACATCAAAATCTATATATATTCATATTAATATAACATTTAATTAAAAGTTGTAACAGTCACCTGCATATCTCAAGCATGCCGGGGAAGTGATTTATCCTCTGGAACCTCTTCATCTCCTTGGCTCTTTCCACAGACACGCTCATATCAGTCCAGTAAAAGTTCCAAGCCTCCTCTTCAGAGACCTCTCTCATACCAACGCACTTGCCACCTTACGGATCGACTCATAACGACAGTTTGTTAGGCATATTGATATCTGAGATCTAAATAATAAAATATTAGTTAATTTTGTTTTTAGTTTTAAACATATATGATTTGACAAAAAAGAATAATACAAATATTAGTATTATTAGAAACATAGTCTTGATAGTAATTGAATGCGAGATCTTTCAAACCGAGACTTGTGTTAGCACTACTATTCTAAAGATTTACATATGTATATCATTATATATATATATATAGTTGACAATAAGATAAATATTAATGGGACCAAGTTACCTCTTCCTTTTCTTTTTTTTACGTGTAGCTTCAATAGGTATAATTGGTGCAGTACATGAAGTTGGCTGAGATGTATCATCTTCTCCATACAATTTGCCATCATAGTTGTGCATAAGAATTGTTGCAATTTTGTCTGCCATATCCTCTTTAACTAAATGTTCTGGCGATATTTTCTCTTCTATAATAAAAATACGTTTCAAATGAATTAGGATATTACTGAATGTTAAATAGCTTGTGATTAATACCTTTATCAGTTTTTCTTTTGGATAATGTTCCTGTTTGTTTTGTAATATGCAGGTGGTCTTCATCGTTTAAGAAAGTGTCATGCAAATCTAACTGCTAAAAATTAATTTATAAATTAAGTATTACAACGCACTAAATATTTAAAACATAGAATTATTATAAAATTTACAAGCTTACCGCCATGTGTTATAATTATTTCTATAATATAAACCTATCATTAATTCAAAAATTAAATACTGTTGCGCTCGGCATTCTCATCGAATTACAAGTTTATGTTTCAAAAAAGAATAACGGAAGCCTAAAACACGACCCAAAGTTGTGCTGGAAATGCAAAAAATGAAATGAAGCTAGTTTAGAAATACAAATCATAAATTGAATACATATAAAATAAACATACGAAACTTCGTTTGGACGATTTTCATAAAAATTTTGCTGTTAAAACATTTTCTGGGACACTGTTTTTTGTTTTTGATTCTGTCAGCTGACTGTCAGTGTCAAAGTTATTAAATTAAAAGTAGTACGTATATATTTTTAATTGTTTCAGTTTCGTAAGGACCTATTACAGGTGTTTAAAAAAACATCATTAAAAATTTAGAAAATTCCCTAAAACTATTTTTTCGAATATAATGCAACAATTTTAATATTTCACATAAATAGCTGACAATATTTAAATATAAATAAATGGTTTATTTATATTTTATAAGTTTTAAAAGTTCTATTTAATTTAAAGTTTAGTAAAGAAAATCATAAAAAATATACCATAAGAAAAACTCATTAAACAGTTACAAACAACGAAACGCTATTTACACTTTAAAATATTATCTGTTGTAAATGCCCTAGTCGTCAAATTCTAGTGCTGCACAAAATTGCTATTCCGCCAAAGTACAGAGTCATCTAGAATTGATAAAATGGCAGAAGGCCAGGAGGAACCTAAAAAGATTACAATTACTGTAAAAACACCAAAAGAAAAGCAGCAAGTTGAAATCGAAGAAGATGCAGATATCAAAAAAGTGAGTACAGCGTCGCTAGGTTTCTTTTTCATGGCGTAATAACATAGATATTGCATACGCAATCAGTGATGACATTCCTGTAATCATTCGGCAAGAAATTAAATTCATTTGTACGCTTTCAGCTCAAAGAAGTGTTGTCCCCTAAATTTAACGCGGAGCCCGAACAGCTATGTTTAATTTTTGCCGGAAAAATTATGAACGATTCAGATACTATGAAGCAACATAACATCAAAGATGGGTTGACAGTTCATCTTGTTATCAAGACTCCTCCAAGACCTGAACCGGAAGGTGGAACACGGCGCCCTCCAGGTTAATAAATTACGTGTTATTAGGGTAGACATTTTTAATTAGTTAATACATTTATTGACAGTTGATTTGTGTCGAAATTGTTGATTAGATTATCGGAATAATTGTGATTTTATATGAGTGAAACATTTTGATTGTTTTTTAAAAATGTCTCTAGTTGATGAAATGTGTTTGTTTTTAGCTGATATTGGTGCTACACCTTTTGGACTGAACTCTCTTGGGGGTCTAGCAGGCTTAGAAAGCCTTGGTCTAGGCCAAAGCACTTTTATGGACCTGCAAGTAAGAATACTTAATTATCATGTATTTAACTATAGGTGTGCATTAATGCAAGTTCAACATAAATAATTGTTGTCATATACTTTGATAAAATGATAATTTAATGCTACCAGTTTGTTATTATGACATATTAATTTAAACTATGCTTTATCACCTTTCTTTAAATTATTTATTTAATAATTTTTTTATTAAATATAGCTTCAAAAATAAAAATTTTCTGCCAATATATATGTGAAAAGAATATTTTATTATTTCTTCTTTAGATTTTGTCAATTTCTAAGCATAAATTACATTTCCAAGATAAAAGATAACAATGTGGTATACTTTTATAACATTTAATAGTCAAAACTGTTGACATTTTAAAAATGTTTTGTAAATTATATAAAATACATAGCACTCCTTCTATTGAATACAACCTCAATACATAATTAAGAAATTTTAAATGTAAATAAATTATTACCCCATTTGTTATTTATAAAATCAACTTCTTTCTGAAATGAAGAAATAATCAGTAGTATTTAACATTTTTATGTAATATATGTGAGTGTTCTATTTCCATTGAGATCAATGATATTATGCTCAGTAACTGTCAATTTCTTTTGTAGGCTCGTATGCAACAAGAGCTTTTGTCGAACCCTGATATGTTACGACAAGTGCTGGATAACCCACTCGTTCAGCAAATGATGAACGATCCTGAGAATATGCGAACCCTTATTACATCCAACCCGCAGATGCAAGATTTGATGGCTGTAAGTTGCTATATGAATTACACTTTCATCTAATATTAAAATAGTTAAGCATATCTCACTAGTAAAAGATTTATTTATATAAATGAAACATACTATATTGCTGTTTATTGAAGAACTTACTTATAGTATTTTATAACATTTTAAAAATTACGTGGAAGTCCATTTTGGATATAATTATTAACCAGTACATTCATATTTCTATTGCTTTTAAAATTGTTTTAAACCCCCAACACAAAATGAGGGTTATAAGGTTATTGTTGATATCTCAATGTGTCTGTATTTGTCTGTGACATCATAGCTCTCAAACAGATAGGAAAACTTCTGGGGTTTTTGATGTCATTTAAAAGCCAGTTCGCCTGTGGTGGTTTTAGCTATGTTGGGTTATGGTATATATTTCAGTGTAAGAGCATCAGCTCTTTTACTAAAGGTTATAAGGAATTTTTACCTTATCATAATTTAATTAAGTGCTTCAAGAATGCCAGTATTATCGTTAAATTACAATCAATGTGTTGGGTTTTTTAAATTTAATTACAAGTAAGTGACATGATATTAAATGCAGTTATAGATTCAAATTATACATTTTTTTTCTTTAATAATCAGCTTACATTGGAAGTGTTGACAAAATGTTAAACTATTTTGGACATTATTAGAATCATTTCATTATAAAATTCTATTTTTACTGAGTTGTTAAATGCTCTTATCTCTATTAACAGAGGAACCCTGAAATTAGTCATATGTTGAACAACCCTGAACTGTTACGACAAACAATGGAATTGGCACGCAATCCTGCCATGCTTCAAGAGTTGATGAGGTCCCATGACCGAGCTTTGTCCAACTTGGAGAGTATACCTGGTGAATATTTCTCTTTATACTAAGTCACATCACTATAATTATATTTTAGCCTAGAGTCAACATATAAGATATTAATAATATACATATATATTTATTTTTAGGTGGTTACAATGCTTTGCAGCGAATGTATCGAGACATCCAAGAACCAATGTTGAATGTAGCCAGTAGCATGGCTGGAAATCCATTCTCTGGACTAGTAGACAATTCAGGTATATTAAGTTCTCATCCACAATGTTCATTTATAATTACACTATAGAATTTATTTGTAAACAATTCATAAGCATTAATTAAAAAAATAAAAACACTTTCTGAAGATAACTTCTGTTACACAAACATCGTTTTTTTTTTTTAAAGGCACTTCCAGTTTGAAGAAATAGTCTTTCAATACAACTGGACACATGTGATTCAAATAATATACATTTTAACTTTAAATTATAAACTGAATTTGACCTTGAAAACTTAAAAATAATCAATATAAAAAAATCAATTCATAGCTACTGAATGTTTACTATATCCTTAAGGCCATTGAGGCTTAAATCTAGGAGTCATAAATAAAACACTGTTATATGTTTAATAATCTATTTCCAAATTTTCAACCTTCATTTTCGTCAGATTATCAAATTACACAATATTATTTACCTTTCAATAATTCTACTATTTCTATGGTTACTCAGTATTCAAAAATTATGTACTCATATCAAAAATATTACTTTTATACTATATTGTTATACAAATTTTGAATGGCATAGTACTTGAGTGTATTATAAAAAATATAGTTGTAAGTTTTTCATAACATTAGGAGAATTAATTGAAAAATTATCATGTATATGACACATATATGTATATGATTATAGCTATACTTGACATACTTTTTTGACAGATGGCACCAATCCCCAACAGGGGGCAGAGAACCGTCAGCCCCTTCCAAACCCTTGGCAGCGTGGAGGTTCTAATGCATCTAGCACACCAAACACGGGCCCAGGCCTTATCAATACACCTGGCATGCAGTCATTGCTACAACAGATGTCTGAAAATCCTCGTCTTGTACAATCAATGCTATCAGCACCATACACTAATAGTATGCTACAAGCTCTCGCTGCCGACCCGAGATGGCATCTCAACTTATTAACCAGGTATTTTGGTGTACAAAATCAACTATGTATATATATTTCTTTACATTATAAAATAAAACCCAATAATTTTCAGTGTTTTAATGGTGGCTGGTGTTAGTTTAAATTGACTCTATTTGTTTTTAGAATCCCATGTTTGCCAATAATCCACAACTGCAAGAACAGATTCGTACTATGATGCCACAAATGCTAGCCCAGCTGCAGAATCCAGAAATGCAACAGATGATGTCTAATCCACAGGTATAAAGGAAAACACAACATTATCTTTGAACTCCAACTCGGAAGACATTACAATATATACCCTAATTCTAAACTAGTAGAACTTCATTTTAGGTATTTGTATCTTTCCAAATTGTTAAAGGATTATTGTGAAAATAAAAACTGTAAACTATACTCACAACACTGTGTGTATTGTCAAATAACTACTATATTTTGCTTTATAATCAAAATATTAGTAATAGGAATGCAACATAAAATCAATTTGCAATCAATATGAAATATTGTAAAGCAACCCAATAAATGTTAATACATCTCTCATTTCAGGCGCTGAATGCCCTACTTCAGATCCAGCAGGGTATGGAACAATTGCGAGCGGCGGCACCAAGTCTTGTCAATAACATGGGCTTCGGAGCAGCCGCTGCCACTGCCGCCCCACCCCCACCTCCCACTACTAACACACCGCCAGCACAAGCGAGACAACAACAGAACTCTGAGCTGTTCACACAGGTAAAATATTAGCCTCAAAAATATTTAAAGCCAATCATTTATACCTATACAATGTTAGATAACGAGAAGAATGTAAATTACTGACTAACCTTACTTGGGTGGGACCAGAGTGTAAATGGGAAAATAAGTTCAGTATGTTCCTAAAGAAATACATTAAAGGAGATTGTACAATACCATTTGGTCTAATTTCTTTATATGTTCCTTCTTATTCGTAAACTAATGTTTATAACCGAATTATATGACTGTTGTGGTTTACTGCACTTTTTTTGTTCCAAATTTTGATTTTATTGTTCTAAACCCAAATGATAAATTTGATAATATTTTTAAGTGTCCTCTGTCCATCTAACAGCAGGTTGTATCTCATGAACTTTGATAAGCCGTTGACATTTTCATATATTTTGTATTTATGGTACTCTTTCACCAAAAATATTGTTTCCTTTACAGCAGCTATACATTTTTATAGATAAGGGCATGGAACCGTGCATAGCCGAATCAGACTCACGTTTAGTCGTTTGTTTCCAACATTTTTAAAAACTACGTCAACACGTTGTTATAGTCGAATACTGGTAATTTCAGTTCATGCAAAGAATGGTATCGGCGATGGCCAACAACCAGACCAACACTCAGCAACCCCCGGAACAACGCTACTCACAACAGCTAGAGCAACTTGCAGCCATGGGTTTCCTCAACAGGGAGGCTAATTTACAAGGTAGCCATTCTTTGGGCATGTTCACAAGTTGAACTTAATAATGTCACAGATATTACATATATGTCATTAAATCACTTCATTTATAAGAAAAAACTTATGTCCTAGGAAAAGCGTAGGTACATGACATTCTAATTTACAGTTGATTTTTATTTCTTGTCTTGAATCATAGCTTTCAGACATCAATCAATGACTGTTGAGAGTGGTCAATGTTTACATTATAGATACAGAATCATAGCAATATCTAGCGGAAAATATTTGTCCTGCTTTACCTTATAATTCACATTATCAGAGATATAAAAAAAATATATGATTTGTTACAGCACTGATCGCAACATTTGGTGACGTGAACGCGGCAGTTGAAAGGCTACTGGCTCTGGGTCAACTGTCCATGAGCTAACACACTCGCTGTAGAGTCAGACTCGCTTGTACCACATTCTGAACAGGACACTGTTACTATTAAGTTATTATAAAATATATGTTTATTATTTTACTAAAAGTATACTATATATTCTCAATTACTATTTATACTTGACCCGTTTTTTTTCTGTTTGATGGTGTGGTGCAAGTAGATCTAGAATTATACAAGCATTATTTAAATTGACAGAAACATCATCATATAAGGTATTATTGAAATTAAACTATCAAAATATCTGACTTTATTGGATGGTTTCTTAAATTTATTCATTCCTTCTTATTTTAGGTAATAAATTTTTTTTTTTTTTCACATACAAATAAACCAAACCTGAATATTTGACTAAGGTATTTTGTAAACACTGTCTTAGTTTTTATATTTAATAAATATATTTTATTCGATAACTGTTATACTTTCTCACAATGCTATTAATATTTACATGTTTTAATTCCCGTAAAGTAAGGTAAATGATGTAGGTTTATGTAAATAGTTTTGCTTTAAAAACTAGTAAAGACACACCAGGCAATAAATTCGAAGCTATAGATGTGCTATTTTGTGTACAGTCACCTTTTATTTTTGATTGTTATTATTTAATATGCCTAATAGCTACGGTAGTTTGTAATACAAATGTATAAAAGATTACAGAGCGACATTGAAATAACGAGTCTTTCAGTGAGAGACTAAAGAGTTATTTATTTGAAATTTTCTTTATATATCATACTTAGTAAAAAGTATCCCTGAATTTAAATTGCTTTTTGTTTCTAATGTCATGTAAGTTATGTATTTTAATTCGTGTTACTTTGGTCTTTGGTTGCATTAAAATGTGGGGTAAATAATAAAGTTGTTTGAAGGGAGATTGATTGGTGTTTGATGACTGTACAGTTTATTTCTAAATTTCCTTGTGGTGGTAGAACCAATATATAAAGCTCTGCGCTTTATTTTATCTGATGTGTAGCAAATTACTTTTTAAGTTGTAAAAAAATAAACAAAACAGACACTGTTGCTCAGTTTTGTTAAGGAATACGTTAAATTTTCAAGAATTATATAGAATAATATTAATACAAAAATACTAATTATGTATCATTAAAGTTTGAAAACGCTTAGGTGTTGTTTTATTTGATGTTCCACACCTATTTGTCTACAGGCTGTTATTACCATCGACGATACTGAGGGTTGGGTTTGTACGTCGAAAGTAGTACGTAGTACGTCGAAAGTTTGTAATAAGTACCATTGAATACTTAAAACAAGCTAATAAAGGCGTCGAGTAGGAATTTTAAGTTCAGTTTCATAAAATAGTTGCTTTTCAAAACAATTGGAGATATAAATTGTACGGCGCTAAATAGAAAGGAGAAGCGGCATAAACGGGGAAGACCTGAGAAACATGTCAATATATATATAAATATATATATATTGAGATTTGTTCGTCTTCAAATATCTAGAATGTGTCAAATGACTAATACGTCTGGATTCATTTTTTACCGCTCATGCATAGGGTGCGATACATAGCTAAAAGTTACCTAACATGAAGGCGAGCCGTGAGGAGTAAGAAGACGACAAGTATAAACTTACGGACTGATTTTGATGTGTATTTTATTTTTAGCTTGATATCTACCATTTCAAAAATAGCTATTTTATAAAATCGATGTGGCGTCATAGTCTAATAATGATTTCTTAATAATTTAAAATAAGATATTTTTTTTTGTGACAAATCTGATCTATGAAGATGTAGTCAATAAAATAGTAAATAGGTATACATAGACTATTGTACAAGACGCAAGTCCGTCGGTCGGCATAATGACATCTGACAATATGACTAGGGTTATGTATCTGATTTAATTGTTTAAAATAAAATATTTATTAAATAAAATGTGAAGAAGTGTTCTAAGAATGTATTAGTATTAATACTAGTTATTTTATTTTTTAACTGTCTATCACAGATGTCACAAGTTGTTTTTGAATGAAGTAGATATTTAAATTATTGATAAACTATAATTTGGTAAGTATACCAGTAATTATATATTCAGTCATTTATTATTAAGCCCTTCTGAAAGATCTTTTACTTTTTTCAGTGAATCATGTATTCTCCGCGACAAAAAATTATGTGGTTTGCATTCAGTTCAAGAGTGTTTATTTTGTTAATTCAAATGGTATCAAATATTCTTATTCCTGACCATGATGCAAAGGTTTTCATCAGTCCTGAAGACCCGGCCTTACGTTCGAGTAAAGCTGATAATATTGTTCAACTATTTGTAGGAGGTATGAAAAGATGGGATGCGCAGTACTTCATACATATTGCCCAGTATGGATACACTTATGAAAATTGTTTGGCATTCTTTCCCATGTTTCCTTTAATTGTAAGGTATGTCGGTTACATACTAAGTAGTGTTTTGGGATCTGTAATAAACTTTCACAGTACTCTGTTAATATCTTCCACTATAATAAATATATTAATATTTATGAAATCTGCTGATATCTTACATAAATTGAGTATTAGAGTACTTAGAAGTGAAAGTAGGGCATATAAATCTGTAATACTTTATTGTGTAAATCCAGCGAGTATATTTTTCTCAGCACCATATTCAGAATCATTGTTTGCATTGATGTCTTTTTATACTATGTTTAAATGCACTGAAAATGAGACCCTACGTTTCGCTAATATAGACATATTGAGTGCTCTACCAGCTGGGTTCTCTATGATAACTCGATCGAATGGTGTTATTAATTTAGGATTTATTTTCTATGCTAGTTTTAAGAATGTGATAGAAAGGACATTACCAGAAATTGCGTACAAATATAGAACTTTGAAACATAGGATAATAATTCCAGTTTTATTGCTACCAATTTTTACATCTACTGTGGCACTTTTCTTAACTGTGATAGTAGCAATTTTCCCATTTGTTTTAGTACAAACTTACAATTATTTTAAGTTTTGTGTTCCCAATGATCACAATCTACCTGAATTTTTAACTATTACAGAATATTTACTTCCTGGGACTGCAGCAAGTCCTTGGTGTAATAATTCATTGCCACTTTCATACTCATACATACAAAGACATTATTGGGGTGTAGGTCCATTTGAATACTATAAGCTAAAACAAATTCCAAATTTTATGCTCGCTTTACCAATTCTGGTCTTAATACTTTATAACTGCTTATCTTATTTAAAAAACAACATGAGACTACTTTTAAGACTTGGTTTGAAAGAAAATATATTCAATTTTATATATTCCAGTAAAATGGGCAACAGGCAAAAGCAATATTCCAAAACATTTGGGGCCAATGATCCTGTTTTCTTTGTATATGTAGTACATGTGCTATTTTTGTCGTTCTTTTGTTTAGTGTTTGTCCACATCCAGGTGACAACTAGGCTTCTGGCTTCTGCCAGTCCAGTTTTGTATTGGATTTGTTCAAGCAAGATTAATGTCGGTCCTACACCAACATCAGACCAAAATACTATAAATGAACATTTCCGTCGTTTGGGTATCGGTAAGAGGATACCGTCGCACCATTTATCAATAGCAAATTTGGAGGGTGTTGATAATATGTATAGCAAGTGGAAAACTTTCATTGTGTCTAGAAAGATGCCAGATTTCCAATCCCAGTTCATCCAATGTTATTTTCTCGGTTATCTTGTTATTGGGACTGTATTGTTTTCCAATTTCTATCCCTGGACTTGATAAAATATTTCAACTGTTACTTATCAAATTGTTTCAAATATTTCAGGATAGATAATACATATCACTTAACTATATCATACCAAACCTAGCACAATTTTGAACCATTGACATATCATACCACAACATACTTTTTAAACTAAGTCCAGGGCCAATGTGTTCTTAATTTTAGCGTTATAAATTAATAAAGCCTTTTATAAATAATCATCGCATGGGGCCTTTTGGGAACTAGTCCATTATATATTTTAAAAATTAGAATTAATTGCTAGATAGAATTGTAGGTAGTGAGAAAATAAGCTTTACTATTTGAAGTTAAATTTGATCATAGTGACAAAGTTATTTCTAGTCATATTTATATCACAAAATTGTAATTGCATTTAAATTTATTTTAAGAATCGAACCACGTAGTTTAGTATGAACCAAGTAATATGGTGGTGAGAGTGAAGAATTGGATTTTTCTGATGTTAATGTAAGTGAATACAGTTTACAATTAGTATACATAGGAAAAATATTATTATTAGAATTTTTCGAAATATAAATATGAGAAATGTGTGGCTTGGTTTTAATAGAGCTTAAATTTTTCATCTATAAAGTTGTCGTTTTAGTGTCAACACGCTTGTTTGTTGATCTGTTAATAAAACATTTAAATGGTGTATTTGTCAACATATTTTCTTATTTGTATGGTTGTGAATACTTCTTCTTAAATAGACTCACAATCACAAAATATAGTATTTTAAATAATAGCTTCCAATGAATTTCTGCAATAAAGTTTTTAATATTATTATTTTTTTATTTTCATTAACCTTATGTCCAACTTCGTTGTAAAATTATCCAATACATTTAGAAATTCACATTCCACATATATTTTGTAAAAATTAATTTCTCCATTGAAACAAAAGTTACAGAAAATACGAATTAATTCTTTATTGAATACGAAATGATAATTTTTTCTTAGTACTAATATTTCCATAGCAAGAACATTATGGGGATATTCAAGTGCTTGGTGATGGTAAAATACATTTACTCTGTACCCCAATACTGATGATTAGTTAGATTTTAGATCGTCTCTTATGTAAACCAAATAGTACTAAATATTATTTTAATTATGATCACTTTCAATGCTAACCTGATTTAAAATTTGTAGCTAAATTTTACATTACCTTGATATCTTATATTATCTTAACAACAAATACATGATAATACAAATGACCATTGGATAATGGGTTTAAAATTACAAATAAGTTAATTGTATTATAATTCTAATCATTAAAATCTATTATGAAATAACTTATTGTAATTTTCAGTTTAATAGTTTGAGTTTAGTTGGTGCTATCGACGACACATTCAGATATGGAAGGTCTCGGTGAATCTGCTGTTGAGTCGGGCAGCATGTGCTCGGGATCTGTTTGGTCGGCGGCGAAGAGTTGGTCTCCGTCGCCGACGTGTTCCTATGCGGTGGCCAAGGCTTCCTGCAGTCTCAGCCGAGCCCTCTCCACTCTCTCCTCCTGGCGACGCAGATCATCCTTCGTTATAGTCACAGCCGCTATCAACGGCTGCTCTGGATTTAAAAAAACCCCTGGATTCTCCATGATAGTTTGTTTGGATCCCGTTTGTCCTACAAATATGAGTAAAATACTTTTTTAAAAATTTTACACATACTTATATTATAAAAATCATTTTTATGAAAGTTTCTTAGTTGGTCAGATTGTAGTATCTTACTGTTCGTTTATAATTTTGTAATTTGTACACGAGTTGTACCTGTAATTGGTTGAGATGACACATGTAAGGCTGTAGCGAGTGATTGTATTGTTGTTGCATCTGATGTGTACGGGCCTAAGGGTTTTATGTACTTTGGCAGTGAGGTGGTTCCTATTACACCATTGGCATCACATGCAGTTAAGCCCTGAGAAAATTTTGAAACATTTAAATAGCTATCTGTTCCAACTACTAACAGCATAACAGGAAATTAAGTTCATACATTTTGAATGATAAAAGAATGTAACTTACTTCGAGACGTTTTTCCCAGAATAATTGCTTCGGTTTTTCTTGTGTTCCTTGTTTCAGATCAGTCTTGACTTTGCTCTCCTGTGTTTTGTAGACAGTTACTGGTTGTTTAAATATAGATGCTGTCTGTCTTATAGGAGGCACAAGTGAGGCATCTGAACGAAAACCCCTAAAAATTAAATTTGTTCATTTGCATTTTTATTACCAAACATTTTTACACATATATCAGGAAACAAAGCACTTGTTGTGAGGCTGTAATTGGGGTTAAAGAGGCAATTTCAATTATCTTAAATTCATTTATATATAAACTGAAAAAAAATAATTAAAAATATGTTATTTAAAAAAAATATATATCACCATAAAAAACAATGACTTCTACAAATAAAAATGTCACTCAAACAACACAGAAAACTAAAATAAAATATGTTACATGCAACATTAGTCATGCATTATGAGAACTATGCTGTTATATACAAAACATTACGGTTGAATATGTTACACATATTTTATGATAAGTGTGGAGTAATAAACAGTAATCCTCAGATTCATAGCTATAAACTGAGGAGGGAACATGGTTAATACAACATTACACAAAAAAAACACCTAACAATATTATATATCTAGAATTATATCCAACTTTTTAGTGTTATAAGCAGATAATAATGTGTAGTTTTTAGTATTAAAGGCAATAATAATAGAAGGCACATTAAAAAGTTGATATTATTTATTACTTAGGTATATATATACCATTGAGATATATATATTGGTGATTTTTTTTAATAATTTCTCATAATCTTGCTTAAGCTGTGGGATATAGAGCATGTACATGTAACACAAAGCAGAACTGCACTAATGAACACAACACAAGTGATAGAAGTTATGACGCTAATGTAAACCTGTTGTATTCATACTGCGCCCGAGCTTGCTTCTTGACCTTGCATAGGAGCATTGTGTTTAGTTGACCTTGTTGATAGTCAAAATATGACAAGTTCACACTATCACCAAGATAACGTACTAGCTCGGATTTACTGCGACACTTTTTACCTGTTGGACTATAGAAAAGTCATTGTCACCAAAGACCGGCCAGCTACCGACAGCTGTTGAAGTTAGTCGGGTTAAAACTTATTAGCAATTGATTTTTTGGTGCCCATGTAAATAACTGAATGGCAACTATTTAGAACTTTATGTAAGAAACATTTATTATTGGATCTAGATTTAACCTGGAAATAATTATAACGACTTTAGGAGTACCTTTCAGTTATTTTACTATTGAGAATTATTCGATAGACATTTCTATCCTCCAATGACCCAATGTTCTTAGGATGATTGATTATTTTTTAAGTAACATCCTGTTTAATTATTACGCTGTTGGTTCGGTAATGTAATGTTAAAACAAAATTGTTTTGAAAATAATAGGAAGTAGTTAGTAACCTCTTTTTTTGTGAAAACATGATTGTACCAAAAATATTTACGTTAAAATTTTGTAAGATAATTGTACCTATAGTAATAAACATCAACTTTTCCAGCCGAAAGCCCGGTTTTTCTCACAACTTCTTCTCTTTGCCAACCTTTAGGCAAAGCATCACAATCAGATTTTTTCTTTTCTATTGAAATATTCATATCAGTTACGTCGTACCAATTAATACTCTGTTTAATTTTATTTTTGATAAATGACACGTATCTTTGTAAGATGTTTGGTTTACAGTTCAAATTATAAATTATAGACAAAATACAAACGCAATATATTGTTTATGTTCACATAATATATAATTTACCCCCTAATGCTTAATATTTTTTTTTATAATAACATTTATATTCAAAGTTCATTTCGATCTAAAATTAAGAAAATATAAAGACATTAAAATCAAAGATATATTTGATAATACATATGTAAATAATTTGGTTTGGCCTAATAGACTTTTCCTTCGTTTTGTTATATTAATTATGGGACCACAGAGTATGTCAAAATAAAGAATGTCAGTTGTTTACGTCTGTGCTAATTGCAATCAACCCGCTTTTTAGTTCTTGTCAGTTTGTGCAAATTGTGGTTGTATGGTTTTGTAAGAGAACAAATTTTAAAGGATTTTTATAAGAAGTTGTGTGCGTTAATATCTGTCTTGCCTTGTGATCAGATTTATATTTGATATGGTACGTATAATAGAAAATTTATAGATATTTTATTCAATTCTAATTTGTTTTTATTTGGCACAGTTGTCAACTTTTGAATGTACTTTCACTTTTTTAAATGATCAAATCATATATAAAAGTCGCGTACGTAATCAAAGTAAGATGATGTTGTAAACGGAAAATCATTCAACTAAATGTTTATATTCGATACATTATGACGGTCTGTCTATTTTTAGTTTGCTAAAGTAAAGAGACCAACCTGTTGTAACCGGGTATTCCGTAGAATCTTGAACGTCGTAAACAAAATTACATACAAATTTATCTTTCATTATCTTTATCTATTTATTGGAACTAATAAAATAATATCAATTATTTCCAGTTTGAATAGGGGACATGTAACTGTTTCACATTCATTTTCTTCAGTATTTGCATACCTTCAATAAACAAAACGTTATTTACGACAATTTTTATAAAGTATTTTGTATAAAGTTTTTAATACGTCTTTTTAGTGTAGTGGTATTTTTACCTTCGCAATATATATTAAAATATTCATACTTATACAAAACATATAAAAATTATCAACAGCAGATTTAGTTATTGATAAAACATTGTTGCCTAAATATGTTCAGCATATATTTAATATTAACCTTATGTTATGATGTCTGTCATACATAATTAATGCTAAAAAAGATATGTCTTGTACTAAAAAATATTGGTTAATTTTTGAAGGCTGAAGAATAAATATTAGTGTTTAACACAACGGTTTGGGCAATACACAGAAGTTTTGTAAATATATTATGAAAGTAAAAAATTCCATAAATAATTATACTGCGTTTTGTGAAGTAATGTAATTGTAAGTTACATTAATATAAAATATGGTTGATGCTGAAGCCAATAATTAACAGCATGAAAGACTGAGAAAACACAATCGGTAGTTTAGCCTTCTTAATATATAATTCTAACAAAATAATGGCTAGTCATATTATTTCACTGTAACAATCTACTTCAAAAATAAATGTCACTGTAATTGAAGTCACTAGTGCAAAAGATTTCAATGATATCTATAACAAAGGATGTCATAAAATTCTAGTTTCTCAAGAAATACTCACTTTTAAAAATACCCTCTTATTTATTTTAAGATAAGATAATCGTATAAATAGTATAGTTTCTTTAATAATTTTATTTATCATGAAAACCTTGTTAAAACACCCAGTTACCCTTATTATAAGCTAAAAATAGTTCGAACAGGCCTTAACAACCTATTTGAATTGATGAGGCAAATGAAAAAGGAATTATTTGCATATAAAAATATAATAAATTTTTCAATACAATTTCTTCTAAATTAATCTAAAGCTATGATACAATGTTTGTGGTTAAATAAATAATATGGAAATAGTGCCATATTCAACATTACTTAGTAATGATATATTAGTTTTGATATTCAAACTTAAAGAAGTTGTTGTGTTTGTAAAAATAAAAAAATAATAATCTTCATTTAACCCACTATGTATTATTAAATGGGACTTTGATTAAATCCTTGAAGTAGCCTTGGCCTAGCCATCATTATTTGCCATTGACTACTTTTAAATTCACTCTAATTAAATGCAAACGGAACAATAAGTAAGGAAAGCGTCATAGGCGTTGGTTTTGAAAAAAAAAATGCTTTATAATATTTATACATAGATTTTCTAATATTCCATTCGTCGCCGATTTTTCTTTTCATTCACAATGCCATCGCGTAAACGTTGGCGTGCCTTCCAACCGTTAGGAATGTTCTCCCGCTGCTTGCTTTGTGTTTACATTATGCCCTTTTTATTGATTTTTTTTTTTAATCTATTATGTTTGTATTTTTCCATATACGTATTTTTGACTCAGTAGCAAGGCGGCCGTGACAGCTGCGATGTTTCACGGCGTTGTCGATCAATTTGTTTATTTAATTATTCATCTACCTTAGAATCAATGTGTGGAAACCTTGAACTTATTTCTCGCAAATTATAAAAAAAAAAAGAATCATATGTGGAAGACTCACTATTATTTTTTTAAATTGCGGTATCGGCGCCAATGACACGGCTTCAGACTGTACATGACTTAAATTTTTTTCTTTTATTATAGGTAGCATTTGTGATTCGACATGACATTTTTGCTTTATTAGATGTTAATTTACCTTGACCATTGATAATTTAAAATTTATGTACTCGACACCCACAGTCGCGACCCATAGTCCTATCTCCTTGACCACATATTATGCTGATCTCATAATTTAAATTGACGACTTCTATTACTACAAGTTCTCAAAATATAATAGTTATAAGGAACAATGCTTCCATTTCGAGCCATAAACTATCTAACACATTTATAAATGTCAAGGCGAAATGAATGCGCGAAAGCGAAACGGTAGGCATATAAAGCAAAGAGCATCAAGTTATTAAGGTTTTTCTGTTATCAGTGGAGCGCGTAGGTAGGGCTTTTTCGCTTTAGAGTTTAGTCCAAATGCCAGGAGTGGCCCGTGACGTCATCGTGCGGCAAAATGGCGCGCCATTTGATGGTACCGACACACCCCAGTCCACCCTAATCCCTACCATGACAGGGTTGTCCAAATCTACTCCAATAGTCTATAGCACAATTCACACTAAATCTTTTATGTTTCACGTTAATTTGAACTTAACGAGCTTACGATCTACATATAAAATATCCTTAGTATTTTTAGGTCGCCTATACTAATCACTTAGTTCTACTCAATATTTTATTTACTGTTAGAGAAAGATATTTAACATATCCCAGTTTTATAACATTACGTTACAATTATTTGAAGACAATGGCGTGTATATATGTACGTTTATCAGACTTCTGGTGCCAGTTCTTTAATTAGAACAGATGACTGTCGACGACAATTGTTTTAAATGTTGTATGATATAAATACTCCAAAATTTCGTATGAATAAAATTCACGATCAACCGTCTAGATATATTTATATTATGTTCGGGATTTTTATATTTTTTACACGTACAGATACATACAATACATCTGTTGCAGGAAATAAATGGATTAGGAAAATAAATTGTATGCTGATTTATGATGCCATAAGTTTAAAATGATTTAAAATTTTGATGGTTATTAATTTAGGCGCGAGGATCTTAATAACACGATACAGTCGCGTACGAAATGACATGTTATATTATCGCAATCATTAAGGAGACAAACGAAATGCTGGGGATCACGATTTAGTTACATCGATATATCAAACTTTTGATTTTTGATCAAATACGAAAACTATATCGTCGATACAGTTTTGATCGTTTTGTCACTAATGAAACAGTTATTTAAAGGATTCTTTAATATTAGAGGGTCCAGACAGAATATCTTGAATATTTCTTTACCTCACCATTTTAACATGCGGCAGTAGAAACATTCATACTTGCGTTAATCTTCATACAGTGCTGTAGCAGGAAAATTGTTTTTCATTTGCATAACAGTTGTGAACATTAAATCAATAGTTTTCAATGTGTTACTATGGTATATTGATTTATGTGATCGGGAGCGTCAACACATTAAACATTTTAAGTGTAACACAGTCAATAAAATAATATGGATAGCATTTGACTATCAACGTAAATAAACAGGTAAATGTAATAAAATAAAACCTAATACAAATTTACGAAAATTGATATATACATATATATATACATATATATATATATATATATATATATATATATATATGTATATATATATGTATGTTGTCTTATACACATATATATATATATATATATATGTGTATAAGACAACAAACATTAAGGCTAATTTTTATTTAATATGTCAGTACCACGACAGATAAATGCTTTCATGTCATCTATCATACTAAGACTCTTAAGTTGATTTCGTGTTTTTTATCGTAAGTTTTCTAACAAGGATTAAGTGAAGCCGGTATTTATCCAAGTCGTCAAGAAATACTGTTCTTTAAAAGGAAAATAACAAATATGTGGCGTATGATACATTTATGTATGCGGGTTGTGACTTATTTAAACTAGCATCTACTTTAAGTTACTTATTCCACCACAAAGTGTGAATCTCTGTAAGTACAAATCATTCAAGATCTTTCGAGGAAGCAATACATATTTGTAGTAAATTTGTTACTACCATAAAACCTGTGGATTATTTTTTTCTTCCTGGTCTGAGAAGAAAAATAGGAAATTTAAATATACTAAGAAACCTCTTATTCAAAATATATTTAACATCAATTATGGATAGTTTTTTTTATGATATTAATTGTGATAGTGACGAATGATTTCTGGAATAATTTTCAGCCAGTTATATTTTTATACTTCTTCTTTTTCTTCTACAACTTGCTGTTTTTCTTTGTACTTCTTCTGACGCCCCTCAAAATATTTTTCTATTAAAATCAATTAAATGTTGTCTATTTTGGAATTGCTCTGTTGGTTTTTTTGATATAATCTTAAAGTTAACGGTATTTTTCTGTAGTAAATTGGATTATTTCAATACATGTGAATACGTAAAAGTATTTCACTACTTCTATATAGACGTAAATATTTATACGCTTTCTTCACATATTTATCGTTACAAACACGTAAATGTAAATATTATTAAATTTATTTACTTATAATTTGTAAAAAAAATACCAAAACCCTCAAAAAATATATTATTTATATTGAAGATTTATCACCAATTTTTAATATTTTTAAAACTATTTAATTATTATTTCATTTCAGATAACAGATCACTATGGAAGGAGGGAATTCAATGAGGTCTTTACATCCTCTCGAGCTGTCATCTTAGGTCAGTATTACAATAATAAGGTATAAATGAAATTAATTTTGATTGCTCGGTTTCTCTTACAATACTTTACGTAATAATTACCGTGCTACCAATTTTTGAATGTGACATTAAAAGCTTTTGTACACCGACCTTTATATGATTTATAATTAATTGTAACTACATTCATATCAGTAAATGTTCTGTATGTAATTAAGGACAAATTTCTCGAATTTATAACAAGCAATAAAATCAATGGTGTTTGATTTATTGATTCCATATATTAAGTGTAAAGGCGTATTTAACTGGAGGAAAGCTAACGAGTTTTCATTCTCTTAGCTAATGTATTTTAACGACATACATATAAAAAGATACTTGGATGTATTGCGTTCAGGGCACATTACCCTATCGGGGGGAACCGATTTCCCCCGGAGTTATAGCCTTAGGTTATATCGGTGACCGCATAAAGCTGAGGGCGGGGTCAACTCAATCACGTAGTAGGGACTACACTAATATCTGGAAGTGGGACACGGAATTGTGTAAAGGGGTCATTGTTGACCACCTTAGTTAGTGATGTTTATATTTACCGATTATGTAATTACTTAACTTTGATTTTATTTATGTTTTTTTTTTATATTATATAGTTACAGTTTTTTTACTCTTAAATTACGTTCAGCTCACAAAAATAAGCACTTATTTTGTGTCTGACATACAAAAGTGTCTGAAGATTTTATTGGTTTATTTAAAAAAAAAATAAGATGAAAAGTCTCAAATGTTTTATACTCTCCAAGTGACTGTGTCAGAGTAGCAGACATTGTATTTGATCGTCTCTATGTCGTAAAACATTTAATAAACTAAAAGTGGTTCAGGTACTAGGAGTAGTTCTAAGAATGTCACGGCCGCTACTTTGTATATAATAAATTAATCATGTTCTTAGCTGTTTCATATTTTGGCAGACGAGTTCGTTCACAATATTTTATCTAACACACACCGTCCTCTGATCTTTATTGTTTAAACAGGACGTTGTATACCATACAAGCTCTCGATTGTTACCTGGATAATATCAGATAATTTTTGTTATAAGATTGGTAAAGAGGAAGCCTTATTTTAAGTATTATGTGCTTAAGGATTTTCAAAACTATTTCTATTCATATTACATTTTTATATGAGACTAAAAGACTTTCTGGGAGCTCGTTAAGGGCTATAATTCCTTCTTGATAACGACTATGCATTTTTTGAATAACGTCCTCGATTCCCATAGATAGAACTAATTAAGGTACGTAACATACCTCTGTTCCAGATATTGGTGGTAAGATCTTTTTAAACGACTTGACAGGCAGCTGTCAAACAACATGCAATTACTTATAACAAACGTTATTACTTATTAGTGAAATTTTTAATAGTATAGATATATATTTAATAATAATTTGGGTTTTTTTCCGAGTTTTATCGTGTTTCCCTTTGTTTATTTTGATCCAAGAACCTACGGAATTAGAAGATTAACAGAAATGTGGGATAACAGTAAAGGTTTTTTTCGTACATAAAGACTAAATAAGAGATTTACATTTGTGAATCGAGAATGAATTTTCTAAAACTTTTTGTATAAAAGTATGTTGAAACTAGTTCATGTATCGTTCACGAATCGTTGTGCAAAATATGATATAAATTTGAGACTATAAAAAAATATATATAACAAAGCTATATAAATATAATCCGTCATAAGGGAAAGTTGTGGTAGTTTGGACTTTTTAAAAATTTTTGGTCATTAATATTAACTAGTTTTTTTATGGAATCCTTTAGCTAAGCAGTAACGATGACATTTACGAAGTTATCATGTGTATTTTATCTAATTATCATTATTAAATATCAAATAGTATAACAAGTTTTGTATTACGCTTCGTATTAATTGTTAAATACTTGGTCAATCGATGAATCAATACTTACTTAAAAACACAATGACAGTTCCAGTTTTCGTTTATCGTATATAGATAAAATATCATGGTGTCATCTGATTCATGGCATTCCGTCATCAATAGCTCATTCATCTCTGTATGTATTTGAAATATTATTTCAATATATAGAATAATTTATATCTTACTAGGTTTTGCCCGCGACTTCGTCTGCGTTAGTTTCAGAATTAGAAATGTATAGCGGACCGGGCGAAAACTATTCCTCCATAAATATAGTAGATTAGAAGATTTTGAATTTGATAATCTTTTTTTTTCTTTTTTAATCAGATGAAAAGTACACTATGGCCTTTCTCGGGTATCAAAATATCTCCATACCAAATTTCGTGCAAATTGGTTCAGTAGTTTAGGCGTGATTGAGTAACAGACAGACAAACAGAGTCACTTTCGCATTAATAAAATTAATGTGAATGCAATATATATAATTATTATTATTTTACAACAATAGGTCGACGTTTAAAATTGTGAATACATATCTGAAAAAATACTTTTAGTACGGATAATTCATTAATGTTGAGGACATAAAAAACTGCAGAAAATTCTAAGTTAGATTTTTCCGTTTCATTAACTTCTGTATCCAATTCCAACGACAAAGAATCATTTAATGACAACCGCTCCAAACCAGCAATTTGTTCTGACGATATGTATTTAAGAATCACGAACATTCGCTACCAACGTACCAAGTCTCTAAGTGTCAGGATAGTAAAACCGCGCTAGAATGGAAGAATCTACGCTCCGGTGCTTTAAGTGCAGTAGCACTAAATTCGCACTGATGTGTTAGCTGTTGAGGAAAAATATCGATTTCCTTTTAGGGAATGCAATTATATAGATATATAATATATACATTTATATCGTTCAAATATGTTAATAATAAGTAGCTTTGTAAGATTGCGTATATTGAAGATAAATATCAAAAAATTATGTTAAGGATATCTTGTTTTGATGAATAAAAAAACCGGTTTGACAAAACCGTAACACGTATATGAGTGGAATACGAATATTTTTAATAAAATAATGTCTATAGTGGACATCTCGAACGTTTGTCTGGTAAATGTGTTCCACAGACCACCCATTCACCTTGGGCACTAAGTAAATGTATAGTATTAAATTTGTTAGTCTGTGCCGCTCGCTACTCTAAAATGTGTCATAAGTCATAACAGTACGAACGGCCGAGCGTCGCGGGTCGCACGTCTGAAATACCATGTCAGCGTGACAACACGTATATATACAAATGTGCCTTAAAAGTATTAGATCCTAACGAATTACTTGTTATAGAGTGTCTGTGATAGAAAACTATTCAGAATTTTACGTGTGTTTTTCATATGAAGTGAGTTTTTTTATCTATTTCTTATAATTTACCTTAAATGGAATATTTTATTTGCTAATATGCACTTACAATTTTAATAAATTTATTAAATTTAAATACATTAAATTATATTTCTTTTGCACTACATTGACGAAACTGTCATTATGAGATCTAAGAATAACTGAAAAGTCTAGATTTCTAGTGTTTACTAAAGGCTCTCACATCAAGTACCTACTGTTTTGCTTTCTGTGTATTTTTGTAAACATTACTTAGCACGAACCAAATTGTTAATGTTTTGCGTTTTAAAACGAAATTTAGAATATAAAAAAATGTGTTATGAAGAGTTTGTATTATCATAAAAATAAATTACTTTTTTTTTTTTTAAGTATTTTAATTGTTTTTTATAATTTAATGAATGTTCAAGCAATTCGCGGGAAAAATTTTGTATCGATTCATAAATTTCAAGCTTCTTCCCACAGTCCGACCTGCGGTTAATGCATTCTGTAGTTTGTGTGTAATAGAGAAACAAACATTCATAAGTCTTTCCATCCACACGTGATTTATCATCCGTATATTATTTGTAGATGAGTAGATTATAATCAAACAGCCAATAATAATATACAATGAATGCAAAACTAAAAAAAATAAGTCTTTATTATAATTTTTAATATTCATAGTAGTACGTTACATCTCATTGAAACACTAGAGAGGACATGTTTTTATCGGTGTCATTCACGTTTAAAATTAAAAAAAAACTTAATAAATTCAAATTTTTTTTTATTAATAATATATTTTTTACACGTAGCTATAAATAGTTCGCTGATAATGTTGGTATTCACGACCTCTCGATGGCTATCTGTAGCAATAATTGCATGTATATCGATCATGAATCTTAAACATATAATGTCGGTTATATTGAAAAAAATGTACAAACTCTAATAAACAATAAGTTTCAAAAATATCTTCATTGTTACAAATAAATAAGTAAATCGATCAAAGAATATGACTTGTGAAGTAAGTAGATTGCTCTTTCGATGATTGTCACGCGAGACTAAACAACTAATTCTTGACCAATTAAATATTTTAAAACTCGTTTCACGATTTGTTCTCTTTAATAGATTTTATAAACTTATGTACTCACTTAAAAATTTAATTTATATTTTTGTTGAAGAGTTAAAATAGTATATGTTTAGTTTAGTTTATTATGTAAAGCAAAATTTTATTTGAAATAAAATCACTAACACACACATACGCACGTAATCTAAATAAAGAGACAAATCATTTGAAGTCTATGAAATATTAAAACCGAGATCTTAATTAAAACATAACAACATATTTGTACTGTGTAAGTAACAATTAGTATTAATATATAAGTGAAATTAAGATTTGTTAAGCGATAAAAGTATATTACATCCCGTTGTGTTAAAGAACAATCTAGAATAAGATTATGTCACCCATATAACAATGGAGCCTTGAGGATATGAAGGCGGAAAGTTTTGTCGTACCAGTTGTAAGAACAGGAAAACATTGGAAGCGTAACAATCACAAACCAAAGCTAACGATGGAAGCTTGGAGCGACATGTCACATGACAAAGCCTGCCTCACAAACACTAATAACGCCATTTATATGTTAAATTAGAAACATACAAATATATTATAGTCTTCAAGTCATGGAAACGATTTTAAAAATGTGTCCGTACCTGAGTGATATTTTTATTACTACTGAATGTTTCCGTTTGAATAAGATTTTTCTAAACATCTAATTTGCATATTGTCTATAAGTATTCGCGATGGTTTAAAATTATCTCATTGCTCTATTCTAATGGAGCGTCTTTTTTCTAATCTTCTTAAGTGTACAATTTCTAAAATATACACTAAACGAAGTTCAAAAGTTTTTCGTACTGTCCCATTTCCCGGTCTTAAAAAATACATTGAAATAACGTATGAAATACATTGAAATCATTTCACAAATCACAAAGTTAATCGCGAAATCGAAAAAAAATTACCCGTACAGTACCCATTGACATAATTTTTTTTCCTAGAAAGACTATCAATTGTTTTTTATTAATATGAATAATTATCTTTAACATATAACGTTGGTGAATAGTTCATTACACACATACATCTTGTAATATCATGTGTGTTAAAGCGAAATAGTGAAAATTTTCCTTTGCTAGATTGATAAATCACAGTAATTTAAAAAAAAAAATGCAAATTTAGTGCTTTTTTGTGTTGTGTTCATTGGTGTACGTATTGATTGAATTTTTAAGGACCATTGAGTTTTTAACAACTTGCACGGTTTTCGAGCTGATTATTATCAAATATTCGAACAAACGAAGCGAAAGAACTCATATAAATATTACAATATAAACCTTTTACGGTTTCACATAATATGATATTTTTTTTTGTGTTACGTCCACGTGGCTGAAACATAATTTTTTTGTTCTTCATTACTGTTAGGATTAGTTATTTAACATTTTTTTTTTAATTATCTTTCATCTATATTTTCTCGGTGTTAACTGAAAGCAATAGTTAACACATGAAACAGTAATATAAAAATAATTAACTAGCATTTTTTAAGCAAAAGCCCATGATGGTACTGTAGTATGTTGTATTTATTTTTACTACTTTGTGATTACAATTTCATGGCCAGATGTCGATATTTTTATCGCCCTAAGAAAGAATTATCGGCTGTTTTCTTACAGTTATCACAAGTTGATTTTTAAACGCCTTTTTTTTATCTACCATACATCAAAGGTGGGGCGAGGACTGCAAAAAAACCAGGATTTACTCGAATTCGAGTCTATTAAACACAAGTTTTAAATAGGTTTGAGTATTTAATTTTCGCAAGAGTTATTTTGACATCACATCTGCTTTCATATTAAGTTTACGTCATCCATTTAAATCTTAGCAGTTTTCACTAAAGCGTTTATGTACTAAACAACGTTTTTGTCAATTCGCAGTCGGTAAATCCTTTTAATACTTAAACTTATCGTAAAACGTCACTATAAAGAAAACGGCTGTATATTAAGACTTCGGGGTCACGACCTTGGTGTGTGATGTCATTGCGGAATACTGAACATCCTTGATTAGCACTAAATACTTTGATTTGCGATTTTCAAGTTTACTACGTAATGAATGAATCGCTCTTTGATTCCTATATAGATGGTTATTTAAATGCTTGGAATTATTTGAATTCAGGAAAATACTCCCGACGCGACGTAAGTAAGGTTTCGTTCACGTCTATGAACTTTCACAGAGAACTGTGTATTTGTAGAGTGTTATACATACAAGTGAAACAACATCGAGATAATTTCGAGGTTGAAAACATAAACATACACGTAATTGATATTATTTCATATTAAAGGCCAAAAGGTAAAGACATTATGTGAAATGAGTGTATTATTTATGCATCAAGCATGCTATTCAAAGTCCGGACATGCGAGGGGCTTACACTTTTGTAGTTTGTTTTGACTAAAATGTTTTATATCATAATTTTATCAATTTAAACTATGAGTTTAAGTTAAAATGAAATAATAAATGTAGTGTTTTTGATCTTTCGATGAAGTAAATAGGAATTAATATACAAATAATTGCGTAATCAATAGCGTATTTCATTATCAGTGACATTAAGATGAAGTAAATTGACATTACAATTAAGGTAATAATATATTAATTTATAACATTAACAATAATGTTTAAGTTTAAGACATATACAATATTTAAAAAGAGACAATTAAAGAAATCGAACACAAATAAGTCGCTATATAAAATAGTTAATGTTAAAAATATATATCATTAGTATCATAGTTATAATATGGCAAGTACGCCTGAAGTCTGACGCAAGTTAGACAACAATATGCCTCAGTTTAAAGCGATAATTTAAAAAAATTGTGTTTATTATTTGAGAAATATTCTCCGCTTCGATTGCGTTTTAATTTCGTGAAGAGCTCTCAAAGAACACGACAGCGGGTCTAATAACGCATGTCGATTACATCAATTGAGTTTAATAAATATTCATTAGCGGACATACATGTATCAGTCAAACATATTTATAATGCTCATATTATACGTGTAGGTTTATGTTCGGAGTTCCAAGATAGAATCATCTACAATAAAATCGGTTACAAATATCATTTTATTCGATGGTATGAACAATACCTACAAAATACACATTGAATTATTTAACTGTCATAACGTATGTATAATAAATGTATATGTATATACATGCACGTATACATATGTTGTATAATAATAACAATTACAGAGCTAGAAATATTTAATATAGTATGATTAAGTTTGTGAACTGTTGTTCGATTCTTTTATTATTATTTTTTTTGTTATTTTTGTTTTATTTTTTTGTTATTGTAAAAGAAAATCTTATAGTGAAAGAAACAAAACATAAAAAAAATATTAAATATTCTCTTACCTATCTATCTATAATTATCTACATATCTATGACATGTAATATCTCTTAAAATTATTTTACTACGTATTCTGATTGGTTTGACCATAGATTTAAAATTGCAATGCTCAATTAATCTATAAAGATTTTCTCTTTGAACTGTATTAAAGTTTTACTTATCAGATTGGTGGATCGTATCGTCGTGTAATTAAGTAATAAGTGAACCAATTAATTTGTAAGGGAATATAAGTGAAGTAATATTTTAGTAATTTAAATGCAATTTATTTCTAATGAATATATCATCTTTATTAAACACCACTTATGACGACATTACCTGTCAGCGATCGTAAAGAACACTTAAAGTATTCATAGATACTTATAAATAGATGTAGATAAAGACACGTCAGTATATAACTTTGTAATTAAATAATAATATGTATATCGGTTTTGTTGTTACAGAATAAAGTGCAAAGTTAGATCGCAGGATGACTGTCACACCGCGCGGTCCACCGCACGTTACACCGCCTAGACACCAACATCAGCGACACCAGACGAGACCTATCTTAACCAAGTGGCCTTAGTTAATTATTAAAGTGTAACTTTTGTACGCCAGTTTTACACCGACCTATTATAATATAAGGTGCGAAGTGTTAGTGTTTCTTTTTTTTTTGTGTGTGTGAGGGTTTATGTGTGTCGATGGTGCGGCCGACATGGGAAAGTCCTCGGCGAGAACACATGGCCAAGGTGAGTTACATACGTGTATAATAACA
This sequence comes from Danaus plexippus, assembly GCF_018135715.1. NCBI lineage: Eukaryota > Metazoa > Arthropoda > Insecta > Lepidoptera > Nymphalidae > Danaus > Danaus plexippus. The sequence goes on from NC_083549.1 coordinate 5,531,439, forward strand.
TACTACCTCGAAGGTCCAACGGACGGGGATCACGTCTGAAGGCTAAGGAAATTGTGAAAGGAGTACCATAGTTATTATTATAGGATTAAGCTGCGATAGTTTTGATAAGTGATGTGACGGATCGCGCTGAATGTATCCGTGTATGCAGGCGTTATAGCATTTATTTATGATTTGTCGAATAAATATATTAATTATAGAGAATTAATAAGAAGAAAAGATCTCTACTTTGAATGAATGCGGACACGGATATTGCTATTCGGTGCATCACTAGACTTAATGCCTATCACATTTTCAGTGACTTGATAAGTGATATTACGGCTTGTTTATTTGATGCCAAAGTATTCATGAAATGTACCCCTACCGCTAAAACTATGATTTTGATAATTAAAAGACTACGATTTTAATAATTGTAATACTTTGTTTATATAAAAAAAATTTGATCCTTATATAATAAATAGTAATGTTTATTAATTTTTATGACTTTATCGAGACAAAGGATTTGAATTAACGATAAGTTACGGTTAATCATTATTATATTTGCATGATTTCAATGATGATAACTTTATTACAAGTGCTAGGTAAAACATACGTAGGTGATATAATCCCGTGTTACAGGTATACTTTATGGCATTATATTTAACTAAAACGACGAAAGGCTTACAACATTCAATGTCAATATATTATATAAAACGCCTTAGTAAATTGTCTTACACACCTATGTTTTTGCTTTGATAACACGCCTGTTCGAACGTCATGTTTTACATTTATTTATTTTTTTTATTATACATTTCTTTGATATTATATCATTTTGTAAATTTTACCATAGTTAATATAAAATCCAAGTGTGGAAGGACATATTTCTGTGTGCTGTTAACACTGGCATGTGTAAGGCAACACCGTAGAGATGCGCGCGCCGCTGGCATGGCGCTAGTGAGTGCCGGAGTGGAGTGTCGGCCGCGCGGCCGCGTTAAGAGGGAGCGCGCGTTCGTTCGCGTGCTGCGTGTTCACATCTCGGGGTGGACGGGCGAGGAGCGCGGCATGGCGCGGCGGTAGCGGCGCGGATGTGCGCGCGCTCGGAGGCCGTGGAGCTGGAGGTGCTGGGCGCGGAGGGCGAGCTCCGTCTGCCTCCGCGACCCCTGCGTCTCTCCCTCCTCGAGCTGTTCGGCAAGCTGGTGCGACGAGACCAGCCCGCCGCGCCGCGCCGCCGCAACAGGCACAACCATCGTTTCCGTACCTTCGTTGCCTGCGGTCCGTAATATTATACTTTACACACATAGATAATGTATGGTATCTATTAGATTCTCCGTTCCCTCCTATGTTTACAATACGTACACATTATGTCACGTCGAAGATACTTTTTATAACGTGCGTACCTAAATATATTGTATGAATCATGGCGCGTTTTTAGGTTACGATCTCAAGGTTTGGAGTAAGTCTTGATTCGTGTTGAAAGCTTAATTCAAATGATATCCTGAAAAATTGCACAATGACCAAGGTCGGAGGCGCCGCGCCCCCGCACGGTCAACGTCCGGGGCGACGGCGCTTTAGCACTTCGCGTATGACCCCGCGTGTTCGCTTTTTATTGATTATCTGTCAATATTTTTCTCTTCTTTTGATCTTTACTGAAATATATCATCGTAAAACAGACAGATGCAAAGATCGATCGTTTAAGTTCGCTGTGTCTTCGGAAGAGCATCGTTAGACGCGATCGGAGACAACGTTTTATTTTTAATTTAATGAATTGCGTTTTCAGAACATTTAAATTTGTTTTGGTAAGATCGTCCGATTTTGGTGTGGAGCTGAATTAAAAATAAACCTTTACCGAATAACATAACACTTTGTTTTAGCCTGAATAACAAAAAAGAGTAAAGAATTACAAATATCGAATTCACAATGCCAAAAATTTAGAACGAGCTCTAATTGTACGGTGTACTCACCATGCCATTGTTTTGTCGCATTAAGGTTGTAGTTCGTATAGTCCATGGGTACATTTGATATATATCTATTTGCGTGATTCTGACCGTTACACGCACACAATTACGATGGCCGTTACTATGTGCGTGTATGTTATATAATATACGTCGTACCCATTACAAAATGTGTTTGACTCGGCGTTTTTGCTTTTTACCCGTGGGAGATTGCGTTCTGCAACATTGTCATATTATATGGAACAGTTGCGAATCGTGATGTACAAATGTATTTTATATTGTACATGAAGATATTGATTCAGTTAACTCTTATGACATGTATCTTTTCAAACTGTTATCACTTTACAAGGTACAGATTATAAATTTATTCAATTTACTCTGTGTACCGAATTGAATAGCTAAGGATCACTCGTTTAGAGTCGTAAAGATAGTTTTATCTTTTTTCATTAAATCGTAAAGGAATAAACACAGATTAATTTATAGCTTGTAAACGTTTATATGGTGAATTAGTAAAGTTTACATATATGTATACCTGTAACATTTATTCGTATCTGTAATTTAAATCCAGATATTAGATATGAATTAAGATTTTTGTATATATGATTTATCTACCGCGCGGACCTTAAGGAAATCTCAGATGAGGATATACTCTTCTGAATATTCGTTAATTTTTTTCATTTAATTATAAAAATCGTAATCAATTCAAATGCAAATACTTTCCTTTAAAAATGTTACTGATAAGAAAGCATTTAAAAACACTATGAATTTTTTTTGCGCTTAATTGAAAACTCGGAAATGTGGAATTTTTAAATAATACATGTATTACCAAAGAACCCTTAGTACTTTAAAAAATACGATAGTATAAATATTATTTATTACTATGTTGCTTTATGAGCAGACTGTATTAACGAACTATGTGATTATGTCTTAACAGCCAGTTAAATGTCCTAAAAATGTTATGTTATTTAAAGATAATAACATTTCATACATTTAATGTAAAAGAATATCCATAAATTTTATAAATATTAAAGTAGGAACAAGTGAAATTTTGTTACATACAGTGACTTTTTTTATGACACATGTGGCTTAAAATTTATTAAAATCAAACGATGTTTCTTACGTCGCATATAAGTTTGTGAATGTTCGCCTGTTTGTTACGTGTTATTTGTTAACTATATACATAAATTTTGTAGGAATTAAACTTTAAAGTCAGCAAAGCATACTTTAAATTCTAGTTAAAAAATTATATTAATAACATTTTTTGTGATCACGAATAAGTTTTAATGTAATGTAATGGTCTTAAAACAAATTTTCATTATAAATCAGTTCACAAGTGAATGAACAAGGAGTTTCTATTTGATTAATGAAAAAAATATAAAAACATTATGACTCATAGCACTATGTTTATATTTTGTGATATTCTTTTCGTGTTACTCTATGTAAACAGTTCCGACGTCGTGGGCGAATAACTGAGTCAGCCCAAAATTTCTATTTACAATGTAAGCGAAATAAAATATATATTTTTTTCTTCAATATATAACGTTGTCATGTTCTTTACACAAAATTTTCAAGGACTCACACTAGTGGCAGCTGCAAGTGTAATGAATAAGTATTCGTCCCGATAGACGGAATATTTATTATTGTGAAATGCGTGAATTTCAATGTATTTATTAAATTATCTACGACATTTAAACGCCATTACAGATGACCTTAGGACAGATTATAAATGTTTTATTGAGACGTTCAATAAAGTAAATAAATTTATATAATTCTAAATTTTATTGTATAGTCTTTATGATTTTAATATTAATTTTCATAATGTAAAGGTAACTGGGACAGTCCCACCTATGTTTTCACACAATCAACTTTGTTCTTTGAATATTAAAGTGATTTCGCTTTTTACTCTATCACGCAGACATTTAATGAATGAATAAGCAAGAATTTATAGTTGAGTTGAGTTTGTGTGCCAAAGTCTTAAGCTATATTTAAAACTGTTTATATCGAATGCACACCGATGCATATTATTGTTTAAAAAAATAATATTATAGAAACATTGATTTATATAGGATACAAAATATTACGTTCTAATTGAATTGCGTGCTGATTTTGTAAACATTACTGTTGCATTTTTAAGTCTCGTCGTATATTATTATAATGTAATCATAACATTATTATATTTCCAATAATAGTTTGATGTGAATTTAATATGAATGAGGCAAGTGGTAAATTTACGAAGGGTTACATAGCTTAGTTGTACATGACGCAATACTTCACGCAGTGCCATTGCTAATCTAATAACTGTAATGGTTCCTATATGAAGCTGTATTGATTATATCAAACAAAGCGTTCGATGCAATTAGTCGAGTGCGTAATCTATGTGGAAATGTTTGTTAGAAATCGGAAATTATAATATACACCAGTATAGACTGCTGGAATCGATCGGAGTCCCCGAGACGACGGCGCCAGAACAGTATGCTTAGCACAAGTTCGGATCGTCGCACTAAATACGAAGCGTACCGCGTTTCCCATTGAATAACAAACGGTCAAACTAAAATCTACGATTTATGAATGAAAAACTGTCGAAGCTCCGTATCTGCAGTTTAGCGATGCGAACTTAGGTTAACCCTGCAGGGGCACGTATTCAACAATCGCAGTATTCATTTAAAACCGACCCCTACTGTTTTATTGCCAAGTGTGTGCTGGTTAAAGTAAAAGAAATAAAAATTAATGGAAATTTTTAAATGTGAAATAAAATGCACTGAGCCTAACGATTCCATTAAATTTTAATACGACAATAGCTTCATGTAATCCGGAAATCTCAGAATCTTTATAACGTTCTGAAAGATAGTTTTAATCATACTTTTATGATACGTTTAGAAACGTTACGTTTGTGTGTGTGTAGTGTTTAAAAATCTAGTTGTATATAGTGCAGTTAAATCGGTTATCAATTGCAAACGATGTTCGCATTATGGGTTATAAACTGGGTTTTATTGTTATTCTTTAATTTAAATCCTATAAAACAGGCAAAACATTAAGTTGGCCATGAAACGGCTGATTGTACGTTAAAAAAATGTATGCTTTAGTACTATATTATTATTATATATATATATAGTAACAATTTTTTACTATAAAGCTCTATATGCCTCTTGGTATAATACATATATCTTGTATGTTTAATTTGTAATCTCCACTTTACAATGAAATACGGTGATCGTATACAAATCTTATGACGTATCAGTTTCGCCTTTATTCATACTGGATTTTTCTTATCTTGGCAAATATTTGATATATGTAACACATTAAGTGACGGTTGGCGTGAATCACGGATACAGTCGTTTCCTTTGAGCAATTGAAAAATTAGTGTCACATTATATTATTTGTATGTAAAATATATTTTATTCATTGTTATTATAACTGACAGCCGTTTAATTTATTCTTAAGTATCCTTTAGAGTTAGTGTGTCGGTAACTAAGTGAGTCTTTGCTCGAGATTCTCTTCATCTCGATGCTGAGAGCGTGGGCACGTTTTGATTATATTAATATATAATTTATCATACATTATAAACGAGAGTTTTATCACTAGCTAAATAATCTCGTGCAGCTTATTTTGAACAACATTTCTAATTCTGTTCGCGCAAATACAATTTAAATTTCAAAGTCGGACGTTATCCAATCAGGGTCGTCTTCCGTCCGTTGATCGTGCCGTGGCAATTAATATTATTTATTACTTTACACCGAGAAAATACTTGTGTAAGATTTTTCCGTCCAACTAATTATTTGTTCTTTGTTTACATTGAAAGTATCGTTTGTTATACAAAGTTACACGTAGTGAGTTGAAGGTATCACACAGTAAAAGATTTTTATTGTATGTACGCATGTGATTCTGACATGAACTTCAACACAATTACAACACCTTAATCAAAGTTATTTAAATAGGATTAGGTGTTGTAAAGCTTCAGTATGATTTGAGCAAAGATTAAATTTTTTTATTCCCTAAGTATATTATGCCATGAAGAGCTCATTTGTAATACCCATCTAGTTTAGGATCACTTTTCCTGTCTAGGATTATATTGTTCTGTAAGTAAGTAAGTCACGATAATCTTGGACTGCTGAGTGCGCTGCTAGATAAGATACTTTATATGGCCTCATAACCTAATTATTAATGAACATTTATGTAGCTCGCCTTTCACATATGCGACTGATTTTCATTGGTTATGTGTAAGTTTATAATTTATAAACACCATATATATATACATATATATTTTAACGGTATGTGGTTACAAAATAAAAACAAGATCTTTCCCCGTTATCCTTAATATTTTATAGGATCGCTATCATATAGCTGTATGGCTGGATTCTCATGTCAGTTTTTGGTACGCTTCCTTACGATAGCAGCTCTATTATAGTCGAGTGGTAATAAGAAACGGGGTGGCTTTTAGAAACTCACGTCCTAGCTCATAAAGGTCAAAGACCTCCGTATTGTCCATACGTATATTAAAATGTAAAGGGACTTTTTTATGTAACGTGGAAAAAATATTATGAGACTTAAATAAAACTAATATTTTTCGGATTACTACGAATATTTTATTATTTTAAAAGCTACATACTCTGGAAATTTTAAGTTACTTTGCAACAACCGTGATCACGTTGATTATTTTCATTTTTCCATTTTCAAAACTTCCGTTTTACAAATTAATTTGATATAATTCAGTTAATTAAAAATTTATTATAATTCATTTATATTTAATTATCTACAACAACAAAGTACTGAAAATAATTTAAGATTATAATTACTTATTCCTTCCTAAATCGCTTTAAATTTAACATTGTTTATTTTAACAAATAAATTAATACTTGCCCAGTTTAAAAACTTTCACTATCATATATCACAGACAATTTTTATTTATGTTATCGACTTACTAATTATTCGCTGTGGATTATATCTTCTTCTAATATTTTATTCATCTTTAATACCGTGGTCTTATAATATTCCGTACATTCTTGACCTCAAATCAAGTCAAATCTCATATCTATTTTTTTTTTCTGTCTTGCATCTCTTGGCCTGGTAGAATATATAATACCACTGTCATATAATTTACTTTTACAAATAATATCCTTATAGAAATTTTGAATCGAATTTTTGGTTTTATAATTGCTTACAAATTTTGAGATTTTTTTAATATATTTACGTTACGATTTTATCTTTACGTGCAATAAATTTATATTATGTTTTTCTCATGTATAATTAATAAATTTCGTTTATCTAAACAGGAAGGACTTGTCTGAATGCTTCTTTATATTTGTAAATTTTAAAAAATCACTGAATTAAAACAATTACATACTTCATTAAGAAAATATATATTTTTAATGTTATAACGTTTACTAATAAATGTATGGCGTATTAATGAATCGTATTTTCAATACTTTTGTACATTTTTTTTTATTATATCTTTCGTGGTTTGTCTCATATAATACTTAGTCAGAATAAAATAAGTCCTTTGTCAGTGTTGATTACATTGAATAGAGTTTGATTTATCTTTCTTTTTTAAATATCATACACAGATCTAATATATATGTACTTTTATTTTTTTTATAACTATCTCTATGCTTATCATTAGTTAATATCGTCACAACATACAAATACTGTAACACTAACAGATGCAATGATTTAGGAATAAAAGACTTATCAATCTCCGTATTTTGTATAGCGATGCAAACATGGGGGAATCCCACTTTGGTTACATATTTTTAAAATGGCCTTCATCCGTGCAAAGACTGCTGACGTATACAATGTTACAATGCATTTGTCAACTATATATGACGTTTTGATAATTATAAATCAAATATATATCTATGAGCCTATCAAATTTTCAGAATAAAGCAAATAGTTCATATAGTATTTGTTATTATTCATTACGATATTTCCAACCCGAAGCCAAAGTAGTGTTAATGTAGTTTCTGATTTCTTCAATTAAAAAAAAATATAATATAAGTTTTGTTATATAATAGATACGTTAAATGTATATATATACTTCATTAAATCATTGTAATTACCTTAAATGAAACTTGGTAACAAGTCAGTGTTCATATCTGTATAGTATAGTGTGTACAGTATTAATTAATGCTATGAGTTCTTATTTCTAGTTATCTTATGATTAATTTAATGGTCATTTTATAACTAAACTAAAGTGATGTCATTCAAGACGAATTTACGAAGCATAATTGATTTTAATATACGTAGTATTTTGTCTGTTTTTTCGTCCGAATGGACTTCACAAAGGATCAAAAATCAAAATAGCTCAGATCTATATTTAAGGTATCACTTGCCGGTATAGAAAATTAATTTCGCTTAATTTTATACAACGAAAAGCTTAAAAAAGCTGGTTGCAGTTACTTTCACTTTTACTAAAATTTGTTTCTCAATAATTTCTAGATTCAGACTTATTTTTAGATTCAGATATACCTACAGATTACGTATTTTTTCGTTCAAATTTAAAATCTTTATTTTTAATATTCTATTCCATATTGATTCACAAATATTGTGAAATATTGTGAAGAAGCGAAATGTCATCCATTTTATGAAATTGACAGTTAGCCAATAAATAAATAATTTAAATTATTTAATTGTTTATATTATAAAATAAATAATTGGTTCGTTTTCGATAACTATAAAATCAATTCCGTGGAATATAATAGTTACTACATTATGTAAGCGAGATCAATAGTTACCAATTATATCGTGTAACAGTCATTATTCGCACATTAAGTATGACACGAGAACAATGGTATGATGTGACTCGCACAAGTCGAGTTGGGAAGCCGTGTAACTTGAATTTACAATACCGTACGATCAAACAGCTAATGCATTTATATTGTAACAACATTATAACGAATTTTTAAAAAAAATCTCATTCCGAAATGTCCTTATCATTCGCTTAACATTTCATTGATAGTAACAAACGAGAGTATTAAGAGGATATTTTGACTGGGATACATAACATAGGTATATTATATATATGAAAAAAAGAAAAAAATTCAATTCATTTTAAAAAGCTTCAGAAATTATTTCAGTTTAAAAGGTCACTAGTAAATGATGATCTATATAAAATTGTTATGTTTTCAGCTGTATTCTTCTCTATATCCTATTTATTGTTGCCGTCGAGCATCATCTTCTAATATCCATTACACAAAGCAAATCGTGTGCAACACGACGTAATGGGAATAAAATGTGTTTTATAGTTTCGTTGCGAGTGAATTTAAACTGTCATTACAGTTACATGTAGTAACGACTCTCAAGCTCGGACTGTTCTTTGTTACAGAGAATGAACGGAGAATTAAAGCGAACAACAGGGAGTACAACGCTCAGTTCCGATATGCCGTAAGTTTCTTAACACTTTATCCTTTACATTATATACACGATTATAGATAGTTATATTATAATACACAAACACACACAGATACACATACACATAATATATACATTACCTTAATGCCGTTAGATTATCTATAACCCTCTATTTATCACCCTCTATTTACCCTTATCACATGTTTTGTAGTTTTTGATACATAATACTCGTATAATAAACCAATACTATCGTAATTTAAATTAAAGTTTTATTTTAAAAATATTATAATATAAACGTATAGTTGCATCATTATATATAACTATGATTTAATAAAAAAGGATCACTGTTGCCTCCTGTTAAATCTATTCTAACGACCATAATCGTCATCATTCCAATATTTATTATACGGTGCTTTTTTTTTATATTTGTTTTTATTCAATAAAGGAGTTTCTATTATTATTTTTTGCGTACCGCTATTCAGCCTTGTTTCCTTTTTTTTATAGGACAATTTAAATGTTATGGTTCCGTATTTGAACTCAAACTTTCTACATCCTAAATATAACATTACGTGACGTGCAGTCGTATTGCTAAGGTGTGAACACATTAAAGAAATTGACACTCCGGCGTGAAAAAAATTAAGTCATATATAACATATTTGTATTAAATTTACTTTAAAAATGATATAAATACTTGTGTTAGACCTAAGATAATATTGCGATAAGAAGATGAGCTTCACTTGTGTATTTTGAATGTAACCGCTTCTTATATTATTAAATATTTTATTTCTTATTTCTTTTCTTTCTTATAGTCATGTTAGTAGTGCATTGAGTAAATATGTTCTTATATATATTAAATATATTCAAAAAAATATGTATCGTTTATACTCTTGCGTTACTGTGACTGCTATATTGACTTGAAATATCAGATCTATATCTAGATCTGTCCCTTGATAATTTTGATATTATTGTTATTTTTTTTCTATGCAAGTTACCTAACTGTTCCGATACATACAATAGTACTACAACTCTATATACTGATACATCTCTTCAGTATAACTCTATCTATCCCTACAATAGTAATACATATCTTCAGTCATCAGTACATATTGTGTAATTTCGTGTTTATAATATTAGTGCAATTTTAATAACCTTATATCTGATAATCTTTTCTCATTGAATACGAGCCAGTTATTCATATGCTGGTCCGAGGTTCCGCCCACGCACACGAGGATCATGTGTCCACTTATAGTTAAATTTGGACAATTTATAAATTTCAAGAAAATATATTACATGTCCTTATGTGTTACTTCTCATTACTGTTAAGTTATATTATATTATAATCAATTCAAGAGTTTCTTTGTAACAAAGTAACAAACATACATTAACACATCCTCTCAAATTATCAAATCCACAATGTATCTGAAGTAGCTGGATATTATGTATGTAAACCATTGTATTGTTATGATTGATAACAATTAAATAGAATAATGAAACAAAAAATACATATAATTTTCTCATTAAATGCTATGTTCCATATATATTTATTACAAGTCTCGTTCACATCCTATAGTATTTAAGTCATAGATTTCCGTAAATAAAAACACATATAGGTATTATTAAAGAAATCCTGCTATCCTGTTCTACTAATGTTATAAAGGTGAAAGTTTAAGGGATGTATGTATGTTTGGATTAGCAAAAGCTCCTTAACGGATTTTGATTTAACGTGCCAGCTATGTAGATTAGGTGTCAGAATAAGATATGGAGCATAAAAATCCCGGATTCCATTTCAGGAACCATAGTTCCTGCGGGATTCAGGCATAATAGATGTACAATACAGACTGTAGATGTCGCTGCTGATTGTTTTGCATATATCTGTTGTTTTAACACGCTTTACACATATCTATATCTCTATGAGCCTTATCCCGAAGTCCCAGCGGAGGAAGTCGCGGACAAAAAAAGTATATATCATATTGCTGTGTCACGTTTTACATCGATCTATATTTATGCCGAAATTTTCGTTGTTAACGAGATCACATTTTTAAAGTGTTCATGACGGAAATTACTAATTTGTATAATTATTACGTATAGAGTGTGTTCCGTAGCTATATAAGCAATTATACATTTGAGCATACTGTATAATATACTTTTATGTAAATCTATGACAAAAACCTCCTTTATCAGTTTCATTCGTTAATGTCCGTTGTCGTTAAATAAAATTTTAAACAATGAATAAAGTGGGAAAATGATTAACATAATAAAACCCACCTTTATGAAGCTGAAGATGTTGTTGTTGTTTTGTGTAGAAATTAATGGAAACACCAACGATTTACGTTAATATGAAATAGCAAATAAGCTCCGTTTTCTAAACGTTTGTTTTTTATTTTATTTTTCATTTTATTAAATTTTCAATAATTGTATTTTTTTATAATAAAATTATGTACAGTTTTAATTCAACATATTAAAACAAATTGTAATACATTTGTTTCATTTAATTTACATAATACGGAAGTGTGTCAATTGTCTTCCATTTGGTTGCTAGGTGACGGATTTTTAGCGGTTTTAATTTTATTTGTATTTATTTGCTACTTTATATAAACATCAGTAATATTAAGTGCTTGTTACAAAATTTTTGAAACGAATTACCTACTATTATTATAAATGCGAGATTTTGTAAGGATGTAGGGATGCTTGTTATATTTCACGAAAAAATACTCAACCGATTTTGATTAAATTTTAAATTAATGTAACTAAGGAACCAGAACATGATATAGGCTACAATTTATTTCAAAATTTCTTATATTTCTCAGGGGGCAGGGTCATAATGATTGGTTACTTTATCTAATGCTTAAGACACACTTTACTTGTCTTCCTTAATTTTATATATATGTACATATATATATATATATGTACATATATATACATATATATGTATATATATATATATATATATATATATACATCAAAATGTAACCAAGCATATTGCCAAACGTTATTTGTCATAATTAAAAACTTTTGTTACAGAACAACTATATAAAGACATCAAAGTATTCAATAATAACGTTCCTGCCATTGAATCTTCTGGAGCAGTTCCAGCGGTTAGCGAACTTCTACTTCCTCTGCCTGCTGGTTTTGCAACTGATACCTGCCATATCATCTCTGACGCCCATCACGACCGCCATACCTCTGATAGGCGTGCTCGCGCTCACAGCCGTTAAGGACGCGTATGACGACTTTGTAAGTACGTTAGGACAATGAATATATTTAAAAGAAAACAAAAGATTAAAAAAAATATGGTTCCTTATAGTTGTAGTAGGAGCGCAAATAGATTTATTACATTTTGATTATTCCATTGAGTTACTTGTTTCTTTAATTTTTAAGACAAATTTCAATACCTTAAATATTGTTTATATAATTCTACATTAATCAAACAAATTAGTTATAAATGTGGTAAACAAAATGTTGAAATCTAGACTGCTTAATAATCAGTATCAAAAATGGAAGCTTTCTTCCAAAGTATTCATCGATTTTTCTCTGGCACATTGACAAGTATCGTGGCCAGTGTTCATGGTGATGCAGTCTTAAACATGACGTTTGTAAATGTTAAAAATTCTTTTAATACACAATAAAAGTCATTGTACTTGCATCTTGAACTCTGTAAGGTCATCAAATAGACTGTGACTGGGGTTGACACCTTTTACCAATTATGGTATACAAAAAAAATAAAAACATATTTTTATTTAAATTTATTATATAATATCGAATTAAAACCGCTTTAGTCGATACGAGGAATGAGTTATTGGGAAATCATTTGTAAAACTCTTATAGAGCGGTTGTTTCTGTTTGCGTATCAATCGATAATGTTCCGTTTCACCCAAATCACTAAACATTTGATATGAATTTCGGTACCATTATAATTTTATAAAATACGAGTCAACCCTAACTGTTGTAACCGTGTTAACAAGTTTAAGGGTTTAAGGTGAGGCGAAGACAGTCATTACTATGAATTAGTTATAACTTTAACATTAGAGTTTAAATTTTTAAACTCAATACTATCACAACAAACAGTAATACTATCGATAAAATCGTTAGTACATAATTAATGAATAATACAAACAGTTGAACGGTATTTAAGCAATTAATGAATTTAATATTCTCTTGAAGGTTTTTAGCAAATTAATTCAAAAATATAAAAAAAAAAAAATTACAAATAATAATAGCGAACGAATTTCGTCTTAAAATACTAATAGCATCATTTCGGTCTTGATAGAATAAAACGTCTCGTAACCCGAGATGAATTAGGAGGAGGCAAAGATAATTGATTCAATAAATTGAACGTGCTAGAGTCTTCATTATTTAAAGTAATGTACATATATTTTTGTGTGCTGAAATTGTTGTTGAGCGAATTCGTAAAGTTTATTTCATTTTTCTTTCAATGCATCTAAGTTCGAACGTGCAATGGTGCAAAATTTAAACGAGTATAAAACAAAAGTATTTAAATCGATATTACGTTATTGGTCAGTGATTGAACTAAGTCAAACCATTCTAAAGGAGCACTATCTATACTAAAGATATAATTTTTTTGTTATATTTTTTTAACATTACAACCAGAACACTAAACAGGAAACTACCGTTGTTCGCAAATTGAGTTAATATAATATTATATGTAATCCAAAAGTAGATTAACGTATAGACAGTCGAAACCCTACCACGGTAATGTGACGTTAAACATTACACTCACAGTTTAAAGTCTGTGATAGATACAACATTGATTATCATGTGCTTGATTAAGGAATGCACTTGAAATTTTCTCGTAGTAAATTAAATTAAATTAGCAATCTTATAAATAATGTATTCCCTCATACTCTTTATTACCAAAGGTAGAGACGGTTATTTTTATTTTAAAATGTTCCCTTTTGTTTGTTTACGTATTTTACGTAAGCGGATTTAAAATGTTTAGATCTTTATTTATTTATTTTTCGCGTTTGTATGTAGAAAAATGCACAGAGGCGAGTTTGTTGCTAACGTGCAATTTCTGTTAGCTAAGCTTTGAGGATTTGAAAAGTAAATATGTAGTCGGGCGAACATAAGAAAATTGGATTCTTATTTTTGCACAGCCAGCTTAGAGTTACATAAAACATTTAGTTTCTACCCATTCTTAATTTTTATGTTTGGAATTGTTTTTAAGTTCATAAACATATAAGGAAGATCTGTTAATGCTATCATGTGTGAAGTTGTTGTTACGAGAATGTAGATGCTGACTACGTCGAGTTCGACGTTACTAAAATCATGGTAAGATCGTTATAAGAAATCTATTTAATCCATTCTGTCTATACTGTCTAGTCTCGCTCTTGAATAATAAGACGGATATTTTAATAACCTACCGCATTGTAGCCGTATGAATAAATTTATTGTGCACGTCATTGTTTTGCTTATTAAAAATAATAATAGTATAAAGAATAATCGAAAGATATATTCATTATTTTATGCTTAGGCTCTTCCCGACCGCGACCGCGACCGCGACCGCACCCGCGTTTATTAATTTAATTATTTAGATCTTTCAATGCAATATAAACTCAAAAACCTTATTTTATTTCAGTGTTTTGTCTCCATAACATATATATATATATATATATATATATATATATATATATATTATCTTAAACGTTTTTGAATTTGAGTAATGACACACACACATACACATCCACACATACATACAAATAAAGAAACTTTCGTGTTTATAATATTAATAACGTTTATTGTTGGTTATGATACAAACAATGAGCTTATAAAAAACGAATAATTAATCCGTCAATGATGACCCGTCTAGCTCCAAGGCTATCCTCAGGTACAAGGCCTCGGATGCCACGGCATGGAATACTATTAATAGAAGGTACGATTTGAACGTTACGAACAGAACAGACGGCATCTTCCAATCACTGAGGGTAATGAGAAATGCCAATAAGTAATCCCTCACTAGCAGCTATCCAAGTAGCGTTGTGATCAAATTAAATTACTATCCTTAGTAAAATGTTACTTATAATCAGATATGAGATCGGCATAAGTCGTTCACTATACATTCTGTATAATATGTAATTGTATAGATATTCATAATTGTTTTCTTATAAAACATATATCGTGTGTTGTTTAATATCCGTATGTTTGTAGATAAACACGGAATCGTTTATATTTGGTACCAAAATAAGTCCTCCATTGCCGTGAATCTCGATTGCCATATAAGTGTATAAGTCTATAACTCTATCTGACATAAACCTAATAAAAATATACATAACTTTGATAAAGAAAATTAAATAAAGTACATTTTTTTTTATTATAATTTCTAAGAATAGTGAAACTTTTTAGTTATATGTGTCTCATATTACACGAAATTAATTTATGTTAAATTTTATGACAAATGTTCCGTTTGTGTCCGATAATTCTAAACAATGGGCTTCTTTTTCATTTAAACCACACTCACGAACATAGATTATTATTTATTATTTATAAAGTTAATTATTAAAAAATATAAATATTCTCAATAAAACTATTTCGTTGTTCATAAACATTTTCAAAACGAAACTACCAAAATATTAAAATGAAAATTCTTACGTTTACTAATTATGGAAAGTTTTAAATAAATTGATCTTAAATTATTATTTCGTAAATTCAAAATACACGGCTGAAATTAATGATCGATGTGTGATATTCAATTCAATTAAAACTAAGCGTAACCTTTTCAAAACACAGCAACGTCATCAGAACGACTCACAAGTGAACCACAGGCGAGCTAAGACATTGAGGAACGGTAAGCTGGTTGAGGAGAAATGGGCGTCAGTTCAAGTTGGAGACGTGATCCGGCTGGAGAACGATCAGTTCGTGGCGGCAGACATCCTACTGCTCAGCAGTTCGGAGCCTAACGGACTCTGCTACATCGAGACCGCTGAGTTGGACGGGTGAGCATTCATTATTATCTCCTGACGAACATAATCTATAGGCTGAATTCACACTACATATTATATGAAAAACTTCAAATAGGTTACTCTATTATCCACTCTTCATATTATTCAAAGTTATCTCTTTAAGCGCTATTATTATTTAATTCGTTCAAAAATAAAGAGAGGTATTATAAAGGAAAGAGTCAATTAAACCGTATAATAAAATAAATTATATAATGTTATGCAAGAAAATTAGTTATAATGTTTAAAGCTCACGGTAGCTACTGTAAGAGATTTGACTATAACGTGACTAATCCGGATAGTACGGGATCACTGGATGAATCATGAGTATACTCACACACTTGCTCTGTGCCCTTACAACCAGTTTTCGTCAAACTAAAAACAGACAGTATGTAGTTTTTATTCATATACATACTTATATTGAAACTATTGATATGCTGTGATTTAGGAGCAAAAAACTTTAAACTACGAGTGTTTAGTTCGACGATGTAAAGAAATGAATCTCAATACAGACAATACAGATTTTATTAAAACTAAAATGTTATGAAAAATATATATTTGCCCCACTTAAGTATGTAATATGAAGTGTTTAAAGCTATAATTTGAGATCTACTTAATGAAGTTATCATGGCAGTGTTGCCAAGTTTAGCGAGAAATATATAAAATTACTTGTCACTAAAAGAAAGCTGAAACAGAATATTACTTTAAGAGCTAACTAATCGTTTGGTTCGTGAATAATTTAACAGTCAAATCAACGTTTAATTTTGTATGTGCGTCGTGAAATAATAAGGAAACAAAAACGGACATTGAGATACAGAGTACAAAGTGGTTTTACTGACAAACTTCTCGTTTAGTAAGAGGATGTTGATATCATTGATTTAAAATATCCGTACGCTTAACCCGAGTTCGCATCGTAACCACATACGGAGCGTTAACGGTTTTACATTCGTAAATTTAAACAAATTGTAGTATTAATATAGATTATTATATTAGAACGGGGAAACGGTTCGTATATAACGTTACAATTAAAACTCGGGATAAGCACACTAACTTATTTGTACGACGATTTTTATTGTTTTATTTTCTATAATAAATGTAAGCAATAAGTCACTAAGAAAATATGAAATATAAAATTAAAAAAATACATTCCCCTGTACTCACGAAGCGTTCTAATTTAAACATCTAACCTAAGCTTTAAAAAAAATTCAGTACTTATACATATTAATTATTAGTCTCCTATACATTGTAACGATTTGGCTTCACCTAAATAACATAAAGCTATAAACACAATAACGAAACAAAGCTATTAGAATACAATCATATATTAACTCAATTAATAAGCAATGCTTCTAATGTGACAATCATTATCTGTTATATTGTTCCTACACTAACTAATGACACAATTTATAGTTCAACATGAACTTGATAAAGGAGAATAGCTTATTTTATTAAATTTTACATTAAAATAAAATAATATTTTAACATATAATTAGGTTGATCATTTAATTAAGTAAATAAACATGAGCTTGGTAACTAGGATGCTATGGTAGTGCTAGTAAATATTTCTATGTAGTGTATATATATATGTATGTGTGTCTGTGTATAGAATGTTTCTCGCAAATGAAACGTAAATATGACCAAGCTCGTTGTTATATTAACATTGGTTAAATATTAAGAATAGGTTTTAAGTCATAGCACAGCTCGTAATACAATTATTTTTTTAAGTATTTGTTTGTAATTTTTTCATAATTTTAATATATTTCACATAATTACTTCAGTTGATGACCTCAATAAAATATGATTCAATGTTGATTCCTGTAATGATTTCCAGGGAGACGAATTTAAAATGTCGTCAGTGTCTTCTGGAGACGGCCGCCATGGGTCAAGACGACGCTCAGCTGGGAGCGTTCGACGGCGAGATCGTCTGCGAGACGCCTAACAACCTTCTAAATAAATTCGAAGGTACCCTTATATAGATGTAAATTTTTATTTCATATTACAATACCAATACTTTACAAACGCTTTTATTGGTCGCCCTAAAACACTAACACATCACAACACATCTTCAGATATAGTTTCACACCATATGTCTTTATTACATTAGTTTCAGCGTGTGTAGGGTGACCATCCCGTTTTTACACTGCTCAAGCGTGTGTGTATGCCAATACGACAATAATTAATTGCTCTCGTTTCACTTTTATTATTTATGTAACTACAGGTATGAACCTGTTTAAATTGTTTCGTATAGAATTAGTAGATACCATATAATTTTTTTCTATTAATTATATATTTAACTATTAATTTTTTTTTTTTAAATCGTAAACGTTATTTTATTGAATTATTTATTCATCCGAAACTTGGATACTTTTTGCTTTTTAAAAGTACGTATCATTATTTTGTGAAAACCGTTTTGTGAGCACCTTAAATTTACATCGATAAATTTGAAAAGAATCTTGTGCCATCAACTTCATCTATCAATGCGCACAACGCGGCTGAACCATGTGCACTAAGCACTACATCATGCATTGCACCAAACAATGCACCAAGCAATGCACCAGTGATCACATTAACTACACGAAAAAATATCATCCCCTATTCCGATAAATCCAAATACATAGACAAAAAAGTCAGACATAAAATTCATATTAGAAATTTATATTTATTATATATATATAATTTTAAGTTAAAAAAATGTCCGTAGGCACATTGAGTTGGCGTGAACAGCACTTCTCCTTGGACAATGATAAGATTCTGCTACGTGGCTGTGTACTGCGGAACACCTCGTGGTGCTACGGTGTGGTCGTGTTCGCCGGCAAAGACACCAAGCTCATGCAGAACTCGGGGAAGACGAAGTTCAAGAGGACCAGCATCGACCGACTGCTCAACTTTCTCATTATAGGGGTATTCTCACTACCTTAGACCATCAGTACTTATATAAACTGCAGAAAATATATGCTATAGTAACATTTTGACAAATAAAAAATAATATATAATAATACATAAAGGAATAAAATTTAATAGAGATATATTAAATTATTATGCCTACCTTAGTTTTAGTTTTATAAGTATTTCTTTAAATATTAACAGATTCGAGAGATAACTAAATAAGGATATTGTTTGTATTAAATAGATTAATAAACAGTGAAATATCGATGTTTCAGATAGTGTTGTTCCTGTTGTCGATGTGTGTGTTCTGTACGTGTGCGTGTGGTGTGTGGGAGTGGTTGGTGGGTCGATACTTCCAGTCCTACCTGCCCTGGGACACTCTCGTACCAGCGGAGCCGGCGCCGGGAGCGCTAGTTATAGCGCTCTTGGTATTCTTCTCGTATGCAATAGTCATGAACACTGTTGTGCCCATATCTTTATACGTCTCCGTTGAGGTTGGTTAAAAATTATTTTATATAAGTAAAAAATATAATAAAAAAAATTCCTCGATGAAAATATTTAGTTATGAACAATCGTATTAGTTCCAAGCAATAAAATTGATTTTGTGAAATTAATTTTGTAATTAAGAAAATTCACTGATATCAAAATTAATGTCTATTTAAAACTGAACTGGTTTTTTGGCAATTTTAATTCAAACTAATGTATAGAGTTGTATCAGAAAAATATCTAATTTAAAGCAATTCAAGACATTAAGTTCCGTATTATATATGATTAATTAATGTTTTCAGGTCATAAGGTTTGCACAAAGTTTTCTTATAAATTGGGATGAAAACATGTATTACGAAAAGACTGGAACAGCTGCTAAGGCGAGGACCACGACGCTGAACGAGGAACTGGGTGCGTGTTCACAAATATTGGACCTTAAAACTACCCTCAAAAAGCATCATAATAGGATATCAAACTAATTTATATTACATATACATGAACAAATATAAGTAACGTAAATAATAAAATACACTACTATAAAAGAATATAATTTCCCTGTAACTCTTATTTCCATATAAATGTAGATCGTATAATAATGAGTGGAGGATTTGCTTAAGATAATTGTAAATACCCATATGCATATAACTTGCATAAACATAGTTTATTTATAATCCGCACAGAATATTTTCGTATAAAGGTGTTTTTAATATTCATTCATTTTTACGTAGTTTAAAAAAAATTGTGAACTATAGACATCTACTAATATAAGAATATTTTTTCCAGGTCAGATACAGTATATATTCTCGGACAAGACGGGTACATTGACACAGAACATAATGACCTTCAACAAGTGTTCCATAGCCGGCGTGTGTTATGGTGACGTAGTGGACGAGAACACCGGCGAGACCATCGAACTGACAGACGTGAGCACAGCACTACATCACATCACACACGCACACACACACACACACGCACACACACCTCACATCATAGTAGAGAAGCACTTTGGACGCCGCGCATGTAGGCGACACGATACATGCGAACATACAGCACGTTATTGATATATCATATGCATGATACCAAGGATTGCGATTTAAATTATTATTATTTTTCCTTTATCCATAGTTTCATATTTCATAAGGGAAATTTTTCTGATTTTGTAAATTTGTATGTCTGACAGTTTTGACTAGTTTGTGAGATTGTTTTGCTGGCACGCATTGTACATGTCGACGACTCCTTCACTCTCACCGTTTTGTGGCGTTTTGCATTAATTTCCCATTGTTTGTGGTGTTGGAGTATATGTCATTTTCTTTTACCACGCAATTATGCAGAGCATTTATTCCGAACGAATTTTGTACTGCAAGTAGATCTTAGAATCAGGAATAGTATCGCATGTGCACCAACACATATTGATTATATCTTACTGATAATTGTTTCCCAACGGTATTGGCTTTATAAATTGATGATTTGTTCGATCCACGTGATATTCGAACTGTTACACGTTATGTATAACACGGCCCGCACGTGTATGTGATCGCAAGTTTAGTTGCGTCGCGTGCGGGGGCCTGTAGGGTTGTGTGTGACGCGACTGTGGCGCAGCGCAAGCGGAGCGGCGGGGGAGGATCGCGGACGGCGGGCCCCCTCGGAGGCGCGGCGGGGGGCCCGGCGGGGGCCAGCGCCGGGGGCCCGGCTGGGGCGGGGGGGCCTCGCGCGCGGCTTCTGGACCTCGAGCACGAGCAGGGCCGCAGCACGCCCGGCGCCACGACTCGTCCACACGTACGCACACACACACGTTCATACACTCCCGCCTTGGGTGATAGGAACAATATTGTATCGTTCATATCACCCAAGGCCCTAGTGACGATTCTGGCTTGATCTCTTCGATATCTGTAGTAGGTGTTTTTCAATATTTCTAATAACAATAATTTGTTTAGAACTAATTTCCGGTATAACAAAGATTATCTTTATATTTTTTTTTTATTTAATCCTCTTCCTTATAATTCATATTGAAATTTATCCCATCTTGTAAAACACATGCAAATTGGTTTATGGTGAATCAAACAGCAAATAATACTTATATCAAACGTTAACGAAACATTAACAACAAATGTACTGGAATTCTATTATTATTATTATTAAGTCTGTTAACAAATACTATTATCAAGTACACATATATGTACGTATATATATATATATATTAGTGGTAGTAATTGCTTGACTCCTCTACTTCACTCTGCACTGCTTGTATTCTTCTGTGAATGTGTTCGCTTGGCATGTGTATGTAGTGTGCTTCTTAACCGTAACTGATATTAACCGGCGTCTTGTTCCTTTGCTTATAAGGTAATAGTTTTTCGTCACGGTAATACCCTTTTAGCTCTCCACAATCACATCCAATGTTTGTCTTTAGATTACCCTTTCTTGAACCCTATTTTATTATTTGGTTACAATAGTCCTCTCGCTTATATTATTTAGCTTCTGAGGTATGTGAGTGACGGCGGCGGAGGTAAACACATGTCAATTCATTCTGCCGTTGACTACTAAATGTTGCATTACTAAACTGTTCGCGCCTGTTTGTTCCTGACGCACACGATGTGATATCCTGCGATCGGTCCGCCAATATCACGACATATGAAAGATTTGATATACAATTTTCACTGAAAAGTTAGAAATATTAGTATTTTACTGACCGTAACGTGATTGTTAGTGAAGGAAATTCGGGTCTTCCACAATCTAGTTTTGATACTGGCTATAGTTGTGGCTAAATTTACACCAGATAAGAACACCAAAAGCGGAATTCTTATCTGCTTAAAACAACTGGCACCGAATAGATTACCATCTATGAAATATTAGAGGACGTCATATCGTTTTTAAATCGTCATCATATCGTTCCGATCTCGTATCTCTTTGTGTAATAAACCAGAGAAATGAAACAGATTTTTGATATACATGTATTAAAAGGGAATAAATTAAATAGCAATGGTTCTGATATTTATATTAAAGTACGTAATATTATCCAGACGGTAAATAAATATGTAGCTTTACACCCATAACATAAATAATAACAGAGCCAACTTGGTTATCCGGAGTGTTTGTCCCCAAACATCACGTGTACTGTCCACTGCTCACACGCCGCAGCAGGATACTAATATAAGCGCAGGGACCATAACTATTATCTCGATCTAGAACATTTTTTCTCGACCCGTCCTCGATTCAACTGGTAACATACAGAATCGATCGTATAACATCCCGCAGAGCACTGAGCCGCTCGATTTCTCCGACAACCCGGAGTACGAGCCGGAATTCAAGTTCTTCGACTCGAAGCTGCTGAAGGCCGTCCGGCGCGGCGACCGACACGTGTTCGACTTCTTCAGACTGCTGGCCCTCTGTCACACCGTGATGCCCGAACAGAAGAACGGAAGATTGGAGTATCAGGTATCTTGATATAGTGATTGAGGACGTGTTTTAGACATGATATTTGTCTTCCTATATTTTACTTATACGTTGTAGTGATTAATAGGACTTAATGATTAATTCTTTTTTCCTAGGCACAATCGCCGGACGAATCGGCTCTGGTGTCAGCGGCGAGGAATTTTGGTTTCGTGTTCAGAGAACGGTCGCCTAATACAATTACTATA
Source organism: Danaus plexippus (assembly GCF_018135715.1). Classification (NCBI taxonomy): domain Eukaryota; kingdom Metazoa; phylum Arthropoda; class Insecta; order Lepidoptera; family Nymphalidae; genus Danaus; species Danaus plexippus. The sequence continues at coordinate 5,554,671 of NC_083549.1, forward strand.
GAAGTTATGGGTAAAACGGAGGTACGCACTCAACGTCCCAGACAATATTAATGGTAGGGTGTTCCTAAAACTAATTTCCTTCTCTCGTTCCAGGTGTATGAGTTGTTATGTATATTAGATTTTAATAATGTTAGGAAGAGAATGTCCGTGATATTGAAGAAGGATGGTGAAATTAGGTTATATACAAAAGGTGCTGATAATGTTATATACGACAGATTAAAACGGAACAGCCAGGAGGAGGTCAGATTGAAGACGCAGGAGCATTTAAATGTGAGTGAACGGCCACGTAAAGTGACCTCTGACGTATAATTAGTGTTGATATAATTGTATTAAATGCTTCCAAAAATAAAATGAAAAAGTCATAAGTAAAAAATATTAAACCAAATATATATATTATATTATAACTATAGTATATTGCTTTATAACTTAGAAATTCGCCGGCGAGGGACTTCGTACTTTAGCGCTGGCGTGGCGTCCCCTGGAGGAGCGGGGCTTCGCGGAGTGGAAGAGAAGGCACCAGGCCGCCGCCCTCGCGCTCCGAGACAGGGACGAGAGACTCGACGCTATATACGAGGAGATCGAAACCGACCTCATGCTGCTCGGTACATACACTTACATGACACTCACTGGCTGTAGTGGAATGACGTCATACTTTAGCACTTATAAAAATAATATTTCTTACATTCACTAACTATTCATAAATTTAAAAAAAAATACTTAAATACCGTCAGGAATTGCCTGCGTATTTGGGAATTGAGTTGTTTCTGGTCTGATCAGAAATTTATAATATGAGAAACCAATGCTCTAACAGTTATGAAAGACGAGTTGTACTTTCTTACTCAGTAACATCATGACATGACGTGACAATGTTTATTTCAGGCGTGACAGCCATAGAAGACAAGTTACAGGACGGAGTGCCGGAAACCATAGCTAACCTGAGTATGGCCGGCATCAAGATATGGGTATTGACTGGAGACAAGCAAGGTATGGCATGATACACATATATATACTTCTAATAATATACGTGCCAGATTTTTTGAGAAAAAGTTTTTGAATGTTCTGTGAAAAAAATACGAACTAAACATCAATTAATTGTGAACACAAAAAATAGGTGCTATATAAGGCGAAATATATGTTAGGCTGTTATAATTATTATATACATGTAATATAAAATAAATTAATTGTTTCCAGAGACGGCCATCAACATCGGTTACTCCTGCCAGCTGTTGACGGACGACATGGCCGAGGTGTTCGTCATCGACGGCGCCTCACACGACGACGTGGAACGCCAACTCGCCAAGTGCAGGGACTCTATACACGTCGTCAGCACCTTCCTGCCGCACGGTATGCACTAATGATATTATGATCTCATTATCTGTTTACATTTTTTTTTATCTGTTGTTATCGCCATATAATTTTAAAAATAGAATTTTAATTTGTATTCCATTGAGGCTATACGTTTTTAAAAACGTTGTTCCTCAATCGCCCATTTGTCTGGACTCCAGCAAATCATGCATCGATAGAAGAAAAAATACATGTACGCTCTTTATACGGGAAGACACAAATATAATAATTAGGAAAATTTTTTGGTTAAAGGTTACAAAAATATGAAATAAAAGCCACATTCAACAATAACTACTTAAGAAAAATTTATTAAAATGAAACGTATTTTAAACGTAAAACCAGCATTTAGTGACGTCACTGCTGTTATGAGAACCTACTTGAAGTTATTGTTGCAAAAGTTAATATTGTTTAATAAATAAAAATACACATTGGGTTACATAGTGCAGCCTCTAGGAATTTACTATGACTTATTGTTATATTACTTATGAGTTGCCTGTAATTATTTTGGCGAAAATACGGTTTTCGGTTACGGTTTTCAAGGCTAGAAATGGGACTAAATTTCTACAGTATGTCTAAATTATAGTTATGACTTTGTATGTATTTAAGGTTCGGAGCCGAAGAGTTGTAGCTCGGAAGCTAACGGCGGGGCCGTCCCTCGTCCGTCCCCTGGCAGAGCTGCCAACGTGAAGCTGAACGCGCCCGCCGTGTCCGTCGTCACTTTTAGGTGGGAACAAAACTTAGCACACAGGTAGACATCCACATTGTACGCATTCACACCAACACCGCTCACCACTGTGTCTATGGCTATGTTGGAGACCTTACTTGTGCTTCTCTGTGTTACCGACTGTGGCACCTTGTAGTTTGTAGTCTTGCTTTTTGTAGTGTTACATGCCTCTCCACACCACTGCACCAATCCATGTCTCTGTATGAGTTAGTATCATCAGATAATACTGTTTTATTAAAGAAATATGAGTTTAGTTGATGATACAAACTCCCACTAGTTATGTCACAATACCGACTCACTATAGTAACTTTTTAGTGTGCTTCTTTAAATCCAGCCAATAGTAGTGTCACAATGCTCTGTGCTATACAAAAGTAAATTTAGTTGTTATTTTTTGACAAATAATTATTGAGATACTTTTTCTATTCTCAGTAGACAATGACTGTGAACATAAATCTTTATAAAAATAAAAGGTTTTTTAAATGCAAAAAGTATTTATTGTAAACAAAAATGTATCCATTAACCTAATTTTAGTATGTGCTCTATTTTCATCTTAAATACTTAAAATTTTATTTTTAAAAGTAATACTATTATGTTAATTTAAGGTAAGACACAGTTTGAAAATAAAATCACGTATCTTGTTACTTACTACTGCACTGTGCTATAGTTAAGTGTACTTGTACTTTGTCCCTCTATTTCTAACTGTAGTTTACAAACACGGTACTGTTTACAAAACACTTGTCACAAAAAAATACAAACACTGTCTTGGTGAGCTAATTAACATTCATTAAAATATTCTATAGTTAGTTATGAGTTATGAGCTAAATAAATAAACAGACAAATTCTAATTTTAAAATATGTTGTCAAAGTTTTTAATATAATCGTGGATATCCTCTCAATTGTTTGTTAATTTATTTATTTTATTTACTCTATGTAGTGTTGCTGCTTTGAGGCTATTTACATTTTTATTGCTATAATTAAGAAAAACCTTTTTTTGATACATTTGATTTTTTTATATATGTAGAATGTATGATAGATGATAATAATGTTCATTAAATAAATAATGTATTAAAACCTTATTGCTTGGATCTCTATTTGCTGTTTCTTTGATACGTTAAATAATAAATTTATTACAGGAACAAGATTAATAAAAATGTTGTTTTCCTTGGAAATGTATATATATATAACTTAGTGACTTATTATAATAAGTTTAGGTATTAGTGTTGATATTATAATTATAAATGATATTTTATTTTAGTAATGAGTACGCGTCCGGGGGTCCTTATTCGACGGACGCCAGTGACCACAACGACGACACCAACGGGTTCGCTATAGTTGTCAACGGACACTCGCTCGTCCACTGTCTACATCCCAAGCTAGAGGAGAAGTTAGTACTTGGGGCTCATTGATAATGATGGAATTAATTTTGGAGCTCATTGTTTTTGATGGGTATTATTATGATTCGTCCCAGGTTCGACTCCCGGAGAAAATATATTTAGTAACCCTTGGCATAAGTGAGGAAATTCTACGTAACCAAACCCATTTTGTATATAAATATATGTATATAAACATTATATAGAGCAATACATTTATATAATCATTCTTCCTCTTTTCCCATACAAGTTGTCATTAGGAATCCTTAAAATAAATCTCGGTTAAAAATATGTTTTAATTTAGATTTTAACTCAGACAATTTACATATATTAGTCCTATGTTTTTTGTCTATTTATTATTCAATTAAGTACAATTTCGATGTTGATGGCGTCTTCAGAAAAAATTTGGAAACTTATGACGTTAGTATTTCCTTGTGATTAACAGATTCTTGGACGTGGTACTGAAGTGTCGTTCCGTGATCTGCTGTCGAGTAACTCCGTTACAGAAGGCAATGGTGGTGGAGCTCATAAAGAAGAGTCGGAAAGCTGTCACCCTCGCCATAGGAGACGGCGCTAACGACGTGTCCATGATCAAAGGTACTACACTATTGTGATATACACATTTGTTCTTTAGGCATTCAATATTATCGATGATATTAAAAAATAGCTGTACATTAACTGTTCAGTTAATAGCTATCAGAAAAGTTACCTCCGATTCCACTACAACTCTGTCTAAGAGACGTTAATGTGGCTTATAAAAACGATAATTTTATTATACGTGTTAGTTATTGTTGATATGTTACAGCGGCACACATTGGCGTGGGCATATCTGGCCAGGAGGGCATGCAGGCTGTGCTGGCTTCGGACTATTCGATAGCTCAGTTCCGTTTCCTGCAGCGACTGCTTTTAGTCCACGGTCGATGGTCTTACTACCGCATGTGCAAGTTCCTGAGATACTTCTTCTATAAGAACTTTGCTTTCACCGTATGCCATTTCTGGTTCGCTTTCTTCTGTGGATTCAGTGCTCAGGTGTGTTTATTAATATATGTACTATGTTTGGTTTACGTAGTTTGCTTGAAAATTACAATAATTTGGTAATTTATTGTTCCGGAAGTCTCTTGATGCGACCGTATATTCCCAGACGGTGTTCGATGAGATGTTCATCTCTGTGTACAACCTGTTCTACACGTCCCTGCCGGTGCTGGCTCTGGGTGTGTTCGAGCAGGACGTGTCCGACGCCACGTCCTTACAGTTCCCGAAGCTGTACGCGCCCGGACACACCAGTCAGCTCTTCAATAAGACGGAATTTATAAAGTCCACTCTACACGGATGTTTCACATCGCTCGTGCTGTTCCTCATACCCTACGGTCTGTGGAAATGTTTATATTTACATGAATACGTCGATCCTAATATCCTTTCTTTATGTAACGTTCCTGTTGTGTTCTAGGGACGTACAAGGATGGTCTGGCGCCCGATGGCAAGATATTATCTGACCACATGCTCTTAGGAAGCGTCGTGGCCACTATATTAATCATAGATAACACTACACAAGTGAGTGTGTACTTGGAACGCTTTGTTTGTCCTCTTGTGTATGTTTAGTTTATTTGGTCGTGTGATGGAAAACGTTTGTTAAAGATCGCCCTGGACACGACATACTGGACCGTGTTCAATCACATCACCATCTGGGGTTCCTTGGTGTCGTACTTCGTGCTGGACTACTTCTACAACTACGTGATCGGTGGACCTTACGTGGGCTCTCTCACAGTCGCGCTCACACAGGCTACATTCTGGTTCACGGCCGTGTTGACCGTCAGTGCCTCTTAGCATTTATCATTAGCTGTAAGTATTGCCGTATTGAACTAACCTCGCCGTCCGTCCGTCCAGATGATGATCCTCATGGTGCCGGTGGTGTCGTGGCGGCTGGCGTGCTCACGGCGGCGGCCCACGCTGGCGGAGAGACTCCGCGCTCGCACCCGCTGGCGTCGCGCCGCCGCCGCGCCCGCTCCGCGCACGCCGTCGGCACGTCGGGCGCGGCGCTCGGTGCGTTCCGGATACGCGTTCGCTCACCAGGAGGGCTTTGGTCGACTCATCACTTCCGGGAAGATCATGCGGCGTATCCCGCACGCGGACGCCGCCCTTTCCGCGCTGGCCTCTCTGCCGGGCAAGTTCCACCCCCGCGCGAGCACGCCGCCGCCGTCTGTGTCGCCCTCGCCCTCCCCCCCCTCGCCGCCCTCGCCGCGCGCGCCCAAGCAGGATCTCGACTCCGTGGACTTATGAGCGGGGAGGACGATGATATAAGGACGTCTGTGCGTTGTGTGAACGTGATAACTGTTTGTAAATATTCTGTGGTTACAAACGACACGTAATTTTTTTTGATAGACGGCATACTGTCGTCGCGACTCGTATTGTGATAATGTTGATAGATTTAAAGATTCGTATTACATATATTATTGCCTATATTAAATTATATTTGTTGAGAGTATATATTGATAGATATTTATTATGGTACGTGCTAAGATTACTCTTTTATATCGGAAAAAGGTAGTTGACTTCGAATGTTCCTTTGTATGTGTAGAGGACGTAGTTCCGGTTACCGTAAGCACCGCCCATCGAGTATAGACGATCAGTTCGGCTTTTGTAAGATATCGTGTGACGATAGAATTTTGTTACCGAAACCGTCGCTTATTTTGTTCTTATGAGGTAGAGCTAAAGTTTACTTTTTTATTTTTTATTTTTGTTTACTTCACATGAGCTTAATGTTTTTTATGCTTTTTTAATTATTGTCGTCTGTGTCTATGACTTTAGTGAAACGTGCATTTAAATTTGTCAATATAGTGAGCGGTTAAAATAAACACAAAGAGGAGATGTACCTAATGACAATTATCATTAACGAATCGGTCAGCAGTTTATAATATTATTTTAAGTTTCATTAACGTGATAAGTAACAAAGTCTACTTCTCAGTCTGAGTCTGAACTCATCAATACAATAAATCAATGCAATGTTTATAATTTGAATTAATAGTGTTTTGGGTTATTTTAACTGCATACATTATCATTATACATTTGCTTTGGTATCCAATTTTTAATAAAAAAAATTACTCTCTTACCAAATGTATTTTTCTTTATTTTTGTTTTCCTATAATCTAGAACTATGTGTATGTGTGTGTAAGTAAGTGTTTCATAAACCTTTTACCCTGAAGAATAATAATATACATTTTTCATTTGATTTATTATCGTATTTTTTGGATGGTGAAAATACGATATGTAATAATTTAAAAACTTGAGGTGGCTTAAACAATTTATTTTTTAAACAATAATGATGTTTTTGTAAGAGTATAATTTTTGGTAATCGGAATTTATAGTAAAATGTAAATTGTAAAACGAGAATACGCTGTTTTAATCTGAAAAACATTATTTCATTTCAATGTATACACCCCAAAATCTGAGATATCATAATAATTTACTTGTCTGATAATTGAATGAAGGTTCGTTTGAAAATTCGTTAATGATATTATGTATTGCATTAGTTTGTGGGGTTAAATTTAAATAACAACTGTTCATCCTACAGTTTATATATAAGCCATTAATTTATTAACAATATCTTTATATTCTTCTATTTTATTCTCTTATATTTTTCCCGTTTCCTATGGTACTATGATAATTTGTAATATGGCCTACCATGTGAACGTAGCCTTAGTCCACTGTCAAAAAATGAATATTGACATTTGACATCTTTGATCTCAACTTTGACAGTGTTTTAAGTTTTAACACTTTTTAGGTTATGTTTTTGCAAGCGATTTTGTATGTAAAGAACAAGTAGTTATTAAATTATATTTAATATCATTCCTGGTTTTTTTATATATTGTTTGAACTAAGAATATGTTGAAGTAAAGTACCATTTCAGTCAGCAATACAAAACGGGTTTTAAAATAAGCATTCTTAAAATACTTTTCGATCGGTGAAAAACGTGAATACAATTCGAAATCATGAGTGAAAATTTTCAAATTGCTCCATGGTATAACATAAAAGAGTGGCGTGAAGTCTATGAAGACCTATATGGGCTAACCTCAACTATTGCTACAAAACAAAAGGCTTTGGACTGCTTACTCATATGGAAAGCGAGATGTCCCTCTTTGCCATCCGGTGTTGAGTCGACACTGACTCTGCTTGAAGTACATCTACAAGATAAAAGTAATTTAATTCAATTGCATAGTGATCACTTAATTCGCCTTGCCTACTCCTCCGCACTAATGCGTTTTGTGAACCATATGCTGGACACACAGACAGCTAAGGGGCAGAGTTTATTTCAGGCTGCTAAAAATTTAAATATCCCGGAATGGATAATAGATATGCGTCATGACACCGCTCATGGTAATAAGCTCCCCCAGATTGAGTTATTAAGAGAAGCCTGTTTATTAAGTTTAGAATGGCTTAAAAATTATTATTGGGATAAACATAAAGAATATATTGGAGATTATATTGTTGGTCAAGTGGCAATGCAAAGGAATGAAAGGGAAAACAAAATTGAAGCACTTATAAATTTTTGTGTATCTCTGAGTATTTGTTCACATCCAGGATGCAATGTTAGGACCATTGCTGACGTACCCGATGCCACTTTGAGAGAATCTTTAGTTAATGATGCAAAAGAAATTATAGGTGATAGTTTTGACTATTCCAACTTAAAAACTATCACAATAAAAAATCTACATCATTTTCTAACACCTACAGTAAAGAAAATACTTTATCATGACTCGGCCTGTACTTATGTTAATAAGATTTTATTATCTGAAAACTCTCTGTTTCTATCATTGGAACTCTATGTTCTTCTTGATAAATATAATTACCAGCTGAAAAAACAACTCAATAAAGCCTTTGTTCAATGTTTTGAAATGCTTCTACAATTTCTCCACACTTATGACTTGCTACAAGATTTCTTAATTGAATTAATAAAGAGAGTACAAAGTAATGAAATGTGTGACAAGAGACGGAAATTGGCTGCCCTTTGGGTGTCAGTTATATTGAAGGCTTTAGGGAAAGTTCAACTATTTCAGGAACAGGTTATGAAGTGAGTTGATGGACTTTACAATTATTATCTCTGTAATATGTAATTATATTTTAGTAATTTGTTTTTTTTTTTGTTTCAGGAAAGCTTCAAAGGAATCAACATCTAGATCAAAAGACTTAAGATCTCTATTTTATCACTGGTTTCCAAATGAAAGGAACTGCCACCTTTTATTAGATTTAAACAAACCAGTACCAAAGGATTTAACTAATATAAATTTTATTCAACCTATAATTTCTACATACAATGAATATCTAACATGTTTCATCAAGGATCTCTTGACTTTGGTGAGACCCCAATTACCCCAACCAGTTATAAAGAAGCTGTGTGAATTGGCAAAAGCGATATCATCACCAAAAAAAATCAAAACAACCTCTAAAATATACACAGTAGATGACCTCGATTTGAATGGAGATACACTGAGAGATGAGTCTGTTATTGTGATTGATGACAACCCTAAAGATGTCGTGACAACCCTAATCACTGAGAGTGAACCAAAAGGTGTAAATAAACAGAAACATGGAGTTTTTTATCTGGCTTCTCATGAGCATGCTTGGGCAAATTGCCCGATAGGTTTATTGCCATGGCAACAAACACCAGCTGAACAAATGGATGTAGATATAAATTAAATAATAATTTTCATATGTCAATAAAAGTCTGCATTTATCCACAGCAATTGTTTATTTTTATCATAATTTGCATAATATTTTGGTTACATTTCTTTATAATCATTATATTGACAAATTATTATAGGATTCCTAAAACAAAATTATTAATAATATATTACAAGTCATCAGTAAGAATTGTTAAAAGAACTTGTATTTACTTAAAAGATATTCCTTAGAGGGGAAATTTTAATAAATACTGTTTTTTTTTTTGCATCAATTAGAATATCAAACTAAGATAATATCATAAAATATTGAATCAGTGGCAGTTTGTCTTGTACAAGCTTTTATTTGTTTTGTATTGGAGCTCCAAAAATATTTGTGATTCTGCAAGATTTGTACTCATAATTAGTAAAATCAATGGTCAAGTGTAAATAAGAGCTTGTTTTATTGATATATCTCGTATATAAAGTTTGTTGGTGTCTCTTGGAAGTAAACATCAAATTAACCTTAACTTTATAACAAAAAGTTTTCAGAACCCTTGTTAATATCTCGGATCGAACTAGATGCACCTGTTAAAAATTTAAAACACCGTTAATCAAAAAGTAGTATATTATTATTCCTAAGAAGTATCATCACCTAAAATAAAACAATTCTCAGAATTAATACAGAAGTAACTTAAAGAAATTATACAAACTTTTTATTTACAAAAAAAAAATTACACATCGTCTTATTTTATCTAAACAGACTCGCGCTTCAATGACATTAAAATGGGATCACAAATATATGTTTTTTTTTTAAACCTACAACTTCAAGCAAAGTTTTCACGTATATAGAGTAAAACACCTGAAAGATATATGATATAGAAAATATTACTTTTATAATTACTAGTCGTACGGAGCTAATAATATTTTTTCTATGATCCACTACACATACATAGCAAGTATCAACATCCAGGACAGTATACTAACATCTAAACATTTATTACACGAACCGCTGCTTACAGAAAGCAAATAAGTTGAAGGCACAGAAAGAGCAGTAACGTACTGTGACACAACCCACAATAACAGCTTCGGACGTTCACTAAAAATACTCGTTTGATTGGCACCAAAATAAGTTACAAAATCAATAGTTTCGATGAAGTAGCAATACCAAACATTTTTGATTTATTTACAAAAATGAAAAAAAAATGCGAGATTCCAAAAAAATTACTAAAGTAATGGCCTCTTAATAGAATATTACAGCGACATATCAAAACGAATCGTAACGCTAAGCAAAAACAAAATGCATAAAATTACAAATTCACAGAAACATTCGTTGTCTGAATAGTAAGTAAATAATTAAAAGCAGACAAAACATTTTGTGACTTAACAATAAATTTCAAAGCTTAACAATAGACAGTCTTTTAGATTATGAAACGAATAAAATATAAGCAAGGTACAATCGGTAACACTAACAGATATACCACAAGCGACGCTCTCGCCACACACCAAACGTTTGTAACATTCAATAGCCACTAAACAAGAAACATGCTCCTAACACTAAGCCCTACGAGACGTCTCCCGCTGGAATAACACATCACTGCTGTGGCGCGCCGCGGATAACGGCGAGACGATGCTTCTGAACCGGATACTTCTATTCTGATTAAAAAGTACTTGTTAGTAACTAATTGTAAATTATGTTATGTTGATATTCCCTTTAACCTTAAATCTCTATTTATCACATTTTTAAAAATTATAATAATTTCAAATAAAAAATGTTCCGTTCCGTTAATTAAAAAAAAAAATGGCAATGGCATCCATTGATGTTTTTTTTGTAAACGATACACTTAAAAAACTTAGTTTAGGCCTCAAAATTGCTGTTTCCGTTGTGTAAAGTGTAAAATTCTTAGTGTGTACAGGCGAGTAATTTTGTCTTGATTTTATCGTTTATCGTATTGTATCATTTTGTATAAAAGTAATTTTTAACAATAGAAACAACAAAATGTACGCTATGGTTTCTTATGCAGTAAAATATGTCAACATTGACTTTGAACCATCACGTTTAAGATTTACCCATTATAAGGATATAGTACAATTTATTTATCCTGAGTTTATAGGAATTCAACTTTTAGGCAACACTTTACATTTTGCTGTCCAAGAAAAATAATATAAGTTAGACAAAGAAATTAATTTTTTTTACACACAGATCTGCAACTAAACAGCCACGTTTCCATTAAAGTGACATAACTTTATCTGTGAAACAATTAACTAAAATAACTAAAACCTTATTAATAAATCAATATCATGTTAGGGACTAACGTTGTGGTTCATAAATAGTGCCATAACAAGTGTTCGTATCCATTTCTAACAAATTAAGGATAACATTAAAAAATGTTACATTTTCACTATGTAAAGATAATTTTTATGTAAGTTTTACTAAATAACAATAACAAAAAATTAACATATTTACATAATTATCAATTTACAAAACATTCTCGCAGAAAACATCAAATAGTATAGAAATGTACCAACTCTCTGCCCACATTATACCTCAGTGCAGACTATGGCAGTAGATGTATGTGTTGGGATGTTGTTGTTATGGCTTCTCGTTGTCTCAAGTCAACGATTTCAATACGTATCTTAGTTATCTACATTGTGTATGTCGATCTTTGTTTCCACCGACCTACACACCGTACGGAACAAAGTTTTATAATAGCTATAATTCAGATGTTAGGAAGTTTAAAATGACAAAATTCAAACGTATCTTCCCAGAACGTTACATCACTACCAACATGTGCACAATATGTAGACGATGCTTAGAAGTTAGAGGGAAGCGACGTCGCAGGTAGTGTCTAGTCAGCTATACAATAATATAAACTACATTCATATCAAAGGAGACTTGTAATTGTGACGATCTTAAAATACGTATATTTCGTAGTCGAACGACATGTCTTGAACCCGTTGAGGTATTGAGATATTCTTGGAAGGTGTTTCACACCATGATGGGGTCGTCAGAGGACAGTTGTCGGTGCAGGAGTCTCTGTGACCTCAGTGAAGACGCCCCCGTGCTGAGGTCGTCGGTGCTGCCAAATTCCCCGTCATGATCCGTCGTCGATAGAAGGTCGTCGTCTGAGGTCGTTCTGCATAAAATCAATTATTCATTTATATTATAATGATACTGATACTAATACATACTAAATACTAAAAATAATAATTACTTTATACATTTTGGAGATTCAAAATTATTTTCATATGTCCTTTAGGGCATTGACCTGTTTTGTAAAAACAAGCTTAAATTAAGCTAGTGTTGAGGATTCTCAAGAATCAACAAATTTTATCAACAAGCCTGTTAAACGTAAAGGAGAGTCGATCGCTCACACCAGGCTACACTGATATAACGAGTACACGTAAAGAAAGCTATGTGTTTCGTGTTTTCGTGGCTTATTGGTATTCAAGCAGTCTTATAGTCTGAGTCACCTGAACAGCGAGGGCAGGTTGGAGGTGAGTATGGCCTTCTCCTTCTGTATCTCGTGTATGTGTCCCTCCAGTATGCGCTCCTCGGGCCTGCAGGCGGCGCTGCGTCTCATCATGGTGAGGCGGTCGGATGCCGTGGCGCAGGCCTTGTCTAATGTCGCTATGTCCGCTAGTGTACCCCGCGTCTGAAACACGTCACATGCGGCTTATGTCAAGTGTATCAGGATGTACATTGCGGAAGTCACAAATATATATGTAATATAACAGATAATAAATTTGACGTAAGTAAATTCTGTGGTAGTTTTTCACTTAGCATTAGTAAAACTGACAGAAAAACATAAAATGAGGGTAAATTAAACGTTTTTAAAATATTAATTTTTTTCTTTTCACTTGACTATTGCTATTAACCCTGTTGACTGAGAGTCTCCGGGAGGGTCTACTTTGTAGAAAGCATTAAAGGTAGAGTAAATCATAACCATATAATACTATCAATTTTAGAAAATGTCATACACATGGAGATATACACGATTAATGTTCTAATCTGTACGTGGATGAATGTTTATAGAACAGTTTGCAAGATCTGAATATATTTTTCGTATACTTTTCCCATAATAGAGAATATAATATGTACTCATTACATACATTATTAATCTTATCCACGAGTATGGCTTCAAGGCAGGCCGTTTGTCTAGCTATGTCGTGAAGTGAATCCTGAGCCGGCTGTACTTTGTGAGTGCGAAGAATGCACGGAGCGAAAACTATCGCCAAAGCATTCGGGCCCATTCTGGAAAAAAATATATTATCTGCCTTTAATATTTATTCATTATGTATCACTATGATTATGTAAAATATGTTCGATATTTAAAATTTAAGTGACGATGTTGCCAGTATATAGAAGAGCTCGAGTCAAATCATTTTTTGTCTATATATTATTTTTAAATGTTACCTATTATGATCCTCTCCCAGCGCCACCCTCGCCAAGTGGAATATCAGCCTCTCAACCATATCATAATTAGGTTTCGGTAATTTCTTTAAGATAGTGAAAATTGTAGACACTCGTTCCTAAAATATAAATTTAACGATAAAAAAGCTGAAATATTTATATGGTTTATAAATGTAAATAGGAACATTAAAAATATTTTAGCTTTCACTTCATATAATAAACACCAGGTAGTATCAACACAGCTTCACAAATTAAGTCTAAGTGTGCTTTTAAGTGTCCTTAAGGTCATTGGACCGACATATAATATTAAGGAACCATAATTTAAAATAGTAACTAATGTAACTCTTAGTATATAAAATCATATCACCTGTGGATCTGTGATCTCAGCGGCTAGTATGAAGTCGTCGTAGAGGTCAAAAGTCAGCAGCGGCTCGGGCAGCTCCCGGAAGAAACTCTTGAGTACGGAGGCGCGCACGTGGACCGCGTACGAGTCCAGACGTTCAACACCTTCCTCTGGCCGTTCGTCTAGCAGAAGACGGAGCTCACGGACCTGGAAACAGTGTTAATACTCCCTATGAAACGATACAATATTGGACAATTCATCAAAAATAACAAAGAATAAACTGACTGAAGTAAGGTTGCGAATATAGAATAGTAAAATTAAAATTAACATATATACTATAGCAGCATCCAATTTAAAAGCCTAGTTCGAATAGTTTTTTTTTTAATATCTATGAAGAATCAAGCCTTAAGGTAAGTACAGGAAAACAATAATTATTGCTCTAACTTTATGTGATTGCTTGCGTACACACCTTAGAACTGAGTCCACTCTTCCTGTAGAGCCCCTCCGTGTAAAGTCCGGTCATTTCAATGGTAGTGATCAGGCGGTCCACCACGACGGGTATGTTGCCCTCGCCGGTCGGCAGGTCACTCAATGGCACTCCAAACACCTTTGAATTATATTAATGTCATCAATACTACATTGATCATCTTACAAAATTTACACTGAATATATTATTATGTTGTTGCTTGTGCATAATCTATACCCTGCATTAATATTGCCAGATGACAGTTATAGTAATATTAAAATACAGAATGTTGAAAAAACAATGAATTAATGTGAACATGAGTCATATTTTGGCTTTTAAAGTAACAAAATAAACTTGTATATCATTTTTATTTAATGGCAATTTCTATACTTCATATTATATGGAATGTCATTAAGTTAAAAAAAATATGATAAGTCGTCAACAATGACGACCAGGAATAATACAAGTATTTTTAGGAATATAAAATTGGAAATAAAAAAATATGGGAAATTTAAAGGTGGTAACGAAATATATGCGACGGTAGTTGGCAGGAAGCGGCGCTCCTGCTATCGTAACGTTCATTACGACTTACGTAATTTATTATTACGTTCATTACGACCTGAGAGCCAGTAGGTCTATCGTTTTTTAATATATTACATTCGCCTTGAAGTCATCACGCGTAGTCTTGAATATTTTTTTAATTATCTTCTCTTTTGGTAGTAACAGCGTATTATCTCACCTTCCCTCTCTGTAGTACTCCGAACTGTTCTCGTCCTCCGGCGTCCACAGCCCCCACGATGGCAGCCGACGGTGTTCCCGCGTCCTTACGACAATGAGTCGATACCTGGAATTAATATGAACATTATATAAAGAAAATCGCAAATTATTCTGTGCAGATTAATAATTAAAAAAACACTTTTTAGTACGATTGTCTTACAGATATATTTTAAGTTTATTTGTAATAAAAACAGCTGCTGTTCGTCTGATCTTTTTTCTAATTTTGTTTATAGATTTATTTTGTCGCTATATTTCTCTTTTATTAATTTTTTTTTTCATTATTGTTAAAGCATAGCAACACCAGTGTACCTGTAATGGTATGCAGTGTGAGTATGTGTGTGTACCTTCATGTAGCACTTCTTGTGTGAAGCGAGGCGGCACGTCTGGCATATGAGGGACCTCTCTATGGGCCACATGAAGAACGTCTTGCATATCTCGCACTCGGTCGGTATGTTGATCATGGTCAGTATGAAGTTGTGTCCCTTGTACTGGATGGGATCGTCCAACTGGAAGCGGAGAGATAACTGACCACACGAGTAAGTTTCGCATGCAAACGGCTTAGTGGCTATTAGTTTTATATTATTGTGCACCTAGTAAGAGTCGCGCTACCGTGTATAGTCGATAAATATTCTTGATATTATAAACAAACGAGTGCACACTTTATTATAGTAATTGGCAGGGCGATAGTGCCAACTCCTACTAAACACTTGTTAGTTGTATGTATTGTAGAATATATTAGTGTCTTGTGTAACGTTATTACAATATAAATTAATCAATATAAATTAAATATGACTGAGACGCACCTTTCTCTTCTTGTCCTTTTTTCTCTTGGTCCGGGCTTTATCTGTTTCGTGTTGGCTCATGAACTCGTCCATGAATCCTCTGAACGCGTTGACTCCCATAGTGATAGATAAGGTCGAGCCCTCTCTCGCACAAACCGTCTCCATAACGTGTAAGAAGTTACCGATCAAATCTTTGTATTTTAAAGCCGAGCCCCTAGTTTCCACCACGCTGTACGTAGCCACTAAATTATCTTTGAATTCCCGTAGGGCGTGTTTGAAAACTCTATCAACCTGAAAGAAAAAACAAGTCGTATAAATGATCTAGTAACCGTCATCTAGGCTGACATCGATATACTATTGAAGACCTGAAGTGATCCCAGAATTCCAATAACAAAAATATATTAAAACGTTTATCACTATTAAGAGTGATTGGAGAAGTAATGGAACCGTTTAGGATCAAGGTCAGCTTCAGCGATGCTACCTCGGACTGCTTCTCGTGCTCGGAGGACTCCATCAAGTAGATCTTCTTGGTGATGAAGCTCTGCATCGCCTGCAGCTCGTTGGCGTCGGATATTATCTTGTCCGTCCTGTCGATGAACTCCGACGTGCCGGTCAGGCTGAAGTTGGAGCCGGCCGCGGGACCCTTGGTTTGGTCGCTCGTTATATTATACGGCGATTCCTTCATCATGATCCTCTTCCTGTGTTTATTTCTGTTCCGCACGGCCACGGTGACGGGGCTCGGGCACGGCATGGTTATGACGCCCTTGTTCTGGATACACTTCGTATGGTACAGCTGTTTGCAGTCGATACACCTCTGGCCCTGGGTGACGAACGCGTCGATCGCCTGGTGGCAGTACACACATTTATCGCCTTTCGCGAATCTTGTGCCCTTGCGGAACCTGTAAGGAAATATAAGTTTAAAATAACATTGTGACAAAGAGAGAAGTCTGGGATGTTTTATTGAGAAGAAAACTGTTTTAGATTATTTGTTAAAAAAAACACCCCAGATGAATACACCAAAAAAATTGTTTGCTATAGTAAGATTATTCTTTAATTGCCACAGATATATATATATATATATATGTATTCAGTTGTTACTTATATATGTATAGCGACTTTAATTGTATAGTGACCTGTGTCCAGCGATTCCGAAGAGTCCATTGGCAGTATGTCCGATGTAATCCTGTGAGGGGGGTCGCGGCTCGGGCGCCGGGTCCGAGTTACGACGACGAAGAGCTTCACCCCCACCCACAGAAACCTCCGAGGCAGCTCTGGTCATGATGGAGTATAGTGTTATGTATTAAGGAATATATGAGACAAGATGATAATATTAATATATATAAAATGTACATTGATCGGTAAGGTTTTAAAATATTTTATATTTTAGCTTTGCGCCACAATATATAATCCTCTTTTTGTCATTAGGGGATAACTTTAATACGTGACTCTTATGACAAAATAGATAAAAATACCTATAAATGTCGTAAGCTACAGTCGGTTACATCCATACATGTGCATTTTAATTGTATGTTTAAAACGAACATTTAATTTGTCATATATATTTAATATGACACTTGTATTACATACAATCGTCTTCATTCTGTATACATCATTATCAATATTCACCGTTTGATGTCTCCATGTTCCGCGTTCGGCAGCGTTATCTGTGGGGCCCCGGCCGCCCGGCGCGGGGACCTGCGAGCGGCGCGGGCGGGGGGCGCGGGGGGGACCGGCGCCACGGACACGCAGGCTGAAGCAATACAAAATAAAATATAAGTATGGTAAATGGTGATATGACAAATAAACATCACCTTTAATTCTCGAATATGTTTTATCTTTTTCATTAGTGGCTATTATTTTTTTTTTATATATATTTTTGTCTACTGCTGCGAATTGTATAAAGCTTAACAGCGAACTTTAACGTGTAAAACACTTAAGATTTCATTCTTTAACCAAATTCTATTGAAAGTTTTTGAAACACTGTGTTACTCAAGAATATGAATGTGGATAACAGTCTAATGTGAGACGATTATTGAAATAATAACGACATAAACATTTTTTCCACATACCGTGATAAGGGGAGGCTAGCTGTATACACACGCTGTAATAGCCCATTAAAAACAACGAGACAGATAATCCCAAAAAACACAGGAGAAATTTACATTCAAAATTATCAACTATAATATCACTGAAGCTACCGACGGAGTCCACACACAACACGCACATGCTCAAATTGTGACTACAGAATGAACATTTTGTAAATCGTTTAAGAGATTTGAAAACAAATTTAACAAACAAACAGACAGACTCATTAGTGAAGATCAAACACAGCAGCAGCCTGTGCGGCGCCGGAATATGACATTAACGAGTGCCGGCGCGGTCATTAGCGTTGACATAACGGTGGAGCGTTATAGTGCTATTCTTCAACATATCTAATGTGAGGTCTACAAAAAATAGTATTTATAAGTGGGCACTTATCAATACTATTTTTTGTAGACCTTACATTACCGTGCAGTCTGTACTTCCTCGTTTCATTACCTGTAGTTTACGTAATAATAATCTAGCATCGACTTTGCACCGTCACTAGATACGCAGCGTTAACAGTTTTTTATTGACAAATCTTCACAAATTATAGTATTGATGTCATTATTTACTGAGAAACCGGAAAAAAACGCTCTGTGTGTTGTGTGACGATGGAAGTTGTGCTAACCACGAGGTCATATTGTATAGTAGGAAGCCACGTGACACAGGCGAGAGATGTGTACATACCCGCATCTGACTGCGAGTCCGGTCGCGAGTCCCTTTGATCCCTGGAGTCCCTATTGTCCCGCGGGTCTCGTCTAACAGGCGGCAGACTGTGTAGGCCCCGCGACGGCGGCTCCAACGTGGTACTCGATAGACTACGCTGGTAAACTTGAGGGGATGTCCTTCTGATGACGAAATTATATTATTATAGATATTTTACAAGTTATTAATACATGTGAAACGTGTAAAGTATGCATAGTACAAAAAAACTATCAATTGCGAGTCATATTAGCACATGACGGGTTCCGTACATTGCATTATCCATAAAAAATAGAACAATAAAATTGTGTTGTGAATAAAAACTGTGTA
Source organism: Danaus plexippus (assembly GCF_018135715.1). Taxonomy (NCBI): domain Eukaryota; kingdom Metazoa; phylum Arthropoda; class Insecta; order Lepidoptera; family Nymphalidae; genus Danaus; species Danaus plexippus. Next base: position 5,573,656 of record NC_083549.1, read on the forward strand.
ACTAATAACAAATTTGTGAAATACAACCCAGTGACAGACGGGTGAAAGTAGAAATTTTGTCGTCGTCGTCCTTTTGAAGTCGTCTAACCCATTGGGTGCGGAACCCTAATATGCTCTAAGTTTTACCCTATTCCTTAACCTATATATACCTGGAACTGCTCTTGGTGGTATCCGAACTCTCCCCTGGACTCCAATCTCCAACTTGTCTCAGATACTCCTCACTGCTACTCGCTATGGACTCCGCGAGCTCACGTTCTCGCTATATAATAACATATATGTATAAGATACAATGACACACGTAACCAGATTCTTGGGAGATCAACAAATATTTTTATCATTTTTTGTTTTTTTGTAAAATTTTGAACATTTTCATATAATCCCAGCCGCAATTGAAATATAAAATAAAATGTATGTCAAGGAGGCAGGGCTCAGATGCGCGAAACAACAGTAGACTAACAAACCCAAGGATATATACATTCAATTAAAAATAAGTCGTATATCAATGGTTATTACAAGGATATAGTAAATTTTATTTCTGGCTAAGCCTCTCGTTCTATGTGAACATTATTTGTGAACCTTATTCTTTTCAGCTATGAGATAGTTCTGGTCAATCCTCAGCCACAGCAGTTCTTTGGCCAGGTCCTCCGGCGTGATCTTGTTGGACCAGGCCACTATACCTTGAGGGTATTTACTGGAATTAACGTTCCAACTTTCTTCTGGGGACGATTCATTTGCTTCTTGATGAAGGCTGGAATTGAAACGATAGGTTATCTTCTGAACATATCTCCGCATGTGCTATATATGTGACTGTTTCTTACGTCGCATTGCTCTGTTTGTTCGCCGTCTCCTGTATGTTGAGCGTTCTCAACGCCCGTCTCTTGTTGTAAGTCTGCGCCGTGGAGTTCTCCAGTAAGTTATCTCGTTTTTTCGTTAAGCTGTAATTAAAATTTCGTGAGCATTTTTTTACGTACAGACAATTGTTTTATAATTTTCATTATATTTACTTCGCTATTGGCAGTGACTGTGTTGCTCGTAGTTGTCTTGTTTTCTCCGCTTCTTCTTGTATTAGCATATTTCTGTAAATTTTTATTGAAACAAATAAGTTTAAGAAAAATAATCGCCTTCAAACAGAAAATTATAAAATCGAAAGTTTTAGTTTGTGATCGAAGATTTTCATTACAATATACTATACTAGGTACCAGCCCCGGCTTCGCACGGACTCTTTACAAAAAATATGAAATAGCCTATTTAATTTTGAGAATCATTAAACTTATATTATGATAACTTACAAATGGTACGCCCGATTTAAATGATTCAAAAAGTAATTTAAAGATACTGATGTAGAGTTGGAAACGAAGTAATTTATTTTGATAAGACTTAATACCATATTTATGTAAATAGCTTTCCAATAAACGCTTTAGGAATGCTAATTTTTAAAAGTTGTAGAATGGATATAGTATGTTATCCTTAAGGTATACATATGCAACCGCGGACTTTTCTGGAGATCTATTTCACAATATATTATTTTGTTATATCTCAAAGACTTTAGGCAGCGTTTTAGTTAAAAGTTCTCAGATGGCCCCTGTTTTTCCGACATCTTCAACAAATATCAATGTACAATGTACAAGTAAATACAAAAACTTAACAAATTATATACTGAAACCTTCCTCGAGAATCACGCTATCTAGTGGTGACTACTGTTTTATAATCGGTGCAGTAGGTTTTCCGTTTAACGCGAACAGACAGACAGACAGACGGACGCCGCGAGGGACTTTTTTTAAATATGTATTGATAGAAGAAAGCCTTAATTGTATATTATATATAATATAAAGTTACGTATTCACAGTCTTTAAAACCGCAGTACATAAACACCCTGTATAGCGAGGGATACAGCTATGAATACTCACAATTGAATGTCAATAATATTCTTAAGTTTTTCTATGCTCGTACTCTTGAACACGGCCGTCTCCGGTGCTAGAGCCGCTTTACTCTCATGCTGTCAAAACACAACACGTACAGATGTGTTCACAACACTTTATCCATGACAACGGTACAGGCGGGTGAGTTATTGATGATTGTTAAGGCGACAGTTACACGCTATGTGATATGTATATTATTTACTCGTGAGGGAAGTTTTAGTACCTTGTTCTTGGAGGGCAGGCGTCGCCTCAGTTCCGGTAACGTGTTCCGCAGTAGGAAACCCCTGGCCGCCGCCTGGAAGCCCACGACTGACTCCCTCAGACGTAAGTACCACCGCCTCACACGACTGCCGCGGAAATACGCTTGGATACGTGTTGCCGCCTCTTGACGGATCACCAGCCATTGTCTATACATAATAAATAGATATGTGAACAATGTTTACTTTCTCTTCTTAAGTATCTGCTAACTATTATTGATATGTAATTAGTGTACCTGCAGTAGGTCTGTATGACGAGGGAGGCCCTCCTCAGTGCCAGGAACCTCCTCCTCTCCAGCACGGCTCTGAACCACCTCTGTATGGTGATGATGGACGCCATGATCTGCTGGTGAAGGCGATACTCCAACTTGGTCTGCTCACTCTCACGCATAAAGATCTTTGTAGCGCCTGGAATAGATGTATTATCTTATTCAATATTAGCCTTAGTGAAATGTTATAAGCATGTCTAGGTAGTGTAATTGTAATTTGAATTAACTGATTTTTAACTATTATATTTGTATTTTATAGTATAAAAATATATATTATACTAGTTTTTGGTCGCGACTTCGTCCGCGTAAATTTTAGAATTAGTAATATATGTATAGCTGACCGGGCGAAGTCTATACCACCCCAGAGGTCATAAATAACCAGATATTGGAAATTACTAGGTTTTTTTTTCGATCTCACAGAATTAATTCTGGTTCTAAGCTATCTCCCCACCAATTTTCAAACATATCCCTACAGCTCTTGAGTTGTAAATAGTGTAACTAACACAACTGTCTTTTATATATACATATATGAATAATGTAATTATCTAGTTTGGAAAACACGGAAATTCAGCATTATTTTAATTTATCTTCAATTCGACTACAAAACGTAAGATCAACAGAATATATTTATTAATAGTGCTATTAATAAAAGTATATAAAAAAATAACACAATATTAATATAAAAAACTCAAGTTACCCAATTGATAATTGTCTCTATCCAAGTTCAGGGTGGCGAGGAAGTGTCGCACGTCTGTTTGTGAGCTGAGTAGACCTTTCGGTAGCAGTATTCTATACAGCTGTATGAACTCGTCGTAAGTGAGGCGCACGTTGTACCCGGCCTGCCTGATGCGGACAGTCTCCAGCATGCCCGTGTAACGCAACTGTCGCTGCACCGTCTCCTCGTCGAACACGTTTGGTACCTTGTCGCTATTCGATTTTATGCATCTGCAAGTGTACATTAATTATTGCCTTCGAATCTAACGAATAATTTTACATCGCTTCATACACTTTAGACTTTGCATGTTATTTTCACTATTCTTCACTTCCAGTGGAAGTATTGACGTGTTGAAATGAGCGAACCTGATGAAAAACGGGTTAGCTTGGTTGAGCGTCTCCATGAGTTGTGCCAGCGAGTGTTGGAACTGCGCCGCTACAGTGAGTGGTTGCTTTCTTTTTCCGGCAGGCGCCGTCCGTCCCGCTAGCGTCTTCACACTCTGTAAGTTCTTGAGACCTTTCTTAGCGCGCTCCCGAGGCCTGAACGACTTGTTCTTCCTGTTAAATCCAATAAAATTCAGTATTCGAATACTATACCGCTCCGAACACCGCTGACTACATGCGACTGTCGCTAGGCCTAATGGCCTAATTAAAAGCGTTTTAACGACAAATTTAAATAAATAGGTAAAACCCAACCTTCAAAAAGCCGAGTGATGATTGTTAGAACAGATAACTAAACGAAAATTAATAAACGTCCGACCACCACCGTATCAACCGGAAACCCATGAAAGAAAAAAATAGAAACATTGCTAACACATCAAAACAAAATCATAAGAAAAACCCGGATATAGTACACATCGTAAGCAACATGCATGAATATATGAAGTGAATTAATTATATAAGACATATCCGCCCCAGACAGCCGCCGCAGACATCTCGCCGCGCTCGGAGAAGCGTGTGCGAGAGAGGCAGAGCGATAGAGAGAGAGACGGAAGCATTAGGGCTCCGGACACTTCACCGCGGAGGCGCCGAGCGGGACGGCGACCACGACGTCGACGACACGGTTTAGATAAACTTCAAAACGTGCCGAGTGCGTCTCACACACTTATAGAGATACTAGTCTTGTGTTAGCGTGTCGTCGACGTAGCGTAAGGCGACTTATGCAAGGCATCTCCGCGGTGTCGGGTCGTCTGGAAGCCAGGTGGTGGGGGTTGGTGGTGGGTGGTGGTGCGCACGTACATGACGATGAGACTGGCTCGCTGCAGCACGTCGTGGTCTTCCATGCGGTCCGCACGCTCCAGTCGCCGAGCGCGCGTGTCCGCCAGCCTGTAGCCGCGCGCCCTACACCCCCCGCCGCGGGTCACCCCCCTCCAGGACAGAACACGGTTAACATACTGACCGGACACTATATGGTGCTTTAGGACTACGTGATCGATCGACGGTTCCTATAATGACGATCCGTGGCTCGTCCTACAAGCAATGCCAGCCAGTATCCTGCGCGACGCTAAGAATCGCGTCACCGACTACTGGCTTCTATATTATAGGAACCGGACCCGAGTCGAGGCTGTGTTCAGGTGTTTCGTTACCATGATACTATCGGTTACAGGTTTAAACATGACCTAAACTCAGCCTCTGAAGTAAATCAAACTAGATGGCAGTGAATCGAAATACATAATACACATGGACATGCGTAAAGTGCACATAGAACGTAAAGCATGCCGTAAACAGTGACTTACGCAATGCGGTTGATTGCGAGATTGATTGACGATACTGTCACCAGTTGGCTGAGCAACAAGACAATACAGAACGTCACAATACAGTACAGTATTAGCGAAGCTTAAGATATAATCATTGGTTTCGTTTCGATATATATTTGGTTGTAACTATTATAAGGAGCATTGTCATGCCTCGTACATGTTAATGGGCCGCATTGTCGGGCTAGAGGTTAACTGAAGACAAAAGCGTTTCTTTATTTACTTTCAATGCAATCTGGACACAATTACGAAGGACGGACGGCTTATTTTCGTTTATTGTTTATTTTTACCTTATGATGCTGTCATTCGGAGCTTGGATCGAGGGTCGGGGTACTCTGGACGCTCCATCGACCCTATTTACCCGATGTCTTCTACCAGCTTCTAAAAATGCGAAGTATCCTCTGAAACATTAAAAGAAATCCATACAATACGAGTATAAATAGGGCTATAATTTTAGAATTAATAGAAAAATAATGCACTACCTAAAAAACGCCCTCACGATGGCCCATCGGAATACAGCCACAGGATCCACACCTACCAATTCCCGTACAAACGCCAATGAGGAATTCTTCAGAACGCTTACTATATCTTGTCGCATAAGATCCAAATTTTTGTCTCTCATGGCCGTCACCTGCAAGGACACAATTTCATCAATGTTTGGACACGTCGTATTAATATTAAATTAGGCTTGTCCTTAAATAATATTGTATAGTATTGAGCCTGTCTTTATTTACTTGATATTTAACCCTGCCAGCGTAATGTCTAACAACAAAAGCGGGTTCTCTTCGCTGCGGCTTCTCGTAGAAGGGGTTATCTTCGTGGACTGAGTTGAACTTCTGAAGTAACGTCTCGTTTGTCGCCCATGGAAAACTAAAAATTATAAAGAAATTTTAATGTTAAATACGACCTGGTTTTGTTTGTAGCGGGCTATTATTATGGAATAAAAGATATATTGCCTCGTTTTAGCCTTATTGAATTGGAATTTGTTTATCATAGACTTGGTCTATATGGGGATTCCAGAAATAAAGGGACGGCGTGATGGGAGTGAGATGGAGAAGACTTGTACTGGCTCTGGGGGTAGACGATGGAAAATGAGTTTCTTAGGTAAGTTCAAACAAAAGTCTGCTACTATACTAACTTGCACTGATCATCCAATAGACAAAGCAACCCCCCCGGCTTGCCCTCTATGAGCTGCAAGCAGCCCGTGTTGTCTGAGAAGCCGATGTCCGTCCACCTAATGCCCTCCCTCCTATACTCCTCCTGTTCGTACTTGAACACGTGCTGATTGAAGTAGTACTGTAGGTGTTCGTTGGCGTAGTTGATACACAGCTGCTCGAAGCTGTTGCTCGGTCCAAAATCCTCGAAGCCGAATATATCGAGGACGCCTGTTTGTCGAGTTTCATTAGTACTTTACGAAATTAATTGACTTGTACTGATACAAAAAAAAGAACATTGCTTTGAAACCTTATATGAATAAGTACAATGTCCTAACCCGGAGTATCGCTTGTTCCAACCAGAGTGAATCATTCAGTCTTCACGTATTGTACTCCACATCATACCATAATTTATTTTTGTAAATCCAAAATTTATATTGCATTATTTTATTTACGACCAGCCAATTTATAAGCAAACTTCTCTGATATTTAAATGCTGAGAGAACTTGAAAATTTTAATAATTATAATTTCCGTATGATACATTTTCTTAAATTTATCTTAACTGAACAATATTTTACGAACAGACTGAAAAAACAGATCGCTGAAAGATCGCAGCCTAAGAATGTATGAATATAATACTTGTATTACTGAGTTTTGTAAGTTGATATTGAGGAAAAACCGTTCCTCGTTTTCTATGTAATTAATATCCTTTATCCTTATGACAAGTTTCAATTAATAATTACCGGTTAATGTAGTATTTATTACATTACACATAAATATATAAAATCTGACTGCTAATATCTATGAATTTCACATTACATTAAATCACACACAGAAACTATTTGGTCTGAGGTGTTAATTTGCTACACACCAGTATATGTATAATATAAAATAAACGGTCGGTAAAAACAATTGATACTATTCTTAACAGCCTTGATTTGACGTAAAAGGTAAGGAAAGGGAGCCTAGGTCTAATAATACACTTGTGACGTCACACACAATACTACGGAAACAGAGTATCAACAAGTGTTCAGAATTAACATCGGTATTGTAGACAGCTGATGTGAGTAGAGTAACCATATTATGTAACAATCGTGGAGACTCATTTGTAGCAAATATGAAGAGGTTTGAATACAAATAATCAAATCTAAAAGCGGACAAAGGGTTTTTTAACCTTTGCAAACAGAAACATAAGACAAAATTTAGTAACATTTACCTATACTATGACCCTGATGGTCTCGGAGTGTGTCTTTCTTGGACAGCAGTGCGTGGTTGACTTGCATCACGATCCAGTCGAAGAGGGCTCCGTACAGGCACTTGGCCATAGCGTCGCGAGTTGCTATTGCTTCAGGAAGACTGGAACGCAATGAATATACTTAAATATATTACACAGTTGAAAACTTCTCTTACGTATTCAAATAAAAGTCTTTATAAAGCGAATTTGTCTTAGACTGATATAATATATAGGAATTAAAGTCAGAACCATCCATCCATCCATCAATCTACCACTCACCGGTAGTTGATGACTAGGGTCTCCCCCGAGGCCCGCGCCCTCTTGGAGGTGAGTGCGGCCAAGAGTGTTTCCTGCTTGACCCTCAACAGTGATGATATTAGAGACACCACTTCAGGGTTCCGTACACCCACAGCCTCGTCGTGATGGTACGACTTACGCTGAGGGTGGAACTCAACATTACCTGCAAATAAACAGTTTTGAATCAGTTCCCGACTATAGAGAATCATTTGCTTATGTCACACGAAAGACTGTCTAAAGTATTCCCTCGATGAGGTAATTAAAGTTTTTATTAAAATAATGATAGATCCCTTTTATGGTAATTACTTTTTAGAAAACAAATACATTTGTTTACACATTATAAATTCAAATTCGTTTTTTTTTTCCAGACTTTCCTTTTAAATTTGTATACATAAATCTCAATCTGTGTATTAATAAATCTGGAAATTACTGGCCTAAATAAAATGAAAATGTGTAGTAGCAAATAATATAAACAGTACTATAAAATTAAATGATTATTTGAAAAAAAAATATTATAAAAATAAGACAAATAGTTCTTACAGTATTATGGAATTATTTATAAATAAACAAAATGTATTTATATATGTGTGTGGGTTTGTGTGTGTGCGTGAGAGTAAATAAAAATGAAATATTTTTTTCTTGTATGCATCAAAACAAACCCGAGAAACTTATATTTCCTACTTACATTCTGTAAACATACATATGGATCTGTATCAATAATAAGATTGTTGTTGTGGTTATCCTACCATACAATTTTATAAAAGTTATGTTGTGTACATGTATATGGGAATTCAGGTCATTTGATATGAGCTGAAGATTAAAGCATTAGAAATTCTAGGTACAAGTTCCTTACTACCTCATAGGTGGACAGAGCCAGCTAGACTAAATGATTTTAATTCATCGTTAATCATCACTTCTACTGAATGTTATATACATATAACGGAAATAGATCTAGTGCAAAGATTTTAGAGGAAAAATACGCTGTTTTTGTAACTTACAGATCACAAACACACACACAAACACTTTAACTAACCTAAGTATGATTTATATTATACATACTTATTGGCAATTTTATTACATTTTGTCACATAAATAGTTGTTAGTTTTAAAATGAGTTAGATAGATATACATGCACTTTGTTAATTGTTTCAAAAACTAATGTTTTTAAATAATCATTCATCTCAAAAACTATAAAATAAATTTAAAAGAATTTGGAGTGATGAATAAAATCTAAGAGCACAGTGTATTTTGTTAACAAATAAGATAAATTACCTTCAGTAATATAGGAAATTGTGTTGTTTATTATCATTGGCTGAATTTAATGAATCACAGTGAAATAAATAGAACCTCAGCGTGGTGCCAAGGAAATACAAACTTTATATTATGACCAAATATGCTGTTCGCTTTGGCTATTACATAATATGCATCATCAGCGTTCATCATTCTAACTTGTGTTAAATTAAATGTCGAATTTGAGAAAAGCTGTTATAATAATTTCACGAATCTTTTCACCTAACTTTATTCATATGTATGTATGGGTGACTTTGTAAATTGTAATGTGTTTGTCCTAAAGAGATGAAACCTCTCAGCATTCCATGGATTCACCGTGCGGGTGCCCGGTCCATCGCGTTGCAGGGAGAGGAGCTTCAACAGTGCCTGGGACTTACGTCCCAGGTGTAGGTTTAAAAGGCCCCTATCTAACGCGTTCCTCCTCTCCCTACCTAACCAAATATGAAACGAACCTGCAAGGGCTGCCTTTAAATTACATATACGTACTTTAAAAGAAATGTCTGACAGGGTTATAAAATAGTAAAATCTAAATATACACATGTAAAGATAAGTAACATGATAAAAAACTTTCATTAAGGGTCAATTAACTCTTGCGTGATAACATTTTGTTTGTTATCAGTGAATAATAAGCAATAGATTAGTTGCTTTTAGAATTTATGTAAATATTCCATACTTTATCATGATATTCTATTTAAATAGTTCAATCAAACATCACTCACCTAACAGAAGTACAGCTGATAGTACGGCGAAGAGTCTTCTCTGTTTGTCCATAGTGAAGCCGACCATATCCATGGACTGCTTCAGTCTAGAAAACTCATACTGTTCATCAACACCGGGCACTACACTACAACCAGTCTTTGATAGATAGTTATATTTGTCCACACTGAGCAGATGCAGTTGCTCCTTCTCTTGTTCCGATGCACCCGCCAATAAATAGTAAAACACGTGATAGTTCCGCTCATTGCGACCTTGACTGCATATTCTAGACTTCTCCAGAAGATATTTCTGGACCACAGCACCATGGACCATGCCATTTTCTTTGTAATTCACTTGTATAAATTTGCCAAATCGACTGGAATTGTTGTTGTGCGCTGTTTTAGCGTTGCCGAAAGCCTCCAGTACGGGACCGGCGCTCAATATAGTTTGTTCAACGCCACTTCCGTGGGAGCCTTTCTGACTCAGCGCTGTTAAGTGATGAAGAAGAAAATTTGTACTCTCCGTTTTACCAGATCCACTCTCTCCACTTATTACAATACACTGATTAGTTCTCTCTCGAAGCATACAGTGGTACGCAGCGTCCGCGACCGCGAAGATGTGAGGTGGTAGGCTGGACCCTATCCTCTTGTTCTGGTACAGCTTCACGTACTTCGGATTATATATCGGATAAAACTTGAAAGGGTTCAGAGCTATTAATATAGATCCGACATATGTGTAAATATATCCAGCAGCAAATCTAGCTCTGAGGTTGTCGAGTAAGGTCTGCTCGTTTAGTTCTGGCAGCTGGCACAGGTCGGGATACTCGCGGTCCTTGGGCTGGTATAGGAACCTCTGGAAGTAATCTTTTATGAGCTGAGGATCAACTGAGAAGTTTTCCATCCAGGGCTCGTCCGGTATCTTCTCGCGCAAGTAAAACCTGAGAAAAAACACATCATTAGCGTCACATAACGAAAACAATAAAATAAACATTTGTTATTATTACGTTTGTGTCATTTCGATTGTATTTTTCTCATTGGTTTGTGTTTAATGAGGCCATGTTTACTCCGTGTGGCAAATTTTGAGTTTGAGCCCGATTGGCAGGATGGTTGTTATCACAGCGCGGCGGCAGGAAGAGTGATTCATTCGCACAAACAATATCCCAAACGGCTGTCGTAATACGGCCCTTCATTAAACCGAACTCGGAATTCAATCTCAGATATGTTATAAATAAAACTATATTTAAATACAATGGCTACATGAGACACTTAGAAATATATCGTCTCTGAGGATACAAGTAAGTCAGCAGCGGTACGGCTGTGATTATATTATGAAACATTAATTATATGAATCACTGTTTAAATATTATAAAGACTCGGACAACAGGATCATAAGAAACGCGACACTTTATATATAATATGTTTAAAGTATATATACAATTTATTTAATAGGCAATAGTACTTATATAACTTTATGAATGTATTAAAAAAAGGTTATATAGGTGTTATTGAAATATAAGGACTAATATATATTTGATTAATGCAACTCTTTTTGTTTGTCGTCGTTTTAAACTTGTCCCGCCGAGGTATTGTGATTTGTGTTATAAGCGATCGTGTTTATGCAAGTCAAGATACCGTTTACATATAAAATGTAAATAAATATGGCAAGGTTAGATCTGTGTCGTTTGTACTAAAATAATTATACCGCCGGCTGCTGTTATTAATTACGTGCTGGAGGAAAAATATTTTAACGAGATAAATTCAATAAATGCCAAACGTTTGTAAGCAATTACATTAAGAGACATTGCCGGGTGACTCATTAACTCATTCGGAAGTTAAAGAAGCGGGACAGATAAAACACAAACAAAATAACACGTCACGCGAATTCTTAAAGATTTTTATAAAGCATTGTGAATAAGCATTAAATATCAGAAGGATTTAAAAGAATATTAGTCAGTGTGCGGCGACGTCGGGCACCGAGACGTGTTTGTTTTTAAAGCATCACTCAAAATAAACGATCGCAGATGTCCTAGTGTGGAAAATTTTAGATAAAAGAATTTATAACAAACTACTGTTTAAAGGTCGCATATTGTATACATTACCTGTAATATTGTCCTGAATTGTTGTTAGGCCAAAGCATCATGACGGCTACCGGGGATTCGTTTGGTCCGAGCCTCCTCTCCTTGCATTCCCCACTAACCATATCTCCGACCACCTTACAATTTAACATACACATTATACATTCAAACAACAAAACGTATTCGACGAACCTAAGGAAGTTACAATTGTATGGAATTCTCACAAGATCAGCAAAAAATTAATTGACGCTATTTATCATGATGGTGACTAAGCCCATAGTATTCTGTGCCACTACCATTGTTTATAGTAAAACACGTTTCTAATATACTTTTTATGGGCATTTAAAACGACCAATCCAAGGAAACTATTGCATTTAATTTATGTTATAAAATGCATGCGTCTTGTGATTATTTAAGTCGGATTTATATTATGTATATAAAATTGTTTTAGCTGTTTGCAAAAAAAACTTATATATTGTGGAGCGAGTATGAGATGATGCTATTGATCGAGACCAACCTCCGCCAGCTCGTATGGTCCCCCGACTACATCATTAAGTTTGAGCTTTTCAGCGATGCAGCACACAATCTCCTCCGAGCTGGTTTGCTTTGATGCCTCCACTGACAATGCTTCATATTGTGCAGACAGTGCTCCCACAAACACCTGATATAACAATTATTACAAACACTATATATATTTTTTTATATCTTTAGAATATTTTAAATTTACCTCAAATAAATAAAATGTCCGCTATATACACATACAGATACATGCCAAGTATTTCAACACTAACATGGAAACCGTATTACAAACGGATGCTTAATGAAGCATATTTCCTCTTATTAATTAAATATTAAATAAAATTTCCCTACAGGCAGAAGTAAGCATGTATTAACTTTAATTGTAGAAAAATTTAGCTTCAGTGGCAATACAATATACATGAGCTGGCTCAAATGAACCGGAGGATTTTATACTTGCAATAAATCTGTTATTTTCTTAAAGCTTGTTTACAACAATCATGACAATCGCATCAAAATCTATGGGACATCTCAATTTTAAATTTTAACACTGAAAAAAATGTATATATAACTTAATAGGGTGTAGAAACTTATTATATATGGAAGAAATGATAGTTTTCATACTTTATATTCTTATCGCCTCAAGCTGTATCTGTTATATGTTTATAATACCTAGTTTTAAACTCATATTTTACCACAGTACTATGCATGTAGCTCTTTACTAGGTTAATAGGTAAGCAATTACTTTTAAGTACTTTCCTAATATTCATTTACTTTTAACTCAACATCATTTTGTTATCTCGAGTGAAGTATTAAAAAATATAAGTGTTTGTTTTTTTTTTTTACAACAAGAAGGTGGCAATAATTTAATAATAAAGTCGGAAGCTCCTTAGTATTTTTCACAATAATTCCTGTAGTAACCCCATGTAATCTTGTTATTGGATTACATTAGTTGTATAAGTACTATTGTTATAAATGGATTCAATATAGAAATTTTTAATAACAATATGATTCAAGTGCATGTCCTTAATGGGAAGTATTTTTATAGTAATGAGATCTAATAGAATAAGACTTTTGTGAGTTTTTATTCATTTAAATGAAACTAATATTTTTCGGATATAGTATGTGCGCTTTATTTTTGGATGTGTATGTAGTTTTAACCAAAAATAAAGCAGGCATAGTATATCGGAAAAATATTAGTTTCATTTAAATATTTTTAAAGTACTCATCAATATTTAAGAATTGTATATACATGTTTAATATGACATAGTAACTTGTGAATCTTTAATATTTTTACTTCCACAGATTCAAAAATAAAAGCTTTCGTCAATATGGAATACTAAAATAAGTGGCGATTTCTTTTTATTGTTGTAATAGATATTTTATTTCTTTTAGTTTCAGATGGGCATTACATTAACATACATAATTTTAACAATATGCAAGTCATTTAATTATTATTTAATAAAATGTTTGAGCTACTGATACATATTTTAATTTAAATAAAACTTATATTTATCGGATTAAACTACATACTTTAATATTAAAAACAATGATAAACAGAACAAAGGTCATTTTCAAAGTCTTTTATCATTTAAATACTATATGAATTTCATATAAGCGGTATTATAAAATATAACTTAAATTTTCTCTATAGAGAAATTAATAAATTTTTAATGTTTATATACCAACCTGCACAATATACCGGTGATTCTCAGCATGAGCCATCCTACTTCATTCTTCACCCTTTAGTTTTGAGTAATAGGTGGATATTCTTTCAGTCTCATTTTGATACACCACAGAACTTTACTCACACGTTTACGAAATTTACTTTAAAAACTTTTAAATAAAACTATGTTTGCATGAATTTTCAGAATTATTTCAAGTAATAGTGACCGGTTTCATCGACGTCTGAAGGAGCCCCGCGTACCATATCTGACCCCCCGAGAGCTGCTGAGGTTTAAGTCAACCGTGACAAGTCCATAACATGACATATCCAACGTGTTGATCATTTGAAATCAACAATTCACTCTCGCCGGCTTATTATCTCTTTTTGTTAATGATAATAGAACTTCAGCGTCAATATACAAGGAAGAGAAATCTCAGATGTGGGTCACATGCTGATTGAAATAAAGACGTCCAGCTTGTATTAGCCAATGTATGTGATGTTGACATTACTTGCAATTCTAGTTATTATACAAACGTCGGCTCGATCGATATTTAAATGGTATTCGCTTTGATATTCTGAATAATATAGCAAGTATACAAAATCGCAACGATTTCGGTGTCTTCAACAACCTGTTATTTGTCACAATTCACAACACTTGCTTACGCACCACGTAATGGCACCAGATGCAATTTACGATATGGGAATATTTATAACTATTGAAGACTACTGTTATTGTTATACAATGATTTCTAAACTTATTTTAAATTACAAAATATTTTTCAAGCAATAGGACCACCATTTTTATTTGTGTGTAGAAGTTGAATTGAGTCGTGTATCTATTAATAATACAACTATTTTAAAAATATTAAATCCTCTGTCTTGTCTCAAGATTCGGTATGGTCTCTACAATTTAGCCGGGTTACATCTTACCATAGACGCTATTTTTTTTCTATCATAAATGTAAAGTTTTATGAAACAATTGCATAAAATCATACATCCATATTAATTATTATATTGTCAGATAAATGTATTTTAAATTTTTATTTACTTTTGCTTTTCATGAAATATGTTAATTTGTCATTGTTTATTTTCCAATATATTTATGCAAAACAATTTATTGATTCACAAGTATTATACTTTTATTTATATAATCATGTTATCCTTCTATATTTTAAAATAAAATTCTGTGGTTTTGTTTTGTTCTTGGGTTGTTCATACTCCATATTTTTATTTAATGACAATGGTTGATTAAAAGAAAGAAAAAAAAGAAATAAACTGGAATATTATTTGGGGGTACACTGTCCATAGAGATTTACAACTTTTTGTTATACTTTTTTTAATGTTAAAGGTGGCAAACGAGTAGACGGCCTACTTGGTGGGCAGTAGCTACCGTCGCCCATGGACATCCGCAATATCAGTGTTGTTGCGTTGCTAACCTTGGTTTGTTAGGAATAGGAAAAGGTGGGAATAAAGGAATGTCAAGAAAAGGTGTGAATAGGAAAACGGCAACCAGCTCCCTGGAATACTGGAATTTTATCAACAGACGACCATACCATAGCTTTTCATATATGACATAAGAAATTTTTTATTGTATAGAAGCAAATGCTTAACAAAATTACCAAGTTGAAATTCCCATAGTTTGAAATCTCCAACTTAAAAATGTTGAAGCCTAATTTCTAAGTTAAATCTAAGATCGACAGACATTTCTAATTAACGATTAGAACCAAATTCAAGAGCCTTTGAATATTTCTTATGACATTATCAAATTATGAAATAAGTTATTATTTCCGATGCGATTAATCTGATCTTATAAATATCAGAGACTAATTTTAAATAAAAATGAATACCTTAAAAACAATACCGTGAAAATCTTAAATAGCATTAAGCTTCAGAATATTTTAGTTTTTAATTCTTGTCTGAAGAATAATACAGTTACTTTGAAAGAATACTTTATCTGAGGCTATTTAGACAGCTTGTGTCCCGCAGCCGACGTGGCATCACACGCTAATAAATATCAAAAGGAAAGCCATAAAACATAAAAATATAACACAATCTCTGAGTTTCGGAATACTTTCTTACATAGGAACTAAAGCTCTTAAGCTTGACCACTGAACTGTTGTCAACAAATTCACTAACCGCCATTTTTAAACGCAGAGTTACCTATGGAGGCTGTATTTAAATGTCGTTGCTCTTCAAGAATACAGCTTTTCAAAATTCAATATCTATATTAATAAATTTATTATATATCTTACACAACTAAAGTCTAGTTTGGACGACAAATGCATTGTGATCCCGGTACCTGAATTTCATAGACGTAGGGGTGAAAGGCGGCTAAAGCTATTTAGCTTGAATATTTATATACTTCAGTAAAACAAACAAAAACTTTTGGTATAAAATGTTTTTTCTAGTAAAAAATTTACGATGAAATTATGATGGTCAAGACGAATATGAGAAATTTGAGAGTTTTAAGGCAGACCTTGGGTCTGAACGAACAATTTCGTAATATCTTTCTATGAATTGGAAAGGGGTCTTTGAATGAGACTTAGGATTAAATTTTAAATGCACAAGTAAAAGGAAACTACGATAACGTTTGTTGTAGTTACTATCGGGACGTAATTCCCTTTAGACAAATTCTTTGGATGTTGAAAAAGACAGGATTCAGTAATTTTTAGATTGTAATTATCCAGAATTATTTTGTGGTTTTTAAAAAGGGAGACACCATACAATAATTTTTTATTATACCATTGCTAGGCCATTGTGAACTCCCTGAGGCTCCTATTATATTATTATCAGTGCTTGGTATGATCTCATTTGTGGCTCCAAACAGCATATCAGGACATTAAAGTCACGTATGTTCACGGATGAAGCCTGCCCCACGTTTCCTAGAGGGAAGTAGAGAACATGGATATTTAAAAAAATATATATAATTCTTGAACTTTAATATGTTTTTAAATTTTTTTACTTCTTCAACTTCTACTTTAAATGTTGGTGGACCGATACACGTTCTATTGTTTTGTATAATCAGATTATCAGAAAAGTTGGACGTAGCAGTATCGATGAAATAAGTAGGTAAGTATTTGTCTCTTCAGGAATGCAGGAACGATCTTATGTGTCTGTAAATTTTTAACAAAATACAAAGTTTCGCCACATAATATTTTCCTCTAATGTGCACTACATATGCCTAAAATTTTTAATGTTTTTTTAAGCTAAGGACATACTTTAGATCGATGTATTTATATGAATTAGATGTAAATGGTCATTTATTACATAATTAATTATTCTAAATTATTACCATATATAACGTTACGTTAATGTACATAGATGTCGGGACTGATGTGTGTCTATTACTGTTCACGCTGCAGATTATTGAAAATAAAAGAAAAACCACGAGAGCAAACTAAAAATGGTACAGAAATATGATTTTATTTAAAATTATAACGCGGTATACATTTATATTTATATATATATACATTTATATTATATATATATGTGTGTGTGGGTGGGTAAATATATATATAAGATATTTCTTCAGGATTTCATATAAATTGTTGTAGTTTTAAAGTTTATTCTCATTCTGTTAGATTGTCTAGCAACTTTGAGATGCTCACGTACTGAGTGAAATAAATAAAAATAACGTGACGTACTCGAGCACAATGTTGGAAGTGTTGGTATTTATTTTTATTCAATATTATCACTAAGTTCTTATTTTTCTCGGTAATGGCCACACTAAGTACGAGATATGATTATGTATAAAATATTTATAAACAAAAGTTCAATTACCTAGCTAGGACATACTTAACGGACATTACATTATCTATTATACTGCATAGCACACACTGAGATTCATGGATCAAAGCATTAATATAAATTAATTATCAATTATTAATGTACTAATAAAAACTCTTTGGATAGGTATTATTACCTAAAATTAAATCTAAGTAAGTTAAATTATTGCATATAACTCGTAGATATTCGCGCCCGCGCGATCTGTTCTTAAGTTAACATTGCAGTGAGCGGTGAGTTCACAGGAGTCTTCTCGTCCTGTATGTATGCGCGTTGGCCCTCTTGGCGGCGGCCGCGGCGGCCGCTGCTCTCCTGGCGTGCACTCGCCCGTGTTTGGCGAGATGGTCTGATCTCGCGAATCTCTTCCCGCATTCTTGGCATCGGTAAGGCTTATCGCCTGAGTGACTCCGACGGTGTCGCGCCAACTCATCGGATCTAGCGAAGCGCCAGTTACAACCACCCCACGTGCACCTGTAAGGCTTCTCGCCGCTGTGACGACGTAAATGTGCGCGAACGTGAGATGCTTTCGCGTACAATTTACCACAGTCTTCGACCGGACAACGGAAGGCTCCCACTTCCGAGCAGAAGGTCGGCTCTCCCCACGATCTTACTTTCGTTTCCTGTACACTTTGCACTTTTTCTAAGTTTCTTTTGTAAACCCTCGGCGTATATTGAATGTCTTGAACACTCGTCGATTCCAAATCGATCCCTAAAACTGAGAGTCGTCCGAGAGCGCCGTCATTCCTGCTTTCCGTCGAATCTGACCCTGACGTTTGAATGTCGCTGGATTTGTCACTAGTTAAAGCCTCAAGGAGGTAGTCGTCCAAGTCTATGTTTTTGTCTAATTCGTCGAAGTCAAACAGCACGGGTGAACCATCTTCAAAACTTGATGTGTTCGTGTCGTTCAAACCGTTAACTAAATCATCACAAGGAATATCCAGATCACAGAGTTGCCAGTCGTTGAGTTCTGTGTTAAAATTTGTTGGTAACTCAAAATTGATCAGGCTTTCAGCGGGAGAGTACTCGAAAAGTAAACTGTCACTCAGTAACGCTTCATCCCGAAGCCAACCGTTCTCGCGGAACATTGTTACTCTGAAATATGCAAAATATAAATATATTATAATATATGTTACTTATATAAAACTAAAAAATTCATATAAAAACTTAGACGTACTTACAAAAATTATGCAAAATATTGATACAAATTGCTCAACGCATGTGTTTAGTAAATATTTTTTTGTATAACGTATGTGCGGACTGCGTGGTTCGCGCTCTGTGAACCGAGTGCGGCGGACAGAGCTGCGGACGTGTGATAACAGCGATCGACGATTATCTGCTGGCTGCGCCACTCGACCGTCGACCGGCGACCACTCGCCATCTACCACCTACCATCACTACCATACCGCCAATAATCCACATGCATAATCTATATCAACATACGTAATTGCGTTTTTATCCGTGCGTTAATCACGTATAAAGTTTCAAATAAAAAAGGTTATGCGCATAAAGATAAGCAGCTCGGTATAATTTAATCAATTAAAAACTTTGTTTGTGTTAACATTATATATATTGATCATTCACTTTCTTCGACAGTTATCTCGTCCGACACAAAGGACAGTTCCTTTACCTAAGATTACAGCAGCGAGCCGGGCGATATGTTTATTTTTATGGCATACTGACTAAATAATCCAAATACAAAAATAGGTTCATACATTTTGTTCTTAATAGCTAATAATTTTTTAAATAACAATAGGCATAGCAGTGGCGACAAACGTGGGGCAAAATTAAAAAAACCGACAAATAGTGGAAATTCCGATTAGGACGTAGCTGATATTATATTTGCAATGCATTACATCCCAACATCCCGATAACTAGAGATAACATTCTTCGGAAGTGATCGCGTACAATGACGAACGCAGCATAAGTTATGTCGAAGACCGCAGTAGGCAGATAAATAGTTTAATATTATAGTCATAGTGATATTTTATATTGGTTACTTGGAACAAATTTTATTAACTGCTTGTATGTATACATACAGATAATTGTATATACATACTTCGTTACGTGATAACTGCTTTAATAACAGATGTGATTATAATAATTTCTATAGTAAAAAAAATTAAAGTTAAACGTAAAACGTTAATCTATTGTAATTGGAGAATACAAAAGTATGAAGCATATGTTGTGTGAGGCAGTTTAGTGTGTTACACAAACTACGTCAGAGGCTGGCACGGCTGGCGTCTGCTGGGGATGGACTCCGGATAGCGTTACATATCGTTTACGAGATTACACAAATAACACGCTTTGTATGTATAATAAAAATAATATAAATACAAAGTCCGATCAGCTATACAAGGGTTCCGTGATAAAAATTTAACGTTTACGTTCTTTTTTTGAAATTGAAACCAACATTGTTACCGACGGACAAACTTATATTCTCTAGTCTCTTAGTGTTCTAAGGCAGAATATATGTACATTCACGTACGTCGCGGTTATATGGCAAGATGTAAATAAGCTTTTAATCGCAAACAATAATTATTATGTGATGTCCAATAAAAGTAATAGGGTTAACAGATTTGTGTTTCTGGTGATACAATTTATAGGTCCTTTTTAAGTTTCGCGGATCGAGTGGCAGTACGCCTGAGAATGGCATATTTATTCCCAGGATTTCGTTAGATAAGAACATAGACGGACGGCCACTAAGACAACCTATAAGGCTTCCGTATTCACAAATTGACTAAGGGAACCCTAAAAAAATCAAAATTCGTCCTTATGAATGGTCGGTCAAAACATAGCCCAGTGAATGAAAACACAGTCCATAGATATGTTAGAATCCTTTTATAGTAAAGTGCATCGGGTTGCGTTTATTAAACGTGATTTAGCGTCATGTAAGTAAAACGCATGTTGCATGTGTTAGTACATATTAGCATACAACCGTACATTGAACGTATGCGTAGTATGTAGCGATAGCGTCCGGTGGCTGGCGGTGCCAGCGTCTGTACGACCATTACGTAGTGGTATTCGTTTGAATGTTTTTCCTACAACAATCATGGAAAATAACGTCGAGAACGGTAAACAACTGAAACAATTAAGGGTTAGTTACTATTCAATATATATATTAAGGAGGTTTTATATCGTGGTGATGATCGATTTTAGCATTTACAAATATCATACGGACGGCCGTCATTTTGTTTTTTGACTTAAGTTGTCTTTAAAATTCCTCTTATGGTCATGTTTTTTGCATATTCCTATATTGAAGAAAGAATGATAAATTCTGTTAAGTTTCTTATGCTTTGGTTGGTTTGTCTTCTCATATTTTATACTGACGAGTTATTTATAATCTTATTATGTTTTACTGCTTATATATTAAATAAACTATTTTTTGGGAATTTAATAAGGTTCAATCTGTGAATGGTATTATTAATAAAAATAAGTTTTTTTTTATAATTTTAGAGATAAATATCGCTTACTAAAAAAAGTTAAGGTATCTTTTTGAACCTGCAAAATGTTTTTTAAAAAACAGGTAAAAGTGACAGTTATTTATACAGAAACGTAGGTTCAGTATAGTTTATATTTATCCGACTTAAAAATGTTTTTTTGAGATCCGATGAAGTACTTAAAAATTGGGAACAAAAATCTTCCCAACGGCTACGTGAAGAAAGTTTAGATGAAACTAATAGTTTTCGGATAAACTACGCGGATTTTTATTATTTAAAAAACTACATAATCCCGACGTTTCTGTTACTTTTCAGCAACCGTGATCACGGGCAGACGATATGAAAAAATAAATAAAAGAGAAAAATATTAGATTTCATTTAAATGAATAAAACTCGCGAAAATCTTAGATCTCATTATGAAGAAAGTTATTAAAATAATATTTTTTAAATAAGTTTCTAATTGTTATCTAATAAATTGAAATAACCTAGCTTACAAGCCTTTTCTTAGAATTGAAAATTGTAGAAGAAATTAACATCTATGATATAATAATAAATATTTTAATTCCCGCGTAAAACCAGATCACAGATGACAAACATTATATCAGACGGAGCCCTATGTTTTTTAACGTGACGATAAGACACATGTGTTTGGGACAGATTCACTAAATGCACCTCGGAAATTGGCGTCAAATTACAGCCGTCGAGAATGATACAGATAACGAAAAATAATGTCATAACTATTGATCCATATGAAGCTTCATTTGTTCTTTATTAACACATTAATATCCGTTATTTAAATTATATAAATAAATATGTTTAAAAAATCAAATCTAGGCAGATTAGTTAGGTTATAACTGAGGCCAGTTAAACCTTTTTTTAATTATGTCCAAAAATAAAACCTTGTCTTAATGAAAACTGTTTCTTTTGTTCTGAAAATTTACTCTGTGAATTACTGAGGGATTTTCTTTATTAATTTTTCATTGGAATGTCATATGGATTACAATTTGTCCTGGAACACGATGTAATTCCCGCGGATGCGTGGTACAAGGGTGATTTAGGATACTGTTTCGTGACAGAGACGATAGATGGCGTTGTTGACAAAATATTGTAATATAATATTGTAAGTATGAAAAAATAATGTAAATAATTTTAATCATACACTTTTCTGAAACCTGAACACTAAAAATTATGGAGACGAAGTCGTCAATGAAAAGCAGATTATAATATATTTTTATATATAAGAATGTTGTTATTGAAGCATTGGTACATTAGTTCAATACAGTCGGTGGTAATGCTGATAATGTTTTATTGTGTTCGGGTGACTGGTGACAGCAATTTTTTTTTATATAAAACGAAGGTAAATACGTATCAATATCTTTAACATATGTATGTATTAAATTTAATTCTATTGAACCTTTTTTTTGTGTCTGTTATTCTATCATACATCAGTTTGTCTTTGTTCCTTGATCTTGGTAACGGCTGAGCTTATTTTAATGGTGTTTTAATAAATGATAGAAGTGATCAGAATCATTGTATAATATATAGTGACCCATATAAGACTCTTAATAAAGAAATATTCATACTTTTGTATGTAAAATGTTTTGAAAATATGTATATAGAAATCTGAATGTTATTATTGCTTTTAAAATTAAATAGTTTTTCTTTATTCATTTATAATGATTCCTTTAAATCAAAACAATAATTTTCGCATATACAAAGAGTTTTTTGTATGAAGTTTTCATCTCGTCTGTTTGCTGCAAAGTAACGGAACCGTCAAGAGTGTGTAGTTTTAGTATAGCAAAAAATATTAGTTTCATTGAAATTAATACACGCGAATGTGTGAGACATCCTTATGTTATCATTCCTATTAAATGCTGAATAATAGCTTTATTCAGTAATTGTTAAAGTTATAAAATTATTGTTTTTTCAATATGAACCGATAACACTAAAAATAAATATTAAAATGGTTCAAGAAATGTCGTCATAAATACCTTAATATGCAAAGCGATTATTTTAAATATTATCTAACATTATTCCTACGTAAGTTCACGTTCTTTGTATTTGTGATTCAGATGACATTAGACCCGGTTCACATTTTCTGTCACTTAACAGTACTGAATAGTAATATTTTTATAATTTTTATACTCGCTATGTTGTATGTGATGCGGAAATTTTTAATACATCGAGCAAGGAAGCCGAAGTCGTCTGCATCAACCAATATATTATGTATGCGACATTAGCACAATGATAAAGGGTGTGTATAAAATGAAACCATACAAATATAATTCGCGCATATCATTTCTTTAATATGAGCCATTTACAACAATATTGAAACGAAATCATCATTTTGAGATCTGCCGCCAACATACACTACGGGCGCTCAACAAATAAACATGACCGCGTACACTAACTCTATATAAACAGGTCGCATAAGTACATACAGCCTTCATACAACACTATACATACACTAAGCCATATCACTCGCGCGCGGAACGTCCCGCTATCACTACACTGTATGTTTGTCTGTCACTATGTTAGTAGATCACTTCGTACACTGTGGCCTTCTTGTCGCCTGACCCGGTCACTATGTACTTGTCGTCCGATGAGATGTCGCAGCTCAGCACCGACGACGACTCCTTAGACTGGAATTATACACGATATTCGTCAATAAATATATATATATAAATAAATTTTATTATTTTTGTGTTATGACAACACAAAAAAATTATCCATTTAATAATTTTTTTGTATGTGGCAACCCTTCACTAATTCAAATCATAATATGAATGTGTTTATCGCGCTTAGTCGTTTTTGTTCTAAATTTAAAACTTTAAACTGAGCTCATATAAGTAACATATATTCCAACTGACACTGGTCATAATGAATTCTTTAAACTGTGTTACATACAACATAAAGTTGTTTTTTCTTTATCTTCATCTTATAGTTCTACAATGGACCATAATGAAATAATTGTATAATCGAATTGGTTGAAATTAGTTAGAAATTTAAACCTTATGCTTTTTATCATAAAGTTGTCTTTCCTGTACTGTGCTGCTATAGATCACAGTAATAAAGACGTGTTTCATTGCGGTACTTTATAGTTTGAACCTTATTGCATAGCAGGTAAGTATATTTTCGCGTATCAAGTATATCTGACCTGGAAGATGCTCGCCCCGTAGGGCGTGCGCCAGGCGTTGAGCAGGTTGTCCTTCCCCGTGGAGACGAACCACTTCCCGCAGGAGGCGAACCTGAGGGAAAGTACACAGGACTCGTGCAGGTGCAGTTGGTACTTGTCAGGCTTCACGGCGTGTAACACCTCCACGTTACTGTTCTCCATGCCCACTGCGAGCCATTCACCTGCAAACATATAAACATTGTGTTAGGCGGCCCATACATCTACGATAGTATTGCACAATCTAGTTGATTGTACAATATTATTAGCAGTGTCGGGATGATACTGAAAAATGGCGCAACGAGCGAACAGAAGGTTGAGCGAGCTTAAACCTATCGCGCAATAGTGCGTTCGTACTGTGCAGGGCTGGCACTGCGCTACATGCTGTCAGTCCAGTGAGCTGAGCTGGCGTGATCAGTTCCGTCCCGGGGATGGTTTGTCAGTCTTATTGCTAAATATTATTGAACGTTTGGATTCAAACAAAAACTCAATATTATTGGACAGTAAAAATATTGTGCAAATTTATTGTAGATGTATGGGCCGCCATAGGAATCTGAATTCGGTTTCTTTTAATGCAAATATTATACGTTGTACAGCGACGAATATTTATACTAAAATATATGAATTTTCGTTATTAAGTTTTAAAAAAATTCTAATTGTAGTAGAAAATATAGAATGAACAATTTGTAGACCAGCACAGGATTCGTAGATTATAAGAAGTGGTAAGTTATATTTCGGGGGGAAACCTTCATTACTTCATTTAGTTATATTATAATAATTATTTTAAACTACCCACCCGTCGGACAGTATCCCAGTGAGAATATCTGTGAGCTGAAGTCGTGCTGTTGTAATTGTCTTCCTTCTCTTAAATCCCAGGATCTGAAGGGAAAAAAAATATTTAATTTATGGTCACGGATAGAAATATATATATATATATATATATGTGTATATATGTATGTCCACGTTATATACCTGACAGTATTATCAAGTCCGCCCGTCCAAAGCTTGGTGCCGTCAGCGGAGATGTCGATGCATGAGGCTCCGTCCGTGTGTCCCTGGAACTGTCTCACCAGGGTCTGGTTGTGGAGGTCCCACACCGCGATGTTACCGTCGGAACAACAACTGAAGCACACCTGAATGAGATAGCATGAGTTGAGATACAGTAATTGCATGTGAGGGAAAGATAGAGAGAATACGTGCATGTTCTCTCTCTCTCTCTCTCTCTCTATCTTCATTATCTTTAATATCTCCGTCTCAACTTTCATTCGTCTCGCGACATTACAATATCGTAACGCTCTCGAATCCTTTTCAAGTTACTTCAACGTTAGTGATTCTCAATGGTACCTTAGAGTCTGGGCTAATAGCCAGCGCGTAACAAGCGGGCGCTGATGACGTCAGTTCCGCCTTAATGCGGGGAGTCGGAGAAGCGAGGTCCCATATAGACAAGTTGGAGGCTTCCCCGCCGACAATCAAGGTCCGGCCGTCAGGAAGTAACTTCACCGACCGGATGTAATTATCACGTTGCTGAAAAATACGAGATGGATGGTCAGGGGAGGTTTGGGTGGAATGAAATGTATTCGATTTTGAGATCGATTCACACGGGTTCCTAGCCAATCTCCGAACGTATTTAAGTAGCTACCACACATTTGCTAGTATTAATTCTATTAAATGTATCGTGCAGTAACACGTAGTATTGTCAGTAGAGAGTAGATCGAGTGGAAGCCACTATGATAGTATGTGAAGGTCGCGACAGTTACCCACTCACCAAACAATCCAGCTGGCTGACGGGCGCTTTGCTCGGCTGGCTGATGTCCCACACCTTGACGCAGCCCTTACCGCCGGTGTACACGTACTTGGTTGGCGAGGACACTGTCACCGCGCACACCACCTCCCCGTGGGCGAGGGCGGACACCTGCCGCGCGTGGCGGGGGATCCCCGGCCCCATGAGGGCGTCCGGGGGGAATGGGACCGGTTGCATCTGGCCCTCGGCCGATACGTGGAACGAGTACGCTCTGTGAATTGGATTTATTTAATGGCATATCATCTTTTACATCGATCGAAAATAAATGTGATTAACTGATCATGAAGAACTCACGGTTTTCCGCCAGGTATGGGTGCCAGAGCCGCTGGTCCTATTGGCGGACGTAGTGGCTCGTACGCCATCGCCGCTCTGGCTGAATATCCGGCAAGTCCGTATGCGTCATGGGCCCCGTTACCTAGGTAGGGGTACTGTAACGCCGGGGGCTTCACCGCCGCCTTCATAGGTGGCCCCGCCGAGCCGACGCCACTAGCGCCGGAAGTCGGCGTCACCGGTTTTGAAATCGGCGTGCTGGGTTTCTCGTCTAACTTTTTTGTCGAAGGCGTCGATGCGTTACTGGACGTTCCGGACCTGAAATAAAAAAAATAGCAATTAGTTAATAAAACCAAAAAAGCTCGCCACTCGTCTTTTAACAGGCGGTTCCTATTAATGGCCATTAAAACGTATTGAGGTCGAGCTTTCAATAGTCCGCATTAAAAAGGTTAAAAGGGCTAAGTGTACGAGCGTGGCCGCAGCGATGTTATATAAATGCCGTATTCAGTGCGCGGCCAGCACGTATGTGTACCATCGAAAACGAGTGCTTCTCTTAATTGCCGGCTTAATTACTATCTCAATAACGGAAAATTTGTTTGTAAAAACTACACGGCCCAGTCGGAATGATACTGAATTTGTAACAAGTAAAACATTCACGTATAATTAAATGCAATCATTTCGACCGAGGCTGTAACGTGAACGTAAGCCGAGTAGTTGTTAATCTCCCAAGTCCCACGGCGATATTCATCGCTGGTTTAAGTTTGCGTTATGATTACTATCGGCTAACCATCGAAGCGTGTCTAATGTCGTCGTAACAGCAGCGGAGTTAGTTCGTTATAGATTCAGAGATTAACTTTTGACTGTCCAATTATAGTACGACGACCTTTCCCTCGGCGACAAATGTAACGAACGGTTTACAGCTACGGCTTCCCTTAAACGGATGAAGGTATTACAATCAATTAAGATTACAGCGAGGTGTTCACCTTTAAAGGATTAGTTTATTTGTTTTTCGGTTTTGTATGTTAATGTGTAATGGAGTGTTGTATGTGTGAAGACAGTGTATCTCCTTACCGCGGACTGTGAGGGGGATGTTCTTTCTTGGGTTGAAGTTTGTCCAGACCGTTCTCTCTGGGTGAAGGCGCCCCGTTGTGAGGTGATGTGGGTTCTTCGCTGGCGTCGTCTACAACTAATTCCTGCAACATCATCACAATTACTCGAATGTAATGAGCTCGTTAACCGAACACAGGTCTGTGTTATAATAATCCGAGCCGTCCTTACATGTCCCATATCTTTTTCCTCCTTTTTTAGTTTCTTGTGATCTGGTTCAGCGGGACTCCTTGTTCTATATTTCTCTCTCTCGCCCGGGGATATTGAATTTCTCTGTAACAATAAACACCAATCTTTATGATATCTGTACAAGACCGGTAACGATTTATATATTCAGCGCGTTATGTATCCGGCCATGTTGGATCGTCAAATAAGATCTGGTAAACATAATCAAAACGTTTACGGCCGCGCTTACGTTCCTATATCAATCAATCGATCATTGTTCGCAAATAAATCGGCTCGCAGTGATGCGAGCGCTACGGTCAATATCAATATCAAAACACGCTGAGGCAGAACAAACTGACCGCATGATTAGCTCCGGGAGTGGTCATCGCCCCCCTCTCCCCTCCTCTACCTCCCACAGCCCACCAGGAGAGGGTGCGAGGAGTCGGCGGATGAGTGAGCAAATACGAACTAATGAAATAATCATATACGTGTTGAGAGACCAGCCACGCTTGCTGATTCAGTTCATGTTGACATTGCGAAATATTTTATATATTTATGTACCAATATAGACAAAACGGACAGCGGACAACACACTCACGATTCCTACTTAGTTCTTTTTTCGATTCTTTATTATGATATACGATTATTAAAATCCACGACATTGTTTGATGACTCGTAAAATAACTAAGGATATATTCTTACAATAAATAAATACTATATATGTAACATTAGCAATGGTAGGTCACCGAGCATCCGAAGCTAAATCGCTTATGTTCCTAGTGGACCTTGAATGAGAAATGGCTAAGAGTTAATTTGAAATTCTCAGAGGCTTAGAGCGGCCTGGTTTATGCCTGTTGCCTGGAGGGTGAAATTTTATGAGGCTCTAACTTAGAAGCTAGCGGCAAACTGTTAATTTGTCAACCCGTCGCCGCCCGATTTGACTTACGAATACTGCCCTTCGTCTTTTGTTATACAAATTTATTTGTACGTAATAAATCAAGCAAGGTTTTAAAAAGAATGGAAATTAATTTCCTACACATCTTTCCTTTTATAGTTAATAACACTTGGCTGACGACAAATAACCTTATCCCCGAGCTTGTTCCCTGTTATAGTGAACATCATCTGTTATAAGATAAGATAAAGGGACATAAACTTGAGAAACTCCGTCCAATATATTTGGTGGGTGAGGTATAGTAAAGGTTGTCGTTTATTGCTCCGCACGCGTGTGACCGAAGCCCTAATTTTACGAGCGCTCGATCTGACGGTATTTGATATCGAATTTCAAGTAGTGCTATTTCGAGTGTCACAGTGCGCGCAGTAAAGTGACGTGTCGGATTCAATGGAATGTATTTTATACGAGCTTCACGTGTCCACGGTAGGAGGGAGGAGAGAGAACTTGCCGTTAAAACTTTGAGAGTTCACCAATTATGGTTACTATTGTTATTATGTGGACGGATGATAAGACTTCAATGATGTGATACAACAGTATGGATAAGAGATACGATACGTGGCTAGGCTAATAGTGTGTTCAATAACATGAGGTTTTATGGTACCAATACCACTTTAAGGGTTGCTCAATATATTTATAAAGATCAAAGTTCCACACTGAAATAAGATACCTTATTGTGTGAGGTATCGTTGTGAAAACCTTTTACATTTGCTCGGAAAAGCGAATAGAGCTAATCTGTAGTTTATCCCATTACCCGGGTCGACTGAAGAAAAAGGCGACGGTGTATTGGTTGTGGAGTTTGAAAAGGATCGCTACACGGTCTCTTAACAAGGGTACGCGAGCGGCTGCGACACTCCCGACCACACGACTTATCGCATCGTTGACGTGAGTCCGGTGACGTAACATTATATAAAGTGGCAACACACAGGCGCGCTGTTAACGCGCCGGGCTTATTGTCTGCGGTCACGCGACGAGCCGTTTAGCCGCGCACGCCGAGCCGGCCGGTTAACCGGAAGGGGGGCGGTTAACCGGCCGGCCGGGGGCGGAAGCGTGGGGAAATAGATAAATAGACCGCCCGCCGCTCGGAAATGTACGAATTGAGCTCGGACTGTACTTCGAGTACGGTAGTTTAGAAAGTTATGTGATTTACATGAGACGCTTTCGACTTATCGCCGAGGAATCTTATGACTAGTTATCGGACCGCTGAAACTTACCTATCTTGACCTCGGTTAGGTTCACTAAGGAGCTATGTAATAAACGAGTCGAGCTCGTAGTAATAAAGTCGTTGCGATGGTCGAGGAAATAATTAAATGCATCTGGTATTAGTCGGGAGCGAGGTAATAAAAATGAACCATATAAAAATGATTGCCAGCCGACGTGTTAACCGCGGAGATCGGCACGACTTTAAAATTAACTTCACCGGTTCATTCTTATACATAAATAATGAAGGAATTTTTGAATGTACATTAAACTCCTATAAAGAATACATTAACATAAATTTATGTTAGCCGGTCGGTATTCCGAGCGTGTTTTTACGTGACTCGTAAACTTTACAGTCGCGAGGCGAGTGGCGGATTGCGTTTAGTGCTATACGTTCGTTACATTCGGTTCGATCGTTACGTTCGCTATCGTTTTATGTAGGACTCAAAATAACCGAATCGCCTGATGTTCATAGTGGAGGTGACGTGTCCCTGTTCCCGCCACCAGAGAGCGCTCTTTGAGCTCACCACACGTTGATTGCTCTGACCCCGCGCTCTATACGAGCTGGAAGGTTGCCACCTACAATTCATGTCAATTACTAACTGTTACTTCACTTTGTTTATTTGTTCTGGACGACGGTTTAAATTGTTTAATAAAACAGCTGTTATCGTCTCACTTCGGCAATCTGGAGTAATCCTCGCGCTATAAGCATTACCATTGTATTACCGTGGCACAAAAACAATCAGAAATGTAATATGTTTCTTGCAATAGTTGAGCTATAAAAAGCTATTAGTGCGTTAAGTGCCCGCTGAGACTATAATTAACTGAAAGTGAATGTAACTCGGAATAAATTCAAGGGAAGCCGTCGATAAGTAATCTCTCTACCCTACACCATTTCGGGAGTAATTAGCACAATTAACGCGAGGGGATTCTGGGGGGTTGAGGGGGTGTGCGGGGAGCGTTCGGGGGAGAGGATCGCTTTCAGGCACGCAAACAAATGTCACGTGGCACGGCAGCGCCTTAATTAAAACGATAATTGAGTTGACTTGTGAAACCCATCCACCATTTCGAAATTCCGAGTGAAATTTCACACAACTCCCTCCTAAACTACGAAGAAGCCCTTAAGTGTCGACGACTTTAATTCCGTGTTAGCGTCTACTTTGCGGTCGCGAGGCAAATTTTAATACATTGTACGCGGGTTCGGTCTGTTCAAATTATTTAAATAAATTACATGGAATCGAGTTACGTCGCCGTGTCGCGGAGTCACTCGTTTGGAAAATTGATGTTTAACAAATAAATAGACTACGTACAGGGTGACGAACTGACGGTTCACATTGTGAAATATTCGGTGCGGAAAGAAATTCGTAAATACACAGGCCGTGCTCGGATAGAGTTTCCTTATATAAATATGTAGTTTGTCTGTGTCACGAGTCAGGATAGCGTTGACAAATAGGGAGTCATTTAATAGTGATTCGAGCGAAGGGCGCGTCAATCCCTCGGAGATTCCTCGGGGCTGTGAGCAGCGTCTGCAATATGTGCGTCAACGGTACGACTTAATACAGGGGGCGAAGGATCCGTTCCACCTCTACAGACGATTCGTTACGATCAAATAATACGACGAAAAATTAATTTGCTAGGGCGAGGGTGATTTTTGAACGCTTGTTTTGTAAGTCGTTATGAGAGGCATTCAATTAGACTTATATTTTTTGAGTTGATTGGATTTTCTTTTGTGTAATGGTTGAATA
This sequence comes from Danaus plexippus, assembly GCF_018135715.1. Classification (NCBI taxonomy): domain Eukaryota; kingdom Metazoa; phylum Arthropoda; class Insecta; order Lepidoptera; family Nymphalidae; genus Danaus; species Danaus plexippus. The sequence continues at coordinate 5,605,126 of NC_083549.1, forward strand.
TAGGTATGCGGAATTTTATTATAAATTGAGAAACACAATTTACATTACCTATGGGTAATATAATAGGTATATATTAGGTTTAAGTTATGTAAAGTTACAGCGTATGAATTAAAAAAATCCAGCCAGTTAAAATGAACCGTTTTATTAAAGCCTACAACAATCGACACGGTGTCATTTGACACGATTGTAAACTTTGCCAGAGCACGGGGCTCCGACAATCGCGGCCGGTGATTCTCGGAGCTCTATTATTTAAATGGGAGCTCCCTCGCCACCCGTCAATAAAACATTAAACACGTAACAAGTTTATGCGCAGCGACAACCCTAGCGGATTCCGCCACTTCGTTAATCCGGGGCGGGGGCAGCCCTAAATTAGGGTCGAGACAAGCCTTAATCCCCCGGCCGGCGCGACGGGGGATTTATATTGTTATTGCTCCGCGTCCGGAATTATACGAGGGTTGAGGGACTAATGAAAGGGGAAATTTAATTCCTAATGATTCTCGTCTTAGCCAGTAACGAGAAAACTTAAAAAGGGCTGCGACTCGCACATTTTTAATACGACCCGTCGTCTTTAATTCGAGCTGACCGGAGATTGTTTTCTTTGTTCACTTCAATCAACGAGCGAGGTATCGGTTGACAAATTTATTCATGGAACATTTTGGATAGTCGAACGATAGGCGGTCGGCGAGCCGCTGAGCCGGTGAGTCGGGGAGCTGATTGAACATATGTAAATGTGATAAGCAAGAAGGGGATGGCGTGTTGGAGTTACACTGACGACTAGTGTCGAGCCGATATGAGGACACGCCGGCCGCATGCCGCACGACCGCCGCACGCTCGCCTCACGTCTACCGCGCGGCCGCCGCATTGTTAAACACGGCTCCTAAACCGCAGCACACTCACACAGCGAGCGGTCGCCTCTCACGCCTTTGTCGCCTCCAGCTAATATCATCGAATGCGCCAAGTGCTGTACGGTAAAAACCGCAAACACAAATACCACATACAATAATGCTAAACGAATTTTATTGGCTAATATTTTTTTATACTATCTTATTTACGTTACATCTATAGAAATAAAGACATAAACATCCAGTACAAGTTTTGAACCTCCCGACCCTGGGTCTTTTATCTTTTAAACGAAACAATAATACCATAAAATCAGTGTAAACGTACAACGTAAACAAGTCACAAATTCAAACGAGGGTAACATTAATTTATTCTCAGTATAGTGCATAAAGTGCAGGCGCGGGAAGGAGCCCCGAGCGGAGCGCCGGCCGCCCTTCCGCCCATTACTCCGCCAACTAATTGAGATAAATTATGAAGACGTGAGCGGAGCCGAGAGCTATCGCGCTCGCCTAACTGCTAATTACTTGCAGCGATTTCAATTATCCCGATGGTCTGTCGTGTTTATTGTGAACGGTGTGCTTTAATGTTCTGTACCGTGCTGTTATGTGAGGGTGAGGCTTAGGGTGAGCGCGCACTGCACGGGTGTGGTATAACATTATATATATATGTAGCGGTCGGACCTCACACGCAGTTCGCCCGCAGTGCGCCCCGACCGCAAGTCGTCTCCACGACGTGGACGGTGGCAAGTGACCTCGTGTACTCCTCGCACGCTCATTAAGCTTGCTCTCCTCACATTTCCTCTCCGCACTCCATACATTGTTACACTGAGACTTCACGTAAACATTCATCATTAGATTGGTATTCACGGATTTTATGTTTCCACATTCGGCATGGTTATTGACTTTAAAATTACCTCTTATCTTACATACGATGAATAAATGTTTATATGGAAATTATAATACGTATAATTATGGATTCCATGTTTGATAAACGTATATTAGAGCCTGAAACTTTTGACGCAGACGTATTTATTTTGGTAGAACACTAGCAGTGAGGATTTTATTTAACATCGACAAATATAAATGTTGATTTAAATCAGTAGAAGCGGTAAGTGAACATTGAATCGTAATATTGAATCGTGGGATGGCAGCGTGCCGGGGAGCGAGGTCCGCTCGCCGGATATTCATCGAAACAATGAATTGATAAGCCATGATTGCATTCACAAATGGGATTTTAGCGCGAAAGGTCAGACTTACCGTAGCGTGTTTTCAATTACTAGTGTTTCATTTATGCCGAATTGCGTTGATTGTAATTTAAACTGTTCGATTTTATTGCCGGTTATAAATTGTGTATTTTCAATTCGTTTTGTAATACATCAGTGTGTTTAATTATAAAGTGTACAGTTTTTACGCTCCAACAATGTCGTCTGAAATATTGAAGCTGGATGTTAAAGAATTCCAAACTAGAATACCATCAAAGTGCTCGCTTCGAGAATGTTTAAAATTTTCAATAGTGAGGAAAATTCATCTGGGTCCGGAAGTCGGCACGGGGGCCGCAGCCCGCAGCCCTCGGCCCGCAGGAATGCAATATTCAATAATCAATTTTGTCACGTAAGTACAACGTTGAGGTGGTATTGTTATAACGGCGACGGGCGCGATTCTCTCCAGCCTGCATAAATCGATGCGATACGGCTCGCAACAAAGAGAACGATGCATGCTACCTCTAACCGAGGTATGCCTCTACCTCTACCTACCCGCATACCTCCTGGCTCCTACTCATTGCATACGTATTGGATCGTGCGGCGTGCGGCTCACGAACTACACTTTTGAAAGCTCTCGAATTTCAAATAAAACAAACGTTGCTCCTTGCTAACACAGCGCAGAATACAAAAGTTGAGCCGCATATTATTTCGTAACCTTTACTCTTTATATTTACAAATTTATTTATTCATGTTATAGATTTTATAAAACACATAGTAAAATGATATTGACCGTTTAATAATAAACGAGACGCATCTGTTTTTTTTTTACCTGAATGACCGAGAGATCTCCGACAACCCACCCAATACATAAAGGTCAGGTTACGACGTGTTCTATAACGTGATTGACATATTTATCGATAAGAATCTGTTAATAAAAGTATCGATAACAAAATAAATGACGGTCGGTTTTTATATTAAAAAGCAATGAAATTAAAGTCATCCAATAAAGTGCTGTAGACGAAGGTAAATAAAATTGAAGAAGACATAAAACGTCCTTCACTTACAATCTGTATAACGGGGAGAGAAACAAAAACACGACGTTGAATTCTAACGCACAATCTGTTTCACTTTAGGGCGTCTTAATAATTACAAGTGGCCATTCTTTCCAATTAAGAAAAGTCCCGAACGATAAATTGCGAGGGTTGTCACGGTCGAGAGCCAGGGAGCCCCGTGTGATACAGTAGCTACCATACATAAACATTAAACACGATGTAAGACCGCCGCCGGTTAAAAAAACTCATAAATGCATTTATACAGTTATAAATATAAGTGTTAAGAACTGCTCTTTCATAAGAGACGGATGACGTGGAACACGAAGCGGCCGCGGCGTTGAGATACACAAATTTATTCCGATCTAGTAACGTTGGGCATCTATTAAATAAAGAAGTGGCATGGAATGCTAAAGAAGGCTGAGCCCTGCGAGCTTCGCACTTCAAGTGGTGAGCGTCGGGGGTTCGGGAGTCGCGGGGGTTGGCAGGGGTTACGAGGGGGCCATTCAGAGTGGCTTAGATAAGGTAAGGAGGATGAAGAGCCGGGATGTGCGGCGTAATGAACCGGCTCTGAAGCAGTTTTTGTGTGGTCGGGAGCTAAATTGAATATTAGACCCGATACGACGGAATGGATGCTGACGGAGAAAATTATTACGCTGTTGTAATGTTGGCTCGACGAGATCGTGAAAAGGGCAGCCGTTCAATTGGGTGTCGGTAAAAATTGGTGCTCGTAATAATAGGGATGAGAAAAGATTTAATTTTCTGTGATGACTCGGAGTGACAAATAGTAATTAGTTACATAGTACTTTATTGCACCGATTTCAAGGTAGTGTGAAGTTTGTTTATCGAATACTAGGTGTTTATAGTTCACGTCGGATCGAAGGTAAATTAAATTTAAGAAAACAAAACGCAGCCGGTATACAAACAGCCAGGCATAGTTTCATGTGGAATAAACAATTGTTAGCAACAGTGTAGCGAGCGTGATTTGCTGTAAAAACATTTCACTGGACAAACTAGCGAGGCACGAACGACTGTAACGCGAAGCCCCCTCGCCGAGCCGCAACCAAGACGGTTTATGTAAACTTTATTAAGGCCCCCCACCCGTCGCCGGGCCCCTGCCGGTCCCCCCAGGCCCCCCGTAAGACGCCGGGTGCATTACTCAGCTGCGCGTTTGCACAAATCGTCTTCTTCACGAACAGACTGCTAACATCGACACCGCCACCTATCGGTTTCACACCGCCCTGATTCTTTTAGCGCGCTCTATTCACTGGGGCTTTAACGCCTTTTTATTTTCTGAGCTATTTCTCGTGTAAATCTACTGGGCTAGTGGAATGGATAGCTGTTCTAACATTCAATTACTTCTATAGATCTGTTTCTATGATATTTAATAACTGCCTATATTAAATTACAAATGTATTGCTGTATTTCTAAAACGAAGCCTCGCATAGTGCACTGAAATTAATCACGGTAAATTAATAGTCAATAAAAATGAAACATTTGTCATAATTTATTGTTGCTTTTTACGTTTCAGTAGATGAATAGTTTTAGTGTGCGAGTTTTAAACTAAGCCTTTTCCACTAGCTACAATAAAACGAGCTCTAGTTAACAGTACAGGGAGCAATTGTTATAAATTGAAATGTCGAAACGGAATACGCGCTACAAAAAGGAACTAGGTTAGACAACAAAGACAATGTTATGAAGCGCGGGCTTGATATCGATTCGTATGCAATTCTCTGGCGTGGTAGTGGTGGTGGTGGTGGTGGCAGCGGTGGTAGTGGTACCACATTTGTTCGGTACGCCAGTGACAGGGTTGCCACCCCGCTTCCCACGCCACTCGCTGGCACGATAGCCGACATTCACAACACCTCGCGAACGACGCATTCGCTCGTGAACTCACTCCCGCACAGGGTTGATAATGACCGAGTTTTTCAGTATTTTCAAATAATTGATGTGTTTACGTTGAAAATTTACATATAAAAAATTAATATCAAAATTATTACATTCCTGTATTCAAACAATCTAATACCTATAAACGAAAAGTTTATTATTTTAAATAAATATTAAAGGTTAACTGCGGATAATAAATATAACAGCGTCGTGTGTAACAAAACAAATAATTTATTGATAGGCGATGTTTGTGTGAACAGTGTATGATTATAATTTATAGTATGTGGCTGGCAGCCCTGCCGGGGTGTGCCACTTGCACCACCCACTTGTTCCAGTGAGAGTCGTGTTATGAAATCAACGCGTTCGAGCACAACACTCCGCTCGTTCACAAATGGAAAAAACGCTGAACACCAGCGAGCGGAGCACCTCTGGCGGAATTTTTCAAAGCGAAATTTTGTCATTGAAATTTTTAACAACTTTAACTTTTCGAAATTGGAATTCTGTTGGTACTCACGTGTCGCTCTTCCGCCGAGCTGATACCTGGAAACAGGAACGAATGTCACATTAACATCATTTATTAGAGTTTGATATAAACAATGTTTGTTAAACGTCTAAGCGGACTATTATTGTAGGTTTTGGTACTGGTGAGTTCTGTGTCGACATTTTAATTTAATAATAATACTTATATATCGATGTAAGTTTATTTTCAACGATATGTTATTTATGGATATGGATCGTAATGTCTTTTCTAGTTGACGGTAGGTGGTAGTTCGATAGGCAGGTGGGGTGGTAGATAAATATTGCAGGAGCTGTCGGCGCGTCACGCCTCTACGAACAGTAATTTAATTTACGATACAAACTTTTGAAAGGCTTATACGTGTAACGTTTCTATTAAACAAGGTATCCGTATACTATTAACTGTACTCGTAGTTACTGGAATATATTGTAGGTTTAGTTAGGAAACATTCATCAGTTTAATATATGGGCACAATAGTAACAAATGCGACTGACCACTAACAATATTGTCTTACCATTTGACGCATCAAGTGATAGTAATTGCTAGGACACACTGAGATTATTCAGCAGACACGTCACTATAATTTAGCACTAAGCCGGCCGTGGCTCGGAGCTAGTCAAATTAGCTCCAGTAATATATCGAGCTTCGTCACGAACGCTCTATACTTAATTTACGATTTAATGCGAACGAATAAGATTAGCCCGACCGTGCTCGGCGGGGGTCGGAATACGAACGACATTCCACACGCGTCCCGTTCTGTACTAAATTAATATTCATGATATGAAGCCGTTAAGGAAGGAAACAGACTTCAGTATTGATATAAAACACGATACAACTAAGTTTACATAGTACGTGATAATAACATCAGACGCCAGACCTCGGAACACGGCCATGTATGTTAATATGCAACATCAAAGGCGCCATCTATCGGCTAATTCTAGTGAGCCATAGCTGCTCCAATATGTCTATTATAATGTATATATAGAGCGTACATATTACGTTATTAATGCCGACATAGCAGAGGGCGTAGTGCATGCATTGCTTCAATTAATTTAAATGCAATGGCTTCAATTATTGCCAATATAACAGAGTACGGTCCGTATCTACCGACACACGCGTGCCTGGTATGTATGCGATCGGGAGATCGAACACACCGCAACAACGGACCACATATTATGTTATTCTCAATTTATCTTTGATCTCTAAACAATGGTTAGAACATGTAATCTATGTTCCGATTAATGTGATCGGTATTGCTGTATGCTGTATGCTGTAGTCACCTACTGTATCGTGCGGCTGTATGGCGGTGAAGCCGAACATTAATCATTAGAATCCGGCTATGTTTAATTTAGTGAGCGTTAAAAGGAGACGCTCGAGTCCGCGTCGGGCCTCGTACAGCGAACACTCAAGTCACCCGCAAAATTACGTTACTAATTGACTAAAACACGCGACGCTCACACCAGCGACGAATAATTAATTGGGCGCGGGCAAGGTAGGGGCCGGGAGGGGCGCGGGCGGCGGCGGGGGGCCATCTGCACGGTAACTCTTACATCAGTACACCGATAATGGCACAAATTAGCCGGGGAAGTGGCAGGCGGAGTGGCGGAGTGCCGGGGAGGCAGGGGGGCACTAAGCCGGAACATCCCAGGGCGCAGATTACCGCTTGCTTTTGTAATTAACCGTAGCGACGGGCGGCTTCCAAATCCATTTCTGTGTTACATTTTCATTTGTGGCGCGCTCCTGTTCCGAGCTCGCAATATTCTGTTAACGCTCTAACTTAGTTTTGTGTTTGGGGAAGCTTAAATTTACGTCTCGCGATAACGTCGACTTCAAAGCTACACTGCTGCAATGAACTAACTTTTTGTAACATTACATATTAAATACTGTATATTATTTAGAATAAGATATCGACGGCTATTTAGGGACACAAATCAAATATGTACAAGAGATGCGTAGTGACTCAAACGTACTCTCAAAGTAATATCGGCAAAGCAATAGCCTTCAGCGATCCGAAAACACGCAAACAGTGGGACCAAAAAGCCTCTCGAAGGTGGTAAATATTGAAACAGAAGTGGATCGGAGACGTCTGGCGCGAGGGAAGGGGAGCTAGGGGCTGGGGGAGGGCAGGGAGTTCTAATAGTCTCGAGTGAGTGGCACACGGCAAACAAGACGAGCACACAAACACGGTATATCTCTTAAAATATTCATCTTGTATATCGATCTGTAATGCTCCATCTACTCGGAATGTTTGGATTGCATGCTTTATCCTGAAGTTAATAAAATAAAATGTGTGTTTCACCTACTTCGCTCCTTCGTTATAGCAAAGACAACTTAACGTGATAAATTTTGCAAATACACTCTTATTTAGGTACTTTGTCTTAACCCAGCAAAATATACGACTAACATTTTCAATTTGTGTCAGTTAAAAGATATTTCTGATAGGAAAATATATTCAGATGTATTCAATATGTGTTTCTAGCCTCTTATATTTCTGCTACGTACCATTGCCCTTATCATCAGGACGATGTATGTCGGGGGGTTTGGCGAGCACTGACAGAGGATGGTGGGGTACTCCGAGGCCCAGTAACCCCGCGGGCGGCAGGGCTCCTTGGCTGAGAAGAGGCAGTGGCGGAGCTCCGTGTGCCGGCAAATGTGCTGCATGCATCTGCTGCAAGAGACGCGGCAGGTCTGGTCGCTGTTGCTGTAAACACATGACATTGTTAGTTTGGAAGGTTTGAGGTATATTTATTATAAAGTAACAAAGAGTTCTCTTTCGATTCCCGATTATTCAATATTATAACTGTTATCGGTTTCAAACATAGTCCATACATTAAGTAAGATATTTATTTTTAACAAATTAACCTTCATCAATATTTAAATAAAGTTATAAAAATCTGTACGAATATAATTATCTAAAGGAACATAACATTAGTTTATCTAACACCTCTATCCATATAGGTGTATCTTGCTCATGGCGATGAATAAATTGCGACACATTTAGGCTGTGACTGTCGGGAGTGTCGGGAGTGTCGGGCGTACTGTCAAAGTGAATTGATGTGTCACCGCAGAGCGGCGTGCATTTTTAAAACGGGCCAGAGGCAAATTAAAAACTCCTCCACGGACCCACGACGTGGTGTTTTAAAATTTAAATGAGAGCTTTGCCGCCGGCGACGACTGTGCGAAATTGATTACTCCTTCTCCATTATTCCCCTTTTCAAATTCCCTCGTTTTTCCCTGCTTCCCGTTCTATTTCGTCACTTTTTACGCTATTATTATAAACGGCCAGGTGGCTCGCACAGAGCACAGAAGCTCAACGCTCCCGCTACCGCCTGTCGATGTATTTACTTTGTCGTCTTTTTTGAAGTTGAAAATTAATTGGTTGGGGTTGAAATTTGTTTTGAATGCTTATGATGTGATTTATCATGGGAAGGTGACGCGCTCACTTATTTTAACAATTATTTAGCAGTTTCGTTAATTATCATAATTGTTAATACAATAAATAATCTTTGTATAAACACAACTTGTACAATTATATTTGCGGTCAGAATTCAATTCAATAATAGTATTGTAGACCTGTATGTACACTTTACAACATCGTATCCTAAATTCAGGTAAGCAGAAGCCATCTTGAAATGTGAAGTTGATATAATCAGTGTAAGCTAAAGGTGAGAGCATCCACTTCAAGTTTAAAGGTGTTGCTGAAAAGCCGGGTGGGAAACCAGAGGAATCTAAACAAAGCCGAGGCGCTACGGAACGGCTGGTATGACACGACCCGAGCCATTGAGACTCACCTCACACCACCTACCACCTACCACCCGCCGCCACCGATGCGCTGCTTCCTTACCCTCGTGCTTGTTATTATGAATGACAATAATGTAGCGTTCGTGAATTTTACCGCGATATATTTTTTCAAAGTGCATTTACTTTGGGTGTTTTTAATCACTCAAACCCGACGATAGTCCCCCGGGTATCGGAACTCGTTACCCTTAACGAGTTTGCGATCCGTTTTCTTATCTAACGTTTGGTTTATATTAACTACAAATTAAAGTTTGCACGGCACCGAGATTACGGCACTGAAAAATTATATATTGTGATTGGATTCTAAATATTAGTTTATCGTTAATATTCAAAGGAGTTGTGGTACTGAATATTGAAAGCAAAGTTTTAAACTTTAAACGATAACAATAACTTAGGTATAGCTCGCACATGGTACAGATGTTTGTCCTTTATTTAATTAAAATCTTAAAAAAAATTCATACAAATTATTTTAATAATAAAAGTGACTTTTGTATAAATATACGAAAAAATATGAAGAAGCACTCAGTGATATGAAACTATATTCTACAAAGACGCCCACGTAATGTGATCTTTTATAGTGAGGACGCATTGCGTGGAAAGCTTTTGTCGCGAGAAAAATACACCGCGTTTCGGTTTTCACGGCACATTTACCAACGTCTATACACACCAGATAATTCACCATTTATAAATGGGGACGCGGTGATTCGCGCTCACTATTTATATTATATATATACATACATTCGGTGGTATTCTGAATATCCGATCTCGTTTAATATCCGTTCAATGTTAGTTTCACTGGTGGTAATCAAATATTTGTTGTAGGTATGTGTTGGTTGTTTGTGTTGTTTGAGTTCCGGTAACCTTCACACCGACGCGACGTACAATGTGCTTATTGTTTTGGTGATTTTAATATATTTGTAGTGTATTTTGATCATTAACTGTTGTACTTATACATGATACTTTATATGATTTTTTTTGTTTATATGTCAACATTACACAGAAATATTTATATAAAATGAGACGACGAAAAATTTGTATACATATAACTATCCAAACAACCAGGGAAAGCCAGGGGAATTGATTAGCATATTTTTTTCCCTCGGACCTCAAATAAAATGGACACAATAAGAACCTCGTCAAATAACTTATAAGTAAGTCAGTACATGTAACAGATAACGTATAATTTATCTTAATTTCCAAAGTAATTACTACCGAGCCGCTACTGACGAAGTAGGCTCATAATAATCTATTTAAACATTAACCTACAATTAGTTAGCTTTAATAGCATCGGGAGGAAAGTTCTACTTTAACGCCGTTAAATAAATTAATAGCAGTTAAAATGTTAAGAGCTTTTTAGAATGTTAATAAATGTATTGTTAACTTATCGCATAAAGAATCAACTTTTATATTTTACGTAGGTATGTCAGTGTATATACTTTTGTCAGAACATTCCATATAAATCCATGTAACGGAACGCTGAAGTCGTAATGCGACTTAAAATTGAATTTTCTTAAATCGCATTACCTAAACAAACCGTATTAAAGAAGTCGTCACTTAGCGGGTTCTATATTGGAGTTGATCAAATTACGGAGCGTTGTGTTCGCTTAGAGGACATCAGCCAGAAGTTAGGGTGTCTCAGGGGTGTGAGGGGTGAGGGTGTGGAGGGGCGCGGAGGTCGGTGAGATTGTGAGGGGGTGGTACGCACCATTAAGCAGAGCCCGAGGCATTGACACGCGACGCCGACACTTGTTACAACATCAGCTTTCAACATAATTGCTTCTAATCACATACACATACCTGGATATTTGATCCGATGTGTCCCAAAAACGGAGATATTCCACAGACCCGTTGGATTTAAGGTTAATGATAACAAAGTTAACGGAATCTGACGCGAGAGCTTCGTTTGTTTTGCTATGTGAATAGTATACATATAGTAAATAATCTACGATACGATAATAGGTTTAAGGACTTAAATTTGTATTTAAAATAGGAATATGTTTATAAGTAATATATAAAAATGCAAAAGAAAATGTGAGCAATAAATACAAAGGTATTATAGTAAACAGCGTAACAACGTAGATATAAAAAGACGACAAACTTAATTCTAAGCGCTCGATGTCGAAGTTAAGTGGCCGAGGAAACGTCGAACGTCTGCGATGCAATATTTATCACCGGGCCGCGAACGTGCCTGGGAAAAAATGACAAATTCATGTGTAACCATGACACCCCCGCCACCTCCACCTCCACCAACCGAACATCCCCTCGCCCTCCGCAACTCCCACTCGTGATTTATTCCGCTCGTTTTTATTAGAGATCTCACAAACTAAGAAATGTGTTCAAGACCAGTCTGTTAATAAAGCTATCTCTTGTGGAACAGATAGTGTAGATTCCGAAGAGTGTTAACCTCACGTATACGTTTAATAAGTTTAGCTTTAAAAAAACCTTCCTAGACCACACAAGTGATAGTTTCCACAGAGTATAGATGCATCTTATTTGTGAAACTCCTTATCGGATTCGTTGCGCGTATCTGTGACAAGGGGCCGCGTGTTCACATCATTCGCTACGTGGATATTGTTTCAATGAGAACAATTGTGTCATGGGTGAACATTGCGATGAGATTGTATAGAAAAGATATTACGGACGAAGGTTATAGTCTACCCTCCGGTTAGATGTCAAATAAAATCTAAACGAGTCTTGATGAACTCAGTGGAGCGCCGACAAAGTCGGTACGGGTCTTATCTATTGTTAGGGAATTTGAACATTCATACTAGCTTACAGTTCGATATCGGCTGTTACGATGTGTTAATAATATAATAATAATTGTAAATTATATTTAAAGTCCTTCAATAAATGATTCTGAAGATAATATAAAATACATAAAACATACTTGTACGCGTCAACGAACACGAGTCGGTTCGCGGAGGCACTTACAAGTGGTAAGTGATTTTAATAGACGGGCAAACAAACCCCAATTTGAGGAGTATTCTCTCCTCACAAATCGGCGCTCGGCGGAACGATCGCAAATCAGACGAGGGGCGAAGGACGAGCACCGAGCGCCGAGCGAGCTCTCGAGGGAGATCCCTTTGATCTCTCGCTGACCCGAAAATAAAAAAGGTTCGTAATAAAAAAGGACCAACATACGGAAGGTGGCGCCGCTTTTTTATTTAAATTAGAGTGTTTTATAGGGGAGGGCTATATTGCGTTTTGCCAGTTTCTCGGGGGCTGTTCGGTGATATATACAAAGATAGGAACATTGTGGAGGGCGATGAACTCTTAACATAAATCACAGAATTTCTATAACGTTTACAAACATACTTATTATATAGCGTAGTTTCGATTCCGACATTAGAACGTTTAATAGAAATGTAATAGGTACCTTATTAACAACACAACGAATTCCTGAGAGCTCGTTAAATAATTCATGAGATCGTTGATTCACGGCCAGGAGTTACAAATCACGTTCGCTCGCTAGTATACAATGTCAATATTTTGCCAACTATTTCATATATATATTGTATCTAATGAGCGTATAATTTCTTTAAAACATGTCTTTCATGTTGCGGAGGTGGAAACATTGTCGTCAGCGTGTGTTTAAGAGTACTAATCGAGTTGGCCGTCTGCCCGAGGCTCGAGATTAACAACAGTCTATCGTCCACTGATGAGAGCCGACCGAGATTCACCGCTTTATTTTTGAACTCATTATCTTTGAAGTGATTTATTTTGAAGACGGAATGAGAATACGAGACGCGGGTTACACTCAGCGAGATCGGAATCTTAAGGCTGAATTACAGAGTCCAAACTTGTATAGGTACATATTTAAATAATAGGTTTTAAACATATTAGAATCATCTCGAGTTCTCAACTACCTGCTACAGTGAACAATTATACAACTAATTAGTAAGGATTTAGGGATCTATCAATGTGTGATGCCTTTGATTACAAAATTACCTACTGAGAGTAATTATAATATTTACAACAAAATATGTATATCAAATATTCTACACTAGAAAGATCTTTTTATAAATATTCATAGAAATTGCTGTAAATTACGACGTTGATATATATATGTGAATGACTTTAATATTTCTTTTATACAGATAATTTAATTACTGAGTAATAAAAGTATTTGAATAAATAGTGTGAGTGCACTAAACGGGAGAACCCCTCTAACAGTGGCGTCGATTGTATTGTAATGTGTAAGGAATAATTGTGGACAGTGGTATTACAAAATCGCGTTGGTCGTTGTTCGTCGTTCGCTCTTGGATGTTGGATGTTGGATGTCGGCGGTTGGCGCGCGGCCAGCCGACCTAAGATCGTTTAATTAACGACCATCGAACTTTAAACCTGTTGAGAACCGCGCGCCTTCACTTACACAGACCCACTTTACAATTAACACGTACTCGCTCACTTGAAACACTTTTACTTTAACTATTTCACTTTTATACACCTAATACGTTGAAGATTTTTTCTATTTTTTTTTTTATTACATAATGAAACTTAACATTATAAATAGATTATTTGTAAGAATATTTTCGGTTAATAAAATAATGGTAAGTAGTAATTGAACATCGCTTGAAGCTGAAAATAGTCTCGTCTTAAATATACATTTAGGATTATATTAATGTCTGAATTTCTAATTGTCGTTAATGAAGCCGGCGTTCGCTTTGATATTTGAAACGTAAATAAAATGAGCCAAATAATTATATGTGAGGTAGGTGACGCGCTCTGTTGGGACAGATGACATGATGGCGTTTATACATATCCAGTGGAATTAAAACTGTACAAACACAACACGTGTTCAATACAAACGAATTAATTTCAATATTCCAGATATTAATTCTCAAATCTCAACTACAATTAAGACACGAAGTATATATAGGAGGTAATTTGAGTACACATAATCATATTGTGAGTGGAATTTTTGACGAGATAAAAGGATTTAGCGTCGAGCAAATACTTCACTAGATAAACACGACTGTATGGCAAACGTTGTTAGTGGCGTATATGATTTCCTGTTCGCAGTAGGCACAGTGGTTGTGGGAGGGTAAGTGTTGTTATACGAACCCCAATAATAGCGTTCAGTTCTGTCATCGTGACCTGCTTCGCCCTCTCCACTGCCGACGCCACTTGCTGCTGATGCTCTTGAGAGAGGAATGGCAATATTTGAGCTATTATAGCATTTAATCTCTTAGCGATCTCCGTCTGCAACACAAATTACATAACATTAAATAAATATAAGAAATATACGCTAGATTAGTATGAGTTTGTATCATTAACTATTAAACTGATGGTGTTAAGGTATAATAGACAACTTTATATCGGCAGATATTATACCGTCGATTTATATACACGATCCGAACCAATCATCTCACCACACGAATAAGACGTATCAGGTACCAGTTAACATAAAATAAATTGAAACCAAAAAGTTAAATTGGTCGCAGCCAATAACTATGAATAAACGGTACATTAAAATTCAATAAAGAGGGTATAATGAATTATGAAGCGAGCGCTAACAGCGGAGCGCGTTCTACATACAGATAGATATTTGTAAATGTTCCCACATTCCGCTGCGGCCTGCACCGCTGGCTGTCCGATCGTTTTCAATAATAGTGTTTTATAATAGCGACCGATAAGTTGGCCGGTAACAAATAAAATTAACACAATAAACAATATGCATGCGGTCAAATTAAATGATAAATCGCCCCGCCGGCTTCGTATTTATTGGCTTTGTACGTATTTTCCGTTTAAATGCACATTAATTTTATTCACAGATTTGCTGTGAATCGAGAACGAATTAACATAATGAGCTTTATGAATATGAACCGTTCTGTTATCGGGTCGTACGAGTCTTACGACACACGACCTCCGCGCGGGAGTGAGGACCCCGCCTGTATAATCGATGTTTATAAAACGTGGATGGAATTATATTAATGGAAGACACGAAGCTAATGACTGTGTATGGAATACATTAAGACTGAAGCGATCATTGTAGCCAGTGGAAATTTTTATTGTTTCATTAACTAATCAAGTGTTGGTGTCGGACCAATTTACACTGGTTACAGTAAATGTAAGATCTGTTAATACAAAAGGCTGTGTAGTGCAGTGTGTAAGCGACAAGCTCACGACCACAGCAGCCGCGGACCACAAATTGCACTTTCATTCTGGCTAAATGGACTGTTTGTCGCGAACGGTGCTTTTGTTTATACTTTTCATTCAATACGGAGTACAATATAAATTTTATAACAAAACTTTTTGAATACACGTTTATAAATATTCAATTATATGGAACATATAAACAATATTGGACATATATTATGGTATGTACATACATATGCATCAGATAAAAACAACATTAGATAAAAACGGAGGTTATATCAATGGCCGTATAAATGTAAAGGCTATATAAAATATACATAAAATGTAAATAAACACGAACCGAAGTATTAATAAAGAACCATCGAATTATAAATTGTGTAATAACCGTGAAATCTATTCGTTTGAAACGTAAATAAATATACTGTCGTTTGTAGAGGAGGCGGGCAAGTGACGCGAACAAGCCGCGAGGCCCGAATTACCGCAAATTACATTACATCCGCCGCCACACCGCAGCGCGGAGTTTTATCAACGCGGAATATCCGCCGCTCTAAATATTTATACATGCACCGAGCCGACATGTTCATTGTAAAGGATCACAGATAAATCGCACCAATACCATATTATATAAATAAAATTCTTCGACAGAAAACTACGAAACATTTATACTATCCGTGTTTATGATGTTCAACTTCTATACAAAAACATTTGCATTATTTGCATAATCAAAGACTTTCCATATAAAAAAAGTGAAATTTTAATTGAATATTTAAATACCGCATACAAGCAAAAGAAACTTGAGATAAACGTTGATAACAAATTTTATTATCTTTAATTACATCGTGTGCGTAGCGAATTAACAAAATATTACCATATATATTACTTGCACCAGTATATGTACATGGAACTAAGTTAGATAACTAAGAGTATTTCTATCCATTATAAAAGTTATTTCTATAGCCGTCTCGTACCAGTTGTGAACGGTGCGGGAATAAAAAGAGCTTACAAAAGGGCCGCAAAATACGTACTTCTGCGGGCTCTTCACAAAAGATATAGTAAGGTTTGTCATTAAGGAGTTCATCCCAACAAGAAATAAAAGAGGTAGCTCAGCCGCGGGAGGGCGAGGGAGGCTGTCGGGGGTGAGGGAGGGCGAGGGAGCGAGCACTAATGGCTCCAACACTCATCCGCTAATGCCGCGGGTGACTTCTCTTTTTGCACGATTTTCACGTGGTTTACCCGGTGCAGCTTTTAATCTGGAGTCGCATCTTGTGGCAGTCCATTTGTTCACGAACCTATTCCAGCACTCGGAGACTAGTGACTACTGTACTATAATACCAGGTCTTCATTACGCTTTATACTGCAACGTTACTTAAACTACTAAATAATAATGTACGTACAGTGCACTCAACCTAAACAATCCACGGTCGGTACAGCGTTTATGTTATCCTTTACCTTTTATACTGACTCTTACAATTAGTCTTCATGGAATATATTTTAAAACCCTGCCTTATATCTGTAATCGAGCAGTGACGTCATCATAATATTGATCATTGATCAACTTGAGTGTAAATAAATACGAAATATCGTGAGCGTCGAGTGTTCGCCGAATGTCAATATAAATTGGATTCTGTGTGCAATTAGTGCAATGTCAAAGTGCTGCTCGGGGGTGACCTAAATAAAGCGAGCCCCCACTATTTATTGTCTCTCAATTGTCGCTTAGCTGGTATCTTGATAGCTGAGTTTTTGTTATCATTAGGAGACCTATATACGAAACAAAGATATTTTTTAATTGTATATGTTATCGGTGCTTCGTTTTTAATGCTATTATATAAAAAAAATGTTTTTTTACAATGTTCTTTCCGATAATCGACTAGTATTAATTCTAACAATAAGTTATAAACAAACCGCCAGAACCGTATGTTACTTGATGAGTACATATTTGGAGCCAATTGCGTGTAACGCGATCTTCGCCTTAAACGAGTCAAGTGGAAAGAGCAGTCGTAAAAAATATTCCACTTAAAAAAATATTTGATAAATTTACAGGTTCACCTACTTCAAATTAATGATACTGTGTTTAATTAGATTTAATATATAATAAATAGTTTGGTGTTATCAAACTATAAAGAAAAATATCCAACGTAAATCTTCAACAGACATGTTTATTTAATTTAAAGTAGGTATATTAAATATAAGATAATGGTAATTGTACCATCACATCACCTATAAATAAAGCATTTATTACTGATATAAAAATAACTTGTAACCGCTTAAGATATATCACATATATAAGAAACGTGAGATTATTTATATTCGTATATAATTCAATAAAAATACATATGAAATTAATACTTATTTTTTTCTATATTATAATGAAATCATTATTATATGAATTTAAAATATTTTTTAAGGTCTTCGTATAAGAATGATGTATCAAAGAGATTTGACATTTGGAAACTACTATTATGATATTAAATTGTTTAAATTAATTATCGTTCGCTCATCATTGTTATCTATCTGGTTTGATGACTTTAAACTGTGGCAATGCGTACAATATAGATAAATAATGTAATTTAATACATCGATCCCAGTGAAGCGATTAAATTGGAAAATAGGTTTATCGTGATCTCGAGCCGTCCCTATACGGCTAAGGAATGCCATTCTTGCTGTAGACTTTCTATATTATTCAATGTATTGAACATTCATCTCCATCGCGTAACCGACAAACTTAAAGTACGATCGCGTTCTCAAAACAAACAGTGACGCCCTCGTTTCCAGCCTTCATTAACCGCCGCTCTTTTATGAATTATTAATGCACGCCGCTCAGCTTATCTTAACCGCTGAACTCGCGAAGTTTCCGCCTAATTAAACAGAACTGTATAGACAACTATAGTATAGAATAATCATTATTATCAAACCGCATACAAAGGACACAAATGGTCTGTTATTGAGAGAGCAACACAATATCCACTCGCACCGCATTCCTGGGGTTATAATTGTTTAAACTAAGACCCGTGTGTGTCACTAGCGGCTGCATATCGATATCGCAACACGCTCAGCGAACTCCAGTCAGTTAGTGACATTAATATTCATTAAAAACAAACGGATAATATAATTATGAGGCGCGCCGGCGATCGTTGAGACGTCGTTATCTAGATGCAATACAACACACCGGTCTTCATGGACATAGCAACAAAAAATATTATCTTCAAACAGCTGTTCCTTTATATGGTAGTCACGCTAATTGATACCAATAATAATTTTAGAGCAAATTGCAAATATGATGCAGCTTTCAATAATGAAGTCGTGTTATCTACGACTGGACAAAGAGAACTAACATTCTAGGGACGTAACAAAGGAGTCTTCTATTCCGTAATTGATTTTACATTGAGCGATGATTGCTAGCTTGATACTTCGACAAGTGATGTTCATATTTATATCGATTAGGATGTAATAATGGCGTTGCTAATGGTTATCATGGTATGTGTAATTGAATTATCGATTCCTATGTAACATGTTCGCAGCACTGGCTCGGAGCCGTAGGTGCGGCGTGTTGACTCTCGTGCTCCTCATCAAACAAAGCCGGCTTCCTAGCTACCCTTGTTTGTTTAGGTCCATTTCGAACGTTTACTGCCCTTTGTGTATACCTCTACTAAATCGTGACGCCTTTTTGACTCTGCACTTTTTACGAGAGCTTTCATAAGCGTTATTAAACTGTTTGCGTTACTTAGCCGAACTCAAAGTAAAAATATTTATATCAAAGTAACAACAATGCGGTTTGATATTACGAGATAATGATATTTTAATGAACAATTCGCTGGCACTATATAAGGCGGGTTTGTTAGGAACGTATCAATCATAGATCGGGTTAGTTTTTGTCGATGTAACGGGTGGGCTGTAATCACGGAGCGCCTCAGACGGCTTCAGATTCAACAACACAATAGACTTGTAACAATACAACTACAACTATATTCAACTACACCGGCAATTAGAGACTTTAATATAGTCTTCACGTTGTTAGATCAACGCTCGTTTCGTTTCCTTCTCTGTTCTAATGAGGTGTTCTAAGTCGGTGTGTGGAAATATATTTTTATAATTTATCATATTCGAGTAAGCTGGTAGTCGACCGGACCGCTATCTTAAGATTCCGTCGCGTCTGCGTGTCGAGATAACGCTATTATCGTGGATTTACTCTAAAATTGATTGCTATGATTATAGCAAATCGTAACCGTTCGGTGTAATATGAAATGATCCATTATACGATCGGTTCATTAATGATAAGTATGATAACGATAACGATATGATGACTTATGATAAGCCGCTTGTTAATAACACGTACAAGTACGTATGACTTGGAAATGTGCTATCTGTTACACGGAGATCCGTTAACAGATTTGTATGCGTGTTTAAGATGAGAACAGAAAATATACAACTTGACACATGTTGATAAAGTTGAAGTCTGTAATGTCAAAATAAAATTGATATTCCCATCCGTATGATATATTTTAAACGTATGATTTTTTTAAATTTATCTATACGTATACTACTTTGTTGCGGCTCCAATCGTGTTACTTATAGTTTATTTGTCAATATTGCAAAGATATAATAAAGCTTCTTTAATAGCAGGAGCGATCTGGAACGCGGACGAGGTCACACGTGGAAACTAGTTATCAAATTTAGATGATGTTATTATGTAACAAATAAGTATGGTTTATAATAGTGCAGTTGAAACAGCAACGGTTGTTTATTATGATCCTCGCAATTAAAACAGCGGCCCCGTGCAATGATAGCTGGATGCGACGGAATCCGGGCGTGTTTGTTTACGTAGTTTACACTGCTCTGTTTACCAGCTCGTTGTCGGACCGAAACACACATACAAACATATACATACACACGTACAAACACACACACACACACAGCGCCAACGTCCTCACATAGAACACGGACTGCCAATTAAAGAAACTGTGTCACCTCATGAATATTAAACACTAATCAATATTTAACACCGAATATTTTTCATCGCAATTAAGAAACCGTTCGTTTTGAAATTACATTTATTTTATTCTTTTAAAATTCGTCGATTCGTTATATGTATATTGTTTTCATATTTGATGTCTTTAATGTTGTCGATCGACAAATACGTAATGTCGATAAAATGTGAGTAAATCGTGAGTAATTATCACCTTGTTAATTATATGACGGTGATGTTCGGAGCGGTGTAAATGATATAAATATTTAATTGGGGATATGGCAGCGTCTCCCCCGGGCTCCCCCGGGCCGCGGGGTCTCCGGCGGGAGGGTGAGTCGTCATGTTTACGGAGACTGTTTGTTCAGTATGTTTGTGAGAGCGAGCCTCGGAGACGCTTATTGTACTGCGACCTGCGATCTCACTTGTTTATTCTATACAGCAAAGTAGGAAACGGAATAAACATGAATAGCACAAATATCTACTGGCATACAACATTTTTATATATATACATATATATTTTAAGAAAGTCCATAAATTTTGACACAGAGGTAAAATAACTACGATGTAGTAATTAATATTCAATAGAATTTGTATAAATTAAAATCATCATATAAATAATAATGGTTACGGAACAATAAATTATAATAAAATTAACCATATATTATTTATTTAATTATAATATCCTAACCGATACTGAAAGGCCGCAAATATAAAACAACGAATATCATTAAATTAAAGGTGAAAAACGTATTCGTGAATCGCAAAGCGTACACTTTGTATATTCGAAGCGATTGTGCGACCGCGACCGAGACCGCAACCGAGCGCTGCGGCTGCGGCTGCGGTCTGTCCGACCCCCTCCCCGCGACCCCCGCCAACCCCCACAACCCCAGCCAACCCCGCTGACCCCTCTCACCCCCTGCACGGGCTGTCTTTACGTGCCACACTCTCTGGTCAGCGGACTAAGGGCTCTATTTAACAAAGCATTTAAATTGTTACATTTAATCTCCTTTTGTGATAGTATTACTAATATGTATGTTAGGTTCGTGTTACTTATATTGATACAGATGAATTGTTATTGATTGTACTCAGTAGTGGATTTCATTTATTTGTTGAACAGGTAGAGGACGTGTGTCCACGGCTAGTGACGAAATAAACTTAGTCTTCGTGTTTCTCGCAATGACGTTACCGTTTTCTTTGCAAAACAATTTATCTAGATTTGTTAAAGGAAAACGAATTGTAAAAGATCTATACTATTATATTGAAAAAAAAAACTACAGATATTTATACTTTATAGTACTAAATGGCAAATAAGTGCAAGTGAAAAATGTGTGTTGGTATGTCATTGTACACGAACACAGATGTTATTCTGTACATGTTAATGCTAGTTAATATAATAATAAAGCAACGTATAACGTACACGTATTAACACGTAACTGTATCGTTAATGAGCCATTATCAAAGTTGTATGAACACGGAGCCCGCGGTAACCAACCGATGTAGCTCGCTGATAGCTTGTCCGGCAACAACATATTAGCTGTTAACTTATGTACCGACACAGTTTAATGTTAACTCACAACGATTATAATATAAAAAAATTAATATTTCATTTAATAAAATTTATATTAATTTATACAGAGCTTAGATATTTTTTGCGGTTTGAATTAATTCACTATAAACGTATAATATGTTAATGTATGGACATTATAATTTGAATAATTTAATTATGTATCGTCTTAATCATACTTCGTTAGTCGTTACTATATTGATTATCATAAGTATGTACTACGTACACGAGATGTTATTTAAGTGCACTTAAGTCGGTATTAAACATGCAATTGTTTGAATTCAAAACATTGTTCATTTTAATTTTATCTATAAATCTTTATCTATTTGAATAAACTCAATTGTACAAATAATTTTATAGATATTTGAAGTAATTATCACAAACAGGGGTAAAGCTATGTCTCACACTTCTAACGTTTAGTTCCAAAGGTATTCGTCATTATATCTTTAATCGGTTTGAATATAAAACAATGGTATTATACCAATTATGTTGTTGAAGTATTATTTTAAATATAACATTAAAGTGCAATCATCTTAATATAAAGAGATGTAACGTTGAATGTAATACAGACGAATCCCGGTCGCGGCACTAGTCATTGTTATGATGGTTTTAAAATTGTATTTCACTGTAATTACACCTCCCCCAAGGTACCGCTCGGCGTGAGGGAGTCAATGCCGCCCTTCACACAACCGTATTTGAGAACCGTCATCCAACATCTGTCACAATGCTGGAGTGATGTGTAGAATATTTTTAATGACGTCACCGATGTTAAGTAACGTCGGGCCACGAGCGTTATATTTGGTATTCTGAAAGTTTTAAGTATGCCGCCGCTGATTCGAGTGAGTCATGAATGTAAGCTTTAAGAGTGGAATAGAAATCGTCTGTTTTGTGAGTCGAGGAGCGTTCGAGGCTTGCATTATTCATGAGTGCCGTTCGACGAGCGGTCACCGAGTTCCGCGACTCCGTTATTAACGAGACTAGACTTCAAATAAATATGCAGCTCCATTGAAGTCATTACAGAGTCGTTTGAAGGCTCACCAGTCACCAGCGACACGACTGTGATATACGCCCCGAGCGAGCCGTTCAGCAACACGCATCAAATGAATGTAAAGTCGTGACTCCCATTATCGGAGTTTATTAATAGATTAGTTGATAATTATTGAGACACTTACGTTACGAACGATCCGCACAAAGATAGACTCGGAGTCTAATAGGATAGGATTGTAACGAATAATTAACTCGGACGACTGATTAGGTTTTATCTCCTTCACCGGATTTGAGAAGCGTAATTAATTAATCGGTGATGTAAGGTCTATTGATAGGTGGATGGGACGGGGGCTGGCGGATGTTTTTCACATGGAACCCGTCACCCGCAGTCATTATGGGGGTTCGTATTTGAAAACACAATTAGACTTAATACAGAGGTGATTGTTGCCGGCGAGGGTCGCTGCCAGGGGTTACTGTAAATCCTTTAATTTGGCTCCCCTATCAAATAATAAAGAGGGCCGGCGGTATCGCGTTTAGTGGTTTTATTGCAAGCGCCATCTGCCGGCTGGGACGTTGTTCCATAGATGGAGAGATAATTTCCCCTTTAGGGGTGACGGAGTGTACATTGCGAGTTGCTCGCTTTAGATGGAATCGTAGATGTATGTAGATAGAGAATTAATGCGACCCTCCGTGAACTGTGAACACTCAACAGTTATAATTTGATAAACATGGAACGGTTTGTTGAGTTCTTGATAGCATCGCATTCAAATGTATCCGTGCAACACTTTGATTTTCAATATTTTATATAATATATATATATTAAAAGGAATTTAAATTTTTATTGATTTCTCTTCTATAGACCAGTAACGATACTAATTCTGTATAATGAAAACACTTCAACAGAAATGCAGGCATTATTAATAAATATAAATTTATAAGGTAGCATAAATAATAAACATAAATAAGTAGTTGATTGTAAAGTAAACAGCATTAAGGATACTAGCCCCCGGTTGTTTCATTATAAATATAAGCTAAGCGGATTCAGCACGTGCTATGTTTTTATCAACGAGCGCCGGCGGACCGTCCGACCCTAATGCGAGGGTAAACAATCCCCCGCATATGAATAATATCAACAAGGGTGAGGACACAGACGAGCGGACTCGCAATACAGCGGCAATTATTAAATTACACAGATTTTTTTTTATTTTTATTTTAATACTGCGACCGGGAAAGTCGGTGAAGCTTAACGAGATCGGATTGTGACGAATG
This sequence comes from Danaus plexippus, assembly GCF_018135715.1. Lineage (NCBI taxonomy): Eukaryota > Metazoa > Arthropoda > Insecta > Lepidoptera > Nymphalidae > Danaus > Danaus plexippus. Next base: position 5,629,300 of record NC_083549.1, read on the forward strand.
TTGAGAAGAAATACGTTTTACTTTCAATGTACCTATATTACGTAGTTTAATGTTTTACAATAGAGCCGTGAGAATGTGCTCGCTGGACCGTAACATAGGGGTGTCGATCGTAAACACGACTGAGTATTTTATCGATGTCCTGTGAACCGTCGAGGAGTTCGCGCGTACAACCCTATTGTTCCGATGTCGACAGTCGACACCCGTGACACTTCATGAAATCACTCCAGCGTTATAAATTTATTGCTCTTCAACTATGAACTACAGTTTACTGCTCGAACAGAGCGCTACTTAATATTTTACGATTAATACGAAGCTATTTGAAATCGTCACAAACATAAGACATTAACATATTGTCTGTGTTAGAAACAATACGAGTTAAGGAACCTTATAATGCGACATGGATGTTAATGTAATATGTTAATATACGGAAATCATTATAATAATATATATTCCCGTTCCGTTCGAGCATAAATAATTGTGGGTTCGAGAACAATACGACTCGGTGTCGATACGGCCACAATGACGATACAATCAATTCAAGACGTAAGTAGGCGTAATTCGGCACGGTCTGACTGCGGCTCCGCGACTAACGAAAAATATAAGCAATTAGTCGTCGCAGGTAAGAGCGGAACACGCGCGTTGGACGCGGTCACGGTCAGACTCGCGACCACAGAGCGGACCGATACGACCTTATTGACTTTCATTACATTGTTCAGTTGCTGTATATAACAAGACCTTGGACCAACTTATTATATTACATAAAAAAAATACGTTCGAATATCGAATACTTCATCTCATATTAAGCGATAGATCGTCAGCCGTCACGCAATCCGAGCATAAAAATAATAATGTACGACAAAAAGTCGGTAACATTAGTTAAAGTTGTTATAACACTACATACGGCGATTATAATCTGAACACGTCAAAGGGGTATTCTGGTTGACGGTCCACTGAGCGTGTTAAGTGCTAATGTAATAATCCATTACAATAAAGCGCTGCGCAGCACTGCGCTGTACTAAATAGCAGATTCGAGTTGCTAGCTACGAACTAAGAGCCATCTGTCAGCCGCAGCAAAACAATGCGACCCTTCCCTAAACCAAATCACCCCTGTTGCTAGTTTGCCAGACCCTAAACAAACAGTTCTGTGACGTTCCAAATTTGAATCGTTTATGAATAAACTTATTATTTAATATATATTTAAAATATTATATATATAATAAGTTTATTATATATATAATATTTGTATATTATATAAATATATCAAGGCTATAAATTGGAACTACTAGTTATCTATATTTTGTTAAGATTTTACACAGAAAAACAAAAATTTTAAAACTCCGTGTGCCAATATTGGATATAAATTAAAGAACGAATATTAAAAAAGTAATACAGGTCCGTTATAAATTGATATTGTTTTGGTTCAAATCACATGTTATCGGGTATTATTAATAATGTAGGATAGGGGTTGTATCGAGGCTGACAGTGGGGTATGCGAGCGTAAAATCAACAGATTACCGGGGAACCCCCGCCAGCGGACACGGACCCCTGGAACATAAAAGTAATAACTATTCGTTACCATAGCTATTGATGCCCTGCGGTTAGGGTTGTCAAGTACACTATTGTTGAATTAAATTTATGAATTGAAGTTACAGATAGGGCTGGCAACAATATTTAATTGTCCATGTATTTATATTACCTTTGCGTTTTTGTGTATAATATAAACATTAGTTTTGTTATTCCCAACAGTCAAGTTTTATGAAAATTTTGACAATATAATATTTTTTTTTCAGTTAAACGAACCGTTAATATTAAGGATTTCTAACCCTACGCTTAACAATTTCAACTATCAAAGTATCGGTAAGTGGAAGATATTTCATTTTCAATAGCACACAATAGGGGAGTACGTACGTAATATTCTCTCCCCAAATAATCCCAGTTTCAATAAATCGCTAGCAATGAGGTAAACGCGGATCAAAACACTGCCATTGTTGGAAGTGTTTTTTTTTACCTTTGTCAATATTAGTGAAAGGCTCGCAAATCTCATAGCACGACGCCCCGTGAACAAAGAAGGCTATAAATTAAAAAGCGAAATGTAAACAGAACTCGGCTTGACCATACTTCGAGGATCGGAGCCCCCCTAACCCCCGAGACTCCACCGGCGAGGGCTGCGGCCACGCTGTCAAACAACGTTTACCCAACAAACAGGAGCGCAATAACTGTTTTATTTTTTCAATTTTACAACATTCATTTTCCCCGTGCGCCACTTTGCTTCACTGCTAATAAAATATCGCTATTTTTCACTTCCATAATACGTTCGGTGAGAAGACCGATCGCGGACCGTGGAAACATTTAGCAAATATCTCATAGTATGGTACTGCAAATTAGTTTCAAAACTGTTAATGAATGAATATAAGACCACATACCTGTTTGTGCATTTCCACGTTGAGCCCGTATGACATTTCATAGTACTGAAAAATAAACGCGAAACATTAATAGGATCAATTACATTAGTGTGGTACAATGTTTATGTGACACAGAAAGCTCTTGGCAGGGATTAGCTTCCTCGAATCATTTGAGGCGAGTGACTAAACATCCGCAATGGCACATTCTGGACCACAGCCAGAAGTGTTCCCGACACATAAAAACCCTCGCGAAAATTTCCTCTGGAGCGTATTAAAATAAATTGCAAGCGATTTGGCAACACTTAATCGTGATTCATATCGCTACGGAACGACCGTGCGGGAATTAGGGACTGCCAAATATCTATCCGCTCTGTTGAATTATCGCGACGATTATTTCTAATAAGTCACAAAAAATCGCTGATACTATTTGATGAACGTTTAATTTTAACATATATTTGAAAATGGAAAAAGATGGATGTTCTTGCTCTACGTTCGGTGTTGCCAGTGTTAGTATAAATTAGTAATAATTTATATACTATTTAATGATAGTCTAAACGCGTGTAATTCAAACTGGCGGTCCACTTGTCACGCGACTCGTACGTATTATTCAAGTCGGCCATTATCTCTAATAACGGGGGCTAAATGGACCGCTCGTTCAATGGAAGCCAGCAGGCCGATGGACAAAAGACACGTTACACGTCACCAAAAGTTAATGATAATAAAACATTTGTATATATAAACATTACATAAAATACTCACCATAACATAATGCCTCTGTATTTCAATTTTTTCACTAGCCAGTTTCTCGCATTCTAATTTTAAACTGGAACAAAAAAAAATAATTTCAATAATCTTTTTCTTTTTTTTTTTTTGTTGTAAGTCGTCGATGAATTCGATTTCTGTGAACCACACAAATCGGACAACATGTTTAAAGAGCACTCATGAACAAGATAAGCTGTAACAACAAGTAACTTGTTTTTTGCGTTATCTATAATAATCGATATTCATTAGCAATAGTTCTGGCTTGTTCATTTTTATCGACGCTCCACTGCAGCTACAATCCATATATGGCATTAAAATTATGTATATTTAGACAACAAAAAATATATAATGTATTCGTCGATGTTTATCTCTTCGGATGTATTTTTTACCTGATTGTCATTTTTAATGGTAACAAAGGAACACAAAGGACTGACTACTTACTAACAAACGGTATAACTTATATCTGACGTCCAGAAATCCCGAATGCGGACCCTCTTAGCCGATTTACTTCTATTTTTTAAATAACTCGACGCATTAGTGACGAGATTTATTTATGATGATAAATAAGTCGATGATTTAATTTAATTATAGGTTTTATCATCTTAAATTATTTACGTCGTTTTGTTTCATTACATAATCATTTTAATACAAATCCTTATAACACCAATTATATAGCATTTCTAATCATAATTGATCGCATTTTTACATTTATCATTTTAAATAAAATGATTAAACACTTACTTATGATATTGAGCTTGTAAGAAATTAAATTCCTCCTTAATCCTGTCACATGACTCGCCCACCGTGAACTTGATGGGTTGCCCGGGCTGCGGGGGGCCCTGCAGACAAACATCACACACGTCAATATTAACATTCAAATACAATAAGCGTATATGCATCAAGAGGCACGTCAGACGCGCCACCCCATCAATCTTAACGAATAAAAAACAATGAGTATCACAAAACAAAAATTACACGCATCCCAAATTACCATAATACAAATTATCCTTTAATGACCGCGATCCAGTCGGAGGCGCGATTAATAAAAAAAGGAGGACTCGCATCTTAACACAGAAATAACGTGAACATGCGAGCACCTAATAATAAAGCAGAAATAAAAAATAAAAAACGACTCCATAATAAGAAGCGGGGGAAATAAAAATAAAGCGAGGGACAACACACGGTCGCCGGGAGGCCGGGAGGCCGGGCGGCCGGGCGGCAAAAAATAAATAACAGTCTCTCGACGGCGCGAGAAACAAACGGGCTTTAAAAATAATAAAAGGAGCGTAAATAAAAACGTAAAAGGAACTGGCGCGGCGTGTAGACCTTGTAAATGGAGCCCGGACAATCGGCTCGGGGGAGATGTGCCGGGAATTTAGTGAATGTTACGGACGAGACGACCTGCGGTCAGACACTTCATGATGTAGCCACACATGCAGGCACACAGCCGCTAACTAAGACGGCTGAATGATTTGGACTTAGCGCTCATTACTATTAAGGAACAAAAAAAAATTGTACCATTCCGTTCAATACATCCGCGGACCTTTTGCTAATAGCCAATTCGATCGCGTATTAAAAATGCTGTTTACAAGTCTGTCCGTGTTCGTTTATACGAAACTTAATTCCACATAAAACAATGACGCTATCGGTAGCCGTTTAGACGCTGACTTGAACAAAACAAATGGACGCATGGGGGCTGACATTCCTGCATTTTATTGTTCATCCGAATAAAAAAATACTAAAGTTTTTATATTTATCGTTGGTATAATTAAAAATGTGTTTTGCATTAAAATTACTTGAGCTCATTGCGTACGGAGTTTTTATGAACATTACGAGCTCTGTGAAGACATTAAACCAATTAACTGGAAATTATAATGGAGCCGATGTTATCAACACATAAAACAATCATAAATGTATTTCATATAAAAAATAACATCGAATAGTTCAGTGAATAAAATCTAAAGGCTAGTGATATTACAGTTTGATAAACGTTTATATTAAATTCGGTGAACCGCAATTATATTGTTAATATCGAAGGTAATACTATACCGTGTGGTCATTTATAAATGATTTTATACCAACTACAGCATACATTGAATTGAATTGTATCACAGAACGCCAAGAAATCCAAATCCGTCTAATGGTTAGCTTCTTAATAGGCGATTATTTGATAACCCCCAAAAAAAAAACTCCGACAATAATAGGCCGAGTAAACGCTCCCCTAAAAAAAGATTCCCATAAATTATCGCCGTAAAGGTCGAATTAAAATACAATGAAGAGTTTTTGAGTGGCCGTATTGTATGGACGATGAAAGGCCCGCATCACAAAAACAAAACTTTACAGAATGCGTTTAAACGGATATAAAAAGGTACGTGTTCTTATTTCATATTATTGAATACGTCTACCTGTGCACTGCACGCCGAACACTGTACACGGACGATTCCTTTGTTGGTATTTCAATGAACCGAATGTATTCAGGCGAAATTTTATACGTAGAAATTTGTCGAGACTCGAGACGATGTTTTTTTTTTATCATTATTGTTTACGAATCGCGAAGAACGAGTATGTTTGAAATTAGGGATCTGTTGTGAGCGGAGTTATTATGAACTAGTTCGAGTACGCCTCGAGTCTAGCTCGATATAAAAACTTAATGGCTCGCGATTTGATGCGGTTTAAAGTAACTTCGCACTCGAACAAGCGTGCTATGAGATTCCTCGAAGAGAAATAATCCAGCGTAAATGGAAGCGGTCATAATGAAACTTATCCGAGTACAGCGATAATGGAAACGGTGTCTTTAATTATACATGCACTTGGTCTCCGAATTACCACATCTAGTTTCCATGAAACATGTATATCGATGTCAAGTGTTTATTAGTAATATTAGATGCCAGCTAAAAATATACACAAGTTCAGCAGCACCGTAAACATTTAAACACCATTCGCACTTACAAACCAAACAGGCATAGACAAATATTTAAACGCAGAGATTGCTTTCAGACTTCACTATGCCGAGCTATTTTCGTTCTAACTAATATAGTATTAGAGTTGATAAACGAGTGGAGGCCTTGTAAATTTACGACGTACCATTGTTGGTAGAAAAATGCTAGTAAAACTAATATGGTAGCGCTGGGATCAGAAAGCTCGTTTTACTTTCTGAGAAGTCGTACCGCCCATCGTGTTCGGTGACAAAGGTCCGCTCAGACCTAAATCCCTTGTTTTGACATATAACATTCTACGAACAATTTGTTACAAAATACAATTTAACTTTATACATACGTTTTTATATCGTCTACGCTTTATATGAACGGTGGGCGTTATGCGTACCGATTGATGGCGTCTTGCTTGTGACGAGGAACTGTTAGCATACTCTAGATGTAGTGTTTGTTGTGTGATAAGTTATCTAAGATATACAGATGTGGGGAATTATTTCGGACGAACGTTGACTCAAGGCGTCCTTATCACGCCAGCCCTGACACGTAATCCCATACAAAATATACATTTCCTATACCTGCTCGACGCCTACATACAAATATTCACAGATCTCGTCACTATCAGACGTGTTATATATACCGACTTATATATATTTTTGTTATATTTGTTTTGCAGAACTCGAGTGTTTGCGTGAAAGTGTTCAAACAAGAGTATTTGTCGAGACGTGTATCCGAGACGCCATCTCATTTGTTCGTAGCGGTAATTCCGTCTATCAAATATTGACCGAGAGCCGAGTGCCTAGGACGCGACACAGATTTTAGGCAAACATACAAAATAGGCATTTACATTCCCCCCTCCTCCTCCAGCGTTCCCCTTCCCCCTTCAAAGCTTGTAAAAGTCAAGAACTGGTGTCGTAAAAGAGTCGAGTAAGATCCTTATGTCATACATTATATCGTTAACACCTACAGACTGTTAAAATTTGTTCTACCACAGACATTGTGTGTGTAATTATGTGCATATATAAAACGAGCACTTAAAGCACTAGGCACTCGAGGCGAGCGATCGTAGTGAATCTGCTCAATGACCAACTTTGCGCCTTATAAATCACGAGTATTTTAGTTGGACTTCAAATTGTTTTGGTTATAAATACTGAGAGCATCTATAATTACCGACGTATTGATGTTAACAAGCAATACATATGCAATAATTTAAAAATATAATTACATGGATTTTTAAGTATAGGAGAAATCAAGAAATAAAAATAACCACTTAGAATATATATTTTTGTACATAAAACAATTCAAAGTTCGTTTAATAAACGTTTATTGCTTGTGCAATTTGTGTTATTACCAACTGGGCACGTATTTTTTTATTTGAAAACCACAAGTAACTGTCAAATGGGTAACAAATGACAGTAACAAGCATTAATTTCCCATTTGCCCGTTAAACATAAACATCTAACTAGAATCATGTGAGGTGAACATTAAAGTTATTCCCACGATTTCAAGTACATATGACTATTGACACTATGTATAAAAAATATATAGCATAGTTATAATACAAAAAAGTTACGGTGTTTATAGATGTTAATAGAATAAAAAAAAAATCGTATAAAAAGGCAATTTGGCAGCGGATGTTTAACTTTAAAGAAAAAAAAAAAGAAAATGCGTGTTTAAATCGATTCTTTAAATTGCGTTCGAATTTCGAACTCCGACGGGAGCGACGACAGATGTAGCACAGGATTGTTAGTAATTTAGAACCGACGGGGAAATGGACTTAATTTACAACATCATTAAGTTGAAATAGGCTTGGCTATAATGAAGCGTACGGTTTCTGAGAACTTCATATTGAGAATATAATTGTGACATAATAGTTTCCGCTATTATGAACTTTTGTTCTGCTAGTAAAGTTGTAAACTTACAGTTATTTTTGTAAATGCCACTCCGCCTGTCGGGTATTATATACTTTACAGTCAATTTCACAGGTAATACAGTGTGTCTGACATTATTCCGGCGGCGGACTCAACGTCACCGCGGGGGACTTGTTTGTTTCTTTACAACGGTACCAAGACAAGATCAAGAAACATTTACAATAAGATCTCCTATTATACGATAAATACAGAATCATAACAATGCTCACAGGTAATTTATAATATGTTTATTACCACCGCAGACCAATCATAATAACTATCTCACGTTTGAACCGCAAAATAATGGCAGCCGTTAAGCACGAGTGGAACATCAGCGCTTTCCCTCGGCTTTCACACTATAAGCGATTCATCATAACAATATATGATAATGGGAGGCGAGTTGATTATCTTGGATATGATTTATATTAGTACCGGATGCCTGGCGGCCGCCACGGCAGCGGCGGCAGCGGCGGCGTTCATCGCGCCCGCGCTAGGATACATTCCCACGTCAAACACACGCGCTCATCGTCCGGAGCACAAGAGGAATCCAGGGCACAGCACACACAACACTATAACACTATTAACACCACGCGCCGATATCGCGTCAAGTCACACGTTACGTTACGCTAACAATGATCACACAACACGTCCTGCACGCTCGACTGCTGCGAGTGAACTAACCGTACGAGGGGCGCGGGGGGGCCGGTTCGTCGTCGTCGTCGCCCCCCTCGCCCCGGCCGCTCCCCCCGACACCCGTGGACGCCGCTGCCGTACATATTTTCTCGAGTCGAATTTTTCGTCGACTATCTTTATGTTTGAGGAATACTCAGTCGAATCGTAACTGTACGCTCTAATAGATAGATGCGTATTATTTGGGGATCTCCATTCTCCAGCGTCTCCGGAGGGCAGCGGGACGTCTCGATGGTAACTGTTCCACAACTCGCGTACTATGATATATATATATATTTATATGTTTATTGTTAAAATGTAACTGCTTACGTAGACAAGTTTGTGAATCGATGGGATGGCTTCTTTTGTTTCAAGTCACGCAGCAAACTTACATCGGTATAGATGAGTCGGCACTCGGCACTCGGCGGAGAGAACAAACTTTGACAGATATCTACTTTGGCGAAAGTTTCCGTGATATTTACCTGGGAAACGGGGACAGATGTACATACATCTTTATTGTTTTCTACGAACTTAAATAATAGGACAATTTAAGACCCAGCATAGTTTTCGGATATTAGGATTTGAGATTTTAAGTATCTTTAGAGATGTTTAATATGAGCTTATAATGATACAGCCTCTTATTATTACGAAAATATAAGAAGAAATATGTAAGTAGTTCTGTGTATAAACAATTTTACAGTTAGAAAAAGTTTCCGCTCCAAAAATATGAATTATAATAGGGATTCGCGGATCACTATTGATTCTAAAACAGTTCGTTTATAAACATTTATGTACGAAACACAAGAAACACAACAACATACGGCACATTAAGGATACTTTCATAACATCACATAAATAAGGCCGCGGTCTGAACACGATGGAATCCATATAATACAAGTAGTCTTAAAAACTCTAATTATAAAGAAACCGCTAATACACAATACGTAACTGTCGGTTGTAAATTGTTAAATTATTACAATGTCTGAATTAACACCAAAAGATAAGTTACATATCAAAACTCAAGTGTCAAAGTTTTAAAGTGAAATCGATATTAAAGATAACGAGCCGTTTATAAATAGCGGCTAACCGTCCGTTAAAATAGTTCGTTAATTCATATTCATACTGCTTCGTGTATGAATCGACTCCCTAATTCCGTAGCATTTAGCGAGCCAACAAGCCGAGACCGAGGCGAGCCCTCGGCGTCTAACGTTTAGTTCTTATATATTTTTATCGTACACTTAAATTGTCGACTCCTTTTTATTTTCGCGCCCAAAACAAAGATCGAGAAACAACGGATGCGACATATCAAAAGTATTGAACCTCCATTTATATACTTTCGTAACTCCCAAACACTGACATTAAAACAATAATCGCCCTTAAAATACAATGTTGTCTGTTAAGTTTATAGCTGAAAATGGATCCCCCGGGGACGATCGCGATAGAGAATGAACAGCAATCAAGAGCCACGGGACCACACCACCTACCACCTACCAGTCTAACGATTCCACACGGATCTAAAACACATCGTACATTATATTGTACAAACATGTTATGAATATCAAATTATAAACAAGTCCATAATATAAAGATAGTTCGACCTCAGATAAAAAGGGTCATAGGAGCATAGGAGCGGGTTACACGGACGGACACATCGACTGTTATAGCACACTTACAATACCTCTGAACGAATGAATGAATGAGTTAATCAACGTTAGAACGAGTGAAGACGCTCTGTTTAAATTAAACATAATTAAATTCAACATAATCTGTGTCGCAACACACGAAAAAAAATATACACATACGTTAAATACGTAAAACATAATATTAATTCACATATAAGTATATTATCCGCGATATTAAGAAATTCGCCGATAGAAGCCAACGATAGCGGAGTAATTACACAGTATAAATCTAGTCTCGCAATATATTATCGACATGATGTTATCGGTTTCCGTTTCGTAATCACTAATTACAATTGCGTGATTAGTATGTTTGTTTATCTACATCTAACTCCTGAATTAGTCTTTTAGGAGCGCCTAGGTTTTTTAACTGTGTCTGTTAAATTAATATAAGTATATACATTATATATATCTACCTTACATAAATATTTACGTCAATTAATTGGTTCAAGTATGCTGTATGTCTGTTTGTCTATATAAAGATATAATTTTATTACCTAATACGGTAATAGAAATGAGATTTGTTGGATAAATACTTAGCTAAATGTAGTTAAAAGTTAACCCAATTAAAAGTAATCATTCAAGTTAGTTTTATTTTGTCGTTCAGCCAGAATCTGATGCATACATTTATATTCGAGTAGGTATATTTTATAAACGTCTTTAATGTAAACAAATTTTAATCACCTACTTAATACTTATACATATTTTTATCTTCAGTTGGTATGCAATTAACGATATATTGTAAATATGAGAGGCCATAAATTATTCATGGTCCATTTATTTGCTCGGTTTCTTGTTTTTTTTTTCCACCGTGTCACCGGTTATAATGATTTAATGAGATAAAACCGAATTATACAGATCTCGGACGATCTTGAAATTAAAGTTTTGGTAGCTCCGTATCGTTTTACTTCGGACTTTAATAATTTGTAATTATATAATATATTATTTATAACTCTCCGTGTATGAGTCATTTATAGTGAATTTTAATTGCATTCAAATTTATCGTTCATGTTATCATCAGGACGGGTATAAGGTTGAATACCTCAACACGCGAACCTACGTCTCTATTACATTAGATAAAACTCGACCTCCTTACTGCTATGTAATTGTATAAAACCTTTTTTTTTTTGAATTCCTCTATGAATAATGGAATTTAAAAATCGAACCCGAGCTATTCAACCGGCTCTAGTTACGAAACGTGGTAAGTACGCGCATCGACATGAACCTTATCGTTATCATGATAGAGTACATTTTAGTTTCGACGCCGTTTATAAAAAAGTCAAAGCAATTAACGCGTATGAGACAATACAGCATTACGTGGACGTCTCTATCGCATGTGTCTTGAGGCGGAAGTGGTGGATTCAGAGCCAGTGTAAACATCGGGTGTATCGGAGTCGTGAAGGAATGTCTTTCGATGGCCGCTCATTGTTCGGGTCACAGTACGTCCGGGAAACTATTCTGCCGAGTCCAGGTCTCATTTATAAATGGTTTAATCATTAACGAGATGTTCCCCGGTCCTCGTGTGCTGGTAGCGGTGTCGGTAGCGGTACTCCTGTAGGTATTATTATTTCTCCAGCTTGTCGGCTTCTGAACGACCATACTTTATAGTCCTCGTACACAATACACCCACGTCGATAGTTATCTCAGCTGCGACTCTCGTTCCACCGCGATGCCTTTTATTTCCTCTCGGACAGGTTTTTACTCGAATATTTTTCTTTCCACGATACAGCTCGTCTGTAGACTGTATCTCGGTTCCGTACAGTAGTTAGCTCGCTCTGGAGCCTGATCATGTTCGTTGTCTGCTCCGTGTATTGTGACAGGAAGTACTAGGATCGACGGCTCGTCATTAACGCCTTGCATTCAATAGTAATGAACGAGCAGCACCGAATATTCCCTGTTTACACCCGCTCCTCACCTCACCTCGCCTCACCTCACCTCACCTCACCTCACCTCGCCGCACCGACCGACCGCATTTTATTTTTTCGCTGTCGCACATTTCGCCGTCATAGCTATTTCCACTCGAGGCATTATACTCGCGTGCGTGTGTGAGTCGCTCCACGTGGACCGCTCCGTCTCCGTCGAGCGGAATCCGCCGGATCCGCTCACACGATTGGTCGATACGTCTCGATCGCTTATTAAGGGCGGAGTTACACGTGACTGCCGGCCGCGATTGGTCGGAGCGGTGTTCGCGGCAGCCGGGATTGGCCTAGGTGATTTTTATAAGCGCGTCAGTCCACGTGGAGTCGTTTATCTATTCAGACGCCGGCGGCGCGGTCGCGGGGGGGTGAGGGCGGGGGTGGTGCGGGCGGGCGGTATACGGGCAATCAGTAAAGGCGGGAGGAATACGGCCATATTTATAAGAGCTGCGGGGATGCAATCACGAAGCGGCGCGCGGGCTGAGGGGTGACGACTGGTGTGGGGGTGCGGGAGGGGGAGCGTGGCGGAGGGTGGTTTGGGGGGGGGTGCGGCGGCCATTTTGAGGGCAGGTCTTTTTATTCGTTTTGGGCGCGGGGTGCGTCGTAGTCGCGGCCGGTAGCACGGTGCGCTAATTGCGGGGGTAATGAGGACGCTCTGCCCTCACACTGAGTCTATTAACGTCTCCGATATGTATCGAGTAGTGGACCTGCACCGGCTCGCTGCGAGCTGTCACCATCCACCACCTACCATCACTCACCACCATGAACGACATATACCACACAGAATCACAATCAATATGTTCATAAATATGTCCACAAATATTTGTTATTCTCAAACTATTAATTTAGCTAATAACATGTTATTACCAGTAACTCCTATCATCCTAACATACCTCTTATTATCTCAACCAATTGGTTTAACTATTTAACCTACAGTTAAAAATAAACACAAGTTTTATAAATATATCCAGTAAAAAGTTGATACCAAGATAGTAGTTGGTACAATCAATCACCAGTAACAATCTCTTATCTGTATCTAGTGAGTCTATCTAGTTTTATCTAGATACAACATGACCTACATCTTTCGTACACTACCCTTTTATTTACAAACAAAACAAGTTAAAACGTATTTAATTCGTCAACACTAAGACAAGATGGCTCTCGTAATAAACTAATTAAACATAAAATATAGCAATCTTTATTAATATTTCATTAAAACAAAATTAGTCAATTTGTATTTCTGTTGCCTAAACTTGTATTCGTCTAAAAACACCTTAGAATTTGCTTAACTAAAAATTTATTTCCTTATAACTATATGATAATCTTTTAACAGCGCCATCTATTGTCTGTGTCACAACACTATACATAATATGAGATATTTGGGGTACATTCACATTGAAATCCCTTTCCGATATATGAACTATACTGTCGTTAAGTTTCATTAATATCGGATTAATAGTTTTCGCGTAATGTGTAACATACATACATACTCACATCAATTTACATTTTACGCGGAAGTCTTTATAAGTAACAAACATTAAATATTAACATTCATATAATAAATCGCATTAAACAGCTGCCACCTGATGGATGATTAGGACTCAGGAGCTGGTGCAAAAGAAGACATGGTCTTTGAACTTATTAGAAATGGATATATATATATATATATATACAATTTTATTTATTCAAGCCGACCTTGACCTACACAATTAGATTGAGATATTCAACAATTAAAACATCACATCTCTTTGATGATTGTATGTCTGTATGTTACAACATAACTCGATAACTAACTTAACAAAGTAATGCGACTTAGTAAGAAATTTTATATGTGGGTAGATTGAAAAAAAAATACATACATACATAGCTGTTAATTATCTGAATGAGAGAATCACTTTATATATAAGTTTGTAACGAAATAACCTTATAGATATTTTGCCAAAATTATTTTAAATTATTTAATTACACATGTTTCATATACCTGTGTGTGTGTGTTGTCTGCGCCTGTGTGTGCGAGCCCCGAGAGCCCGCATGTTAAGTCAATGCACGCGGCAAATAGGTTTAAAGGTCCAGTAAAAGGCATGTCTAAAGATTATAACCTACTGCGCACAATACATGTATTATGGTTTATGGCTTCGCATGTTACCGTTTATACGGAACATTGCTTGGATCTCGTTTAATTATCAGAACCGTTTGTTGGCGTTTCATACAGAAACATTATAAACATCATTTTGGTCCAAGTCTTTTTTATCGTATAGTTTTTACTATTAAAATTTATTTTTAATGTAATTGAAAGACATGTCTTTATGAAACCTTATTTTCGCATTAAGGTATGTTCTACACTTTACACTATATGTGTGTATATGGATATTTAGTGTTATCTGGTGAGTGTGTTCTCGTCCTTATCCTTATCCCTCAATCCTAATTAGCCATTCAGTGTGTACCGTCCTACTGTCAAAGTCAATAGTATCAGGTCTCATGGAGCGAATCCCGACACTAGTTTCTCGTTATGTATGTATGTATGTATGTATGTATGTACGTATGTGTCGCCGTATGTCAGCCCGGCTCTCAGAGACTATTAACCTAAATTCCCTAATATGTTGGATCTAGATTCTTCCTGTGCGTACTTTTTTCATCTAAAACTTCTTTTATTCTACATCAGGTAGGTACATGAAACTCAATGATATAGTTTTTTTTAAGAAATAGCAAAAATAACAAATTTATTTTAATTTCCTGCCCCGTTTTGTCCAGCGCATAGATGATCACATCACATCATCTATCGACAATATTACCACTGTAGTATCATGATGTCTAGTCCCCCCCGCTCTCCCCTCGCTGCCCTCCCTCCCCGTCCTCCTCACACTGATATGATAACAGACCATTTAATATTTATAGCCATTAACGCTAAGCCCACCATCTTAATGGATACCAGTCGAGTTTATCTATTTCAATTTTCAATACGTCGTTATGTTTATATCGAGTACGTACGCGTTCTCATGTCATAAAGCATGTACATAAAGAATTTGAATTGACTTGTAAGGTGAAGTGACACAAACGATTGGCCAATGAGAGTTGTACGAGACGCCGAGGAGAGTCGGGGCGCGACACACTGGAAACTGGAGCACTCCAAGACGGAGAGCGTGAAACTACGAATAATTCACACGCGAGCCCTATAAATACCTCCCCCCAACCACCCACCCCCCCGGAATATTTATCACCCCACCCAGGAAATACCCGCACGTACTTCCACTGAGCATCCGAAGCCAGCGACATCCGCTGATAACAGCATCTCAAGCCTCAACATCACGACATTAATCTATATACGACACACTAAACACTATCTTAATGCAATACACATTTAATACGCCATTTTGTTTATTCATTAAACTTATATACGCATAAGGATGTGGAAATGTTGCCAGTTAGAATTAATATTTATGTATATATATATATATATATATATACATATATATATTTATAATATTTGAACATAAAAATAAACCGGTTGATAACGAGATGTATCTCATTATATTGTTCCGATGTTCATTTTATTGATAATGATGTCTCGTACTTAATGATTCATTATATGTTTAATAAAAAAAGCAGCAGCGTATTATATAGAATCTGAATTGTGTTGCCATCAATTAAAATACAGAAATACTTATGTATAAGAAATTACGATATAAAAAATCATTTAAAAAAAAAGTACTTATTATATCTCATGGTGATATCGTGGCATTATTTCCTATAATATTATTGTCCATACTAGCTGTTATCCGATACATGAGTGAAGTTCTCTTTTCATACGGTTTATTATAAAAAACCGGTCAAGTGTGAGATCGCACACAAAAGGACTTGCTGTACGGTTTTTAAACTCGAGCAATCAATTTTGTTGTATTATGTCTATGGAATTTCGTTATTTATTTAAGAACACTTGTTTAAATTCTCTTGCTATGTAAAAGAATTTATCTTATCCGTTCCATAATATATTTATGATTGTCGACTTACATAAATCTGACTTAAGCCTAGAGTCATTTGTCGTTGATATTATTTTTTTTATCTTTTTATTATTTATTTATTTTATATTCAAAATGTCGCATACTTAATCTGTGACGTGCTTTTAAAAATATAATTACATATATTTATTCTTAATCACCCACGCATTGTATAATCGAGTAGATCTACCCACTACCCCAGTACCCACTCGAGGTTTGCTAAACATTTATTGGTGGAGTTGTCGTAAACTAACCGACTAACAAATAACTTTAAAACGAACCAGCCATAAAATATAAATGAATTTTATTTTTATTACATACCTATCGATATATCGATCTAACTACTTTAAAATTTATGCGCAATTATATTTGAATATTAGGTCATAAAAAATATAAATGCTGAAGCAGGAGACTGCGTTTCATTTTTATGGTTCTTTTTTCAAATTAAGTTTTTGTTTAATTAATTCGGCGCCCGATTTTGAAAATAGAACAACTAATATGATATTAATAAAAATTACGTTATTCTATTTGTTTCTAAACGACATTGTGTTTTTTAAACAATATTTAACTTATAATAAAAATATAACTTAAAATAAAAAAAAGGTTATTGTTATAAATTGTATTGAATATCAAATGTTTAACACGCTCGTTGAACAATGCTCGAACGCATTAGCGGATACAAACCCTTCTTAGAACTTTTACAGATTAACCACTCGAAACTAATTCTGTGGGTTTGAAAAATGACGTCACTTCGTTGTTATGGTCGTAATTGTTTCTTGTTATTTATGATTCAGCCAGTTATAATAGTTTACAATTTACATACAACAGTTTCCTTATTTCGGACATTATTTAATTGATGTCAAACTAATAAAAACAAATTTATCGATATTATTTATATCGATGTGTCGATCCTTGAGTGGTGACGTTTTAATTTTATATTAATTAATTTAATTGTTTTATGTTAATGTCGCATTGGCTCTGAACATGAGAACACAATCTTGAGAACAGACTATATCCGCTCGTACCTATACCGTGGCGCGTACCTCGTCTAAGTTGTCTGAATAATGGCTGTCTTAAGTTACAGCAGAACTCCGTTTTGTTGTCTCAGCGTGTTCCGGCGAGCGGCCATGATTTACACATTCAATATTCGCTCACTTATATTTTTTGTAATTCAAAGGACCCTCCATGGAGTGTACGTTTATTTGAATTTTTGGTCTAATATCTTTATAGATGTTTGTTTATTTGTTCTGTATCATTACAAAGGGGAAGGAAAGCTCATATAATTATGTATGATATGTACGTAGCTGTAACGTTAATGTTTTGCGGTTCGCGCTAGTTGTTCTGCGTGTCAATTAGCGGTTTCCATTTAATGAATGCACGCCCACCGGATACCGGTTAGGAGATTATTCGAAGGTTAGCGTTATTATTTGTAATGAATAATAAATTATTTACGGACCCGCGATATCGATCGTTTGTTACTGATGTAGGTTAAGTGGTTATCGTTCAGATTAAAGAAACCGTTCACAATAAAACGATAAATTAGAACACAATCCGTGCTACTCTCTGCCGGCTGTCGGCGTGGAGGGTCGCCCCCTAATTTTTTGTGGGTAACGTACTCGGTGACACCTCGCGGCTCGCGGGTCAAGTGCGGGTGAGGGGCGAGGGGCGAGGAGTGCGGGGGTGAGAGAATGCGAGGGTGCGGGGAGGGTGCTAATTCCGAGCGCGTGACCGCACCCCCTCTCGCCTCGCCGTTTTCCCGCCGGATTTGCGTTCATACAGTAAAATAAAAAGGGCGATTTGGCGCCCTCGGTTGCCGCTGCCCGATTAGCGGCGCCCGGGGAAATTAAAAGTATTTTATTCCAACATTTATTCCCTTTTTTTTTTATTATTTGTGTTGTATAATGTGAGCGTGTTGCGGCCTGTCCGACACATCGGCTGTATGACGTATTACGGAATATATTGATAGACGGGTGTAATGTCGCCAGTCACATAAACCGATTATTGACTATAAATAAGATAAGTATTATTTTGTTGGCGCGTTGTATTGGTTTAAAGGAAACTAAATACTAATTATTGCAATACTTTTTGATGGACATGTGTTTTTTTTTATCATTATTTTTTGCGTTTTATTATATTGTATGTAATAATATGAATAATTACTTATTGATTTTAAAACTTTAGATAAATATATTACCTAGGTATTTGTTTAAAAAAAAACTCAATGAAACTATGAACTTATCAACTTACCTACTCAAATTATCCCAGTTTTTATATCAATTACTAATGCATTATAATATAGTTATCCTTTATACTGAGGTTTTGTTACTGTATTAAGATCATTAGTTCCCCAGCCTCCCCTCTCTCATCCCCGAACTCTTCTGATTCTTCTCATTCATCCCGCGCTCCATCGGATCAAACTCGGAAGATAATATTAAGGTCGTTTCACTTCCCGTCATATTATTTCAGCGTTCAGTCGGGGGGCGTATTTTTATTATATTTCTAATGAATATTCAAGTGATTGTTTATTGATATACTCATTACTGATATTTAACAGTTGCTCGTATTAAACGCTTGTTTTTAAAATATATATTAATATTAAGTACATACATATGTCATTATAATATACATTTTGAGACGATTTAAATTTATCCTCAATAAACCGTAAGCACCTATACGTATGATAAATAAATTTAATAATAATTTTAAATTTCATAACGTATGTATATTTTTATGACAGTCGATTCTATGAAGGGTGCGATATAAATCTGTTTAAACATCGACATCGCTTTAACAAGTTTAATAAGCAAATAGGTGCCGGTATCACGACTGGCCCTTTAGCGCCTGACATAAAGGGAACCCTCTAATATTTCCGGCCCTGCAAACGATCCCTTCCTTTCATACGATCCAAAATACCTACAACTACACCTATACTTATAAACATACGTAATGACGGGGATCCCTTCGAGCGGAATCACTTTATTATCTACTTATACGTTATTTTTTTTTTTGCTGTTATTATAAGTACTAAATGTTTTGCATTAAAACGAGTGGTAACTTAATTTATGTTGTGAGTCTCGTACACCGTCGACACTCGATGACTTGCGTTATGAGTAATATAAACCATGTTCATAACCGAAACCCTATCGACGTGCCAGAACAGCGATCGCCGCGTCCCGTCCAACAGACAAATGACTAACATCGACCAAGAAATATTTCATAAGCGGAGCGCGGTAACAGAGTGCAGCGAGCAGTGCTATCAAAACATACTGCGGCGTGTCTTAGCACAACAGTTGACTCGGGACAGACGTACACACACGTACTGCACACACCGAGCTTACAATACGGCGGGGGGGAGGGGAGGGGGCTCGTGTGACGATAGCGTGCAGTTTGCACCGCAGCCTCTTCCGACGCTCGCCAACTCGGCCGTGTTCTTGGGAATCGTTTTAAATTCAACAGCCGCAGAGCAGTTTGCGAGCGACAATCCGCCTTATTGAGGAGGCTTACGGGCGATATTGACGTCCTCTGGATGCCATAAGTCATTTCGAGAACGATCGCGGTCGCACCGGCTCCGCGAATGTCGACTCTTTTTCCTATTTGTAGGGTTGAGTATCGTGTGAAGGGTTCCTTATTAGCGAGCTGCTCGGGTGTGAGTGCGGAGGTGAGAAATACATTAGCGGTGCCGTCCCCCATTGGTCGCCCCTGGTGTGTTCACAGCACTCAGTCCACGTGGACTCGCCGGGTCTCTCGTCTCGTTTTTTTCAGCGGCCGGCTCGCTATCCATCCCATTCTAATCTACAACGAAACGTGGAATGTCATGTCCGGAGTCGTTCAGAAAGTCGTGAGCGTGCATCGTGCTTCCAACTTGAAATATGCCATTAAAGGACACAAGTGTCGTCGAGCGATATGCGATATTGTATTCAGTGACTTCGTGTTAAGGTCTACATTAAAAGCTGTCGTTCGTTTTGTTATGATCGTACGAGCGTCGTGTATTGATAAGCATTTTTAAGTCAATTAAGGTTGTAAGCTAAAGGCGGTTGTTGCTACATTTAAATTATCGTCCGGCATTCAAATAACGCCATTTTTTTCGTGTCGGCACGATTTTATTTATAGTTATGTGTTATGGTGAAGATAATAAGTCGGCGTGGGCGATATCATACATCCCATGTCGAATTCAACTACAGAACATTACTTATTCATTCACTTAGTAACGGGTATCGCTGTAACCGGCAGTTTTCATAGATTTTAATCAATTTAAATGCCTTATATTTTTTATTATTTAAATTCTGATATCGTAACTAAAACAATAATTACATTTCGTTTATAAATCTAACAATATATTGTACGACAAAAACAGAGACGTATACGTGAATTTCTATGGGAAACGAAAACATTGTTACCGTAAGAAGCCCATTAAAATCACTTGAATTTATAGAAAATGATATTTGGATATTTGAGTTACATTCCATAAAATACATTTTTTTCGATTCATTTTTGTTTCAATACTGTCACATGAGTTACCTGTTGTTATATATTACATATAAGATGGTTAACACAATATCGCAGGTGCCACCTGTGATCATTTGAGAGATGTTAAATTTATTATTGATACTGAATTCTTCCGGACTGCTACTGACATCTGGTGGAGAGTTCTGTCAAGACTCATTCGTATAAGCAAGCAGTAGATGGCACTGAAGACTAATAAGGTATAGTTATATGTCGTGTAACAATATCATAACAATTAAAATTTTGTTAACATTTATAGTTCATTGAAATAGCTCAGTTCCTCAATGAAATTACGGTTTTATCACACAAGCAATATATTGAAACACCTATATGTCCGAACGCTGATGACAGCTACACAATTGATGTCTGACAATTGACATTATTGTCATATGTCATTGTCAACTTACTATGAAAAATTAAAATGCTATTTTACTTTGGAGAGTTGTTAATGTTTCATTAACGTCTCGTTATATTACATTAGTAAGACAAGAGTAGATAAAAATGAAAATACATTAAATAGACTTTAAGTTGAAAGTGCAACCGTCATAAAAAGATACAAGGGGTAATAGTTAGTGCTAGACAAGAAAAATTTACGTTTATATCAGATTGTTTTCGATCGTTGAATTCAAATGAGTCCAAAAGTGATACTACTGTTTAGTGGTAAAAGAAAGTGCGGCAAGGATTTTGTGACAGACCATTTAAAAGAAAAGTACGTATAACACTTACTTAGATTGGATAAGTATTTATTTAATTTTCGAAGTTTTCCTGCAAGTTTGAAAATTTTCAGACTTGATGGATTATGTGAAGTTATCAAAATATCCCAACCTATTAAGAGTCATTGGGCCAAGGAAAAAAATTTAAGTCTGAAAGACTTATTGAGTGATGGTGAATACAAAGAGTTGTTTAGATTAGAATTGATCAAATGGAGTGAGGAGATGAGAGATAAGGATTATGGATATTTTTGTAGAGCTGCCTGTCAAAATGGTAATTTCTTCACATAATAAAACTCATGTTTAATGTATGTAAATATATACAAAATTTGTCATTTTATTCTTATGATTATAGTATTTGATAATATAAAGGTGTAGCTACAAACCTTTTAATAAGCCTCGGTTCCTATATTTTTATATAAAAATGCAAGTTATTGCATATAAATATAATAGTCAGTACAGTTATGTACTGATTCATAAATTTTTATTATTTTAAATACTTAAATGACTATTGCATTTAACCTTTTGTCATTTTCAATGTTACAGCCGCTGATAAACCAGTTTGGATTGTTAGTGACATAAGACGGAAAACAGACATCAAATGGTTTAAAGAATCATATGGAGAGTGCAGCTCTCTGAAGACGATTAGATTGACGGCGGATTTAGAGACAAGGAAACAAAGGGGTTATAAATTTGCATCTGGTATTGATGATGCAGCATCGGAATGTGATTTAGACGACTTTAATGAATGGGACCTTGTTATAAACAATGGGAAGGAAAGAGATACATTAGAAAAACAGTTGAATAGTATTATGACATTGTTGCCAACCTTATAACATGAAGACATAGATTATATTAGGTGTTGGTTGTTAACTTTTATATACTATGGGATGAAGAATTTTATAAATTATTTTTTATCTATGTTAATTTTATAGGTTTTCTTAATTTATAGTTATAATGATATGCAGATAACTTTACTGTTCCACCCCCTATTGACGTGGTCCCGAACCCATCTTCACAAAAAAGACAAAATGTAGTTGAATCCAAATCTACATATTTGCAGAAAAAAAATACCATTGCCCAAACTGTCGGCTCGATTCAGTCAATGTATTCTGTAACTGAACATGAAATTCCAGTCTACTGTTCCACGCCTAATGACATGGTCTGGAACCCATCTTCACAGAAAAGACAAAATGTAACCGATTCCAAATCTACATATTTGCAGAAAAAAAAATATCATTGCCCAAACAGTCGGCCTGATTCAGTCGATGTATTCTGTACCTGAATATGAAGTTTCAAAAAAACGTTATTTAGATCAGGACGCAGCTCCCTTTTTGGTTCATGTTAGTAATGATTGTGAGCCCTCTTGCAGTATTCCCTTTGTCTCATAAAGATTGGTCTTTTCCTACATCAAAACCATATCAAGGATATAGTGAATGATGGTGTTAAGCGCATTCGCTGTAATCAAGTGGCTGTAGAATTTAAATCGGCTTATGCGGCTTATACCTTTCTAGATCACTCAGTTCTTGCTGCATCCAAATTAAGGAATGCAATCCCGAGATCCCGGGATTAAATTTGTCGAATCCTGGAATTTTCGGGATTACCGAAAATGCTAAAAGTTGGTAACTGTCATTTTTTTTTTGAAATTACTCATCGTAACTGTCTTTGCAAACGCAATGTTACAGTCAATGTCACACAGGACACAACACAATGTCGGCCATCTTGAATTGATAGCTGATTATTATTCCTACTAATTGTTTCCTGAGAAGAATTTTATGTTTAATTTGTTAGTTTTAAAGATGATTTCAAGTTGAAGTTGTTTTAGTTAAAAAGTTAACGTGTCAGAAGTTTTTTTTTGTTTTGGCTTTGTTCACATTGACACGGAAGTTGATGAAAGACTGCCGAGTTTAAATAAAAATGATAAACGATGATTTTTTTGTCGTTTTAAATACAAATTTTCATTCCCAGGGCTATCCCGAAATCCCGGGATTGAAAATAGGAGCCGGGATTGCATTACCTAATCCAAATATATTGCTATTATCCCTTCTATAATGTTAACCGTATTGGTATTGTAAGAAATGCGCCAATGGAGTGGTCACTAGAAGAAGTGGTCATAACCTTAGCAGTTCCCGCTTTGATGATTCACAATTACCGAACAATGTCGTATCTAAAATTAGTCAGATTTTTAACACTATACAAAATGCCAAACATCCTTCCATGGAATCGTCACAGCATTCGTCATAAAAAATGATATTATTTCACTTATTAATAATTATATGCCCTTTCTTTTTGCTATTCAGGAGACATGGCTCAAGCCTGGCTCCAGCTTTAGGATCCCAGGTTATTCATGTCTTCGTGACGACAGGTCAGATGGTTATGCTGGTTCTGCCATTTTGATATCTAAAAAGGTTATTTTTAATCAAATTTCTCTTTTTCCCCATAGTGAAGGCATTTCTGCAGTTGTTTTCAGAGCTTTAACTATTTCTTTCCTCTCTATCTATATCCCTAACTCTAACCTTGCCCTACTCTCTGATTTAAAATATCTTTTAAGTCTTTCTCCTCCTATCCTTATCTTCGGTGACCTTAATATTCATCATATCTCTTGGGGATGTTACTACTCTCTTGACTCTATTCCTAACCCTTTTATTGATTTCTATGATGAACTAATTTTATGTGTCTTGAATGATGGTACCCCTATTCGAAGAGTTTCCTCACTTCAGAATCCAAATGCTACTGTTGATCTTTCAGTAACTTCACCCTCCTTGGCTCCTAGTTTGTTCAGGTCTGTTTTCCCCTCTATTAAACCTAAGAGTACTCTTCCTTCTCTTCTTAAATTTAATTTATTCAAAGCAGAGTGGTCACTTTACAGATGCCTTTCTGATCAAGAAATCTTTAAACTTCCTTTAGGCAGTTCAGACTATCAGACTTCTGTCAGAATAGAAAAGATCTGGTTGGTTTCGCTTCTGTGAGGGACTCGTTCCTGGCACTCCCCCTATTAAGATTTGGAAGAATTTGAGACATTATTGTAATTCAGTTTCTGGTCCTGTCACTTCACCTAACCACTCTTCAGGCTGGATCGATCAGTTTTCCATCAGATAAGCCCCTCCTTCTGTTATTTCCTTTGAAGAACTTTCCCTCCGATTATCGCATTGTAATTCTTCTGACAAGTTGGAGCCCCCTTCGTCCTGGGAGGAGCCGTCAACCGTCCTTGAGGGACTCAAGGATTCATCGCCGGGAATAGATAGTTTCCTATATTCTTTTATTTCCAATACCTCTACCCCTACGAAACTTGTATTTTTATCCATCTTTAATTACACATTTTTAGCCGGAACTCCTCCCGAGGAGTGGAGAACTCATTTCATTATTCCCATCTTGAAACATGGAAACTCCAACTCAGACCCCTCTAGCTACCGTTCAATAGCTCTGTCTTGTAGTATGGCTAAGATAGTAGAGCATTTGATTAAAAATCGATTAGAACAGTTTGTTGAGAGCAAAAATTTGTTAACCAAATCTCAGTTTGGTTTCCGCAAAGGATATGGCACCATCGATAGCTTGAGCATAATTCTGACAGACATCCGCATTGCTCTTTCACAAAATGAATGTATGGTTGGCGTTTTCTTACATATTTCTTCAGCTTATGATAATGTTCTTCACCCGATACTCAGGCACGAGATGCTCCAGCTGAGTATTCCTGCGAGAATGTTAAACATTATCCTCGGTCGTCGTTCTTCTAGATTCGTTCTCCAAATTATAATTCTTCTTCTAGATAAGTATGGAAAGGGCTTCCCCAAGGCTAAGTCCTTAGCCTGTTACTCTTTAGTATCTACGCATTCGATTTAGAACTCTCAGTCAATGATTTTGGTGAAGTGCTCCAATATGCTGATGACTTGGCTCTTTATGTCTCTGCAAATTTATGAGGCCGCTTTTCGTCTCAGCTCAGCCATTATCTACCTTCAGGATTATCTCCATAATCATGGGTTATTTTTATCTATTCCTAAATGCAAAATGGCCGTTTTTCTCGTTGCAGATCTATTCTAGATATCTCTATTGCTTAAAGTCATCGAAAAATTAATTGTTAAGGTGAAAGTTAAGTTTCTTGGGTTTACCTTGGATTCCAGGTTAACTGGTATTCATCATGTAAAAAATGTGAAAATAATATTAACATTTTGCGTTCGTTGTCTGGTGTTTGGTGGGGCAGCCATCCCTATACTCAAGAACTTTTATACAATTCTCTAATACGCAGTCACTTTGATTATGGAATCTTCTTCAAGTCGTTACGTTTCAACTCGTCTGCCCGGGATCACGGTTGCTGAAAAGTGATCGAAACGTAGGGAGTATGTAGTTTTTTACAAAAATATCACGCGTAGTTTATACGAAAAATATTAGTTTCATTTATTGTTTTTATTTTATATGACAACTTTTTACTATTGAAATCCATATAGGCAATTTACTATGATTTTATAATTTTCACAAGTTTCTATGACCCATGACTGCACTTTTATACAATGTTGGGATGAGGTACAATAAGATGGTGTAGGTGTTTTTGTGGTCACGAAACAATTGAAGCGATCCCCATATGTATTTTGCTCTAATTTTCTTAAAAATACAAAAATTGATTAGTGCAGGTTGCATATTATGACAAACATTTGAATGATTTGAGAATTAAGATATTATTGCTGTCGTGGACGAAATAGAACACTATAGACTTAAAAAACTATATATATTTATAAAATATTGAGTGTCAAAAAAAGAGATGCCACAATTATTATGCCACAAATATATGCCACAATTAACAGTAAAATCCATCATGGTCTTAAAGGGTAATTGAAACTTAATGGTGCTAATTTGGCAGGTGGTTTTTGTTATACATTCCAGATTTTTTCCATTACTCTGTTTGTATCCTCATTACTTTTTTATAGAATACCTGTACCTTATTTCATATGAACCTACAGACCTTAATTAATATTTCACACCAGTATTATTTTCTTATTCTTTATGAAAATAAAACTTTTTTTGGTTATTGACTTATTAATTTTTGAACACCATAGTTATGTGTGGACGTGATTTCATGTTTAGGAATGTTGCTGACAAGTTCAAGAAACCTCCAATGAAAACAGGTATAGTTATATTTACTACACTACAAGTTTAGTTTTTAGGTAACAAAATTAATGTAATAAATGTTGTTAATATTTAGTTAATGATCATTAGAAGAAAAAAATTAAATAACCTGTTCGTATTAACGTCGTTCACATTGCTGCGTACGTGAATCGTTTTAATTACGAATAAACACTTAGAATTTTAATTAAAAACCTTGACATGATATACCACATGTGTGATTTTCGTGACCATTTATAACGCATGATACTCCGCATTCAGACATCTGATGGAAATGTCACGTCATTCTCATTGCAAGACGAAAAACAAGTAACGTCCGTCATTTTCAATGTAATTGTTCTAGAGTTTTTCAGATATTATTATTACTCCTATTTTCATTTGTTCAGATTCACCTTTCTTTGATCGCTATCTTGTTTGTTCACTTTTTTGACCTCTTAGGCCTTTATGGGGAGAAGTTCCTTGATTTTTTGGAGTATACGTTACAAAAAGGTATGTATGTCTTTAGGGTCCGTCAAACATTGTTCTTGGAGTTTATCGGCAGGTAAACGTCAGTCTCTAAGTTAATGGTTCTAGCCGTGACACTTATCCTACAGTCAGAGACGTTACAACTTGTACAAACAGTTTCTTTTAAGTCTTTAGACAAAATTTGTTCAAAATCATTTTAGTCTTTAGTTACAAAGGCATCCGCCGACTCATTTATATTTGCATCATGAAAATTTATGTCTCCATGTTTTAAGTCTTTATTGTATTTGGGAACAATCTGTGTTAGATGTATAATCTATGTCCAGTTTTGGCAAACATTGAAAATGTTGCGATGTCGAATATATATTTATCTCCAGGCTAAGCCATTCGAAATTCTTTGAGTCTGTTTTTGTATGCGACGAGACGATTGCGGGAGCAGGCTGTTCCTTAACAAAAAAGATTTCTTAGTCTTTTCTATGTTCTTCTTCTGCTGTATTACAAAGTTCTTATGCTGGATCACGAGCAACGATAACGGATTACGAGATGATGGTTTATTAAAATTAAAATTGTAACTAATAAATTATTCTCTTTATAGTCAATAATGGATTAAATCTTTGTCTACTAAATAGAATACAAATATCTATTACTCGATACTGTAATTTTAAACTTTGTCAACTCCCTTTGAACATTAAGAATTGTTTTATTATATAATAAATAAAAAAATATATATATTATGACAGTAGGTTATAATGTTAACAACAGACGGAACACTTAAAAAAACAGTTTTATTAAGGTAATGTAATTAAAACTAAAAGTTACAATTAAAACGTATCCTAAGAAACAATGATGATCGATGCCAGATCACATAATTAATAAATCTTAGCATATATATATATATATAAGTATAGTCTAGAGTGCTGGTGCTGAGTACTAACTGGGTTTGCTCACGCAGCGACGACCTGGTGGCTCAGTAGCCATTGCATGTACCTAATATGCTAAGTATAACTGGGGTCGCAGTGACAGCAGTTGCCAAGTAGATAACAATAAAGAACACAGTGTCCACAACTGTTACATTTGTGTCACAATTGTGATTAGTATCAAGTTGTTGAAAGATTGATTATTTTAATTCTTCAGTGATGTTGCATATCTTAATGTTGTATTATCTCTAAAGAATTAAAGCTATTACACCTGGTTTCATGTGGCTTCCGGCCTACACACTGATATCTCAGGATAAGGATCGTTTCATTAAAGAATAGTGTCGTTCTATACCAGCTGGTTTTGTCTCTTTATTAAGGTGGCATTTTATTTGTAAAGTGTATTCCTTTATTCAAATTAAAAGTTTCTTCCTTTATTGCGAGGCATACCAAAGAACTAAATCCAAATAATATTTAGGTATAAAATCGAGAAGCTGATATAAGGTTATGTGAGACTGGAAAAATATTAAACACAGCGTTTAGGACGTGTAAACTAGAGAGCCATAGAATTTGAGGTTTGTTAGTTGGGAGTTTCCGTTGAAGTTATCTTATGTAACGAAATCTCATACTTCCGCGAGTATTCATTTAAATGAAAGTAATATTTACGGATTACCATTATTATTTTTAAAAACTACATGCTTTCGGTTACCAAAATATCGGGACTCGAGAGTATTTAGTTTTTAAAAATAATAAAATACGCGTAGAAATCCGAAAATATTAGTTTCATTTAATCTTATTTATTTGGACCCACCCACTAATGACCGAGTGGTGATACTTTGTAAAAGATTTTGTTTCAGAGTAACACATACCTATGGACAACAGAATCGCAAGTTGGTCACGTAGAAGATGTCATATTGCCGCGGCTGATTTGATAATGAGGCGCGAGCTTTATGAAGTTGTCGCTTAGTCAGAGTCTAGACTGATGCTCGTCGGTTCGGTCTCTACGAGCACAGAGAGCTTCTCGCCACCGTGTGGACCAGTACTTATAAGACGCTTTGCATTTGTCTCACTATAGATTTGTTCTTCGCCGATAACGGAACCATTATTTTTTTTGATGACGCAGTGAAACTCTTTTTGCGAGCCGTCCAGCCGGCATTGGTGGGGCCGGAGGGGGTGTGAGACTGGGCCTGGGCAGGCCCCTACTCACTAAAACCACTGTGAAAGCCTTCGGCCGCTATGTCGGTATACCCTGGATCTGTCAGCGACAGGGCACACCAGCGACTGGCCGGTCTTGACAAAGACCTGACTTACTCCCTCGGAGAATGGGGGCGATCCCTCTTTCGTGGACATGATCGTCTCATAGAAGGAGGACACCGCCAGCGAGGACCTGTCACTCTCGAGCATCTTCTCCGCGATACTCGAAAGCGACAAGTCCACTCCGCCGAGAGCCGCCACGAGGTCTTGGCGCTGCGCAGTCCATCTCGGGCACACTTCGATGGTGTACTAGGCCGAGTACACCGCGCAACCGCACTCATGGCAGCCTTTTCCCGGCTCTCTCCCGGCCGTCTGACACAAGTAATCACCGAAGCACCCATGCCCGGTGAAGACCTGTGTCAGATGGAAAGTGAGGGGTTTGTGTTTCCGTCTCATCCAACGCTCTAGGACCATGCGCAGCGCTGCCGTTGTACGTTTACCGTAGAGCTGCTCCTCCAGGTCCTCCCCCACTCCCGCATAAGGCGCTCCTCCCCTGCCGGCGCACCGCCCGGATCTCCTCCGACGAAGGGTTCTCACCGAGCGCCCTCCTAACCCAGATAACGGAACCATGGTCAATGATGGTCTATATAAAAAGATATTATAAAAAGAAAATTATAAATAGTTGGTCAAGTGTCTATTATGATACACCTTTTGAAGCCAAAGAGCCGGAGATTACAAATCGTTACTGACACATACTATGAATAAGCTTTTGACCGATAAAGTTATATCATTTTCAAACTAATTTTGCAAAACGGCCTGTCTTTAAGGCTTTTCAGTCAGAAACATGTACGGTGTGAGTTTACAGGGGAATAAACAAGCCTATAGTTGTTTTAGGCACCGTCCAAAACAAACATTCGTCTTTCGGACCTCCCCAAGGACATAATGAGCTTGTATTTTTACGTACATTAAAGGTAAACAACTTCCAACATTAACGTCTCGTAATGTTTGTTGTCAATGAAAAGATTTTTCTCTTTGTTTCTGTTGTATTGTAAATTCTATTATAACCGTCGATCAAAACCCATTATTGCAAATTTATTGCTCTTACTCATAAAATTACAAAAGCTTTAAGATTAACAAGATTCCCTAAAATGTATTGTGTCTATTTGAGTAATTAGTCGACAGTTGGTTTATTTTGGCTAAGAACACATAATTTTACTAACCAAACATAGAGTGTTGAAGTATTTGACTGGAGAATATATTAATATTTCTGAGAAAATGTGAATATTCTGTTTGTATTTTAATGTTTTGAAAAGTTATATTACTTAGTTAAATCAAAAGTATGCGAGTACCTAAAACAGAAGAGAATTAATTTAAGAGGTCATTAGCAGTCACAGATCGATCGATAGTTCGAAATCTTTTTTTTTGTCTTAAATTAAAGTCGTTTAAGTTTTAGCTAGTCTTTGTATTTCAATATTTTAGTTTTGTATTTAGCGCCATCTCGTGGAACTGTGATACATAATTCAGTGATATGGCGAGCGAAAGTTGTTCGTCGTGTAATTGTCAAGTTTGTTTTCACTTTTATAATAACTTGGATACTGCATATTATATTAGTTGAACCAAAAACATTTTGTAAAATAAGCAAAAAATATACTATTACAACAATATCACACCGATTGGCTATTTACAGTCGTAGAGTTAAATTTGAAATATACAAATCGTGTCAGAATTTAAAGTATTTAAGAAAAAAATTCACTTAAGTGTTCTGTAAATATTTTTTGGCACTGTTTTTGTTTTCAAACTTATATAAAATAAAGCCATAGAAAGAACGCCAAAAGAAAGCCATAGTTTTAAAGCCAAACTTTAAAGCGCTTCAAAGCGCTTAACTTAACGTCCGTCGGCGATTTCTTAGTGAAAACAAAAAGTTTTACTCCATTGTCCGCTATATCATAAAAAGCCTTACACACTCTCACATTACGAGTACAAACGCACTGAAAACACTCAAATATTTAAAGTCGCTCAATATTTAATAACCGTGTCAAATAAAAAACGTTACAGTAGCTTGAAACACGAACATGAAGAATTTTAGAAGTTGATTGGCGTATTGCTATTTTATATTTCCTTTCTTTACATTGAGATTATTTTTATTGTTCCGTCTGTATAGACGCTTGTCCCGTTGATATATGCTCTGAATTTTAATTTGACGGAGACGAGCAAAGCTAAAAAGGCTTCAAATAAATAAAATACGAAACATAAACATTTACAACTTGTCCTCAATTTATAACATCATAAACCAGGTCACGTGTCACGCGGTGTCATGTGTGTCTGTGTGACTCGCTGTCTGTTGCACACTGTACAATTGCCCTTTTTATAACATATCACACATTCATATATATGAATATATACGTGTTTGATTACTTAATTTTTTTTTTTATGAATAATGTTTTAAATTACCTAATGAATTAAAGAGTAACGTAGGCAAATTAATTAAGACAAAAATCGGAAGTAAGTATAATGTTGATATGTAAGTATATTATTAAATATAACATTAATAAAATAATACTTTGATGGAAGTAAAACTTCGTCTATACTATAATATTTGCCTAAAAATAGTGCCATCCCAAATTCAATACCTGAAACTATGAAGGTTGAGAAGGAAATTGAACGAACATGACTCTCTGGCGTACCGATGTCATGTCTTCCGACGGGATAAAAGAAACTTTTAATCATCGAAATAAATATATTCCAGGGAAGCTCGGTTAGCTTTTAACGAACTGAAGATGAATTGTAAAAAACAATGTTAAAATAACACTATTATATTTAAAATTCCTACTCGAATTCGTATATTCATACATAATTTTATATAGATATATATATATATTTAATTCAATTCTTAGAATTGTTTTACATTAAATTTGACCAAGTAGCGATATGGTGCGAACAATGCGGCCTCTATGAAACTGGGTTAGGTGAGGATTGATCTTTTTCAATAAACGCACGAACCGACGGAGTTAATGTGGCTCGTTACTAGCGGGATACACTTCAATTGTCAAATTATAATTATTTATTAGCATTAAGATATATCTGCAATCGTTATGTGTTTCAAACTTCAAGTAACAAGTTAAACTGTTCTGCCTTACATCACTATATCATGAGAATTCCATTGAAGTTTTTCGTGTTCGAGTATTTTTGTTCAACGACCCTCCATCTTCTGGTGTAACGTATCGAGGCAGCGTCCTGCTACATACTTCCAGTGTCGCTTCTGAAACTACAGCTTCTGCGGATAGAGGGAGGCGCCGTTAGAGCGCAGTACGTGTCGTTGCTTGTGTGCCTGTGTGTGTGAGTGTTCGTGTGAGGAATACGCACACAGCTGCACATTTCGCAGAAGCTCGTCTAGCGAGGTCGCCCACCTAGGTCTGGTGTAGGTACAGTGTGCGCGCGCAGTCCCTCGCCCCTCGCGTTCGATTTTCCGTCCGGGCGACGGTGGCGGCGCGTTGCATAACCGAGAGACCACACTCCGCGCGCGATCCCGCTCCGAGCGAACGCCGCGAGCGCGACACACGCGCCCACACGCGCCCACAAGCGCCCACCCGCGCCCACGAGCGCTCACGAGCGCCGTCACGCGATACGTCGCGCCCTTTACGTAACGCGCGAAAGGATAGTCTTCGGAGTGGTATCCTGAGTGTGCTTCGTATTGTCCCGACTGCTGGTGATAGTCGGGTGGTAGCGGCCGACGGTGGCCGGTAGGTGTCGCAGTGCGCGTTCTTTGTCCAGGCGGTGGTGGCGGTGGTGGCCTCGCGTGTTGAATAATAGAGGCGGAGGCTGTCCTCTGGTCGCTATCGACCCCGCTCGCCTCAACCTCAAGTATTACGGAGGCAAGGACGCCTCGCTGGCTACCGCCGCCGCCGCCACACACAACCACATCCCTGCCATTACTTTCCAACTTATCTTTACACGTATATTTTTTTTTTGTCTTGTAAAGGTAACGATATGAAAAATAGCTTATCATGCTGTAGTATATGTATCAGGTAATGTTAGCTTGACGTGCTTGTCATTATGTTGAGGCTTATTAGCAGTGATATTAGATATAAACTCATATAATGAATATTCAAAGATTAACAACATATATATTTGAACGAGAACGCTTTTTAATTAATTCCATTTATATGTAGGACTTTCACCATCTTATCAAAGCGCCAAGGTGACTTACACCGCGTGATTACGTAAACCTCTAAATATGATAAGCATTGTTTATTACATAACTTAACATTTTCTGTCTCCGCAAGTCCTTATTCAAGCTGTAGAGTAAGTCCGAGAATATTAAGTCATTTGTCTCGACTACACAAACCGTAGCCGCGTAGAGCCGGTGTAGCAATCACCTACGACAATTAACTACATTTGAATTTTCTTTCGCGAATTGTTGATTTTATGAATGAATGTTATCAACTTCTGGGTTTTAATTTAAAAAATAAACAAAGATAAAGAAGAATTAGGGATTTTTTTTTTCGAAAATTACTTCATACAAAATAACCAAGCCAAGGTTTTCTCTTATAACAGAATTGTAACCCAATAAAAATTCTTGCTTGAATTTTTTAAGATGAGAGATCCGAGGACTTGCGTAATCTTGTAAGGTCGTATAAAATAATTTGGTTAATAATGTTCTGGAGACCTCGAAAATATTTTACGTTTAAATCTTTATATGTTTTATGTTGAATTATTTTCAAAGAAACGAAAATTAAGTACACAACATTAAAATATATTATAAATATATAATAATCACTCAGGAGTTTTAAATATAAGTGTAACAAACATATATACATACATCTAGTTGTAACTCATATATGTAGTTTCATAACAATATTCATAGGATTCTAAGCTAGTACCACTAGATATATATATATATATATATATCTAGTGGTACTAGCTATATATATATATATATATATATATATATATATATATATATACAATATCATTTTGACAAAAGAAAAAAAAATCATTTATAGTACTGTATTTGTAGAGTAATATTGTCAACATTACTGCTATTAGTATAGTCATCTCGATTTTAGTTTTTGGAGTAAAAAACACATATATTTTATAGCAAATATCTCGTAAGAATTTTTATATATCAATGACGATAACTAGAAGATCTCCTCGGTGTAACGTACAAAGAATGAACACCCTTTATTCAATGCCACAGATATATTGAACAAGGTTCGTATAAATGGGTCTTTTTTGTTTTGTTATTACATTTATTATTTGTTTCAAATTGTATACGTGTATAATCTTTTATATGGATTAAAGGTCTTAGGTCTCTCTGTTATTTTTTAGGTCTTAAATATCTCTTCTTATCTTATCTTAAAAAAAAATTCACATATAATTTTAAACATGTTTTTAAAGGAAAATTGTCTTTAAGTCCTATCGCAATAACGCGCTTATAATATTTTTGATTTTTAATAAAATTTAAACACTCATTTAAATCGATTCAATGTAGATGTGATGTACATAAGAAGTCAAAACATTTTCTAACAATGCCTTTTGTGATAACGTGGATTAAATCCTTTTAATAAGACCATCTCACCTTGACATACATGTGTCTTTATATTTTACAACGGCAACATTGTATTACAAAAAAATAAATATTATGAGGAATTCTAGAGATCGCCTTTGTTTTGAATGTTAAATAGGTTACGTGGGATTGAAAAACAAGATACGACGGTTCACAATATATAATTATTTCAAACGAAAATGTATTTTAAATATACGCGGATGTTTATTTTAAGCTTTTGTATCGAGTGTGTTACGAAAAGATATTAGCGCTTACATATAAAATGTATCATTTCATTGTTATTAAAATTAAAATATTTTTTTGAATAAATATTGAAAGAGTGTCGGAACAAACAAAGAACTCGATCGATGTCGGACTAATGGCGCTCGAGCCTTTCCGTAGCCTCTATTAATGCCTTAATTTTTTTCCATATTAAAATGAGAATCAAAACGTAGGAGAATAAAATAAAAATGGTTAATATTCCTTTATAAATATATAAAGGGTAAAATAATTTTCTGTGACAAGTAACAGTGTCCAAGTAACAGGTAAAGAGACAGGGAAAAGAGATTGTTTGATGACTTTGAATTTTCAATAGTTTTAGATCTAGTTATTAATAAAATATGATTAGTCCTTGTTTCATATTTTTTTATATTTATCTTACAGATAATAAAACAAGAAATATATAAATAATCACATCTTTCATTACGACAAATCCCAGTTGTATAATATCGAAGCACGCGAGTTGAAATTAAAAAACTGTATCTCCAAAGCACTTACTACATACGAACACTTGTGCTAGAAACTTTTTCTAATGCGTGCTTTAACGTTATTTTTTTTTTGTAACTTACGTATTTATTTATCAAAAAATAAAAATAAAATGAAAATGAAAAGACTCCACTTATTTTTAATACATTTTTACTTACTTTCAGATAATATTTTTATTCGATATAATAAAACGTGCAAGTCTTTAATAAATACACTGCGGCAAATATAACCTTGCAATCATCGTTACAAAAGGTCCTAATTTAAAACAAACTAACATGAACTGGACTTGCGGCTTGCATGTACAGCTTGAAGTGTATCGTAAGACATTTAAATCGTGCGATTAAAAGGTCTGCTAGTGTAAAGTAAGTTTAGGACAACAGGTCATGAGAGATCTCTATTAAATATTAAATACAGATACGAAAAAATATAATTTTTTTTATCCACACGATCACGGCATCATAAATTAAGCCAGTATTATTAGTATTACCTTTTTTAACCACTGCAGTATTTTACTATTGAAATTGCGTATTTTTACTGCTTGATTTCCTCTCGATGTAATGTTTCTTGCCATTATCACAAGATAATAAGCAAACAGTTTTACGTTAATATTCTGTCGCAATGCGTAAATTCTCTTCAGACAGCCGCACTTCATGTGATGAAATCCCATGACTTTAGATCTATACATCAGGATATCTCTCTAACCTCATCTATTCTTGGTCTCAGAATATATATATATATATAAATGGCCATAAATATTCGGTCAAATACTTCATTTATACTGATTGATTTACTATAACTCCATTCGTCTCTAACATTATTTCGTGATTAAATGAAAATATTGTATCTAAATGTTTAAGTAGAAAAGAGGGTTCATACAAAAGGTTTATGTTCATTTAAATGAAACTAATATATTTTCGGTTATACTACGCGGATTTTATTATTTTAAAACTACACACTCCCGACAATTCGGTTATTTTTCAGCAACCGTGATCACGGGCAGACGAGATGTAAGATCTCATTATTAGGTTTCTGTTGTTAAAATTAATACTTTAACTTAACGATACATTAAAAAATATTATTTGATTTTGCCAATGAATTTTTAAGCCATAACAAATTTATATAAAATAACAAAAACTAACAGTCTTGTTGTTAAACCTTCCAGGTTTTTTTCTGTTCTAAATGAAACTAGTGTTATTCAGATTTACTACGCGGATTTTATTATTTTATAACTACATAATCCCGACGTTTCGGTTACTTTGCTTTTTTTCTGTTCTTCAAGGTATTATAAGCTACACTTGCGTACTGTGGCTGGCCTTGTGCTCTTTAGATACCTTAAAGAATGAGACCCCCATCTTATGTTGACCTGGACCATTGACGGTTTAGAGTTTCGAGGTCGTACTTAAAAAACTGAAGGTGAGATAAGGATTGATCAATATGCTCCAAAGCACTTCGCTTGATAGTACCGATACATGATTCGTGACAAATTATTGATGAAAAAAATTACTTGTTACCTTGTCATATTAAAAACTACTGAAAGTTTATTCGCCTCAAAAAGAATATTTGATTCGACAAACATAGAGATATTAATTTTTTAAAGAGGAGTTGCTTTATAAAAGTTAGTTTAAAAATTAGAATCGTCATTAAAAATTATGTCTGGTCTCATTTATATAACATTATCTGTTTCTGAAGACCACGACGCTTTAAATATTGCTATTTCTTATTTCACAACACGATGTGGATAAACGTGTGGTAAGCGTGGTAATCGGAGTATATCAAGGGGTTTATACATTGATTCTCATGAATGAAATTATTATGATGTACTTACTCGTCATGACAACGAAGTAAATATATATTTCTAGTTGAAAGTTTTTTTTATTTAACTAATGAATAAATGCTGTTCGGGTCTCAAACACTACTAGATTTTATAAAATGTGTGCATTTCTATGTACCCTGCATATTAACTTTTATATAATAAGTTTAGTAGTTTGTTAAATGAAAGACAAACGTACACGTAAAAAGATGACGCATTCATATTAGTGAATGTCGTCGTTAAAAGGCTTTTTAAATGTGTTGTTTGTTGTTGCTTAAAATTTTAGTGTTGTTATAAACTGAACTGTACGTTATACAGTTTTTTTACGAACATTTTCTCTAAAATTATGAATATGTTTTGGGACAAATAAAATCAATTTTATTATTATCTTAGTGTTATAACAAGGTGAAATAAAAACTTATCATTTATTAGGGATTCAATTACAAACACACAAACAGGCGCATAGACGAAATATTTTTAACCAGGCTTTCAGTTGCCTCGAGTATAATTCTGTTGACTTAGCGTTTCATAATATATAAATAAATTTAACATGTAGAATTCAATGCAGATAAAATTATAAATACGAGATCATCATTTATCATGACATATATTTACATATTACGAGTATTTGTAACAAAAAATTAGATGATTCATTTCTTCCGGATAACGTTCACTGATGCCTCAGACGGCGTACTATGAGGGGGAAATATCAAATTGGGGCAAACAACGTAAGTGTCCAGTACATTTTTCTAAAGAACACTCGTGTTTATTTAAAATTAAAACGATTTATTTTCAATTAGTTGAACATATTTATTTTTTTAAGTTCTAAGTGGTATAATTACTTATCCTTTATATCTTACCTTCTATTACCATACATTTTGATGAGCATCCACGCTATTACCGATAGAATTTGTTTACTTAGAAAGGACAGTATCCTGGTTTCTATCATAAGTAAATAACCTCACTGAACTTTAAATCACAAAATAAATTATGTATTAATAAAAAATATATGTTTTCAAAAATTCGAATTTATCCTCAGTATTAATGCAATGTTATAGAGACAGTAGTTTTCTCATTGCCATGAATTTTTTTCAAATACAATTTTCATATCAATGAAATCTTGCCACAGATTTAAAATATTTTTTGTCCATCGATTATTTACTATAAATATAAAATGCAGGCTGTATTCATATAAACATACATATATGTAAGATAATGAACGTAAGTCAAAGAATAATTTTCACTGATAAATAAGTTTTAATAAGAAAAATTTTATATGTATAATCTATATAGTTATAACTATATATAACTAGGTTTTTCCCGCGACTTCGTCCGCGTTATTCCGCCCTAGAGGCCATAAATAACAAGATATTGGAATTTATTAATTATTTTTATTTCTTTTCCGATCTTACAGAATTAAATATCCTACGTCTCCGTCTCCTAGTTCTAAGCTATCTCCCCACCAATTTTCAACCTTACCCCTACAGCCGTTCTTGAGTTATAAATAGTGTAACTAACACAACTGTCTTTTACATATATATCAAATTAGATATTTAGTCATATTTGAACTGATGAAGCAATAAGTTGGAGGTTTTTATGTGACCATAAAGATATCATCGCATTTTCGAAAGCAAAACATTTTATCTCTTCCTCAGTGACTCAGTCTTTGCCAATAGGGCTAATAGCAAGTGACGAGTTTTAAAAAAGCCCTACTTGAATTTAATTTTATTACAGCAGATTTACAAAATCCATTTTAAGTGTTTTCAATGAGTTTATTATTCGTATTGTTACGGGATAATTTTCTATCTTCTATGTCTCTTTAACTCTATTTAACAATTTCATCATCGGGAGACCAGACGCATGAGGAGTATCCATCCTTTCGTCATATATCTTCCTCGCATCTAGACGTAGCGTAACGCTTCCTCCTTTCCCATGCGCATAGCAAGGGATTGGAACAGTTTGCCTGAGTCTGAGTTTACTTACACCTTCAATTTGGGGTGTCATAAAGGAAAAAGCCGATAGGCTAATAACGCGATAGTATGTTTACCACCTCCATGTAGATGTCCATTCCAACAGGTGAAAGGAATATCAAAAAAATTTAAAATGATAAATTATAAACATCTGACGGTGAGAGCAGAAAAGAAAAGTGATAGTTGATTTAAATGACCTCCTTAATATTTTACAAAACGGGTAAAAATTTTGCAAGTTAAAGTGAAAATCCATAACAATTTTAATTATACTTAAGTGACACTTTTAAAGTACCTCGCGAATTTCTAGCCACGAATTTTATGCAGAGAGAGCGAGGAAAATTTTTTTGTTCCATTAAAATTTAAAGACAACTTATTTGTATTTTATTTGGTTTCATTTATATTTTATTTAAAGTAATTGCTTTAGTGATTTTCATACTCTTTAAATCTTGACGTTACTATAAATGGGGTTATTATTACTTTTATTTTAAAAGCAATTTTATTAAATTCAAATAAAATAATGTATTTTTATTGTTAGCACTGTTAGGGAGTTAATTTATCTTTAATTGCTACAAATAAAAAACAAATTAAATGTCCATAAAATACATAAACCATAAAAAAATAACGAAAAACCGAACTCTTTTCCCATTACTAATTTTACGATTGTTCGTATTAGTTATTTACTATTTTTTCTATAAAAATTGTTGAGTACCAATGTCAAAATTTATCACTAGTTGGCAGCAATCGGACGAATGAATGGCGAACAAAAATCTTTAGCTCTTACAACAATAGAAATGTGATGATTCGATTATGATAATAAAAAAGAGGTTTTCAATTCGACTCTACGTTATTTCCGTTTTTTTTTGTATTGATATTATGACATTAAAATTAATCTCAAAATACAGACAATATCTTATATAAACATTTAGTAGTGAAATCTGTCCTAGCTTCATTATTTATTACGTAACTATCGATTTTGTCTATTGTTTTGCCATTTGAGTCGTTCTAATTCTTACACTTACACCATATTTCTGTTTTTTATTATAAATTTAATACTTTCTCTCTCCTTAGCTCGAAAATAATCTTAAAAAAATATTAATACATATACCAGATTATAGTATATAAAGAGGTTAGTCTGCGTTAATATCCTAGAGATTTATTTTTAGTAAAATAACAGAAGTGTATTAGTATGCCCACGCCCATGTGTTCTTTCAGCTGTATGGCTTCCTGAATACGAAAAGTCTTCCAAATGGGTTTTTTTGTTTTTGTTTGGTCGAATGACACACACGAGTACACTCTGTGTAAACCTTCGTCTGTGTAATATAATTTCAAAGCAGGACTTTTCTGGTTAACTAAAATGTTAACCTAGCCGAAATTAAGGAATTAAATGCAAAAATAAAAGTGTGTTGTTAATTAACTTAATTAGTAACGTCAAAAAGAATGTTACAATGTAGATTTAGTGACAATTCAAAAAGACGAGAAAAGTTGAAAAGTTGTTCATTTACTTTTCAATAATTTTTAACAAAGAGTATCAGTTTCATGTTTTTTTTTTTGGTAAAAGTCTATTGGCCAGTATTTTTTTATTCATCATAGTCGGCTGTACAAAATCTACCACGCGTGTAATGATTTTAGTTGATATAAATTGCGGTAAAACATGCTAGCACAATTTCAAATAATAAAACAAGTCAATTTGGAAGTAATAAAATCGGTTTCATGCAAATTTTTAATAATAATTTTTCTTCCAGGACTAATATTAATGAGCGGCGAAAAATTTAGGTTGTCCAAGTCACTTGTTGACCTTAACTTGTCAACCTTGCGCTAAGTACCAAGGATCCTCCGATAGGTCACGTTGTTCAAAGCTTTGAGAGATGAGTACTGCTCATTGAAAGATTGTGAAACGTAGTCTCTTTATGTGTACATTCATTGGAATTCAATTGCTCCTAGTCTCTAGTGGTGTAACTCAGCATTAGCTTTTGTTTAAGTTGTAATATCCACCAGTAAAAATTAAATGATGTGCTTTGATAGGTACAAGTCTTTATTTATAATTTTAATCAAAACGTAAGCCTGTAATACAGAAAATTAAACACCACTGATTTGTACTCACATCGCAAAAAAAATATAATTTTTCTATGATGAACTTATTGTTAAGGTGATTATTACATGCGTCAATGAAAAGGAAATCGCGATGAAAATATCCAATCTCTCAGTTATATTCTAAATTTATTAATGATGGTATACCTCTGGTTAAACATAGAGCCCTTGAAATGATGCCGAATAGCAATCTCGGCTTTCGAACTCCATTTTTGACATGCATTTGTGCGGATGTATTTTGTCTTATAATTTTGTGTTCTATAAACTGTAACGACTTAATATTAATATTTATTACCAGTCTAATATGTCATAAATATATGAACAATTAATTTCCCTCTCCATAAAATCTTGATTGTCAAAGAGTTTCGCAAAAACAAGCAATCCCAAGGGAGGTCCGTAAAGCAAATAACAGGAAAGTAGATGCATGCCTCATGCTTTCACAAAATGGACCAGATATATCAAGTATTTTTACGATTCGAGTCAATTTCAATAAGAAATTGAATTGGGGATGTAGAAGTGATCCGCACCTTTATAAATATTATACAAGATTTAAGCCACGACTTCGTTTAGATGTTTGAATTTCCGATCGGACTCGAAGCGATCTGATATTGATGACATTCAAACAAACCAGCATCATTACTGTTTTTAAATAAAAAATATCTCCGCACATTTTAATAATTTATTAACATTTAACATACACGCATGTGTACGAAAAATTCTTCGGATTTACATTAGGTGTACATGATTTGGAAGGTGATCTGAGGCTGTATTGAAATTAAAAATGTTTTTTAATTTCGATACAGCCTCAATTGGTTTGTAAATTAAAAACTTGTAAGATAAAATATAACCTTGCACAATAATAATAAAATAAACGTCTGAATCGCGAATAAGAAACATTTAAATTAGTTTGTTATTTTTGTTTTATCGCATGTAGTTAAGGTAATTAATAATATTTTAACTAAACCTGTAGGATAAGTAAATAAAAATAATATTTTCTCACTATTAATCGGACAAAGACTTAATCTATATAACATAACAAAGACTATTTCACTAAGAGAAAGCGTAATTCCTGAGGAACGCAAAATCTAACAATAAGCGCGATCATTCTGTGGGCGTTCAAGTATTATGTTGTCAATACAGTTCAATAATATAACTATTGTTAGCGAAAAAAATTCTAGTGAATCTTTGAAGAACAAATAATTTATATACAATTTGAAATTTTAACAAATGTGTCACTTTCCGTGCTCACATTATTATTATGCTGTCCAAATATCTCGCTTCACGTATTTTCATATATTTTATCAAATTAATACGACATAAAAGACTTTCGTTTTATTTTTAATATGGAGTTGGATTCTCTGTTTGCGTGTGTCATGGCCGTTAAAACGTTGATAAATATATTTAAACGAGGTTTTAATAATAAGGTTTAAGGCACACGTATTGTTGAGGTATGCCAGCACTAAATGCTTCCACGTAATTTTATACTTATTGTTAAATAGTCTTCAATTTTATATGTCCTCCAAACAGGGTTAAACAATTTTTTTTTTTTTTGATTTTGTATAATAATTTTTTTTTCTCAAAATTTCATAATTATTGGGTGAATGAATATAAAAAGTAGTAAGCAAAATATTCATAATAAAATCTTTCGAACTATTGAGGATCGAGAAATAACAAAATAGTAATTAATTAATTAATGAAGGTACATAAACAATTCTGGAGGGAAACTTTAATTGCGGCATCAGTCATCGCTATTATTAATGCGAACAGGCGACTGGCACGACCCGAACTTTGCATAAAACAGTTCCCACAGAAATCGTTAGCACATAAAGACACGAATCATCATCATTGGAGCATAAAAGCTAAACGTCTCGTTAAAAATCGGAATGCTATTATGCTAGTAAATTTTGTTTATGTTGTAACGACTACGGGGCGGTATGAGACGCGCCGTGTGTTTTAATTTGGTCGGGTACGCGTAGTTGTACGCAGTCCCGCAGGCCGCAGTGACGCCTGAAACGGTGAACCTTGAAACCCCCTCAGACCCCCTCTGCCCCTCAACCCCTCAACCCACTCCCCGCCGGCCTCGAAATAACCTCCTTTAGTTTTCTCTATCATTGTAACGTACAACTAATTTTTAATTCTATTTTGAATGACGTATTCACAACTCTTATCTATTAATATCAAGTCTGAATTCTACAATATTTTAGTAAATTTAGGAAAAATAAATGACATTTTACTTCCGGATAAGGTGAAACAGTAGGGTTATTTTGAATTCTAAAAACCTTTGAGACCGCATGGGTAACCGAGTCAAGTCAGCTTGTCTTGTTTTTTACCGGCCTTCGCTCTCAAAAAAGTAAAGGGTTTGAAAGGTAAACATTTTCGAAAATAGAGAACAATGAGCTAATCTCCAAATGACTTGAATAAGCAACTAAATCAATAGATTCTTGAATAAAAATACACATATTAAATCTTCTCTTCGTACACAGTGAAGAATGCTGATTTTAAAGCTAATATCCTGGTAAGAGCTACTCGAGGGGCTCAGATTGACTGAGATCAATGGAATTAAAATTCAAGGCTCGATTGCTATATTCGTCCTTATTCGTCGTCTGTTCTTTGAGATAGTCTTTGATGTATTTTAATGATGGCATACAATAAACGTAATACTTTTTGTGATCAATTATATTGTACTAATATAGTCTTGTAAATTATGTTTAAATCTTAACATACATTATATATT
Source organism: Danaus plexippus (assembly GCF_018135715.1). NCBI lineage: Eukaryota > Metazoa > Arthropoda > Insecta > Lepidoptera > Nymphalidae > Danaus > Danaus plexippus. Next base: position 5,673,373 of record NC_083549.1, read on the forward strand.
AGTGATAGAAAATCTCGATGTAAAGACCGTTAATCAGTGTTGGTTACCGATAAATTGGCTGTGAAGAACAGTCATACACGATGATTACAGATGTAAGGAATTCCCCTGTTTTGCGGTTAGTGAGGTTGTCGGTGTGGCTGGCACGCTTCGTAACTCAGAAACTAGGTCACTGGGGGAGTGTTAGTTCGATCTATTATTAATACAATTATATTTTTTTATTGGATGTAATAATCTGGCGTGTCGTTTAAGTTTATATAACCGTTCATATGCTTTCAACCACAGTAACACAATACTATAACTTAGAATATCTGCAATGCAGATTACATTACACGAGAACGAGTCTAAGCCGAAATAATGTTTTTTTTTTTTTATTTATTCGAGCGTTAACTATTATTTTATATTAACTTATATATGTTATTAATAAAACAGTGAAAAAATTGCACAAAATAAGGTATGGCATTTTAGTTTTATACAAATAAGTTTTAATTTAAATATATGTCATAAATATTCGATTCCTTATAAAAGAGCAATTTGAATTAAAAAAAAATAATAGTCATTATGAGGTCACCGTAATCAGTCCGTGAAAAAATACAGAACAACTAAAAAGTAACGGTAATATATTGATATAAATATAGCTTTACATATACGGAATGAGGACAAACAGAGCGAATCAATTTTAGCCAGTCAATTGGCGTGTAGTCGTATTGACTACTCAGGAGCTTTATCCCCGAATACATTCACTCAATAAGTTTATTAATTTCATTCGGCTCTTGATATTTCCAGAAATTACCAGTTCATATAACGATTGTCAATAACCAACCAATTATAAAACCACTTCAATTACAATGATTTTCTTTTTTTTCTGTTTCATATTTTTTATAACAGTACAAGGCTTAACGCATTCAGGCGATCTTTATATATTTTTTTTATTTAAAGAGGATGTATACTATTAATTGTTTAAAAAATATGTACATCTTTATTTTTAAAGAAAATTTAACTGGATAGGTTTTAAAGTATGGCTAGGGGAAAGAAAATGAGCGTTTTTATATTATATTCAATATCCAGTAAGAGTTTACATGATATAACATTTTTCTGTATATAGCATAATATTTTTTTTTGTTCTCGTTGGCGCGGGCATTGTCTATTGGGGCAAGGCCACGATATACGGCATTGATCGAACTGGTCTACAATGATGACACCGGAGGGCACAGATATTACAAAAATACTTTATTGTTTTTTTTTAATTTATTTTTTATTATTATACGAATCATGCAAAACTGGCACATAGTAAATATAAAGGTATAATATTTAGTTAAACCTTCATATATACTTATATAATTAGAAATACAGATAAATATTACGAATATTAATTTGTATGTATGTAATTTTTACCATAGCATGGACCAGATTTAAACATTAATACACTGGTCACTGAATACAAATATATATTTAAGATGTGTTTAAAACGCCTATGTCTTCATTGAAGTCAATTGATTTAATGTATTATATCAGATAAATTACATCACTAAACTTCCACATAAGTAACTAACATTTTGAGCTTCCTCTTTGTCTATAAAGCGCTTCTCGTAGACGGCGGGTCTCTTTCGAAATTGCCGCATCAACACGCTACAGCGCTACAGCGCTTTATTCTTGGTGTCACGGAATATGGGACATTGCTTCGCCCATTGAAATGAATTTCTCTTTTAGATCTTTGAAATTCAACCTTTTCATTTTCCTCTTACAAAAAACACATTCCTCGATATTATCATGTTCTGAATGAGCAACTAAAAACATTTTAATTATTAATTCAAATTAATAACTTCGTTCTAATATTATTTTAATATCATTTATGTATTCGTTTACATAAAAGCTGTCACTGCTTATATCGATTGGGTTTACAAAGTTATTGTCTTTGTTTCTAAAGCTATCGATATATTCTGTTTCAATATTACGTATGCAATAGACAGGATTCAGAATATATTATTTTTAGCTACCAATATTGTCTATATTTAGCATCTCTCGTGCAATTGCGGTTTCCCGGTCAGATGCGATAATTATATATGTATAGAACTACTTCAATATATATATATTGACGTAGTTCTTTGTAGGATATATATTTGAATGTGTTTTAGATAATAGAATATTACTTTACGATATTATATGTCTTTGTGCGGTTAAAATCCGTCCACACCTTTTCTGTTCCAGTCTTTCTTTGAGCCGCGAACTAGTTCTAAATAGTTCCATTCTCAGTTCCTCCTCAAATGAGCGCCGCATGCATAATCCACACTTGAACACCTCGCTTCACGTTCAAGATTCTTTGACGTGTCAGCATTAAGCTACCTCTTTTCTGTTTTCCTATCAGAGACATAATTAATACAACATCAAAATTTCATAACGGTTCCAATGCTGAGGAAATTCGTTGTAAATTTTTTTATTCACAGTAAATTCATTTCATTTTTGTTTAATTTTATTTCTAAATATTTTTTTATGTCTCGTCACATTCAGAATAATGTTTGTCTCTTTATATTACACCTCTCGTGTTTTTCTGTCTAGACAAACAGAATGTTCAAACAATTATATCAGTTAAATTGTGAATGAATACGTTATACTTTCTGCAGTCAATATTTCAGTAACGTCTTATATTTATTTATGTTCGTGAGGATCTATCTTGGAGGAGCTATCTTGGAGTGGCGTCTTATACTGAGTGAGTAAATATACAAGTTAAAAACGTCTTGAGATCCTTGGATAACTTTAAGCTTTAAATGTTAAAGATAACCTTCCATTAATAATAGTTTCAGTAAAAATAATATCGTTTTGCAAGTAATGTGATTGATTCTTTATTTTTACATAACGAGTTACGGATAACCGCTTGATGTTGTCAAATTTCATTTTCCGATTAAATTGTGATATAAAATTTTATTACTAAAGTTACTTAAAAGGTATTTGAATATATTCAGACTGTAATAAGCTAAGCTTATGTAAAATGAACCATGCTATCAATAATTCATGGAATCTTTTAAACAGAAATTGAAAATGTATGCAATTAGCATCTTAGTACTCGGAGCACCAACTACGTACATCGCACGTGTGGACTCAATTTAGCAATAGTTATAGCTATACTTAGCTAAATTAGCAAATAATACATCGTGTGGATATCGATCGGAGAGAACCTGCAAATACTGAGGTCATGCAGCAGGTTATCTACCGCTGACCGGGTCGGGCGGATCGATCGCCCTGTAGTTAGACGCCAAATGCCATTGTGTCGAACAGCTCAACTTTTTTCTTGTACTATTATTGTTTTATAGATTTGAAAGCATTTATTTCCGTCAAATGTTTTTTTTTATTTCTGACATTACTTGCAAGAACGTCCACGGTATATTCTGCCAATGTCGTTATTATTATCACATATTAATAAATTTGAATTTTTTTACTAATCCATCAAAAATAAATGTAAAATTTTTAAATTTTATAGTTATTTTTACGATTGATTTTTTTTATTGCTGTAACCTTGTTTTACGTTACTATGCGTGACATTAAGCGCAATTAGCTTTGTAAATAGTAAATTATGTTACGTTTTATAGAGGTGAATCATTCAATTGAGGAGGATGTTATTAGGTTAAATTACTTGATGTTTCAAGGCACATTTAATAATGGACATTACAGAGTAGTATTTTGGCATTACAGTAAATTTTAAATTTATTCAGCGTTACGTCTGTGTGGTTATATATTGACATTGACGTTTCTCTACGCATTTGATGCGATGCGGTATCTACGACAGTAAATACGGGTCATAAAGTATCTAGGCTGTGTACAAGTTAAAATTAGTAAACCTTTGTTACAAAACATTTATAATATATTTTTGAAGTGCCCCTCAAACCCATTTTCGTAATGAAAAATCTCATGTTACATTTGGCGCCAAATTATTTCTGCTATGCACTGAAAATATGAGCATTCGTGCTTAAGTGGCCAAAGCACTCTCGTTAGCGAAATTTAAAAGTGAACTGAATCTTTGGTAATTATTGTGGAGTATGTATTTAGCGAAATTCACATGCAGTTAGTTATATGATGTAACTAAATTTACAGTTTATACATACATTTAAATTTGACAGCTTTTGTTGTATCAGTTTACTTTTATATTGTAGCATTTCGTTGTTTCATGTAATAAATTTCTGCTGTCCATTTTTTTTTTGAAGCAATGCTTTTTGGGTCATAAATTGTTACCTGATAAATGAAATGTAAATAAAAAACATATAGTAATTTTTAATAACATCACGGCTGTTGTTTTGCTATCTTCCGTATGTTCTGTTATATTGAAATACAATTTATAACTTATTTATATAAAACACATACATTTCAATTCCTTAATAGTTAATAGTTTTCTTATTCCTGTTCAAAGTCAAAAATATCAGGTGAAATTTTGTATCAACAAAGAAATTAACACCTTAACTAGGGTTCACGATTCAAGACCAGCCCGAGTGTCAGGAAAATTTAATAAATATAATAGAAAAATGTAAAGTAAAGTCATAGATATACTTGTAAAGTATATCTATGACTACGCAGTTGCTACGATCTCAGGGAAAGAATCTTCTGTTTCCGGCCAGATGACGGGTTCGCGGAGCCAGCGACGTCACTCATTCTAAACTATATCAAACAAGGGTGCCGGCCAGGCGACGTTTCTTTTATTTTTACATAAGTTAGAGTTTTGACCTTTTTTAGAATTGCTTAAATGGATTTAAGTAAATCAATAACACAAAATAAGACCTTATTAAGCGACGTAAAATTGAAATTTTATTTTTAACATCTTTTGGGAAACATAACTCTAATTAACTGTTGGTACAAATGTACAAAGTTTAACAAAACCGAATAGATCAACAAAATAGAAGCCTTTTCTATATCTCAAGGCGGGATGAATGATGGTTTATACATTTATAATAGTTGACACGACGTGACTATCTTATGGGGGTTACAGAAAGTATGTTCACGGACCCCATAACCTAGCATTAATAAATAGTATGATATGTCAAAGTTCAAGAGCGGCTTATATCAAAGGTCGTTTTGACAGTTCCGCTTCGGCCTGGCACTCGTTTGATTCATATGTACATAACATCGGTTACTATTATAATTGAAATTTAGGATTGAAATTGAATTTTACGATCCAAGACAAGTTTATTTAAAATAGAAATAATCATCGAAATATAAAAAAATATAAATACTTATAAAGAAATTGTTGCAGTCGTATCAGCGACCATAACGTACATCAGGTAGAATCTATTAAAAGCAGTAAGGAGTCTAGTTATAAGAATAAAAAAATGTAACGTTTAAACATTTTTTACGGTGAAGTTACGAGAAATAACATAAAAATGTTTCATGTTTAAAAAGCACTTGAATGGAAAAATTATACGTTTATTTGCATAGCGTAATAAGATCATGGACGGTGGAATGTTCAAGTGTTGTAATCCTCTAATGCAGCGGGGTGTTAGGCAGTAAGTAGTTTTCCTCAAGTGTGAACTACTTAAGATATATTACGCTTGCAATTATCAAAACAATGTTGTGTAAGCATACTCATTACTAGCACCAACTGCAAACCGAACTAACTCGTTTGTCATAATTATTGACATAGAAATATATTAATGTTTTGGTAGAAAAGATATGAAGAAGTATAAAATTGATTTTGTTTATAAATGTTAAATTAAATAAATAATATAATTTAATAAAAATTTTAAATCACTTGCGCACTTCCAGGAGTCTATGGTCTGTTTACACTATCTCCATTAAAAAGGCCTAATTTATTTAGGATCCAAACGAGAAGTTTATATAAATATAAATCACGTTAGTTTCAGCGTCATATCAAGTACAAAACGCAATACTATAAATTGGTTTAGGTATATGTGGAGTACATTTGTCTGCAACGAAGGTAATGGCTGGGTAAAGCTACGAGAGGGCAATGACATTTTACGAAGTCAGATACTCTAAAGAGATCATTTAATTTTCATTACGTAAGCTTAACTTCCAACAGCTTTGAGGTAAATATATAAATCGACTTACACTCATTGAGAGCATCTTATTACGTAAAATTTAGAACTCCTTTGTACTTATTTATACAGTTTACTGAATTGTTTAACTTTATTTCATTTAAATTTAAACAATAAGAAACTTATAAATAGTATATTGATATGAGAGAACTATTTATATAACAATATATTTTGTTTCATTATCAAAATTTGATTCTTAAGATTTTATTGTTAGTGAAATGTTATTTATATGTACAGGAATATATTAAAGTCTCTGTTTTTAATTGCAATATTTTAACTCATCAAGTTACGGCGTTTCTTTTTCTTTCTGAGGTTGCTTTTTTTTTGTAAACGCCGAACAGATTGTCGTAGAACTTATATCAAAGGATGGAATAGTTCAGAGCACAATATTAATAACAAAAGCCAACAGTAAGAATGCATTATTTTTAATCTCATGTGTATTTAGAAGATAAAAAACAACGTGGAAGCTAATTATAGATAATAAATTAGATGATTAGGGATGTGAAGCCTGGGGATATACTTAGGAATATTACAGAGAAAATCACATATTTACTTAATATTAATTAAAGATATATATTCCTTTAATAACGATATCGTACAGTGTTGATGACAAAATATACATTATCCTGGAGCTTGTTACTGAGAGCTCTAATAAAGTATAGCAAATTGTCTACCACAGGAAGGTTTATTCCGTAGCGAGCCAAAAATACATTTGATTTAGATTGTTCGCTGTATTTTTCAGTATATTTTTCATTCGTCCCGCCGCCACTAAAAGACGCCGCCCTGTCTGCAAGGATCTGGCAATTGCTTTATCGGGAACAATAAGTGCTCGACTTATGTTATGCAAGTCCTATTTAACAGACGAACTGAAGTTGGGAGAAATTATTTATATATTTTTTTAAGGATATCTAAAGAATAATAAAAAAAGATTGCAAAATAGTACTTTTTTTTGTAATTCTCTTTATCGTTTATCACTTTACGTAAAAAAAGTTTTTTTTTATTGTAATAAGGAGAGGCCTTTTAAAAACTTCTATAACTACGTAACATATTATGTAATAATAAATTTATGTAAATTGATATACTTTATCAATATATACCATAAAAAAAGGAAGAACGATCTGTGGGCCTATAGAAAAGTAGGTTAAGAAATATATATTATTTTCTTGTTTTTTCTTGGATTGGATACTGGAATTGTTTCAAAGATTACATAAAGTTTGAGATGGATTGCACGCATGCGCCGTTCTTATTACCAAATGCGGGCTCTCAGCGTTGCAGGCATTGACAATGTATGGAATACTTGGTTATACAACACACACACACTCACACACAGACACACACAGATACGCACACACACACACATATATATATATACATATGTCATAATACATTTAAACCTATTGTACGAACTATGGCACTGTATTAACTACGCGTAACAAACTTGAAGGGTTAGTATGACAGAGTTTAAAACTATTTGCATATTAGGTACTAACACTGAAGGAAATTCTATAGCGCGCTTACCACAAGTAGTCACCGTGACACTAGGTAAGAAGCTGTCACATTCTAAGTAAGTAACAGTAACATAAATGATCGCAAATAATAGCATAAACGCAAGTTATGGAGTGAGAAACGAGAAGCATTGTGCGACTTAACCAGTATTCGGGCGTTCAGGGTTCAGGGCAAAAATCTAAAAAATAAACGGTTGATAAAATAAACGAGAATTATAGCCGAATAAAATTTTAGAATATAAAAATCCTCTTACCTTAGTCTCACATATAAAACCCATTGCTATATTTTTTTTTACTCATAATATCTACCGACCTTGTATATTTTTTCATGAAATATTTGTATAATTGAGAGAAATAGCTTGGTATTGGTAAGATTGCCATAAACTTTACAAGCCCTACGATCGAAGAGCGAACTAAATAAAATCTTTTTTGGATAGTTGAAGCAATTAAAATTTATTTAGGTTAGGGTAGATTAGGTTTTTTGGAGCCACCTTCGTTAAAACACCCTAATACCAAATAAGTTAATTTGGTTACCATAGTTTCTTAGATTATGTATGTCTGTAATTTATTTTTTATATAATAATTCGGAATAATCATCTATAAATCTATTCATTAACGTCTAACGTGGGTTACCCGTCAGAAAGGCAGCGTAGTATAATATTGATAGATATAATTTTATTTGAGACACCAGAGAAGAAATTGATGACAAACATCTAAGCGCTTTTAGCAGATACAAGAAAATTCCTTCTGAATATTTCTCTAACACACAATAAATATAGCTTATAAGATATAAATATTTCTCATAGCATATTTAACTTTGACTTGAAAGGAATTATCGGATACTTGAACTTTCAACAATTCTCTTGCAATAAAGTAATAAAATAACATCATCAGAATGTGAGTTAAAAAATTATTTTCTATAATAACTCTGATGTCAAACGAATATCAAAAAGTCTTTTCTAAAATTAAAATAAATTGCAATGATATTAAGACATGTTAATGGTCTTTTTCTTTGCAGACCTTAAGCACGGCGTTAAGTTTTTCCGTGACCCACTTTCTGTTGGCGAGTCATGTTGTCACGCTTGTGAGCGTTTCTTTAATTTTTAAAAAAGCTCACTGCTCTCGTATTTCGCTATGTTTTACTATAGCTGTAGTAAAAATTATCTCAGAACGGCTGTTGCCAATTTTCTGAGGCTCGTTGTCTGTTGTCAATAGTTTGATTCTCATACAAATTGGATCTTGAATCGTTTCGCTTTGTGAATGAGATATTTCAGGCAAGTCTTATCTTTTATTTTTACTTTACAAACAGTTCTTAACTTTCCATAAATGTGCTTAAAATGTATACATTCCTATAGCTATAATATGACTGACAGATATTTCATATTACATCTTTAGACTGACGAGTGACGAGACAAACTCTTTTTTAAATCGTACGTAGTTGTTCATTCGCTTGACAGTAAAAATAATGTTATGATTGTATGTGTTCTCATAACGACCGACTTTAACCAGCCACTGGTAAGTTTCCATTCTATAGTTAGACAGTGACGTCAATTATAATGGATGTTTCACCGACAGACTTGCCGCCGCCATCTTTCTTCAATGAAGTGAATAATGCAATGAACAATCCGTTTTATAGATAAAATATAGTATCAATACTGTATTGTGTGTCGGATGTTTATTTAACCCTTGCTGTCATGACAAAATGACAGAAAGCCCTCTTCTTGTTAGGTAATATTCTACCTGTACTAAATCTTTTACTTTAATCTGACATGGTATCTACGAATTTTTGATGGTGTGGTTCTTGTACTAAAAATAAGATTGTTATATCAACGCTGATCGCTAAAATACGCTTGATATTTAAGAAATTTTGCTAACTCATAATAAGATACTTATGTTGTAAAATGAATATTTTTGTACTCTCATATAAATCAAAGATGATCAAAGTTACGTATATTCTTGAGAGGATATTGTTCGTTCGCGCGTCTTCCATTGTCTTCCACTATTTCCTTTCTGCCCGGAACACTGACACGTAATCTAGATTCAACTCTTCACATCGAAATCAAAAGTGCGAATAGTTAACCTGTGCGTCTTATTTTAAATATACTTTTTTTTTATATAAAAAAAATCTTAGAACTACTAAAAATCTTGTGTATGCATCCCAAAATATATTAATTATTGTTTCATTGATAAAAATGACGCTAAGGGTTACCCAAACTGTAAAATTCGATTGCAGTTGATGCAGTTGATTCTATTTATATATTATTAATCATTTATATATAGATTGTATTAAAATTAAATCCAACTTTACAAATGCAATAACTGTTTATTAATATAAGTCAGGTTATCAAACTAGTGCCGGGGGATATTCTCCTTGACATTTCTAAAGGTTCCGGGTGTTGGGTATCCCGAAGTTTTGTTAAACTTTGTGTATAAAATTATATACTATCCCACTTATATGATACATGCCAACGATTTTCACTTGAAACGTAGGAATAGTAGGTATTTAAACGTAGGTATATTATAGAGGCTTGCTATAAGTAATAAAGTATTTTAAGAAAAATGAGACTAAAGTAAAAGTATGCAACATGTTAGAAGAAATGCTCCCGTCATTAAAATATGCTTTCAAGTCACCAATAGCTTTATGCTATATAGAGCTATTTATTATCAAGCTGTATTCCTCACAATCCCAACAATGTAAAGGACTAAATAATATTTATTGCTTCCTACTCCAGAGCGTCTTTCCAACGTACTGAGAAGGAAAATAAAAGTAAGCAATAAAAAAACATTGCAATTGCATGTGTTAATTCATGTTTACTTATTCGCAGAAGCTTGTTGGAGGTGTTACGCAGATGTTGCGCGCGCGCAGGAGTACCAGGGCAGAGCGCGCGCGGCTCGCACGCCACGCGGTCAACGTCCGCGCACCCTAGACGATACATTGTATTATTATACGGTATTATTATTATTATATTATATAATTAATTACAATTATTAATGTTCGAGAGGATGTATTTGTGAATTTCCTTTGATTTTCATCCAAAAATTACTGAACGTACATATTTCATTGAAACTTTACAGTCATTGTAGTTATAACTCAAAATTTCGGAAAATCGAAAGTTTTATAAGTATTTTAAAGAAGCAAAACGTCCTTTATTATTTATTCGGTGTAATAGAACATGTCCAAGTGCTGTTTAAATCGAACACATACAACGTTGGATATGTTATTGTCACCATAGCAAAGATTTATTATATTATAAAACACTGAAATTTTAGCTTACAATATTTATGAATCCGTATTTATAATTTTCTAAAAACTAAAAACCAGCTGACGTAAACCCCTACGCTTGTTTTAATTACTTTTATTTCGAATTATTATTTCATGTTTCTTTAATTGTCACATGTAGGATATATTTAAATTACGAAAAAAGTTGTTTTTTTTTTAATTCGAGAATTTGTCGAACGTCATGATTTTTATTATGTAGAAACAATAATATATTATATATAAATAATAATTATTGTTGAACTAATATCCAGACAAAGGAATTTTTTTATTTTTACGTAGGTCGCTTCAACTGTTACCACTTCCTTCCTTCATTACTCGTTGCCAGTGTTGCATTGTAATTTTGTTATTTTAATTATTCCATTTTCAAACATAAATTATGTAATCGTAAATTCGGTATTATAGGAACTCGTGAACGTCATATCAACACATTAAAATACTTTCAAATAAGGTATTTGTCTGTTGTCAATATTTTAATTGTGTTAAAACTTTATATATATGATTTTCTGATTACGTCTTTTTTTTTTTGTTATTTGTCACGCAATTTAGACATTAACACAAAATCAATATTCGATAGGTCGAAGGAAAAATCCAACCATAGTGTTGAATGTATGACAAATTTAAAAAGTGCCTTAAAATAAAGTATTAAGTATAAAATTTATTTAATTGTTAAACCAAGCTACTGTTAGTTGGAATTTATGATTGTTAAATGAAGCCTTCTATGTCATTACGTAACTATTATTGATCGCGATATTATAATCTGTGCTGTTGGCATGCAAGCTGTAGCGTTTATGGAGTTAAACAAAATTATTAACAATATGTTTTTAAATACATATTATTGTCAAAAAATGTTGTGTATTAGACTTTTCTTAATTTTACTTCTAAATTTGTCAAAAACGGCTATCCACGATTTAATCTGTTATTGCATTTTAAAGTTTAATATTTTCAAATGAGACATATATATTTCTATTTAATCCTATTTCCCTTGAAAGTAAACAACAATATATCCTTTACTTGTGTCGTCTTCACCTTATTAAGAGTTTCATTGCTCTTTATCCTCAATTTGTCCTGAACAACATTCCCTGGTTCAGCGACTTAATACAAGCTTGAATTGTAAATTATCTGATACAGGAGTCACATGACTATAATTACCGGATGTATTAATTCAGTCATTGTGACAAACGCTTTGTGTTCGTGAGAAATACACGCCGTCGTATATTCAAAAATAATTTTATAAAAGGATAAAACGCATATAATTTTATTAACTAATATACAGACTTTTAAGCAATACAAAATGGATCTTTAACTTCTAACTTACAAAGTTTTGGTTGTGAGAGTTGTTGAGTGATTTTTATATAATAATTCTATGCTAATTTTAGTATTAATTGTAAAAATATCTCTCCATCGCCTCTATGAAGACATTTTTCTTACGGTTTATTTTAACTCGCCTATAATCTGTTTGACAAATTTATGGAGAGAAAGTTTAGTATAAGAGGTTAAATAACAAAAAGCATATATTCGGTCGAATTGAGACACCTCCTCCTTTATGAAGTCGGTTAAAAAGATATATTTAAGGTTTAGCTTTATTGCGTTATGGGAAGAACTATTTCTCATAGTTTTCAAAGCTATACATTTCAACCGAGAAGTTGTAATTTTTCCGATTAAGTTTTCGCTGGACTTTTACAACAATTACCTCAACATTAGGTTGGCATACTAAGGATTTATGTTATTGAAAATTGAAATTTATTTCGACCGTCTTTCTGCTTAAAAGTATTTGTAAGAAAAAATTGTTCATGATGTAAATATTTACAATTTAATAAAGTTTTCGTCTTATTGCTTTGGAATAAGATATTACGTATAATATTTTGCTACTATTAACAGCCATCTATAATACATTTGATAATACATTTTTTGGTGTGAAATTAATGTTTTTTTCTATTGGTAACATACTTTTAATTTTTATATATTAAATTTAAATTATTTAATATAAGCAGATATTATGCGGATGTTTTATATATTGTCCTAGTGTTTTGTAGTAAAAAAATAATAATATATTTATTAACTCAATAGATCACGCTATCAGTTCAGAAGTAGCAAGAATATTATAATATTAATTACTCTATTGCGAACAACATAAAGATGTGAATATGTTTCAGGTCGGACATGAAAAATCTCGATCAATTGCTGGCTGTTCCTATCAGCGAGTACGTGGTGACTTTCATCTCTTTAGTAGCCGCGGCCACACTGCTCTCGAGGACGACAGGTTCATACATTTGATAATAAAGGTTCATTAAAATCTGAGCAACATTTTCTAACGTAAAGATAATAACGTTTCCTCTCGTCTCATAATTCTCACAAATAATTCGAAAACAGTTTTGAAGCATGAGTTTTATTTTTATGTCGGTTATCATTGAAATTTATTTGTAAACTCGTTGTTATATTGTATTTATCTGTGATGATCAAGAGTATATATATTATTTTTTTGGCATTCAGAAGGGCGTTCGGCCCGTAAGTGGTCGGCGGGAGAAGGCGGGCGCAAAGAATACCGCCGCGCGCGCTTTCAGTACCATACACACCCGCCCATTTACTGTTAGCAGGTATAAAAAAAATACTATAAATAATCTCTAATAATAAAATCGTGTATGTGTTGATACCACCTAAAATGTATGTGGTATAACAGTCCGAAATTAAACTATCAAAGATAACCTTTAAATGAATCAATTTTTATTTTTAAGTATTACAGATATTTTAATATCTATTTTAATATGAAAACTACATTTAGTTTGCATGCATTTTAATCACAAATATATAATAAGCATACTTTCATTATGTAAGTAAAATTTTCAGTAGGCAGTTCACTCGGGGGGAGTTCGATAGACAATGTCCGAGGACTTGGACTCGATCAGCGAGGAAGAACGAAGCTTGTTCCGACCTTTCACCCGAGAATCATTGGCCGCTATCGAATCTCGCATAGCAGAAGAACATGCCAAGCAAAAGGAACTCGAGAAAAAACGAGCGGAAGGAGAGGTGAGTGACAAACGATATCCGAGAGTGTTTTGAGTGACTAGAGCTGTTCATACAGATCATTGAACAATATTCTGAACAAAGACAACGTTTTGATACATGGTAGCAGTAAAATAATACATTTAACCAAATAAACATATGGTTTCTAGAGCGATTGTATCACAGATATGACGGATAACTGTTATTTAAACCATTCCAGACCGATTTGGGGCGGACGAAAAAGAAAAAAGAAGTAAGACTGCTTGCTTGCCCCTTTTACCTTTTAAGGCTCGTTTTAGAAATAAAATTAAGCAAGTTATCGCTGGTTCCAAATTATATTTGTGATGTCGTTGATGGAGACAATTATTGGCGAGAATAGCCTGAGTGCGATAACTTGCACTGTATTCTAATTTATGCATATTGATCGCATTTTTGAACACATCGCTTAGTCAACCAAATCGTTATATTATTAATACCCCAGAGCTTAGCTGAATCATTTAGAGAAACTGATAAATGATATTTAGATAAAAATAAATGCTTGTCATAATTTTTTTGCATCATAAAAATATGACGGCAGGAACATTGATGGAGAAGTTATTGGTTGAATAAAAAAAAAAAAAATAAACTGAGTCCAAAACTCCGGTTAGAGATAGAAATATTTTATCCCAGTGTTGATAGAGCCCTTGAGTTAAAACCTAAAATTAGAAAACTTACCTAAATGTGTACCAGTGTACAAACCTCTTGATGTTGTAAGCCAAACCCTCTGTGTACAATGATCCGAGAATAAACACGACGAAACACTAGCACATAACATTTACCATCATCATGCATTGCACACAATTGGCTCATGTTTGCAAATCATCGGCTGCTGTCATCTAGGTCTATAATGGTGTGTTCACCTAGCTAGTTTAGCGCAAAAAATTGAACTTCCCTCTATTTTGATATCATAACACTTCAGGCGGATTTTATGGATAGGTCATCAAGATTAATAGCGTTCAAATATACATTTTATCAAAAAATCTTTTAAGTAAAATAAAAAAAAATACTAATACGCAACTGATTTTGCCAGTATGTTAAAAAAAGAATAATTTAATATGATTTAAAAAAATATATATACGTCCTAAATTAGAACAACATTTGAACCCGTTAAATATGTGGCAGATCTAGTTTGTTTAGTAAAAAGGTAACACGATAGAGGGATTCGTTCTAAAACGCTTCTAGTTTTGGCAAATTTCGCATCATGGTTCCGCAACACCGACAGCAGCACAAAAAGCAAAAAGCTTTGAAAGCGCCCACGAGCCATGCTCAAACACAGTAATAATACTGATTACCAAAATATGTGTTATTCTCTGAAAACTGCCGCTATAGCACCAAAACGATACATGCAAAATTAACTTTCTGAGAATAATACTGTGAGATCTAAATAGTATTATTACAAAGCCTTGATTGAGTAGTGTAATGTGATGATCTAAAATGTAATTTGAAGCAAAATTTATTATACTTTTACATGGTACAGACATACAGAAAATACATTCAATGCAAACGAAAAAAAAAAAACACTCAATTAAAGCAACTGCGCACTGCGGATGTTATTGTGAATTCAAAATAAGTGATACATTTAGTGGTTCTATGAAGTCCTCAGTGCGCGCTTGCGTATTAGATATAGAGGAACTGCGTATAGAGATAGCTATAATATAGAAGGTCCAGTCATGCTACTTTTCTTATTTCAATTCGCTGAAGGTATATCACTATACGCTATTAAGAATAACTTTAAACGCGTGGTTGATGACTTTATCGCGTGATTTAGGTGCGTTATGATGACGAAGACGAAGATGAGGGTCCCCAACCAGACGCGACCCTGGAACAGGGCCTGCCACTGCCGGTCCGGATGCAAGGCTCCTTTCCGCTCGAACTGGCCTCCACCCCCCTCGAGGACATCGATCCCTTCTACCACAACCAAACAGTAAGATCACCACCAACTTTGACATAGTATCCATTAAAAAAATGCATCATTAACTACTTTACTTAAACAATTCTACAGTTAAAGAAAATAGCAAATCGATTTAAATACAAAATTACTTTTCTAAGAGCTCAATAACATTTAATAGCAAAGTAATAAGTGACATCTGTTGAAGTTTAATTTTTTTTTATCAGGACCGCGTTAAGCAGTATGAAATATATTCATTCCTTTATTGAGTATATATTTGATGTTTGATGGTTGATATCGTTTTTTCTTTATTATTAAAAAAACTGTTGTTGATAAAAAATATTAATCCATAAGAATATTAATCTACACGATGTTTTTTTTACGTTGTTTTCTAATAAAACAATCTCTCAGTGTAATAGATCCATGGTTGTGTAATCACAATGATGTACCGTTTTGTTTCTGTTCCAGACTTTCGTAGTCATAAGCAAGGGTAAAGATATCTTCAGATTTTCGGCGACCAATGCCTTGTGGATATTGGATCCTTTCAATCCAATAAGAAGAGTGGCTATATACATTCTAGTACATCCTTTGTTCTCTCTATTTATTATAACCACGATTCTTGTGAACTGTATACTTATGATCATGCCTACCACGCCCACCGTTGAAAGTACTGAGTGAGTATGCTTTGAAAACAAAACTATGTACTATAAGAAATGAAATAATTACATATAAAACTATTACGTCATCTGATCATTTGTAGAATGCACGCTAGTTTCCAAAATTATTAGTGTTCAAATAGTTTTCGAATTGTCTAAATGCCCTTGATTTAGATGATCGGAATTTTATAATATATATAATTAGAATACGTGCCTAGTTTTGACATTGAACGAATTAGAGAAATCTTAAATGTATGTATAATAATGTCCTTGAGAATAGAGCTAGTGTATCGAGAACTTAGCTAGGCAGTGGGTTGATTAACAAAACTAGCTTACCTGCCGCTATAAATTTTGACGTTAAGCACCGTTATGTCAGATTGAATTCCTTACTTTTTGCAAAAGAATCGATATATACCTCATTCTGCATTATGTAAGTTTGAATTGCGGACTTCGATGTGTTCTGATTGAGATTTTGAAAGAACGAGAGCCCATCAGAGACTTAGAGATCTCACACATCATTAACACGACACAGATGCAGCGTTCCTTCTATCTAGATACCCATTACAATTTTCTATCTCAACACTACTAACTAACCATAAAATTGTAAATACATAGGTATGTATTTCAATTTCATCTAGTAATAGGTACTTAGCAGACTGTATTTGTAATGGCAACCTTTCATAAATTAAAGTTAGATGTTTTGATTGTTTTTTTTTTATTATTTTATTATGACGATATGTCTACTTTATGAGCGGCGTTCCACAATGGAGGTGAATTTTTCAGAGTTATCTTTACCGGAATCTACACCTTTGAATCGGCGGTGAAAGTAATGGCCAGGGGTTTCATACTACAGCCATTCACATACCTTAGAGATGCATGGAATTGGCTTGACTTCGTAGTTATAGCTTTAGCGTGAGTAGTAGACATTTTTATAATACTTTCGTAGTAAAACGTTACTACCGTTAAATAGTAGATTATTTTACTTTCTTTTTACTTAATTATATTTTCATAGTTATATTATAGAAAGATTACAAAGACTAGAAATTTGTATGTTAATATCAATTTTTTTTGTGCGTCATTTGTATTAAAAATATAGCAAACGATACTGTAAGACTATGTAGGTTATAAGTGATGATTAACAAGATGTGTTAGTTGCGTCATAGTTATCTGTAGGTAGATATAATTAATCTAGAAGTTGTGGTTGTCGGTGTGTGTTGCAGTTATGTGACGATGGGCATAGATCTCGGCAACTTGGCCGCTCTCAGAACATTCAGAGTTCTCCGAGCTTTGAAGACTGTGGCCATCGTACCGGGTAAATTTATTTGTATAATTATATTACCTAGGTTTTTTTATAAATTATTTAATGAACAGTAATTTGTATAGGTTTTTAGAACTCGTAAAGTAGATATGCTGTAATATCGGCTTATAAAGAGTAGTTATACCTTTTGGGCTAGGTTTTTTCGAAGTAGGGAAATGAATGGTTAAAAAGAAATTGAGTAAGTAAAGTTGTTTTCCTAGTTACGGTTTTATGAAGTGTGGTGTGCAAAATTTTCAATATAGATATGGTTATAAGAGTAGATTTATGAATACGCTAAATCGATGTGGTTCCCACAGGCTTGAAGACAATCGTTGGTGCTGTAATAGAGTCGGTAAAAAATCTGCGGGATGTGATCATTTTGACCATGTTTTCTCTATCTGTGTTTGCCTTAATGGGACTACAAATATATATGGGTGTGTTAACGCAGAAATGTATCAAGGTATTCCCCGAAGATGGCAGTTGGGGGAATCTAACCGACGAGAATTGGGAAAGGTTTTGTCAAAATGAAAGTAAGTTATTACTCCCTTAAAGCTTGATAATTCATTATTTAAGAGTGAATATAATTATGTTTTTCTTTCCAGCAAACTGGTATGGCGGAGATGGAGAATACCCTCTGTGTGGAAATTCATCAGGAGCGGGGTAAAAAATAATAATAATATGATTCATTTCATTAAAATAGCAAGGCGAAGTAAGAATTTATTTCATAAATAATTTTTTAGGCAATGCGAACCAGGCTACATGTGTTTGCAAGGTTACGGTCCGAACCCTAATTATGGCTACACAAGTTTCGATACCTTTGGCTGGGCTTTTCTATCGGCCTTCCGTCTCATGACTCAGGATTATTGGGAGAATTTATATCAATTGGTAAAATTATAGACGTATAGTTTTTATTAAGTGATTGCCTTAAAAGTAAATATGCCAAATCAATAATAATGTTTTAGGTGTTGAGATCGGCGGGTTCGTGGCACGTTTTGTTCTTCGTTGTGATCATCTTCTTAGGTTCGTTCTACCTCGTGAATCTGATCTTGGCCATCGTCGCCATGTCGTACGACGAGTTGCAAAAGAAAGCTGAAGAAGAGGAACAGGCGGAAGAGGAAGCACTTAGGGTAGGAACAACAAATGTATAAAAATAATATGTTGCTATATAAAGAGACATCAATAACATAACTACTTTGTGTAAATGTTACGATTAAAAGTTAAAATAACACTTGAAATCTCAGGAAGCCGAGCAAAAAGCGGCAGCACGAGCGGATAAGCAGGAAGCACGAGAAGCACATGCTCGAGAGCAAGCGGCAGCAGCGGAAGCAGCAGCCTATGCAGAAGCACACCCCGCCAAGTCCCCCAGCGACTCCTCTTGTCAGAGCTACGAATTGTTCGTGAACCAGGAGCGCGGCAACCAGGATGACAATACGCGCGAGCGCATGTCCCTCCGTAGCGACCCCTTCCAAGATTCGGTGAGCACTCAGCCCACGCACAAGCCAACCGCCACCGAACAGCACCACGAACCGGCACGCCGTCAGAGGAAGGTCAGCATGGTGAGTATGCGCCCCACACGCCTCACACTCGCTGTCAATGTTTCCAACTTTTTGTAGAAATAAGTGATATTTGACTCTCTAACTGATAATTCTTTTATTTGCAAATAATGTTCGATTCACTCAAACCATTGCTATTCTGAAGACTTCAAAAACAAATTTTCTACTTTTCAATAGTTAGAAATCTATATAAGAAATTATTAGACAGTTTTTCAAACAGTACAGTTTTCTTAGCTTGAATTTTCCCTTTATAGAAACATTGACAGCGAAGCACTCTCTTTTCAACTTGATTGTAAGAAAAATCACGCAGCTTTAGCAAGATGAGCAAATGCGCAAAAGTTTTAATCGATTCATATCATCAACACATGATCACGACAATTGAGTTGAAAAGAATTTATATAAATAATTTATTTTTGATGTAAGCTTAATACCCTTACTTTCTTCCTTAATCATGAGCGCAAATATGCAGATTATGACTATATTACGATTATTAGAAAAGTAAATTTAAATTAAATTTATCAGCTTCTATAACACTATAAAATTATCTGAATATTTGTTGAATCATCCAGTTATTCTGATCTCATTTTAATCATGAAGTTAATTTGTAAAACATTGTGTCGTTTTATTTGGATCTTGGTTTCGAGGCATGCTATTCGTTGAACCTACCATCTCTGCTGCAATCATCGTTCCATCATAACAAACTTTGGCTGCATTCGCGTTTATTTATCCGTATTGTTTATGTACATCTCTTCTCTAACATAATATAGTTAGTTTGTCTTTAGTCGTCTTTATATTGAATGTCTTAGACATCGCTTATTTAAAAAAAAAATGGGTTTTGTATCAAATCTCCAAATATGAAATAAATTTTGCATGATTTAATACTAGCGGTTAAATTATTGCACTGTAGTTTATTCGTTTTGTTTTAGAGTATCTCGATCTCCAATATTATTTTTTCGTGTCTAGGGGTCTTGTATAACAAAAATTATGTAATACTAGTTATGAAACGTGCTTAGAATGAATACTATTGGAGAAAATGAGTCTATTGTCATGTTAGATTGTTTCTTTCGTAACGTGGTCTTAAGAACGGGCCGAGCTGTGACTGTCGTCGGTGGAGAGGTAGGTTCGGTCTATAATAACATAACTAATTAATGATAATTATAATAATGATACAAGTTACAACTAACAATAGTCAATTCCTCAATTTCGATGAGTTAAAATGCGGAGGCTTCAGAAAAGAACAGTTCTCATGACTATAGATGTAGAAGTATAAATTATAGCTACGGTAGGATTTAGTATATGCAAAAAATGCATGTAATTTAACCCCACATTACTTCATGTGTTTATAAACAAAGTTACTTGGACTAACTGTTGCTTCAAATTCATCGTCATCGCTTGTGCGGACTTTGTTGGTGTGATGTTTACAATAAGACACTGGTAGTTTATAATGTACGTATATAAAAACGTTTTAACTAACTACGGCATCTTATTGTAACACGAGATCATATGTTTGTTTCTGGTTTTGTTCGTTATTTTGTAGTTTCATCACATTCTAACGTGTTTCAATTGTTTATCAAACACTTCATCTTATTCGTCTGCAACTATTCCTTCTTCCAAAGTTTATTTGTTCTGATTCCTTTGTCCTCTTGGTGGATGACTAGTATACTTTTAGAATGTTCTCGATGATAATAAATTCACTTTTTCTGTGTATTAAAGGTTCCCCACCCTGAACGCATTAATAAATACGGACTGTTATCATATGGGCCACTGCGCGAAGGCTCGCAGGTTTGTCCAATCAACCACATTGATGTTTGTGTATCCCCATCCCTTTCCTTCACATTATGTGTGAGTATTGTTTTCTCCCTCTTCTCTAAATTTACTTAATAAATTAGCTGTACCCTTTACCCTTATATTGCAGCAATTCATGAAATCGTTTTGTTACTGAGCTATATTAATAAATGCGACAGATCATGCATTGATGCAATTACACGAAGCACTATTTTTATTTTTTTTATTTATTTGTTATTTGTCGTTAATGACACTGTGCATTTATTTTAATACTTGTTTATCGGCACATGAAAGTAAATTGTTACCCTTGGCGACATATGAAAATCATTCTCGAACCTGATGGAAGCTTATAAAGTAATAAAGCCTCTGCGACCAGATCCTATCTATTAACAAAAACCATCTACATTCCATACTCGATCTGAATTGAGGAACATTTGAGTAAATTATAAAGTAACTTTAGTATTTCTCGAATCCAAATAAAATTAAACATGTCATTATAAACATTAAAGTATGCATCAGAAACGGATAACAAAACCTGTGTTCAAAACATTACTAAAGTTAAGCCATGATTTAGGCTTCATTATCTCTACCCGGATCACCGTTCAATTTGAGGAGAGGTTCGAGGGGTTCACATCAAATGGCTTTAAGACCGAACGGAAGGAATCGCTATCCGCCCGGAGCTGATAGAAAACCATTGGTATTGTCAACATATTTGGATGCTCAAGAACATTTACCCTATGCAGACGATTCGAATGCTGTCA
Organism: Danaus plexippus; assembly: GCF_018135715.1. NCBI lineage: Eukaryota > Metazoa > Arthropoda > Insecta > Lepidoptera > Nymphalidae > Danaus > Danaus plexippus. Next base: position 5,695,169 of record NC_083549.1, read on the forward strand.
CACCAATGTCAGAGGAAAATGGCGCTATCATAATACCAGTGTACTATGCCAATTTAGGTGCGTAAAATATATTAATCGTTTTATAATTAAATACAGGTTTATGAGCATAAAAAATACGGTCAGAAAAAGTTAATTCTTTTTTTACCGAAAGTAATCCGTCTTTAAATTGATTGCCAGGTATATTTAGGATTGAAATTAATTTTTGATTTTCTACAATAAAGGCTCGAGGCACTCTTCCTACACATCCCACCAGTCCCGATTATCGTACACATCTCACGGGGACCTGTTAGGAGGCAAGGCGCAAACGAAGGAGGCCAGACTGAGAGGTCGATCGGCCTCCAGAAACCACAGTGTGACGTCACAACCGCACGCGTACCCTCTGCCACGCCAGGATTCATCACTGGCTTCCAGGCCACTTAGAGAATATGTACGTACATTTTGTTCATAAAGGATGTCGTCAGGTTAAGCTCATGGAATCAATATTCTAATATATCTTTATTATCAATATAAATCCTACTATCTACTTGGGAGTCCATGGAATATTTTTTCCTTCTTTTGTAATAAATTTCAGGAACTAAAAGAGAATTTATAAATAAAATAAAAATGTTAAAAGTAATCATTTGTTAACGTTTGAATTAGGTTTATTGTCATCTTAAAATTAATCTATTTTAATTAATTTACAAGACATATTTATATTTGATGAAATAAATTGCAGGAAATAAGTACTACGGAGTCCACGGATGAGGCTGGTAAGGTTCTGAAACAGTCCAACGACAATCCATTCATAGAGTCCCAGAGACCAAACGTTGTGGATATGAGAGGTATGTTACAAATGATTTTGCTTTTACAGTTTATATAAATGGCATTATATTAATTTGCCTCTTTTTGCGAGATTTAAAATAAAAGTTTGATATGTATTTAAATGTATGTTCTACGATTTCCTTTCAGACGTCATGGTTTTGAATGAGATAATAGAGCAAGCCGGAAGACAGAGTCGAGCGAGTGAACAAAACGGTAAGATTTACGAGACGTCATTCAAATTTAAAATGAATGTTAATTGTGTTGTAATAATTATTATATTAAATATTTATTGTCCTCTATATTGATTTGTTACATTACTATCAATAAGAATACTTCTTTTTAATATCGCTTGTTTGTTAAATATTAATATGTCAGAAAATTAAATAAAAGAAATAAATAATATTACTAAAAAATGATGATGACACAATGACACTTTAGAATTTTAATTGTTTTTTTTTTTGTTTAATACATACACGCTACATTACACCACAAATAACACAAAGGTATTTGCTCATTATGCAACAAGCATAATTGGCAATTGAACCGTTTGTGGGTGTCATTTACTATTCAGAAAATATGTAAGCACCGAGCACAAAATTCTACCTCCTGTGAAGCCACGCACCAAAAACTAACACAAATTTATTTGAACCACACACAGTTTACCTAGTTCGCGGTTACATCATTAACATAAAAAGCAAGTGTTTCGACGTTTACCATTCATAAAACACAATACATATGGACGGTAGTCCTCGAAAAAAAACTTTTTTATGTTAAAGATATACTCGTTATATGGTTTCCATACAGAATATTAAATAAACAATAGCAGTAATAAATTTATTGAGCTACTAAATGTTTTCTTAACCGCATCTTGAAGTCGCGTGCTTCCGCTTATGTTACATCGCAAGCTGCAAGCTTTCTAAGCTTTTTCCAAAGCACACTTTACAAAAACAGAATTAACAAACATAAAAATAAAATGTCTTAATAAAAAATATATATACAAAAATTTAAAACAGTCTGTTTCTTTTCATTTATGTTCTTTTTTATATTTTACTTTATCGTCTTTGTCTGTTTTTTTATCTGTTATGCAAGCAGCGCTTTTAATATTAAGCAACGCATGTTATTTTAGTACTAAATATTATAATTCATATAAAATGATCTTATTTACCTCTTTTAGTATTGTTAATCTTTCAAATGTTCCTGTAATAATAGTAGCGTGCCTCTAACACATTAATAATCCCATCACGATATTCATATTTTTTGTACTGAATCTATAATATTGAATATAAAAGTAGTCATAATATATTTAAATTAAAGTATCATATAGCATCGCAATCATATGTAGGAAGCAGTATGCTTTGATGCAAGTTGGCAGTTAGTCTTTAGACGCGTCAGATCTTATTGGTTTATGGTGTGAGCACTTCAACTTTGCACTTTGAAAAGTAGACGTGGGAAACCCATCAATACTATTTTAGCATAATCCTACGGTTCCGTTAGTTAAATGACAGCCAACAATATCAAAAAATATGAATATTGGTGTCAGAAATGAGATAAGTAGTCCCAATTAGTGAACCTAAATTTAATCCTGTAGTTATGATTTCGGGTTGACGTTGGTTTAATGATAATGAGCGAATACTAACAAACTTGTTTCTCTCTGCCTCTCTTCAACACACAAAACACACGCCTCGGGTAAACGGGACACAACAGTGTCAGTGTACTACTTCCCAACAGCGGAAGACGATGAGGATGGACCAACCTTCAAAGAGAGACTTCTGGAGTGCTTGATGAAGGGGATTGACTTCTTTTGTGTGTGGGACTGCTGTTGGTTGTGGTTGGAGTTCCAGAAATACGTGGCCCTGCTAGTGTTCGATCCTTTCGTGGAACTGTTTATAACCTTGTGTATTGTGGTCAACACTCTGTTCATGGCTCTGGACCATCACGACATGGACAAAGATATGGACAAAGCATTAAAGAGTGGAAACTATGTAAGTATACAAAATATTAAAAATGCAATACCGAAGAGTATTGCAGATGATGAATCTCTTAATTTCTTACAGTTCTTCACAGCGACATTCGGAATAGAAGCGATGCTAAAGTTAATAGCCATGAGTCCAAAGTACTATTTTCAAGAAGGTTGGAACGTCTTCGATTTTATCATCGTCGCATTATCATTGCTAGAATTGGGTTTGGAAGGTGTACAGGGTTTGTCCGTATTGCGTTCATTTCGTTTGGTGAGTAGTATTTTGATTACTTATTACATATATACGTTATATAATACACGGTTATATGGATATTAATATAGAAACATATATCTATTTATAACATAATACACATATACCTAACGATCTTAAGGTGCTTTTATACAAAGGGATATACATAGGTACGTGCGTGGGTATTTATCTAGATTTTTATCAAATCCATTGTTTTTCAGTGTGTTCTAACATTTAAATATGCTACATTCCACAGTTTGAGTTTTTCTGTATCCGACCATCACACACCACACGACACATATATATTTATATTTGATATAATATTTTCAGCTGCGTGTTTTTAAACTGGCTAAGTCTTGGCCGGCGCTAAACCTTATTATATCCATAATGGGTAGGACAGTGGGAGCATTAGGGAATTTGACCTTTGTACTTTGCATCATTATATTCATATTTGCGGTGATGGGAATGCAGTTATTTGGGAAAAACTATACAGGTTCTCTTTAAAAAGCAATTTAGCATCTCTAAAGAACTTAGGCTTGTTTATTGATTATTCAGCTTCACACTCCCCAGTATGTCACACAGGGCTTGATCGACCATTTCATACGGGACCACTCGGTCTCGCAGTGGCTTTATAACACGGAATGTTATAAAGCTATTCCACGCAGCTTGTGATTATAAGTTGAGCTTTGCATCAAGTAATATAGAACAAACATGCAGCTTCGCTTATCGAGGGTATTTCGATGCATCAGGTCGACTGATGGGATCTATGTCAATATTAGGCTGACAAAAAAATAGTGGATGTAGCCAATGATAATTAGATAACAAAAATAGATGTTAATGAAATAGTACATAATCGAAAGGCTCTCACAACTAATGTAAAAATATAGTGAAACATATATCCCACTCATACAGAAATAAGTCAACGCACATTTTGACAGGTTACTCGAGCACACATTCGCTAACCCTAGATTAAATTATCCACAATCGCTCAATAACATCCATACCCTTTATAGTCACATATTGAGCGGTTGTGGGCCTTCAGAAAGGTGCCGCAGTAGCATAGGTGAAGCGCCGGTAAAAGAGCTTGTGTGACGCCTTGTTTCACAATTTGTCCTTGCAGCTTCGAGTATTCAAATTGGCAAAGTCATGGCCGACACTTAATTTACTCATCTCTATAATGGGTAGGACGATGGGTGCCTTGGGCAACCTGACCTTCGTATTGTGCATCATTATTTTCATATTTGCCGTGATGGGTATGCAACTATTCGGGAAAAATTATGTGGGTAAGTCGAATTGGTGGGAGTCTTGCATGTTCGTTGGTGTATGTTTAAAATTAGTGACGCGACGCCCGCTGTACTTGTCAGTGAATCTACTTCAAACGCTAGATAGAAAAGTTACTGAGTGAAATTTGAGAAAATAGTAATAGTTGTGTGATTTACGCGAAACCTAGAATTGATTAATTCTAGAGGTGTGTTTAATGAAATACCCATAGCAACTTTTGAAGAAGATTCATTGAGATCAAGTTATTTGTTAAAGTGTGGAATGCGTCCTAGATTCGATCCGAACTCTCTGGTGACATGTTTGACTCCACGCTTTAATTCGGGCTCTTGGTCACGGTGTAAATGTTAATATTGTGTTGATGTGCGTCACACTCTTGTGCTCATCTCGTTAGGTGATTGGCAAGAGTCAATGTTATCCTTCCAAGTGAGCTTTTGTATCAATTGTATTGTACTTTTTTCTTTCAAAGCCCCCAGCGAAGGCGCCTCACTTGTGAGACATTCATTGCCAGCTTTTCTGATACTTTCAATCTTTGCAAACTTATTCTTTCATATATTTAAAAAATCAAAACCATCCAGCTCAAATATAGTTTCAAAACACACTAACACTATGCCAACAGGCTGCTGAGTAAACTTACTATATTGCATGTTTATGCTAGAAGTGATATTCTTAGACTTTTAATTATTATCAGGTTAGTGACCTTGCTCTTTTCAAGGTAATGCATGGTTTTCTTAACCTGAAATCTTTTACATAAACATGTGTCTCAAACAGAGATGTCGGGTCACTTGATATATTGTAATGTCATAAAATTTTATATAAGATCACTTTTAAGCATGATCATTAGTAGTAAAATCATTGCCTGGAAATTGATTTGCACTTTCATGATATAATCACATAATAATTTGACCCTACATCTCTGAAATTTGTGTAAACATGTCAAGATAATAAACAATTCTGCATTGAGTAAACCAAAATCTAATGTACTATATTAATTGAAAAAAATAGCAAAATAATTTTAATGTTCCAAAATTTGTATTTGTTATAATTTTTTTATTAAAAGAAAACACTTTACGTTATGCTTTACACGAGCTATAAAAAAATGGCTTCGCTTTAATGTGAATTATAAAAATCATTTTTTCTAATTATATTTTGAAATACAGACTATGTAGACCGGTTCCCTGATGGGGACCTTCCTCGGTGGAACTTCACAGACTTCATGCACAGCTTTATGATAGTCTTCAGAGTGCTTTGTGGGGAATGGATTGAGAGTATGTGGGATTGTATGCTTGTGGGTGACGTTTCCTGCATACCCTTCTTCCTAGCCACCGTCGTCATTGGCAATCTTGTCGTGAGTATCAAAATGCTTTGCTGTCTATTAACGTAATTCTTCCATGGGATTTAATAAATTCGCCTATAGGTACTAAACCTCTTCTTGGCCCTGTTACTGTCAAACTTCGGATCATCGAATTTATCATCGCCAACAGCAGATCAAGATACGAATAAAATAGCAGAAGCTTTTAACCGGATATCTAGGTTTATAGACTGGGTTAAAAAAAGCGTTGCTGACATCTTGAAACTGGTGAAGAACAAGCTCACGAATCAGATTGCAATCCACGCTCCCGGTAAGAACCGCCCCCGATTGTGTCACCCATGTAGCATGTTGTTGTGTGAATTTTCAATAATGTTTTTCTTATAAGTGTTAACTCTTCATATAAATTTATAATAAATATGAACCATCATTATTCCTTCTTGTTGTAGACGAAATATGTTTAACCACAATATATTTCTATATGTTTTAACTCAAAATATCTTGTGGTTTATTTATAGATATATGATTACTTATAGAAAAACTGTGTTTAAAATCTCTATTGTTAAATCTGTACAACGTATTAATAAGACTGCATGATATACTTTTCTCGTAAATTAATGTTATAATAAATAATTATAAGGCATGTCGTGTTATCTGTGGTACACTGTGCGTTGCTTGTCCCCTAGCATTCAAGTGTAGAGTTCCAGACCTGTTTATAGATTGTTGTGAATTTGTGTTTTTCAACACTAAGAATATTTTTTATTGATGTGTATTTTACGCTTCAATACTCTTTGTATCATTGCTAAATATATATCAATCGCTTTATGTGTTATTTGCATGTACATCGATTTTGTAATTTATAGGTGAGAGTAACAGAAATGGACATCAATCATAGTATTGTATACTTATTTAGTAAAAATTAAGTTGTATGATAGTTAAAAAAATCAGACAATTGTAACATCTTAATGATTATAGACATTGTAATTTAATTCATCAGTTAGCAAGTGAGACAGGTTTATGTTGTCATTGATGTTATTCGGAATTTTCTGGTCAAAATTTTAAAGTGCGATAATTAAGTTTTCGCCCTGGTCTGATTTCTATGCTTGGATGCTGCGCCCGCGCACGGTGGACAAATGACGCGCGACAAGTAGGCTTAAAGGCGGCTTTATGTGGCCGCTGTGTCTCCTCAGAACGCGTTGACAACGAACTGGAACTGGGTGCAGATATAGATGACGGAGTCCTCTACAAAGATAAGAAACTTAAAGACCAAGTGGAAGTTGCTATAGGTGATGGGATGGAATTTACAATACCCGGTACGCTACTGGCTGCAAATGCTTTATATTAAGACCTATAACATATATCATGATCAATTTGCATAAATTTTAGGTGATAACAAATACAAAAAAGGTAAATTATTAATGAACAATATCAATGCTATAACGGACAACCACACGGATAACAGGATAAACTGTGAGCTAAATCATCACGGATATCCAATTCAGGTACACCACGAAGTCTGACGTCATAACGGATCAATTGTTCATCTAAAAACTGGCCAACCAATTGCAGTGTACTTTAATATTATTCCCATTATCCCATCCCATATATTGAAATGTGGATAAACTTTTAAAATGTAACAATTTCAAATTCAGAATTTGTCATTTAGTAGGTATTAGTAGAACATATTCTTCTTTCAGGACGATGATACCATTAGTCAGAAATCATATGGTAGTCATAAAATTAGGTCATTTAAAGACGAGAGCCATAAAGGATCGACTGACACCATAGACGGAGAAGAAAAGAAAGATGCTAGTAAAGAAGAATTAGGTTTAGAAGAAGGTAAAGTGAAAATCCACAATTGATTTTTATAGACAATTATTACACTGAAATCATAAATATCATGTTTTATAGAAATGATAGCAGAAGAGGAAGATGGTAAATTAGATCTAGCCAAAATAGACATCAAAGCCGGTGAAGGTGAGGTCATGGACTCGCCGGCCGACTGCTGTCCGGAGCCTTGCTATCAAAGGTTTCCATTTTTGGCTGGAGATGACGAATCACCGTTCTGGCAGGGCTGGGCTATGTTAAGACTCAAAACTTACAGACTTATTGAAAACACGTACTTCGAAACAGCTGTGATAACTATGATATTACTCAGTAGTTTGGCTTTGGTAAGATTTTGTGTATTTTTTAGAACGGCTTTAAGATGCAATGCTAATGTATGCGAATGATCTAATGACATTTCAGGCTTTAGAAGATGTTCATTTACCACATCGACCTATACTCCAAGACATATTATATTATATGGATCGAATCTTTACTGTAATATTCTTTATCGAGATGTTGATCAAGTGGCTCGCTCTAGGATTTCAGAAATACTTCACGAATGCTTGGTGCTGGCTCGACTTCATCATTGTCATGGTAATATAAATGTCTTAATATATTTATTGTAAATTCAACGAAAATTAATGTAAAAGAAAAATAAGAGGAAACTACTATAATATTCACTTAAACTACAGAAAATATATAAAAAAAGTGTTTTTGCTAAAAAGAATTTATAGGAATTTTACCAAGAAATATGCTTCTGAAAGGTATTAAAGTGTTAAGGATGTTGGTAATATATGTAACAAGTAACGAGTGGTATCGTTAGTTGTCGCTCGTTAACCACGGAGCCGTGATGGCGGGGGCGGACGACATCCCAGCTTTCCGTTCGATGCGTACTTTACGTGCACTTCGACCTCTGCGCGCTGTTTCCAGATGGGAAGGCATGCGCGTGAGTACGCGCCCGCTGACTGGTTGCTCAGCAGATAACGTCGTGCTGCCTGCTGCCATTATATATATAGCATTTTGCATTAAGATTTTAATAGCTTCAGTGCAGGCAGCGCGACCAACAAAAGTGAGCTTTGACTGTTCAGTGTCTACTGTAGCGAGGACCAAGACCGGCCTCCCTGTCACCAGCTCTTGATGTCGTCTGTTTGTCTGTGGAATTGCTTCTATGTATTTCCCACAACTCTATATTGATAGACACCTTATACGATACTCTAACAACAACATTTCTGGATATGCATGATGTTGTGTTATGTGATATACTGTTGCCTTAGTTGTATTGTTATTATTTCATAAAAGTTTTTTACAGTGGCAATCTATTAACAGAGACTAACTGGCACATTCCCTCCTACTGCTATTGGTGTCTTGTGTTATAATAATTCTAATATATATTTTTAAATTATGTAAAAATTTTAGTTATGTGTGAGAAATCTAAGAAATATTGTATATTATGTTTCTTTGATATCTAAAGCTTTGTATATTTCCTGAATGTAACCTGTACACACTATGATATTATTGTTTTTTTATAACTTGGGTTTTGTGCATTTTTTCGCTTTTGGATTGTCGGGTTTCTTCTTGATATAAAAATTATCTTTTCAGTAAGATCTTGGGATTGTAAGTCTTCGGTATTTAAAAACCCAACAAAAATTCAATCTTTTCATTTCCAGGTTTTTTATCGAGACCTAGGCGTCGAACTTTTAAACACCAACCAGAGTAAACCGTGTAACTTTAAACGTATTGTTACTGTGTATTTTCAAATGTCAACTGTTGATTTCATCAGGTCTCGCTTATAAACTTCGTAGCGGCGCTTTGTGGCGCCGGTGGCATTCAGGCGTTCAAAACGATGCGAACGCTTCGAGCTCTCCGACCGCTCAGAGCTATGAGCCGCATGCAGGGCATGAGGGTACGTACCTCTGCCGCGACTCTGCCTCTCTAACTTACCACCTCTCACTACACAGCTCGTTCAAATACAACACTCACAGTACAATTCATAATCATAGTACTCGTACATCAGTATAAATAAACGTAGAACATCCTACTTAAATCGATATCATTTTGCAATCATTGGATTTATTTTTACTTTTGAAATGTACAATTCATTGACCGTAGTCGAACATTGATTTCTTAGCGAATTATTTTGAAGCAGATTTTCGATGGCACCCTTGAATGGCTTAGTATCATCATGAGTCGTGGTTCTAAGTTGCGTCGTGTATCAGTCGTCCGATTTATCACAAGTATATTTCGGTTTACGTTTTCTCTTCGATTCTTTTAATACTTTATAGTACATGGAATGTATTTTAGATAATGCACCTTAGATTTAACAACTGTTCATGGAAATATCAATGGCAGAGCGTCCTGCGTGCATGCGGTAGTCTTAGTCTTTCAATTCGCCTATTTTTGGAAATCTTTTTTGACGGTAAGAGTGTTTAGTCATGCTTATGTTTTAATGTATAATGTATTATTGCTTGAGTATTTGTGCATGTAATGTATTCAGTGAAGTAAGAATATGAATGTTTTGGTGATAACTTTTTGGAAATTTAAATATTAAAAAAAAAGTTTTAAAGAATGCGATTTTACGATTGAAACTATTTTTAATTATAGAAATTTTGAATTACAGTTCTGTAATATGATATTAATAAATAAATTGCAAACGACTTATAGAAAAAGTTTACAACCAAGACTATCAAGGCATCGAGAAATTCACTATTCCCATAAAACTAAGCACATATTTTCATCAAGGATTTCATCGTCCGTTACCAAAAAGTCTTCTGCACAAAAAAGTTTCTAAGTAACTTCAAATTTTAGGTGGTAGTGAACGCTCTGGTGCAAGCGATACCATCCATCTTCAATGTGCTGCTCGTGTGTCTAATATTCTGGCTTATTTTCGCTATAATGGGTGTACAACTCTTCGCCGGGAAATATTTTAAGGTCTGATATATATTTTTTTGATTCTAGCAAGTTATACGACAAAATGTTGTCTAAAATTTTAGCTAGAATATATAGAATGAAGAAAATTCACAGACAGGAGCAGTATTTTATTCCATTCCTATATTTATTCTAATTTTAATTTAATTACTAGATAATATGTTGTTTGTAATATTTTTTAATACACATTTTATTGCAGTGTGTCGACATGAACCATACCACCTTAAGCCACGAAATAATACCAGACAGAAACGCGTGCATTTTAGAAAATTATACCTGGGAGAACTCACCAATGAATTTCGATCATGTTGGTAAAGCATATTTGTGCCTATTTCAAGTCGCCACTTTCAAAGGTTGGATTCAGATTATGAACGACGCTATTGATTCACGAGAGGTACGAGACCAGCTGCATATAGGATTAAATAACGCTTGTAAATTTAATGACAGTGATGATTAATCTTATCTGTTTAATTTTTCCAGGTAGACCGACAACCCATCAGAGAGACGAACATATACATGTATTTATATTTTGTATTTTTCATCATCTTCGGATCTTTCTTCACTCTTAACCTATTCATTGGTGTGATCATCGATAACTTTAACGAGCAGAAGAAGAAAGCTGGAGGCAGTCTTGAAATGTTCATGACAGAGGATCAGAAGAAGTATTACAACGCCATGAAGAAAATGGGTTCCAAGAAACCACTGAAGGCCATACCAAGACCAAGAGTGAGTCACATTGGTATAATGATAAGAAAAGTAAAGAAAGTAAAATTTGCTTAATAATTTTTTATTGTTTTAGTGGCGACCTCAAGCAATTGTATTCGAAATAGTAACGGATAAGAAATTCGACATGATTATCATGTTGTTCATTGGTCTGAACATGTTGACGATGACACTAGACCACTATCAGCAGTCAGACACGTTCAGCGCTGTCCTGGATTACCTTAACATGATATTCATCGTAATATTTAGTTCAGAGTGCCTGTTAAAAATTTTCGCCTTACGATACCATTACTTCGTGGAGCCTTGGAATTTATTCGATTTCGTCGTTGTGATGTTTTCTATACTCAGTGAGTATTTTTGACATAGTGAACATAAATTCATGTCCGATCTTAAACTCACGACTAATTGTGTTTTGTTTCAGGTTTGGTTTTGAGTGATATTATAGAGAAGTACTTTGTGTCGCCTACTCTGTTAAGAGTAGTCAGAGTAGCAAAAGTTGGTCGAGTTCTTCGACTTGTGAAAGGAGCAAAGGGCATCCGAACGCTATTGTTCGCCTTAGCCATGTCACTGCCAGCTCTCTTCAATATTTGTTTACTATTGTTTCTAGTGATGTTTATCTTCGCAATATTTGGAATGTCATTTTTCATGCATGTGAAGGACAAAGGAGGCCTCGACGACGTGTACAATTTTAAAACTTTTGTGCAGAGTATGATTTTGCTATTTCAGGTAAAAGCCTTTCTTTTTATACATACAAGATATGTTTCTTGTGGGTGACTGGAATTTTGCAATACTATCGAATAATCGTTGCTTTTTTAAAATAGTCATTAAATATGCATTTCCCCATTAGATGTCAACCTCAGCCGGTTGGGACGGAGTTCTCGACGGCATCATAAATGAGGAAGAGTGTGATCTGCCAGATAATGAGCGTGGTTACCCTGGAAACTGTGGATCGGCTACAATCGGGATCACTTACCTACTGTCCTACCTCGTAATATCTTTCCTCATTGTTATTAACATGTATATCGCTGTCATTCTCGAGAACTACTCTCAGGTACATATATTTCTTACATTCCATATAATTATTTAAGGCAAGATTAGTATTAAACTGTTTTTTATTTTACAGGCAACGGAAGATGTACAAGAAGGCCTAACTGACGACGACTACGACATGTATTACGAAATATGGCAGCGATTCGATCCCGAGGGTACGCAGTATATCAGATACGACCAACTGTCTGATTTCTTAGATGTGCTCGAACCGCCGTTGCAAATACACAAACCTAATAAGTACAAGATTATATCTATGGACATACCAATATGCCGCGGAGACATGATGTTCTGCGTGGACATCCTTGACGCACTCACGAAGGATTTCTTCGCGAGGAAGGGCAATCCCATCGAGGAGTCGGTGGAGGTTGGCCGGCCAGACGAGGTCGGGTACGAGCCCGTGTCGTCGACGTTGTGGCGACAGCGCGAGGAGTACTGTGCGCGGCTCATCCAGCATGCCTGGCGGCGGCATCGACGAGCGCAGTCCCCGACGGGCGCCTCGGTGACTGGATCGTGCGCTGGCGAGGCGGAAGGCGCGCCCACGGCCGTGCTACTGGACGCAGGCGGTGGTGCGGGCGGTGCGCATCGCGTGGTGCTGCAGGCAGCCGGTGCGGCGCCCCGGCCTCCTGAACCCGCGCCGCCGCCCGCGCCCGTCTGACCCGCGCTGGCGCTCGCGCTGCTGCCCGCGCTGGTCGACGACGCGCCGCTGCCCCTGCCCGCACCGCTGCCCGAGCTCTTGAGCCCGCCCAAGCGCACTTGATTTTTTTACGCTGATTTCGAGTATATAGTGACAGCGGGCGAGCGACGCGACGCGGTCCGTCCCCCGCGGACTGTAGAACCGCGCGTGCGGAGACGCGAGCGTTCATCGGAGTGTTTTGTGTTCGCACTGTCGCAGCTTGCGAGACGATTTGTTTTGCGAGCGATGATCGTGATTGTCGAGTTTAACTTTTTAGTGTTTTACTTTGTCGCGTCAATTCCGATCTCGAGGAGGACCCGTGTATCGGTCGGAAGGATTCGTATTAGCGAGCACGCAGTTTTGTTTCGTCACTAGTTTCGTAAGATATCGGATAAATTGAGGAAACATTAAATGCTTATTTTTGTATTCGACGATTGACACTCTTTCTGTGTAAATGTTCAAAGGCGAGTTGGCTAGATGTCTAAGATTGTCTACGTGTATATAAACTGGGCGATATCATTTCCCTTCCCCAAAATGATGTCGATCAGAGAAAATGCATGAGCGTTGGAGAATGATGCGGAGTGATGTTTGCTTGATGAAGTCCGCTTGATTCGGACGTCGAAGTGGACGCTGCCGGTCCCCGCGGCCGCGTCCACTGGCGACGCCGCACTCGACTTATCACATTTCCAATATCTAGCATTTTAACATCAGTACATAATATCTATTTGTATTCATTTAAATTGTCTAACGCGTTTGAACGCTAGCGTGATTGTATTTAATACCTAAGCGCTTAAAAAAGCAATGGCTACGCCGATTCATATCAATTATGTCCATGATAGTTTTTAATAGTTCCGATTTATATGCTTCTAACTGTAACAAAAATCGTAACGTCTTACCTTTCTGTGGAGGTCGGTCGTCGCGGAGTTTAAGGTTTAGAGAAATTTTGCATAGCTGTCTATGCTTAGCAAATCAGCAGTGAAATTGGTACCAGAGTTCACTTCCGTCCTAATTCAGAAAGCATCATAGGAATCGAGCCATTTTACGTAATGCGCACCTTTTCAAAGTTAATGTAATTTTCTTCCCCTGAATTACATTAGCTGCGGCGGCGCTCGCGTCTTCCCACGCGTGCGTCGCCCCATCTGAACCTGATCTTATACTGCCACCGGGCTGGCACTGCTTCTCTTATATAACTCTAGCACGTCATTTCTATCAATGTTGAATGCAATATTGTAACAATCTATCGCGCTGTAGGTGCAAACTTTTATTGTTAAACTGAACATGTGGAAGGATTTTGACGTATCAAAAAGCCATGAAATTAGCCATAAGAGATATAATTAAATAACCTAAGATATCGAACGTCCCTTACCGAGTAAGGTAGATATTATTGGAATATTTTTATTTTTCGATTAACATCTCTCTAATTAATGATGTTAGCGCAATCGTGAAGTTGTCGAGATATATCTACCCTGCTGATCTTCGCGTCTAACATCTCTTCGTACTGCGACAACTCGATTGCTTTAATTACAGCTCTGCCAGTATTGTCATTTCTAGCACAATATGATACAAAACATACAATTTTGTAAATAACTTATGGAAGTGATAAATTTTTACTTCTTTATAAATATTCAGAGCTTATAGCCGGGAGATGCCCGAAGTAGCACGATGCAACACATGACTTATCGTGTTTCTATGGCTATCAACGAGTGGCGCAGATAAGTAATAAAGCTTGAAGCGATGAAGTTAACGTGTGCTCCCGTTCTGCTTTTAATAAAAGATCATGTCACTGAATAGTTGTGTGTTGGTTGTTTTCAAATTCGTTTTTATAAAATGTGAATAAATATGAATGTGCAAGACAATCTTAACGTTGCTAAGTTCTAAACGAGTCGGTGTTTTGTAAACTAAAATGACGCTTAACGTTTTGCACCTATTTTGCAATAATGAATTACGGTTACAGATAATAAATCCTTAGGTACCTACTTTTTATAAAAAGTTAAAATGGGCAGTGCATGAGCCAGCGAGTTTCCCCGTCGCTAGGTCACGCACCGCGTTCAAACTGCAGCCCTCGGTTACTTCAGAGTTCAGTCTCTAACGCTTCCGCCAGCCCAACTGGCAACGTAACGACCACGACACGACCGACACGAAAAGTCGTGATCTAGTTCAAAGAAACGGGAGCGTATCGTCAGGGAACGGTTCATACGAAACAAGAATCTGAGATATCATCGATATTTCTACATAAATTATTAAAAAACATAAGGTAAATTTAAATGAGGAAAATATTGATCGTACCTAGTCAATTTATCAATTATACCTACCTATGTGCTTTTGTGACGTAGCTCCTAATGTTTCCAGTAGATGGTAAGCGTAGACAATCTCGACCGATTATTTGTGTACGTTTCAAACACCGATTCTACGTTCCTTTGAACCGCTCCACGACGCTGGTATATACCATTATATTTCGTTATGTTACTGAATAAAAGTTATTGTTTTGGTAAAACCAAATATTTTATCTACTATTAGGCATATTGGCACAAAAGAAGTTGTGTTTAATTAAGTTTAGACAATAAGTTACGATATCATTGTATTATTTCTTTAAATAAACTTATGACAAAAAGTGAGTTCAGTTTGCTGAATGATAGAGATTTAATTGAGTATTTATTATATATATTGTTGAAGTTTGTACAAAATAAATTAAGTAAACGATAAATATAGAACTTGACTGCTTTAATATTTGTTTTATTTAACCTTAGAATATTGTAATAAGCGTGAATGAAACGAGGAGCCGACTTAAATTAAACTTCATTTACTATTTTTATTTTGGTTTTATTCATAGTATAATAGTTCTATGCATGTTTTATAAGATAATGTTGCATAAATTGTAAAATTGATATAATGCTGTCATCTTAACTAAACTAAATTATTAGTCTTTAGTCACTTGATAATTTATTTATAAAAAATCAGTGTTCAAATATCCTAGTACCGGGGCCTGTGAAATGATGAATCAAATTATTCACCAGTCAAAACGTATTTCGTTCAGGGTTCATACAAAAATTACGTCACACGTCATAAATTACGTCACACGTCGATACCGAAAGATACGATAATAGGAAACGAGACTTAATAGATATGTACGTACATTCAAAACTAACATGTGTAAAGTTATGGAAACGGTATAGAAATCTGTCAAAATAATATTCAAATTACGACGAACTCGGGATAAGCAGAAATTGCGTTTTGAGTTAGGAATGTTGAATTGAAGACAATTATTTAAACATAGAACATAAAAAATATATTATTAGGGCATCTCGTTTAGGTTAGTCATTCTTAATAGCCATTCAATGTGATTATTTTTTGTTTAAGAAATCCCTGTGGCAGAATAGCTGAACTGGCGGAAAATGAGATTGCTTGTCACTGTCATTTGTAAATTGACATTAAGACACCGACTTAGGCCTTTCCCTCCTCCGTTGTTGATTGTGTATTGTAGAACCCAATAATATTTTAACAACTTGATGCCTTAACATTTCTGGATTTCAACACATTCGCCGCTGCTAATACGAGTATGTACAAGTACTATAATATTCTCGTGGGCCTCTTCAAGGAGCCTTAAGTGCTGTAATGGGCACTTAAATCCTTTTTCATTCACACATTTCCAAGTTATATCTCATATTTAAATGTTACTGGCCACTGATTGTTTTGGTGTCTTATAATATTTATAAAAATAACATATCAATATCTATTACAGTTAACGTTGATGTTATTTGGCCAAATAAAGTTATGAAAATATATTTTTTCACATGTCTTGAGTATGCTATGTTATTTTATTATTTTAAATGTATTATAAACTTCCTGCACTCCTCTGAACAGTATCGAGAATTGTAAGCCACTTAATGGAATTTCCCCATATAATGCTATTTCCATAAAACTCACTCTCACGTTTCTGTTCTTGACAAAATGATTTAATGCATTAGTTCTGACGTCATCAAACACTTGTCTACCTTAATTAATTTATTTGCCAATATTAAAATGCGTATACAGTTCCTTTGATAGAACCTTGACAGCAGGAAATCCAAAAATCAGGAACTAAAATTCCTTGTCGCTTTTAAAAACCTGCTTTCGTCCAGATCTCAAGATATCATTTGACAAGGGTCTTTTTTTTCTTTCTTTTAAACTTAGATCTTTGCTGATAATAGAATATTTAAATGTTCACTATATAATATTACTCTTGTAATGGTTTTGTTTAGTATCTGGAGGAAAGAAATTGATATTGTAAGTATCCCCGTTTATAATAATTTTGAAGGCAGCGTAATTTTTTTTTTATAAACTTTGCTTACAGATAAAAATTAAGTATATGGCACGGTTACTGAATTTTGTAGGGTTGACTATAATCTGTAGCTAAATAAGGATTACCTTTCAATTGAAGTTCTTCAGAATTTTACAGGAAAGTCATACACTTATATAGGGAACGTAATCAAAAAGCCGTCAAAGTTTTGTTCACTAAAATATGCAGCGCTGTGATTGGTATTTACAAGCTACATACAAAATTGCCCGAAACTTTTTAATCCTGTTTACAATTTCACTTTCAAATTCACCAATAACTTAAATATTGAATTTTAACATACATATATATATAAAATTCTCGTTAGAGATGTATATATTTACAAATACAAATAATATATCTTAAAGACTTCAGCTTCAGTGTTCAATGATATAAATTAAGGGAATAAACTGCTTTCATTATTGCTTTTTTCGCACACATGTTAACAAAAAGTTGGATAAAACGGTTAAAAATAAAATTTTAAAATTCGTGTGACGTATTTTACGAATGACGCCATATTTAATTCCAAATGACAAACAATACAAATTCAAATCTAAACGAAAATTTACTTGAAGATGCCATATAAAATAAATGTATGAGATATCATAATATTTTTTTTTGCCAAAACTTTATTAACAAAATTTATTTCAAACTACTTTTCAGTTAGAGTGATACTACCAAAAGCTAATTAATACTCCCTAGATTACTTCTCAACGGTGTTGCCAGATTCAAGGAAACTACGAATAAACTATTTATATGGCTATAAATTAAAATAAATACCGCACACAAACCTAAGAAACGTCCCAATCTTAACTAGATCTTGTGGGAGAAGGCGCCAATGCATCCCTGCGATAAACATTAATTTTGAGTATTATGATTAATTAATGTTTCTTGGCTTAAACTTTTTTTTTCTGATAAGGGATTTATGCTAAGACTGTGTCATATTTACAGGCAAAGGATGACAGCAATGGGATTATAAAATATATAGAAATAACAAATCAATATTGATGTTACTATTTTTATTTCCGTCTTAATTAAGACAAACGTGTCCTCATTATGACACAAATACAAGATGACTGTCATTATAAATATTTATACAGCATCTATATGTACAACGCATGTCTGTATATCCTCCGTTCGCAACGTATATAGGAAACTGAACGGTGTAACAGAGGACGGGTACAGCCGACACAGCGCCCACTATGTGGACGCGCAAGCCTCGCACGATACTGACCGGATCGTACTCAAAACTCCAAGGCAGATATGTAGTGCTATAATAAACAAGCGTACAGCATTCACATAAATAATGCTATCTTCCTTTACTAAACAAAAATACATATATATATATATAAAACAATCACGTTTAGTTGTCGTTACGAAATATAAATTGCGAGTGATGTTAGACGGAAAGAAATTATTTTACTCGGGCCTTAGAGGCGACAAAGACGATGATCACAGAATAAAAAACACTATATCATCAACTAGCTTATGTTAAGACAGTATTCTAATAACAAAAATACGTTTTTTTTTTTTTGGTAAAAAATATTCTTTTCTCTTAACAGATATTGTGCCACTATTTGATTTGAAAGACTGTATTATAAAAACAATCAAGCAGACTCAATATTAGAGGACTTGGGTCACTATGACAGATTTCACTAATAACAAATTAATATTGACAACACTAACACTTCAGGATGCAACCGATGTCAGGGTCTGATATATGTATTGTACAAATCTTATATTATGTTTATTTTTTTTATTATTTTTTAACACATTTAAAGGAGATCCAAACTTTGTAATTAAAATAATTTCAATATTCTATTTAACTTTATCTAATTTGAAAGTAAGGAACAGTTATTTTTTTTTTTAACCATTCACAACGATAGCTCAATGTCCAGTTATATTCGTACAATGTCATGAATTATAAAGCAAATTAAATACAACTAAAGATTCGACACACAGCTAAAATGTTATTAAGATATAAGAAACTAACTCAGATTGACCGTTCCATGCCGTTTGAAATCTTACCACCGAAATACTAATATATTAAATTACATTTAATCTCAAAAACACCGATAAAAGTGTAATATGTATTAGGCACCAAATAACGAATTTTTTTTTTTTTTTACAAAATAAGCAGACTCCAGCCAACAGCAACAAAGCCAAAACTTTTTATTGACTCTAAACAAATTATACAAAACCTATGACCGTCGTATTTAATCATGAAATTGTCAATCAGGAGCAGACATCTAACATTTGACTATAATTACCAAAACGTTATACAATAACTGTATACTAGAAATATTACATGTTTATGAGATCTTTATCTACTACAGACGTGTACTTCAAACAAGTTAAAATACTGTTACACTCGATGAATATTTTAAATGAAAATCAAAATTCTATATTCCGTTAGTCGGATATTATGTACAGATGTTCTATTGGCGTGACGTGTTGGTGCGAGAGAGACAGATATATCTTTTATATGTGTGTTAGACAAGGATGGGTTTACTCTGTGTAGTCCCAGCAATCCTTCTCGTAACCCTCGTGGACGTGCTCCAGGAGTACCTTCCGCCGGCTGTCACAATATCTGGAACAAAATATTCACATAAGACATGAGTTTCAAGAAAATAAAATACTATGATAGCTTCATAATAACCAATTGTGGCAACTCTTAGCAAACAAAGGAACAAAAGTTAATATGCCTATCTGTCTTAAATCTTGTTCATTATTTCCTTTCGTCAAACAATAATAACAGATTTTGCTAATACTTTATCCTGCTAAAACGATGTTGGAAATACAGAGGAATTAAAAGTGGTTTTTTTTCAGGGTTTTGGCAGCTGACTCGATAACAATTTATTGAGAATTTTGGAAGGGCAACGTGAAAACAGTACGGAAATCATCTAAAACCGAGGTCATTGGTTTGGGGACTCTCTCCAATAAAACAAAATTTTCCGTTCAACTAAAAAAATAATTCGCGCATCTCCTTGACTTGTCGAGAATTTAGTGGTAAGTCAGAATGAGGAAAAAAAAAACAATAAGAAAATTTGTAGGTTCGAGGGATCATTGAAAATGAGAATTTGTCGAGAGCGCTCTCTTAATAGTTCCAACATTGACTTAAGGAGTGAAATCAGATACATTAACTCCGAGTGATGCATAAAACATCCACGTGTTAATATGTAGTGGGTAAATCTGGTATGAACTGCAGCAATATCATAATATAAATGTTATTAAAAATTGTTATTACTGGCTTGTTACTTCAATTTTTCATTATATATGCTTTAGCTATTTATTTTTATGTGCCTTTTACTAAGTGACCAGAAATTCATTCAGTTTTCTAGTCCTATGAAATTTATATAAAAAAATAAAGCTGATTAAATTATGAAACATGAAGGACCCAAAAAAATTATCATCTTTATAATCCTATCCCAGGTGACTCCTCCACAAACAAGGTCCGCAACGCATCTTACGTTGCACGTCCGTGGGCGACGGTGACCACTTTCTATCAGGTAGACCCGTTTACCCGTTTGCCCCTGTAGGTCATCCAAAAAAAACCCCCTTACCTGTACTTATCCTGCACTTTCTGCTTGATGTCAGCCAAATTCTCGCTAGTGATGTCTCTTTCCAGGTATTCCGATAGAGTCTCGGTGGCCGATTCCAGGTCGCGTTGGTTATCCTCGAAGATGACAGACTGATTGTTCTTCCTCAAGTAGTACGCGAACACATAAGTGTACATGAGGGTCTGACGGCACTGGCAGAGGATGTCCACAGCTCGCTTTAAGAATTGCACCTGCAATCACCACTTACAGATACAATAGAGCCACATCTATGCAAGGAAAAAATACTAAATATTTGTCAACCAATACAATATCAACATGTTCATACGAAATCTTTATAATGTTCCTACTCATGGGTAGAAACAAGTCTTTTAGAGTCTTTTACAAGGATAGACAGGGTTTTGAATAAAGATTTTGTATTTTCTAAACACATTCGACGATGCATATGATGGAACCAACGAACCTCAATCCAGCTCATGTTATGCTGTTGCATCTCTTCCATCTTTTCCTTCACGGATGCGTACAATTTGGACTCGAAGCGCAGCGATTGCATGTGGTTCATATAGCGGTTGCAGTAGAACAAATAGCGCTGCAGCGCTGCACGCGAGCGCTCCTGGGAGTCGCGGGCCGCTTTGGCCTCGTCCACGTCATACCTACGGATTGTTCAGTGGTACTAACAGATCTGATATAAACAGCTGCCATAGAACCATATGATAGTTGATCAATGAAAACACTTCAGGCCTAGTTAACTCGTGAACGAACTTAGTATGCCAAGTCGTGTCATTGTGGATAGAGGATATATCCATTGAATTAATAATATTTCAATCGCTGAAATTCAAAGCCTATCGACGCTTGTTCACAGGTTCTGTGGCAACAAATCCATATTTGAATGAAAAGAAATAAAACAACTATCTAAAACGACTAGTACTACGACAGAAACAACTAAAAATCGATACGATACTGTAATAAACAAAAAAAAAAACAGGAAAGACAAAGGAAAAAACGAAAAAAGAGGTCATTGGAAGAAGATTATTCCAAAACCTCGACGATTATATTCAAATCGTGTGGCGACCGGATGTGGAGCATCCTAAGACCTAGGTTCGACACTATAACCCGACACTCGACACTCGACTCTCGACACTCGACACCCGACACCCGACACCTGACACATCTACTACGGATCACGATACTTGCATTTCACGGAGATATTGTCTCTGTGAATATTTCTCTGACCTACGGCACATGGAAAAAACAGCTGATCATGATATATCAAGGGCATTGTCAGTTCATACATCATCACGGATTGTTACCAACCGGTTGCAGTTGTACCAGCTGCTGCCGTGAGGCTCCCAGGGTCCGAGGCACACCCAGCAGAAGTCGGCCTTACAGTTCTGATTCTTACACACCATGTGGTTACAGCCGCCGTCCTTCTCTATGGTCACGTTACATTTGGGACACTCCTTAGTATTGGCCGCTATCCAGTTCGATGTTTCCGAATCGTCGTCGCATTTCTAAAAAAATACTCTATTTAGATTAAAGTATACGGTACAAACAAATTCATAGCTTGCATCAGATCGCATCGCTGGTCACCGCCCTCAGATCGTACGGTCGAAGAAATTATATATACCCACGTTTCCTTTGTCAGCATGTGGAGCGCTGAGGCTACATAAAATAAAATTATTTACGAGATAATTAATAAGCCATTAAAATTGATCCGATGATACCATGATAGCGTACGACACATAATAATTTGTAAATTAGATAGCTGTAATTAGCAAAGCCGTTAATGATAAAACCTTCAAGCAAGTTACGTCGCGGATGAAACCTTTAAGCAAGAATAAAATTTATTGAATGAATGGTCTTCATATGTCAGACTTAAACTTACATTCCACTATTGAAAACATTATCATATATAAAAATATAAAAATTTTTCTTTCATGGAATTATTCGTTATAGCTATAAAACATTACATAAATTAAAATTAAATCACCTGTAATTTATATTTACAAAAAAAAAATAGTATTACTTGCAGTGGTGTTATTAATGTTATTAACAAAAATTAGACAACGCATGAAGAACTACAGGTTCATTGCAATATAATAATCTCACACAAGAAATGCTATTATTATAATATACTCCGTCCATCCCAAAATACCTTTATCCACTTCCTCAGCAGACAGCACCTGACGGGATCGTGCCAGTTCTCACCGCAGGCGAAACAGAACGTGTGACCACATCGGCAGGTTACTGCCGCTGCCTCAACATAGGCCACTTTGATGGCATTGCTGCAGTCAGGGGATGGACACCAGCGGAGGAGGCGGTTACACTGCGAAAGGAAGACGGGTTGAGACAAAATGAGAATACCAACTAAACCGTTTTGTAACAGACTATTTGGAAAAAAAAATTTAAAACAAGAAAAATATAAGAAACTATCGAGATCACAATATTATTATTATTATTTTCACAATATAATCCTTTTTTAGTGTCGACTTGACTGTAGCTGTTAGCCCTAATGGCTTCGACAGCGTCACCGGGAGAATAGTATCCTACTGTCATATTTTTTCTTAAATAACCCGAATATAAACGTCGTATCGATTATACCCGCATAATATACGTTACTCTGATCTTTATATAAGGTATATATCACATTTACCACAGCTACAGACATGAACATGGGGTATGGACCAGATTTAATTACTTAAATCTGATCCATACTGAACAAGCACCTATAAAATATTAAGCATACATAAAAACACGCTTTCGTTAATAGCACCTCCATAGAACACACACCTCTACGAAACTGTTGGTGATGATGTGCTGGTACTTGAGTTTGACCCTCGGATCTCTGACGAGACGCATCACAGTCGCGTCATCCACGAGAATGTCGCACGCGTGTGCCGCACACGCTATCGTCTGACCCTGAACATTAATACGGTTATATAAAAAACAACACATACACATGTGTGTGTTACTGGAAGAAAAAAGGATAACTATAGGGCTATTAGATACAAAGAAAGAAATGCAACAATTTTTTTTACATAGTAAATAATATGATGACACTATTCACTCATCCGTTGAATACATTTTTTATAAACTGTAATAGAAATTCAATGTAAATATAACTAAAGCCAAAAAAATATTAGCATTAGAAGAAATGCTGGCAATAACGTGGGAATGTCGTAAATAAGAAGGTATATAATACAGTGTGAACAGTTTTTATTTGAGTGTGAGCAATTTGAGTTTTAAGGTTTTAATCCCTTATTTAACAAATTTATTTGATGAATACCATTATTCATCATACAAATACAATAACATGAAATTTCTAACACTCCGTTATATTTAAAGTTATAACAATGTTTAATTAAAAAACTATGCAGCTAAAGTTTATATTAATGATATTAATCTATCTCTTAAATATATGAGATATATAATGAAATACTGAACATATAACATACCAAGCCTTCTTCCATTATTTTAGTAGTTAAATATTCACACCAGCACTGTGTACAGAATCTGTGACCACATTCCAGACCGGTCATAATCTATTGAAAAATAATACGCAACAATTATAATGGGCTGCATTTTATTAAAATGCTGAAATCTTAATAAAATATAAGTGAACAATATATTATAGATATTGGTATGTAAAACAAGTCTTATTTGTTATAACATACATACATATACATAATATTAGGGCCGTGCAACATTAGAATAGTTAAAAACAAGATGGGTATTTAAACAATCAATTGACTAACTAATTGATTGATTGTACACTGCCGGCCAAAAGTTTGAGACCACCTACATAAAAGTTGGAAATTGATATAAAACCCAAAATAAAAAGCTGAACATGAAAGGATTTGTTGAAATATTTATTAGGTATGGCAAATGCGATGAAATATAAACAAAAAATATTAAACACTTCGACAATTTAACTTAAAATATATGTTGACAAGCTAAACAGATTTTTCATCAAAAAACCCTCCCTTGCATTGAATCACTTTGTTGACAAGTCTTGGCATGCGGGCAATCAATTTGTCGATTGTTTCTTGTGAAATATTGTTCCAGCTTTCTTGCAAAACTCTCCACAAATCCTCTTGTGAGCTGGGACAACAACTGCGCAGGTTTCTGTCCAGCTCTTCCCACAAAAGTTCTATAGGGTTAAGGTCGGGGCTCTGAGGGGGCCACGCCATGTTTTTTAACACTCCTTCTGCTTCTTTTTTATCTAAATAACCCCGGCACAATTTGGAGCTGTGTTTAGGGTCGTTGTCTTGTTGGAAAATAAAGCCATCTCCAACTAGCCGAAGTCCCGATGGTACAACATTACACTCCAATATTTGTTTGTACTGTTCTTTTTTCATAATTCCTTCGACTCGTACCAAATCTCCAGTTCCACGGCTCGAGAAACAACCCCAAACCATAATGGAACCACCGCCATGCTTCACTGTGGGCAGGATACAGTCTGGCATCATCTTTTCCTTGGCACTTAGCCGAACAAAAACACGTCTTTTGCTCCCAAGCACTTCAAATTTGGACTCATCTGTCCATAGAACTCTTTTGAAGTCTTCTTCACTCCAGTTTCGATGGGTAAGGGCCCACTGCATTCTCTTCTTTTTGTTTTGTGGCTTTCAGAGAGGTTTTCGGACGGCTACGCGACCAAATAAATTAGCGTCTCTTAGTCTTCTTTTCACTGTGGTCAATGACACAGGTGTAGACCGGGATTTGTTCACTTCAGCGCGGATTTCTGGTGCTGTCAGGCGTCTATTTCGCTTGCTTGTTACCACGATGAACTTATCCTCGCTAGAAGTTGTAGCTCTCGGCCTTCCCGACCGCGATCTGTCTTGATTCCTGCCAGTCTCCTTGTATCGGGTTATTGTGTTATGAACACAAGTCTTCGACAACTTGAGCTGGGTAGCAATCGCACGTTCAGATTTGCCTTCGTTGTGTAAAGCAACGATAACAGCACGAGTTTCACCGCTAATTTGGCGTACTTTTCCCATAATGAGATGTCTTCAGTGTAAGAACGACGAGCTCAGACTAACCAAGATTGAGAAATATTTACTCCATGGAAACTCAGGTGTTCACAGTGTTTTAGGGAAGTTAAAATTTCCTAAAACTCTATTTACACAAAACAAAGCCCAAATAATGAATAATATTCAGCAATAATAATATTACAATGACTTCAGCGCGCGGTCCGCACGCGGCGCCCATTGATGTTTCTAGACAAAAGACCTTTGTACGATGATAACATAAAAATAAATAGAAATGATGGCTTCGAAAAGTAGTTAAAGTCCATTCTATACGCAGGTGTTAACTATGTATTTATAACACATTTTATAAAGAAATAATATTTTAACTTGTGGTCTCAAACTTTTGGCCGGCAGTGTATATGCTCATTGAGAAATTACAAATATTTCCTACGTTATAATTATTACTAGCCCAGCAAAGAATCATATTATAATATGTACTGATTTTAACACTCACTGAACAGACAGAGGATAAAATTTAATTAATAATCAGGTAAATAACATCTATATAACTTACAGCCGTTGGTAAAATTGAGAAACATATTTCACATTCTTCAGATCCCGATGTCGATATCCGTCTGGGCAACTGAAAGGAAACATTCCGATGTATTCCTTATTTAAAAATATATATTTACATGCAATTGGTCATTGAGATGTATCCGTACATAGTATGTAAAATATAATCAATATGAAATAGACATTTAACAGAATGGATACCTTTGGTCGTTGTATTACAGGTTTTCTAAATGGATTAATAACTCTAGCCTCAGCGAATAATTGATCCTGATCGCCATCATAGAATCGTTCCATTAGCTTCTCTTTGTCCCATTTGAAATGATTTAGGAGGATGCGGGTTGTGGTGGCTGGTATCTATAACAACATAAATATACTTGATATACAATTATATGTTCATAAGTTTACATTCTTAAACATTCTGCAACTAGCTTAAAAAAAAAAATTAACTGGAAATTAAATTTTATATAAAAAAAAATATGTTTTACTTAGTGTTTAATAAAATCTACAAGTACAATTTATACACAAAATTGTTCAAGTCGGGTATGGAAGTTACATTTATATTAAAATTACCACTAATGGACAAAACAAAGTAATATAAAAAAAACACTTCTACTAACAAACCACCTGTTATCATTCATATAACTGATAAGATTCAAACTGAAAGGCTAACAGTAATGAAGAAAATGTCTAATTTATTATATGTGGTTATTATAATTTAATTATGAATTAATATAAAGTTTAAATACACAACCTTATATATATATATATATATATATATATATATTTTTATAGCAAAAATGTTCTTTTCATTTTGTTGTAATTTAGTAATAACAGTTTCAAATAAATTATTATCATGAATTATGTTTTGATCTTTGTTTGTGTGATGACCTAATTAGAAAATACATGTATGGGAGAAACCTTTTGTTACACATGGATAATGAAAACGTTATTTTAATAAGATCATTGATAAAAAAATAGGAAATATACAACAATGACTCATTTAGTGCTTTTGTTTGAAATTATCAAGAAAAGGTGCATTTTTCTGGTACATGTAAGACATCTTGAAAACAAAAGGATAAGTTTAAAACTAATACCGGGGCGGAACACAACATGTTAGTAATTAAAAGTAACATAGTAAACTAGCGTACGAGTAACCTCATTAAGAAAGTCATTGTTTACCATTAACATACTGACCTCAACTACTGTATTCACTTCTTTTATGCAATCTACCATATGTTGAACGATTTCCTCTGTAGATAACACCTCGTACGGATATTCTTCGAGTTCCGTTTGTCGTTCCCTTGTACTGTGAGTCTCGTCCATGACAAAGTCGACATCGTCTCCGCTGGACTCATTACCAGAATCGACATCGTCTTTTGTGTCATCTTCAGAGTCCATCTTGGGAATCGAATAATTATTTGTTATATGTCAACGGTACAGCCAGAATACTTCTAATGATGAAATAATTACACCTAAGATTTAGGAAAGGTCAACAATGAAGAAAATAGTTCACCCACGGGCTGCCAAAACCTCTGACGTATTTGAAGGCAATGTCTATGACATTACTCTTACATTTTTAGTCTATGATTTCAAAGAAGCTGTTTTCATAGATTAAAATTAATGTTTTGAATAACTATAAAGTTAAATAAAAAAAAGTTATGATGAAGAATAAAAATAAAAAGTTACATTGGGCGTACTTAAATAAAATACAGAATTATATTAAATTTTAAATATTAGACCCAGATCAGTTGCTTTAGGTGGCTATTGAGTTAGACAAATATGGATCTTACTACAAAATCAAACAATTTAATCGCTAATAAATTTCTGTCTATTTGTTATTCTATTTCAGAAACTACATTTGTATTCAGTTTTAATTAATCTATTTAGTTGTTTTACGAAGAGAATTAGGAACAAATAATTAATATTTTCAAAATTGAAATGAGCATGAGAGGCTAGGGACTGTTTTATGTAATAAGCAAATATTTGTCCTGTAGTTTAAATATATAATTAATTTGGACTAATTTAATTATAAGTGTAATGACAACTACCTGCAATAAAGGTACCTATCCAAACGTTGTCAAGAAATTCAAAAGACGTAAATGGATTCTGAAAGTTTTAGTCTCCTAAAATATTGAATCGACACTTCATTTTAAGCATTTTGTTGTTTATCTATCATGACAAATAAAATTTAATTGTGTGTTTGTTTATTCTAAACACAAATAAAAATATTTACGATGACTGTATATCGATGTATTAATACTACAATTTTTTAAATTAATGTACGTTTTTCTGTTTGTTCCGGCTATTCTCTGGAATGGTTGAACTCATTTTAAAAAGAACTTCACTCGAAAATATGTGATTCCATTAAAAGTAACTTAGACGACATTATAAGCACCTCTTAAAAGAAGGAAGATTGCAATTCCTCTAAATGTTTGCTACTTTTTAATTAAAGGCATTTTTTAATAGAAAGGACATTGTACTGAGGTACCTCCAGTATGACCAAGTCAGAAAATCTGATTAAAGGAGTATCAAGAAATCGTATGATATTTCATAATGATGATAGTACGGACCTCAAGGGCTGAAGCCGAAGGCAACAACTATTTAAGAATAAGATAGCATAATTGACTTCACTTAATGTGAAGAAATTCTAATGGTTATTGTATTTGTAAGTTTATAGTATAATAATTTTTATTTCATTTGGTAGCAATTTAAGAAATTATTTTGGAGGTCTAATAATTATTATGGATACATTAACAAGTTCTATAAAATTGCTATCAGAGCACAGCAATGTGAAATAGGGTTGTGATCCTATTATTTTAAATTTTCATATTCACAAAAAAAAAAAAAAATTAGAAAAATACGAAACAAAGAATAGTAAGAAAATTATGAAAAGATATATTTTAAAATTGTGTTGACATTCTCAATTATTGAGGTTGTAATAGCTTTCAAAGCAATTTATACAATACTCTTATAATATTAAAAATATGAAAGATAATAGAATATAATTAAATTTGCATTTGATAAATATGAATTCAAACTTTTTCATCGATTGTACAAAATTGCAAGTCCAAAACATATTTTAAACCATTATTTAACATTACATACCTACTTAGTGCTACAAAATTATTTTTTGTATTATATGTATTTTCAGTCTGTTTCAGTTTAAGAATTATATTAACCAGTTTTTATTTATATCCAAACTGTTACCCTCACAAAAAATGCAAATCGCATCCGGTTTAATAGAAATAAAAAACATTTCAATGTTTGCAGATATGTATATTGCTTAACAAAGGAATAAATATGGTGTATTTTATCATCTTACTATAATAAACAACAACAGACATAATTTTTTTGATAAGATAAACATATTTATATATTTATACTCAAAATATATATCAACTTTCAACACAAGGCACTTTTTGTATAACAATGAAATAACACGACATTACATTAGATTATCTAATTCATTTTGTATTGATTCAATTTGTAAAAATAATGAATGTATTTCTTTATGTGTTAATTCTACTTCAGTTTCATTATGTTTATCTGACATTTTTATATATGCTTTAGGAATTTTACATTTCCTTTGATATTCCGAACTTAATTCTGTATTTAGTTTCCAATTGAAATCTGGATTGTCCTGGCATTTGTTCTCTGTTGTTGACGTTAAGTCATTTAAAGTTGAGCTTGTTTCTATAGACCACACTTTAATGATTGATGCTGTTTTTTCTGAATTAAATCCTAACATTTTCAAGTCATTAGTCAAATTTACGGGCTTAAAGATATATTTTAGGATTCTTTTAAATATATAAATTATGGTTTTTATTGCTAATACAAGTTGATCTTCATTAATTTTAAAGATTTTCTCGAGTTTTTTCTTTTCATCTTCTGAAAATATTTCCAGGTCCTGAATTTTTAGTTTTACAACAATCCTTTTCAAGAATTGTTCAAATTTTATGTCTTCTAATGGATTTATAATATCAATACCTCTCTTTAAACTGAAAAGTAAATAAATATATCCAGAATTAAACAGTTTATATTAAATTCAGTCGTAAATTCTATATGTTCCAAGATTTAGAAAAAGGTAATTTACCTAGGTGAACTCTTTATCCAGCTACATTCCATGGTCAATCAGTTGTTTACGTGTAGTATTTTTATATTTTAACCTTGACAAAAACACATTTCCTTTTATCAATAAATAAACATTGACATATTTAATGTGTTTTATTTGGATTTGAATATTTAATAATGATTATTTAAAACTAGGATTAAGTCAAAATTTAAGAACAAAAATTGTTAACTTCCGTATTGACATTTGATTACTGATAACAAAAACTTACAAGCTCAAATTCGGTAGATCAGCCTCTTTTATACTACACATTCGAATAAAAAAAATATAAGTATAAAAAGCGATTATTGTACATTTTTTATATTTTTAAATGAACTTTTAATAAATAAGTTTGAATTATCTCTAGTAAGAACATTTATTTTTCTAAACTATAGACTGAAACTGGCAGCACGGACTTTCTGATTGCCAAATGTCAAAGTCAGTTAGTGACTATTGACTAATGTAAAATTTTAAAATATATGCGGTGGCATGTCGTGGACCGTGGTATTCGATAGTTAGTTGCGTGGAGGTTTCATCATGTCGCTGAAAGTTAATAGGGTTCCTGAAAATATTGATTTTCCAAAAGAAGAGGAAAAAGTTTTAGCGTTTTGGAATGAAATTGACGCTTTTCAAACTTGTTTGAAGCAGTCCAAAAATAAACCGAAGTATGTGCCGAGTAACCTCAACATTAGGAATTCAAAAGGAGCGCTTTCATAAATTACTTCTATTTCAGGTATTCGTTTTATGATGGACCGCCTTTTGCGACAGGTCTACCTCATTATGGTCATATTTTGGCAGGAACAATCAAAGATGTTGTTACAAGATATGCACACCAGCAGGTATAAACTTTTACTTTTTATTTTTAATGATGATGATTTAAAAATTTACTACAATTGTTATTGCTTATTGTTATTTTCCAGGGATATCATGTTGAAAGAAGATTTGGATGGGATTGCCATGGTTTGCCTGTAGAATTTGAAATTGATAAAACTCTGGGAATTAAAGGTCCTGAAGATGTGGAGAAAATGGGCATTGACAAATATAATGCAGAATGCCGCAAAATAGTCATGAAATATTCAACAGATTGGGAAAACATCATCACTAGAATGGGAAGATGGATTGGTAATTTGACATTAATGTTTTTTTGTCACTGTTACTTTCTAACAACATATTTGAGTTATATCTACTCATTCTTTTACAGATTTTAAAAATGATTATAAGACCTTATACCCATGGTTTATGGAATCGGTTTGGTGGGTGTTTAAAGAATTGTACAATAAAGGTCTGGTTTACCAAGGTGTCAAAGTGATGCCATTCTCCACAACATGCTCGACACCATTATCCAACTTTGAGGCTGGACAGAACTATAAGGATGTAGTTGACCCTGCTGTTGTGGTAACATTCCCTACTGAAGAAGGGTTTTCTTTGTTAGCCTGGACCACTACTCCTTGGACTCTTCCCAGTAATTTAGCTCTATGTGTGAATCCAAAACTTACCTATTTTAAAGTAAAAGAAAAATCCACTGGAAATTGTTATGTTTTGCAGGAAAATAGATTTCCTGTTATATTTAAGAATGTTGAAAACTTTGATATTCTAGACAAGTTTTTAGGTGAAAAATTAAAAGGTCTAAAATACACACCCATGTTTGACTATTTTGTTGATAGATGCCCCAATGGTTTTCAAGTATTGACTGATGGGTATGTCACTGATGATTCTGGTACTGGTATTGTACACCAATCCCCCTACTTTGGTGAAGATGATTTTAGGGTATGTTTGGCGGCAGGAGTGATCACAAGGGATCAAGAAATGATATGCCCTGTGGATGCCAGTGGCAGATTCACAGAACCTGTCAAAGAATTTCTTGGGCAGTATGTTAAGGATGCAGATAAAAACATTATAGCAAACCTCAAAAGTCGCAATCGATTAATTCAATCTGGTCAAGTGAAACATAGTTATCCATATTGCTGGAGATCTGATACACCTCTGATATATAAAGCTGTTCCCTCTTGGTTTGTGAGAGTTGAGCAGATGAGTGAGAATCTTTTAAAGTCTAGTGAAGCCACATACTGGGTTCCAGAATATGTCAAAGAAAAACGATTTGGCAACTGGCTAAAAGAAGCTAGAGATTGGGCCATAAGCAGAAATAGATATTGGGGAACACCGATACCCCTTTGGATTTCAAGTGATAAACAAGAGGTATTATGTGTTGGAAGTATTGCTGAGCTAAGTGCTTTAACTGGAAAAGAAATTACTGATCTTCACAGGGAAAGCATTGATCATTTGGAAATTCCATCATCGAGGCCTGGACAGCCACCTCTTAGAAGAGTCACTGAAGTTTTTGATTGTTGGTTTGAATCAGGTTCTATGCCCTATGCTCAAAATCATTATCCATTTGAAAACAAAAAAGAATTTGATGAAATTTTTCCAGCTAACTTTATTGCTGAAGGTATAGACCAAACAAGGGGATGGTTTTATACACTAATTGTGTTGTCAACGGCTTTATTTAATAAACCCCCCTTTAAAAACTTGATCGCTAACGGTCTAATTCTAGCATCTGATGGGCAAAAGATGTCCAAGAGAAAGAAGAATTATCCAGATCCTTTAGAAGTTGTATCTAAGTATGGTGCTGATGCTTTGAGGCTATACCTCATTAATTCACCAGTTGTGAAAGCAGACAATCTTCGCTTTAAGGAGGAGGGAGTGAGAGATGTCATCAAAGATGTCTTTTTGCCCTGGTATAATGCATTTAGATTTTTAATGCAAAATGTCGAAAGAATTGTTCAAAAAGACAAAGTCAACTACAGATTTAATGAAAAAGCTGTTAGGGAAAATGTTATGGATAAATGGATAACATCCTTCACCCAATCCCTCTTAGAATTCGTATCCAAAGAAATGGCTGCGTACAGACTATACACTGTTATACCACGCTTAACTAAATTCATCGACCATCTCACAAACTGGTATGTGAGAATGAACAGGAAGAGGCTGAAGGGAGAAAACGGCGTGAAGGATTGCCAAGTAGCTTTGGATACTTTATTTGGAGTTCTATATGACATGGTTCGAGTCATGGCTCCTTTCACTCCATTCTTAACCGAATTGATGTATAAAACTTTGCGGGAACTGTTGCCAGGAAGTTCCTTAGAAAGTGTACACTTCAACATGATTCCACAGTCAAAGCAAGATTTAGTTGATAAAAATATCGAAAGGGCTGTCCAGAGAATGCAAGCAGTCA
Source organism: Danaus plexippus (assembly GCF_018135715.1). Classification (NCBI taxonomy): domain Eukaryota; kingdom Metazoa; phylum Arthropoda; class Insecta; order Lepidoptera; family Nymphalidae; genus Danaus; species Danaus plexippus. The sequence continues at coordinate 5,728,711 of NC_083549.1, forward strand.
TTGAATTAGGGAGAGTTTTGAGAGACAGAAAAACAATTCCCATCAAGTATCCCCTTCCGGAGATGATTATCATACATCAGGATGCGACTTACTTGGAAGACATTAACTCTTTACTATCCTATGTTCTAGAAGAAATGAACGTTAAGACGGTAGAACTATCGAGTGATAAAGAGAAGTATGGCGTTACTTTAAGAGTAGAGCCCGACTACAAGGTACTTGGTACTCGCTTGAAGGGTGACTTAAAAGCGGTAACGCAATCGCTCAAAGACCTTGACAATAGTCAGTGCGAAAAGCTCATTGCGGATGGTTTTATAGAACTACATGGCCAAAGAATCGATGTCTCCGAAATAAAAGTTATATTCCAAGCGAAAGGAAGTGACAAATACGAAGCTCACAGTGACAACGATGTCCTTATTTTGTTGAACGTTACTCCCGACCAGGATATGCTGGACGAGGGTTTTGCCAGAGAGATCATAAACAGAGTACAGAAGCTAAGAAAGAAAGCTCATTTAGTACCAACAGACGAGGTAGACGTCTTTTATACGGTCGATAAAGCTAGTGACATTTTACGCATTATCAACTCTCACCGGGAGCTTATCGAAAGTACTGTGAAAGCTCCATTAATTGATATTGAAAAATTACCCAAAACCAAGGCAGTTATTATCCAGGAAACCCAGGAACTCAAAGGTTCGCATTTAAAATTGGTAATCGCTTGGCGAAAAGAAGTCGAAATGCCCGCAATTCCATGGGCCAATGTAATTCTTAAAGATCTGTCACCAAGATATGGATCTACTAGTGGTCAGGGGTGTATCATTTTGAAAGACAAAGACAACAAATTTATAGACTTAAAATGTTTACACAAAGAAATTGAAGGCTTGTTCGGAATTTATGGAATGAATTACGCGCTGTGGTGTGACGGAGCGGAAGTTAAGAACACCGAAAACTTAAACATGAAGAATGTTGTTGTTTCTAAAACAAAGCCTTCCGAGTTTGACTCTCAGAGTACACCGTTTTGTAAATTTTTAAACGTTGTCAATGGCAAGAAAAGCGCTACTATATTCTTGGAGAACCCCGTCGGTAGAGTTACATTAAGTAAGGAAAAGGCTACAGCATTTGTATCTAAATACTGGGGTGTTTAAACTTTAAAGCTACGGTCATCGATGAGTGACGTGAACAAGAAGTATTTATTAATAAGTTACGCTTCTGCTTCAGAATTAATGTTTGTTGTCACTAGTCAGAAAAAAACTCGTGATTATACATTAGTGACGGCTACAGTATTGTATCTTCTAAACTGTAGTTAGTAGCTTCGTCCCTATTTATTTAATAAACGATGGTTTTTGTATTTACATGTTTTTTATTCCTTCCGTTTTTAATTCATACATTTACATATTTGTTTGTCAAATTTAATATTTGTTTTACAAACTGGTTAGAAAAATCTAACAACTATTGTGCACGTCGCTCTATATGAGTTATTACCTTTTTTTTTTTTTTTTTTTTTTGATGACGCAGGGAAACTCTTTTTACGAGCCGTCTCACCGGCCTTGGTGGGGCCGGAGAGGATGTGTGAGACTCGACCTGGGCAGGTCCCTACTCACTAAAACCACTGCGAAAGCCATCGGCCGCTATGTTGGTGCACCCCGGATCTGTCAGCGACAGGGCACACCAGCGACTGGCCGGTCCTGGCAAAGACCGGACTTACTCCCTCGGAGAAAGGGGGCGATCCCGGCAATTAGGATCGCCCCGACGACGCCGGGCTTTCACAGGAGCCGGGTTACCAGCCCGACCCCAGCCCGGGGCGCAGGGGCGCTATTGGAGGAGGCGTTGATATCGCCCCCGGCGCGCCCCCGTCCGTCGTCTGCGGAGGGAGGGTGCATCAGCCGCAACCTCCCGTTCCCGCTCAGATGCCTCCTTCGTGGACATAACCGTCTCACAGAAGGAGGACACCGCCATCCAGGACCTGTCACTCTCAAGCATCTTCTCCGCGACACTCGAAAGCGACAAGCCCACTCCGCCGAGCGCCGCCACAAGGTCTTGGCGCTGCGCAGCCCATCTCGGGCACACCTCGAGGGTGTGCTGGGCTGAGTCCACCGCAGCGCCGCACTCATGGCAGCCTCCTCCCGGCTCTCTCCTGGCCACCCGACACAAGTAGTCACCGAAACAGCCGTGCCCGGTGAAAACCTGCGTCAGGCGGAAAGTAAGGGGTTTGCGTTTCCGCCTCATCCAACGCTCTAGGACCGGACGGAGCGCAGCCGTTGTACGTTTACCGTACGGCTGGCCCGCCAGGTCCTCCCCCCACTCCCGCATAAGGCGCGACTCCCCCTGCCGGCGAACCGCCTGGATCTCCTCTGACGAAGGGTTCTCTCCGAGAGCCCTCCTACCCGAGACGTAAGAGAACACCTCGGCGAGAACCGACGCCACCAGATCCCAGGGCGGATCGCCAGCAAGAGCCGTCGCTGCGGCCCAGGAGACCGTACGGTACCCCCTAATCACCCTCACCGCGGGTGCCCTTTGCGCCGAGCGCAGTAGGGCCTTGACCCCGCGGCTCATCGGTCGATCAGCCCAAACGGGAGCACCGTACGTGGCTATACTCCGACAGACCCCAGAGTATAGCCGCCTGCAAGCTGCGCTGGGTCCTCCGAGGTTCGGGAGGAATTTCCCCAGCGCACCTGCCGTCCTCATGACCTTCGGCCCCAACTCCCTGAAATGGGGCACGAAGGTCCACCCTCCGTCAAGGGTGAGCCCCAGATATTTCATGGTCGGGCTCACCCTGACCCTCCCTCCTCCTATGAGAAGGGTGGCACCCGGCGGGGGTCCTTTCCGCCCAGTCCCGCGGAAGAGGAGGGCTTCGGTCTTGTCGATTCTGACCCGAAGCCCCAACCTCTCTATGCGGCTGACCACGAGATCAGTACCGACCTCGGCCAGCCGCGCCGCCTCCTTGTAGCTCCGTCCCCGGGATAAGACGAGGGTGTCATCTGCATAGCAAATGACACCCATCCCGGGGAGGAGGCGACTCCGCAGGACCCAGTCATACCCGACATTCCACAGGACAGGTCCCAAGACCGAACCCTGTGGAACGCCGTTTTCGACTGTCCACCACTCTATGGACCCCCTCCGGTTCTCGACTGCCACCCTCCTCTGGGAGAGGTAGTCGCCTATCAGCCTCCTCAGATACAGGGGCACTCCGAAGTACTCGAGTGCCACCTGTATCGCGCTGTGTGGGAGGCTGTTGAAGGCGTTGGCGATGTCCAACGACACCGCCAACACTACCTCTCCTCTGCGTTCCGCCTCTTCCGTCACCGCCCTCAGGCGTTTGAGGGCATCGACGGTCGACCGACGGGCTCGGAACCCAAATTGGGACTCTGACAGTCCCGGGCCCGAGCCTTCCTCCAGGTGCCGAACGAGACGGGTGGCCATTATCTTCTCCAGGGCCTTCCCCGCCTCGTTCAGCACAACCACCGGTCGCACCGCCGAAGCCGAGTCCAGAGGCCGGCTGCCTTTTGGGAGTAGGCAAAGCCGGCCTTCCTTCCAGGCCCTCGGAAACTGCCCGGACCTCAGACAGAGGTCGAACAGCTCCCTGAGGGCTTCCCCGAGGTGCACCAGGGAGAGAGCAAGAACTCTCCCGTGCACCCCGTCCGGACCCGGTGCGCTTTTCTTACTCTGGAGGCGAGCCAGAATCGCCTCCATTTCAGACTCCGTGACGGTGGGCGGAACGCGTTCGCCCTCTTCCAACGTCAGCCGGGCCATTCTGGGGGGAGTAAATCCCGCAGGAGCGTCGGGGAAGAGTTCCCCCACGATCCCCCTCAGAACAGCTGGCTGGAGCACTTCCGTTATGGGGGCCGACTGGGCGCAGAGCTTGTTCCGCGCCCGCTTGTATGGTCGGCCCCAAGGGTCTCGATCGAGACCCTCCACCAGCTCCAGCCAGGCTGCCTCCTTGGCCCGGCAGATGGCCTGCTGCAGGATCAACTTTTTCGCGACGTAGATCCTGTACAGCCGGCCATCTCGCTCCTCGTCCTGGGGGCGGCGTCGCCTACTCCGGGTATATGCCCTCCTGGCCCCGTTGCAGGCGACCCGGAGGTTGGAGATATTCTCCGACCACCAGTACACCGCTCCCCGCGGGGGGGGACGTCCTACGGGGGGCATCGCCGCTCTGCAGACGTTTTGGAGAACGTCTCCGAAGCGACTAGCCCCTTCATCCACCCCCAACTCCGCACTCACCGGGAGACTCCAGCGGCCGACAACGGCCGCTTCTTCAGCCAGTTCCCGGTTGAGCTTTGACAGTGCCCAACGTGGGAACCGACTTCTCTCCCGGGGCGACGAGGAACTCGACGCTGGACTCCGGCGACCTGCAGGAGTGGAAGACACTTCGAACCGTATGTAGCGGTGGTCCGAGAGCGTCTCCACTCCTGCCTCAACCCTCCATCCCTCCACTCTGCGTGCGATGGTCGGAGTGGCGAAAGAGACATCCACCACTGAACCTCCCGACCGTCGCACGCACGTCTGGACTGTCCCCGTGTTGAGAAGGGACAGTCCGGCAGTTAGCGCCCATTCCTCCAGCTCCCTCCCTCTGGGTGTTGTGAGGGGGTTTCCCCACGCCGTGGACTTGGCGTTGAGGTCCCCCATCACAACCACCTGGAGAGGCGCTAACTGCCCTACCACCGGCCCGAGAGTGTCGAGAAAACTCTCGAAGGCTGGCAGGTCGCGGTTTGGGGAGAAATATACCCCGACTATGGCAATCTCCCCCGAACTGCCGCCACATACCCGTGGCCCCTCGCCTTGACTGCGAGAGGGGGCACGGCGCCCGGCCGCGTGACGATCGCCACGGAGCCGCCCGTGTCTCCCGCCCAATGAGGTAGGGCAGGGACATAGTACGGCTCCGCTATGACCGCCACGTCAACGGCCCACTCCACCATGGACTGCAGGAAGAGATCCTGAGCCCCGGCGCAGTGGTTACCGTTGGCCTGCAGGAAACTGAGATGTCCGGCCATTATTCGGACATCTCAGCTCCCGACGCCCGCCTCGAAACCCCCGCCCTTTGTGGCTGGGCCGGGAGTTTCCCACGGGTGGATGGGGGGCGGCACGAATGACCCCCCATCACATGGTCCGCCGGCTTGCTCGCGTCCGCGCACACAGCGCAGCGCGGAGACGCGGAGCACTGGGCGGACTTGTGGCCCTCCTTGCCGCAGCGGTAGCACAAACCGCTGCGGTCTTTTGGACTGGGGCACGCGGCCGCGACGTGCCCCGTTCCCAAGCACTTGAAACAGTGCTTGGGTCGTGCCTCCATGTACGAGAGCCGCACTTGGCTCCACCCGACCGACAGGCTGCCCAGCTGCAGCAGCTTTCTAGCCGCCGCAGCCGGCACCTCCACCAGGGCGGAGCCTGTGCCGCGAGGCCCAGGTCGCACGCTACGAACACTGACCTGGGCCTCTGTGCAGCCCCCCTCCTGCGCGACCGCGGCTATCAGCCGGTCCGCAGTCGTCGCGTCGTTGAGGCCCGTTACTCTTACATCCGTGAATTTCACGGGCCTCGACACCTCCACCTCCTCCGCCAGTACGGACCTCAGCTTTGCGGCCAATGCGTCGGCTTTGTCCGCACTGGTGGAGCCGGGCACCTCGATGATGCGGGCCCCTGTAGCCGTCGCTCTGATTTTCAGGGGCCCGATGCCCAGCTCCTTTTTGTCGACCTCTTTCTCGGCCCTGAGGAGGACCGATAAATACGACGCCCCCTTAGCCGCTGCTTCAGGCCGTAACTTCAACATTACGGCCTGTGAGCGTGGGAGCGCCACTTTCTTGGGGCCCTCCTTAGGGCCCGCCTTCTTTTTTGGCTGTGGCGCCGGTGTTTTGGTTACCAGCACAACTTCCTTCTTTTTGGGGGCCTTGCGGCGGACCACCTCCGTCCACCCCGCCGCAACAGCCCCGGCCCCAGCTGCAGCATGTTCGACGCTTCCACTAGAGATGGCTGGGCCAAACGCGGTCCAGGCCACCTCTTTTCCTCTCTTGGGGTCCTTGCCCCTACCCTTTCCCTTGGAGGGTGGTGGAGGGAGGGAGGGAAATTCGTCCTCCGACACCACCAGCACCGGCGCCGAAGACGCCGGTGAAGGAGCCGCCTTACCGGCCCCCCTTTGCATCCCCGCACGGCGGATCGCCGCTCTGGCAGCTACGGCGACGGCCGAGTTGTCGCCCGCCAGGGGGGGGCGTGAGACCTCTTCCCGTTTCAGCCGGGACTCCAGTGCTGCAAGCCTTCCATCCACCAGGTTACCCACCATCCTGGCGATGTTGGCCTCCAGCACCTGGAACTGGTCCCGGCTGGTTTGGCCGTCTGAAGCCGCCTGAGCCGCCGTCACCCTCTCTCGTCGCATCTCCTCAAACTGCTGCCGGTGAGCGCGCACTTCCTCCTTCAGACCCGCGTTTTCTCTTTGGAGCCTACCGATGTCGGCTCTAAGACGGCGGGTCTCTTCCGCTTCCGTGCGCGTCACCAGCACGTCGAGGACCTCCTTCAGGAAGACAGAAGCCTTCGTTATTTTTGAGGCGTACCCTCCCTTCAAATTGGTACTTTTTCCTACCAAACTTTTGATAAGGTCGAGGCTTTTCTCAGCCTCGACCATTATCATTTCCGCCCCCATGGCCTCCAGCTCAAGCGGGACCTCCTTCCCCTTCGCCCTCATCTTCGCACCGTCCCTCTCTCTCGCAAGACTCCTTTCCATACAGGAGTCGAAGGCAGCCTCCGACTCCTCCTCTTCCCGCTGGCGCAAGAATTTCCTGGCTCTAGCCAGATTTTTACCCCGCCCTCGCCTTCCCGCCAGATCCAGCCCTCTAACTATCCCGCCCCCGGTCTCGGTATCGGAGTCAGACATCTCCGAAAAGAGTCGCTTGGCTCCTAACTCCGATCCCGGACGCGAAGACAGCGAATCATCCGCCGCCACACTCCCTACACTCGGAATACCCGGTATTCCCCCCCGGGCACCCCCCCCACCATCATACTCTCTATCACCCATCTCCAAACACTCAACCACACTCAATAAAAACACCTTAAATCAACGAACGCAAGTGAAAACCAGAAACTCCCAATTGAATCATTAGTTTATTATTCCTTAATTAGGTTTATATAGATGCACTCTACAAAAATCATATGAGTTATTACCTGTCTAGTTGTTCATAACACTCTGTTAGAAAATATGTCTGTTAAATATTAAAACACAATGTTTAAATTAACCTTTATTTTAAACGATTTATAAATAAAACAACATAGCATTATATGAACAGTGTCCATATTTTAATAGTCAACAGATGTGGTGTGAATAATATTAATTTAAATACAAATTGCGAGAATTTTATATGCAAAATCTGATAAGGTCTACCATTTAGAAGATTTTCAAAATAATGGTATTGAAATCTGTATATTTTTTTAATATAATGAATTTGATGCAGGAGTAATTTTTATTATTTTTTCTAAATAAAGAAATAGCTGGAAGAATTTGTGAACTATCATCATTTTACTTTGCATTAATTCTTTAATAAAATCAATAATGAATATGTATTAACCTTGCAATTATTTTTTGAGAATTCTTTTAGGGGAAAATTTAATTATTTTTTTAATAAAAGAAAAATTGTTCTAATTTGAAGAAGATGTATATAATTCCTAATTTTGTTTTGTTGAGTTTATGTAAATTATAGTAAACATAACAGTTAGGAAATAAAACGTATATTTTGGTAACTTATGTTAACATTCTTCGACTTGCTGTACACAACTTTGGCGATAAATAAAATTAACCTAGAATGATTACAAATAGTTAACCAAAAAAAAAAAAAAAACAACGAGACTGTCCAATGTAACGATTTTTTTTACAATAAGTTTCCATAGACACGTGTTAGTATGAGAGTATACATTTAAAATTTATATAAAATCACAAATACATATATAATAAAAAAAAAAATGTATTAGCTAGTGAATTTCGAGATGTAGAGTGATTAAAACAAAATAAAAAGCATAGATTGGCTAACAATAATGTAGAAGTAAACGACACAAAAAAATATGTAAATAAAACTATTTAAAAAAAAAATAATTAATACATGTTATTTAATTGGAATAAAATGCACGACCGACGTCTTTTCATATCACAACGCTACGTCACCAGGATACCTGCTTGCATTCGTGTAAAAATAGATTTTTAACTTTAGTATCGCAGTCTCAATCTGTGATAATACTGTTGCGGAGCGCTATTTCACGTATATAATAATTTATTGCTTATATTCATTTATTTATTTATTTTTTTAGGTTATTATATATTGCTTTAAAAAATAAAAATAAAAAAATGGACGTGTAATTTAGAATACATCACATTACATGAACATGTTATAGAAGGAACACTTACTCCTAACAATACACGGTACGGTGCTGACTCCGAGGATAATAGCACAGATAAATAATTAAATATTAACGGTATAGAATCGGATACGCTAGTTTACACATCTAATTAGACGTATCAAGCCACGACAACAATTACACAGATTATAATCATTATAATTATATCATTTATTATGCGTCAACAATCAACATTATGGAGAGCACGTGCACTCGTTCTATCTAAACATCTCAAACGGTTATCCAACAAGAGAGGCCCGCGGTCGCCGCGGTCGCCGCGGCCGCATCTCAGCATGCAACATATTGCACCTCAGCGCCGCGCTAACGGCTGACGACAGCGAATAAATAAATCTTATCTAGTACGTAAGAATAATGTAGTACACAGCGAATACAATGCAATAGACAGAACTGAAGATTCATAGACACTTCGCAATACACTATAAGATACAACATCGGCTACTCATTGACTAGTCTAACAGCATTCAGCGCCGCGCCCCCGCACGCGCATCTGGAACCAATACCAACGACGTCACATTACTTATTAATATAATATGTAGATCGTTTAAATAATATTATATATAGCGCTCCTTCGTATATGAACGAATAAAGAGACTTGTCGACATCACTTATTCAAAGTAAAATTTAAAATTGTTCATGATTTTATAAGGAACTGTTTGTGTGCTATGCTTAATTGTATAACATGTGAAGTGATTGTAAGGGTATGTGTACATGGCTGTAGAATAAATTAAAAATAACCGGAATTCAATAACACCGATTTTTTACTAAAAATCTCATGGTAAAAAGTTGACCAAAACTGTACAAATATTATTAATAGAAGAAAAAAGTTTATTTAGTAAGGTTCCCGAAACAAATGCTATTGACACATCGTCTTAACATCAAACTGTACGAGTTCCATCTTATTAAAGTACTCAATACCAGGTTGAACTACAATACGTACAATATATATATATATATCGGCGCAAGCAGCTTCAACGACGGATGCAACATGAAAATAACTGGCATCAATTATTATAACACCTTATTGGTCGTCGTTGCTATTGTTAAAAGTAAAACGAAATCAAAGAGAATAGAACTATGTTTGAATTCTGGTTTAAATATGACGTCTGGACGCACGACAGGGGACTGCAGAGTTCAGCGAGTGCGGAGCATAAAGAACCTTCGAGAAATGCAAGAACATTTAGAAGAATTGAAGTTTCATTTTAAAATATCTGGAACTTACTGAAACAAGTGACATTAGAGATGTCAGCGAGGCTGGCGTCCTGTCTTTAAAATAATGAATTTATAATAAAATCCGATATATATATATATATATATATATATATATATATATATATATATATATATATATATGCGTTTCAATGCTTGTGTAAGTGCTTGTTTGTTAATGCGTGTATGAATGAACGAATGCGCGCGCGTGTGAGTATGTCACGTGGACGTGTGTGTGTGTGTGTGTGTGTGTGTATATACTCACTATGCGGGGTAGTGGTGATGTAGGGGCGCGTCTCTGTCGGGCAACTTGCGCACCTTCATAGTGCCGTCCGCACCGCACGAGAACAGACGATTGGCATTATCTGGAAAATATAATAAGTCTAATTTAATAATTGACTAAAGAAATTAAACGATTTATCTAAGACTCTGTTTCAGAATAAGAACCTTATATGCGAAAACTTCCTGGTTTAACAGATTTTTTTTATTACTTAAAGCTAATAAAAAGAGGGGAAAATTAAATATGGTAATTATTACAGTGAGGTACGGACTGGCAATGTTTTCTTTGATAATCATCAATACATATTATAAAACAAAGTCCCTCGCCGCGTCCGCTTGTCTGTCTGTTCGCAATAAACAGAAAACCTAAAGCTGCCTAAGTCTTTGAGATATAACAAAATAATATATTGTGAAATAGTGTGTCTTAAATAGGTCTCCAAAAAAGTCCGCGGTGGCGTATGTCTATACCTCAAGGATAACATACTATATCCAATTTATAACTTTTAAAAATTGGTATTCCTAAAGCGTTTATTGGAAAGCTATTTACATAAATAAGTTTTCTTGGAATAAATTACTTCGTTTTCAAGCCTACATCAGTATTTGTAAATTACTTTTCGAGTCATTTAAGTCGGGCGTACCATTTGTAAGTTATCATAATATAAGTTTAATAGTTCTCAAAATTAAATAGGCTATTTCATATTTTTTGTAAAGAGCCCGTGCGAAGCCGGGGCTGGTACCTCGTTCCTAGTTAAATATATAATTCTCACCTATATGTATTTGAGTGACTCCTTGCCCTATATGTTTGAAGAATGAACTCCTCGCATGCTCTCCAGCGAACGTGTGCAGGAGTTGGTGAGTCGCCAACGAGAACACCTGCAAGTTATAATACTCACAAATAAATAAATATAATAGATTTTTAAAACGACAAAATTATAAGCGCACTGACTGTGAGCCTTGCATAAAAAAAAAATTTACTTTTTATTCTTTATTGTCTGGACGGAATATACCTTTAGTTATAAACTTTTAGACACCTACAGCGTTAGATAAAGAAAAAGATAATTATAATATGTCAGTAGCAATAAACATACTGCAAAAATAATAATCTATATACATATAAGATGTATGAAAAAAAAATATATACAGAAATTTAATTAATTGAAAACTGAAATACTTAAATAACAGTCGTAAATTTAATGTGCTAGGTATTTAAAAATAATTATCAAACAGATTTTATATGAATTGCTGAGGAACTTTATTTTATAAATAAAAATGATATAAGATTCGACTAATGTGATTATAATTAAAATAGCTTTATTGAACGTGTGGAATCACAACTTGGATGTACTTGAAGCGCACAAACAATGAACAGTTCGGAAATAAGCCACAAGCTTGGACGCAGAAAGTAGAGTTTAAATACAGCAACAATAGTTTTAGAGATGAATACAGTTCGTGAAGCAGCTATGTTACGTAAGAGGTTTATATACACCCTACCCGTACGTAGAGGTGTCGATATTAAAGGTTATCTTCAGACTTCAAGCAGTGCTTTACTTAATCATATTCACTATTGATATAATATCAACGTGGATACGAACAGATTTCTAAGAATATATATGACCTTGATGTCACCATCCGCAGCGCCGATAGCGTAGTAATCCTCCTTGGGCGACAGCGCGACGCACTTGATGGGTGCGTGGTGGGCGTGCAGCTTGTGTCGCGGAGCCCTAGCGCGCACGTCCCACACTAGTACGTCACCTCGCCGACCGCACGACACCAGCGCTCCGGCGCCGCCCGCCCACGACACACACGACGCCCCGCCCTCGTGACACGTCCACGCTTTACAATATGATATAAAAAACACATGAATGGCATATAAAAAACATAGAGGTGAGCGATCTCAGCAGTATCAAAGTTCTTAGGCTCTAGTCGCGACTCTGTTCATCCAATAATCGCTCTTTACATAGTCCAGTATAATATTGACACATGACGTTGGTGTAATTTATAAGGAGACTCTAACTAAGAGAGAGGGGAATACAGAAAATTTTGCTCTAGCGATCTTCATTGGTTGAGGAACTTACAAACGACTAATGCCTTCTTGATTGGCATCAATGTATCCCATATGGCGACGTTTTTGCTCTCGGAACTATGACCGGCTGAAACAGAATAAAGAACAAATGTAATGATAATTTTTCAACGTAATATTTCGAAATATCTTCATTGTGGCATTCGTACCTGTAGCGACCAAACTACATGAACCCAGGAACACGAAATCGCTGATACCTTTACTGTGGCATTGGTGGGTCTGAAAGTTCATTACAAGAATTAATGACTTTCTCGCTATTGGTGAAACGATAAATTAACTATCAAATATGAAGAATATTCGTCGTAGTAAACGGAAAACAAAATTAACCTAAATACAGATAGCATACAAAATACGTGACACAAAATATACTTGCAGGATATTCAATAAATAATGATTATATAAAAATCTGGAATTTTTTAAATCATATTAAAATATATGGCATGAAAATTTCCTAGTTTCTGCATAAGCTAAATACTGCCTCAACCAAAACCTTAGATATATAAAGAATTGAAGTTCAAAACGATGACGTTACTTACAAAGAACGGTCTCCTGGCTTTCGCTGACATGGTGTCAGAGGCGAGTGCTACCGACGGTTGGAGTTGCCACAGCGCTAAGTTCCCATCGGCGTCTGACGCGGCGAACTTGTTGCCATAGTCCGAGAATCGAACACGGGTCACCTTGGCGAAGGCGCCAGGAGCACGCGGCGACCACACGCACGAACCGTGACCCCACTCCCACACTTGTACGGAACCATCAGCGCCACCAGTCAAATCTATATAGGATTTTTGTTAAGCAAAAATGCATATAATTGTTCAGGCGAGTCCTTCACAGCAAAAAAAAAACTAATAATTTTCATAGGCTTCTAATACATTCAATAATATATTTCCTAAAAAAATATTTAAGTCTCTGTTCCTGTTATTAGAAATGTCTGTATTGTTGCAGAAACGTTCCGATACATTTATTATTTGAGTCTGTTCGGTATGAGTTTAACATACAGCAATAAGATCAAGCATTAATCACAAGACCTTTACTTACATAGTGGCTGAGAAGGATGTGCAGCCATTCTTTTGATGTTATCGATTTTATGTTTCAGCACCTAATAAAAAAAATCATTGATATTTATATAGTTATTTCTGTAATTTTTCTTCACATAAATAGACTTAAAAAAAAAAGAAAATAAATACAAAAAATAGCAAGCACCTATTAATACAACCAAAGCAAATATAACATGATCGATACCTATAAAATAAAACAACTAGTAACAAGAGGCCGGTGTCTACCATGAGATGAGAAAAATAAATCAAACATGATCATAACCAAAAAAAGGTAAAGAAATCGATGTGATTAGCTGGTGAGGGCAAAAATAATTAATCAATCAATCGAAATAAGAATTAAAAAAGAAAAATTAAAAAAACAAGGATCGCTGGATGAAGACCGCAAACAATGTCGTTTCTTAATACATGTGGAACCGGGTGAGTGAACGTACACTTAGGGCTGGGGTTTGTAACTGACCGGTTTCATGAGAAGCTTGGAGCGATGCAGCACCAGCCGACAGTATTTCGCGTCGTGGCAACCCGGGAACTGCAGGCCCTTCACCTGCGGCACATCTCGGTTACACACATTCATCACCTATCATCACCTCATCACCCTTCGGGAGTCATCACCTAATCGATCACCTAGCTATGTAACCCCAAGGAACGTATAAGCGAAGCTATATGGAACGCATCACGTCATACACAAGACCCACACCATTCCAACTGACCGGTACCGACTGAGTGAGCGAATGAATCGAATGTAATGTTACTGTTATCAGATCTTCATTCTCCCAATCAGTTGGTCAGAATGCTAGAGAATCATTCACGTACTGTGACAACGTACGCTTCGTAGCCAGTTGGGTTCGATTGGCTTGGCCTTCGCTCGTGCTGTGGATTTTTATATTATATGATTTATGGATATATATTTGTCTGTGGATATGATATATTGTAGTGCTATTATAAATATTATAACAATGGATTAGTCTATGATGAGTTAGTAGTCGTCTTAGTTATAAATTAGTATAGCTTATTTGATTATATATTAGATGACGTTACCACACTGGCTCCTCTTCCGGTTTGACTGGCCATTCCGACAGGTACTTGTGGCAAGTTGGGGTTCATCGGGGAATTGTTGCCAGTGCCGGGTACAGAACCGCCATTTTGTCTAAAAATTACACAATATAATCATCTGTTCCAGAATATAACAAAAACAGAGTTGTAAATCGTAACCATCAGATATGAGCAACATTATTTAGAAATTAATTGTAAGAATTGTAGATTAACTTATATTATTACTGTATTAATTGTAACTATCTTGTTAATGTAAGTAACATTACATACACAAAATGACGAATATTGATATTTTTCCACATGATGAGTACATACGAAGGTCTATTTACACCATCACAAAATACCATTCTATAGATTCCTCATTTCCACTCTATTGTAATATTACATTTAGTATCATATTGTTTTGTCTTAAGGCGATTCCGACGGTTATCTATTCGACTCTCCCTAACTGCTAGTATGTAAATAGTATATTTTGTGTACGTACTTATCATGATGCTGTATGAGCAGGAAGCCAGTATCAGGCAGAGCGGCGGGGTCGGAGGCCAGCGCCAGCAGGTCAACCTCACACTCGTCCTCGGCCCAGCAGGCTCCTCCGCGCAACAGCAACGACACATCCATCTCCTGGACCTCACGAGCCGTAGCCACCGCTAAAAGACCTCCACCGACCTGAAACGTGTACCGAAACATGGATCTAAATAACTATTCGAAAATGAGTTTATGGGTTATCTTGTTTTGTCAGAGAATAGAGATTGTGGTTATTTTTTTTAAGATAACTTAGTTTTAAACCATTTGAAATTGATAGCACGTAGACAGATCTTCAACAAGTCACTGCCAACGAAGCCGTTGTAATCGGTCACCCATCATATTGTTGCAAATTAAAATGAAACCCTGATAAATATATTTTTGAACCCTGTCTGTATTTTGACTAAAACATTAGCAATTATTTGAGTTTTACTTATAACTTAGTTTAATTACATTTTCAATACCTAATATAATTTTAAAATGATGAATTTTTCAATCGAGATGTCAACCAGTTAAAAATTGTTCGGGAACGAATTCTCCTGTAGCCTTTTTATATATGGTGTGAACCTTTTCCTTATAAATATTGCTCCGTCATACAAATATACTTTAAATCACCTAGTCTAAGCCTCTCACGATTGTACTGACCCTGTTAAGACAGAACGCCGCTATGGAGTCCTGTTCCTTGTGTATGATCCTTACAGGACTGTGCAGATCGTCGTCCTTTCGCGGCGCCCGCTCGTGTGATTCCGAACATGTGCGACGGCGTGAAAACACAGCGCGAATAAACACCTCCTGTGTACACACGTTATTAGTATATTAAATTACTTACTACAATTAATTTCTTTTAATATTGACATCAATTCATCATCTAGGAAATACGTTTAGCGATAAAAATTTCAAACCATTTCTTAGAAGCTATTTAATATAACACGATTACAATTATAAAGATGTTTGCTTTGTTTGGTTTTAGTCATATTGTTTAAGTTCAAAAACAACTATATACTATATATATGGGGTGTGTAAAATACTGAAAAGAATTTAAGTATTATAAAATTCTTGTGTATATATAATAAGGTGCATTATGTAATAATGTATAATAAGATTAATTTTCAAATAAATTAATACCTTAGGTGTAAAAATAAAAATATCACCTTACTTGAGACGTTAGATGACAACATATTATGAGCAATGCTATAACAAACCTGGACTTGTTCCTGTCGGACGAGATAATTCCACAAACGGCGCGCGGGCGCTGAGCTATACAGAGCAGAATTGAACGGCGTGTTGTGTTTTTCTAAGAGGCATCTGAAATATTACATGTAATCAATAAATAAGTGTTACATTCATTATTATAATAACATCTAGAAGTCCTATTTTTATAAATAGACGTCCCCTGCGCACTTTTTCTTGTTTTAGTGGGACTAGATACCGGAGTGCGTTTTAGTGGTTCCAGATTTTTTATTTTAGATATGAAAAGATTATATAGAAAGTTAACAAGTAACTTGGTATGATTAGGAAAATTTACATTTATTAATGGAATGCAGCTGTATCTATACCGATGATATATACCATAATAGTTCGAAATAACAGACGTACAGAATCCCAGCCGTCACATGGTATGTGAAGTATTTTTAATCAAAAAGACATTTTGATATTTTATATTATGTATATATATATTTTGATCATATCCGACCTGTATTTGTTAATGGGCGGTCCTGTGGTGATTTGTTCCGGGAAGCAGCCCGGTATATAGTCTGTGGGCGGCGCGCGTGACTCCAAGGTCTCAGTCAACTGCTGCTGCCACTGTTCCAGGCGACGGAGCGCTCCGTGGACTGTGGGACTTGTAGTCGCCAGTTCTGGAACACGATTCAACATATTTTATAATAAATTCTTAATAACCCCATAATAAATACATGGAAATATTTGCTGTAAGTAGAAAGCGAAGACTGAGATCAAGGATTTCGGTACGTACTAAACTCGGTTTCAGGACTCTTGTTGTTTCAAACTTTCTATCCCACTATGAATTAATGTTCAAAGCAAATGAGAAAATGTTCCTAATTTACATCATAAAATTTTTCTTCATTGATATGACATCAGATTCCACTATTTCTTGTAACTCTTTAAATTTTAAGTGAAGGCTAACTCACCAGACATCTCTATTCCGCAGAGCTGCAGGAAGTGCTGCAGTTTGTGCTGTGCAAGTCGCAGAACAGCCACTCGCATTACGTACCAAGAGTACGAATCCACATCACAGTGTTCCATGTTGGCGCCCTTACGGCGTTTCTCGGTCCTGGAACAGGTAATTAACAGCTGATAAGCAGTTTATTAGGAGAAATGAAGATTTTATATGGATGGGAGTATCTTAGCCTTAAACTCGAATATTATTTCAAGTTTTATGAAACCTAAATTTTTTTTTGCAAATAAAAAGAGCTAGACTGAAAGTCTAAGTCAGTCAAAGTTACTAAAAACTAAGATTTCCAAGGGCATAATCATTATTTAGATTATGGAAAGAAATAACACCAACTTGACTTTAGAAGTATCGAAGATATCGTCATCATCGCAATCACTTCCACTATCCTCTGCTTCATCAGCTCCGGATTCTGCTGAATCATAGTCGTTGCTGTCAGGATCTTGTTCCGGCGTCGGCTGTAAAATTCATATCTTAGTCACTTGTTCAAACACCATCTATACATCATTGCTTGTTTTTATCACCTTAGTAAGGAGGAAAGTCAGTATGCTGTATAGAGGAGGTACAAATTGTTCTCGATACGTCGGTCGACCTTCCTGTATGTTCTTGTGGGGTGCGGTGGGTCCTAGACCTAATAATCTCATGTGTAATAAAGCCCTCTTCTCTCGAAGCGAAGACCACACTGACGTACCTTCCGTGCGTTCAACCAGTTTTGGCTAAAAACATAATATATGTATACAATACATTAAAACAAGTGTTTCCAAGATTCTCTAGTAGAAATCGGTGGACGTCGAGACCGTCTTACGTCACCTATTTTAAATATTATTTTTTTTGTAATTTTTCTAACATATTTTGGTGTATAATAATGAACATGATAATAATAAGTAAGAGTATATATACCTGGGGCGTAGCTGGTGCGGTCGTAAGTAATCTTTTTACACCTCCACCGAATAATTTTGAATGTGCTTTATTATCTGTGGTGTGTGCAGCTAGGCGATAAAGTAAGTGCGCGTCTCTAGCTGCGAGTGCCCATCCCAGTAATGCCAAGTAAACAGCGCAGAAGGCCTCCGCCAGTAGAACTGGTAATCTTGGTGCTTCTTCCTCTTCCGCAGCTCGCAGAGCCAAGCCTCTAAGAGCTGACACACCTAAAAATTGGTAACGAGTCAGTACCGCTTTAGTAAATTATATATAAGAATTGTAATAGCTTTAGTAAATTATAGACTTTGCACCTGGCCATTTATTAGGCGGAGTAGTTACGGACAGTTCTTCCACTGAGTACCGTCGCGGTCTCACAAGTAGGTTAGTCGTCCCGGGAGTTTCCGCTATCATACTGTAACGTATTTACAAAGCTCAACATAGACCGCTTTAATACAATATACCTGTGTGAACTAACTTTAGGCAATATTTTATAACTTACCCGTCGTGGTGATGTGAATGTTTGATGGTGAAGGTGTCAGAGTCGCATAAACTCTGGTATATACAAGCGGATAGCGCCACAGCCAACTCTCGTAACGTATGCAGCACTCTGGATGCCCCCCCTCCAGGCACACCCAGCTCAGATAACGTGCCCAACATGTCGTGAGCAACAGACTGATGATAGACAAAGAGAGCGATTATATGCTATCACTGTCATCATAATTGTATGTACTAGAAATTCATTCAGAGATCTAGTTATTGTACAAATCTAGAAAATAAAGTTATGAGCGGTTCCGATTAATATATATTTGTGAATATGCGTTAAGAAATGAATGAAATACATTTTGATTTTATTGGAGCTTTTACAAATACAATATCACTTCACAATAACAAATAATGTTAATCCATTAAGCTATATGATTAATATTCCCCTTAAGATGAAACCTTACTTGTAAATGACGCACGGGATCGGCAACGACTGTGTTATTAGTAGCAACAGCAGCTGCTAATAGCGGCAATGTTGTCGGGAACGGCAGAGGCGACAGCAGTTGCTGATGCTGTTTGTCCTGTCCCAGTTCTTGCAGCAGCAAGACCAATTCCATACGTACTGATGCCAGGCCACCGCCGCCAGCACCATGCAGTGAACAGTATGACAGAAGCGTACGCAGGAGAGTTTCGTTAGCTGGAAATATAAATTAGTCGTTTTCTGACTGTTAAGGGCTAAATAGGACCCTACAATTATAAAGAAGTAAAAAAGTATGGCAAAGAACGTTGATTGATTAAAATTACAATTAAAATTTTATGTCTCTAATGTATAACTGACATTAATGATTCAGTTGACCATCGTTAACACTCTATAAAAATATATGCTTTTATGAAAAATTTACCTTTGAGCCATTTTTTTCTACGCACAGCCCGTTGCACTTTAGCCTCAAAATCTGACTTCTCCCGCACGAGCAGCTGATGTAATGTTGGTTTTTCCGGTAATGGTGGGGATTCCCCATCAGCGCAGATTAGTTCACCGCCAGAGGCAGCCCCCGATGCTGACACATATCCACAGAGACGACGAAGAGCTTCCACTTCACGCTCCAACCAAATGTAAAGTTGATAACGGAGATGCCCGCCTATGATTTTAATATCATTTTTAATATAACGTAATAAATAACTAATAATTAAGTTATAATACCCACCGTCCACTTCAAAGCCGGTGGCAAGGGTGCTCAATTCTTCCATCAATATTTTGAGACAGGCGACGAACTTTAACTGCTGTGCCATTATATCCACTGTAGGCGGTTCTTCTGGTTTATCTGAGTCCACAACTCCATTAACAAGGGGTTCTTCCTCTTTGTTGATTTTAATTTCCAGCGGCGGTGTCGATGCTCCTGACTCCTCTGACCTAATAAATAATATAAGCCGTATTAGATTTTGTTGATATTAAAATTATATAATTAAAATTTCATACAAGAAATAATGTTATGAGAAATTATCATTTAAAAGGCATTAACTCACTTATTGTCTTCATCATCATCCCATGATAGAACCAGTTCGTCTTTCTTTTCGGTGCTCACTGGCGCACCCCAGTCTATTGACGTTGATGTGCCCCAATCCATGGTCGATTCTTCAGCTTCTGAGAAGATAAGCGAATAATTTTTAAGTTACAGAATCTTTTCCTATAAATTTATTTAATATAATCAAGAAATATTATAAAAACAGAGTCCTTTTTTTTCGCAGAGACACCAGAATATTAAAGCCAGTAAGCCCAAAACAAAAAACACACAAAGAATTCCATAAAAGCCAATAACTAATAAAGACACAGGGACGTACAAGCGAACGTGAATGGGCCCTACTTTTGGGTGTTTCCTCCAGCTGCCCCGAGTGGATGACCGCGTGGTCTACAGACGGGGCTGATGTGGGTCCAGTACGAGGACGTTCATCACGGACGCGGCCTGGCAGCTTAGATAGCACTTCTAAGGCCAGGGCAGGGCAGCCGGCTTTAAAATGACCATGCGCAGTCTGGAAGTATAGACGACGCTCCAAACGAGTTATGCCTTCCTCCGGCTCTTGCTGAAGAAGAGCTAATGTACCGCCCTAGAAAAGAAAGCAATAATTAATCAGTAAATTAAGGTATAACATAAACAACGTGATATTTATATTAGGAATATGATAAGTTCGTGTCATAAATTTGCGACTGTGGACATTATAAACAACGCTTAATATATCACATCAATAAACATTAGCTGTTAGTTTTACCTGGCTAGGCATATTATGCCTCTTCAAACGAGGATGAGTTCTTAGATACACGTAGAAGTTAAAAACGCTTGGCATCGGTTCATTATCTTTATTATTGGCAGCATGAAGCCTGCCTGCCGGACTCAATAATGTATCTAAGGCTTCACCATAGCGTTTAAGTTCCCATAGCGCCATGGATCGGATAAATGGATCTGGGTGAGCGTGTTCTAGATCTATTTCTTGATCTTCCGTTTCGCCTCTGCAATTTTAATTTTTATTATATTTTACGAATATTATAATTATTAAGTATTTTCTGTCCCATATAACCTACCCCAGTATTTCATCCATCAGTAATTTCTTTAAGCTGGGCGGAAGGGCACTGTCGGATTCATAAAGACGAGCTACAATCATTGCCAGTTGTAAATCGCATAAACGTGTCATGAGTACCTGGGGACGATGTATGTTGTGTTGAGAAAAAAAATGTTACAATGTTGTTTAGACGGCTTCATTAATATCTATGGTACCTGACTTTGTTAAGTAATGGAAGACAAGGTAGGGCCTTGGAGATCTGCGTTTAACTTAATCTTACGTTTTTTAGACTCTCAAACAAAATATAATAACGAAAGTACAAGTATTAGAAGTTTGATTTGTACTCTGACCATTGACCGATGTGTTTGGCACCTTCAGTATTATTATTATTATGATAAAAACATATACAAACTTCCAAAGCATCCTTCAAAGCTCCTCCCAACAGGAAGAAAGCTGCTGCATGTTCAAATCGCTGCTTCCCAAGTAACACAAACGCGTTCTTCAAGGCGGCCTTACGCCATCTATCTTCCGAGAAATCGTTGGCGAAGAACTGTACAAAGTACATTATCAAAAATAATTATTTATAAAATACATCATAAGGTAGATGGGAAAGACTTCTATTTTTAAATTAGACGTACAATATAACCGTGAATACACTCGGGTAGTGTTATAAAATTATAAAACGGATTATAACTAAAAATTATTAAATGAATATAGCATAAGGTACACTCACAGCGGTCATCTTTTCATCTCTGTGTGATCGGAACAGACCCCATAGGAGGGTCTTTTTACGCATGGCTAGGTAATATAGCGCCGCATCCATAGGGTCTTGTTTGGCGAGATATGAGGCACGAGCTAAACGTTCAACGCATGTCCGTAACAGCTCACCGCGCACCCACCACCCCACGCCTGGAGGAATTGATGGGTAAAAGAAAGTTGTAAACAATTTTTTGCTTATGCATTGCCGATTTGTACTCGGAGATCACCATACTATATGTTTAGTTTGTATTTTCCTTTCAAAAATATGAGAATTAAAATGACGAAAGGTAATGATTACAATGGACTATTGCGTAAAATTATATCAAAATGTAATATTTAGTATTTACCCAATTCCCTCATAGTAGACCATTTCGCCTGTCCCTTAGTATAACCGGGTATGAGAGCCAAGAGCTGGTCGTGGGTCTCAGAGTGGAAGGCCCACACTAGATTGCAGGTTCCAACACCAGCTCGCTGAAGGCTAGCTCGTTGGGCTAACGGAAGACAACGTGCCAGGTATCCGTAGTGTTTCATTGCTAGAAGGAATCTCAGCCCGCAGTCATCCAGCGAGTCTATTCAATGAAAATTAAATAATTAAGTAAAACTAGCTTTTTTTTGCCACACATAAATAACATCGGTTATTCTGATTGAAATATGGAAGTAACAATTTTTGATAGAAAGAATATGCTGTTCTCATTAGTTAACATAAGCTGTTCTCATTAGTTTTAAACTTCGAGAATGGACGTATAAAATTACACACCGGGTAGAATTTCCTGTCCTTGTCCCTGGGTCACATCTACTCTGGCACAATTGGTGAGTCTCTCCGCAAAGTCAGCGTCACAAGTGGAAACGGTGTCAGCCAACGCCAGGAGGTGCATCTGGTCCAATGAACTCAAACCAGGAAGATGTGTGTGAGTCAGCAGACGAGATAGAATACGACCTATTGAAATTAGTTCAAGATATAAGACTTTTGCTCCTTTTTTTCTTTCATTCCCAGCCTGAACATTTTTTTGGTCACTATTAAGATTTTAAAATGACCAATTCGTTTTATTCTTTTAAAAAAAATAACCAACTTCTTTAATTTCATAAAGTCGAACATTAAAAAAAACTCTGCGTAAGATCCTTTAATTAAAATAACCTTGTCTTGGTCCGAAGTGAGAAAGCAATTGTCTCTCAGGCATCGAGGGTCTTCGATCGATCCCATCCTCTTCTTCTAACAAAAGAGCATCCAGATCGTCCTCGACCTCCATAGATCCTTCAAATAGTTCATTATAATCCTAAAACAACGAATTTAATGTATATTATAGTGGCTAAGTACTTAATTACATCTAAGAGTTTTTTTAGAATGACGACTATTTATTTATTATCTCAACCATAAAACCGTATTAGTCAAAATCATGACATAAACTGTTAGGCATAAAACTCCCTGAACTAAACTGATGTAATAAGTACAGTGCTGTTCAGTTATTTTACCTTAGCTTCTTGTATAGTTGAGGGGTTATGTGCCGATTCCTTGTCAGCAACAAGTAACGTCCACAATGGCAGGGGCGGTACTGATGTTAACTCTGCGTAATCCAATTGAACGTCTTCGGTTATCTATATTAAGAAAGAAAAATTTAGAAAGATTATAAAATTAAAAAAAAATAATTAAAGTTCATGTTTAGGATTGACCAAGCATACCTTAAGCTGATATGACTGTATTCTTATAATGCAGTAACATATACAACGTGATTTTTTTGTATAGTGCCCGAAAATAGTTTGCTCAGAATGAGTAACATAATTCAATGGACTGGTTTTCAAATGATGTTAAATTTTATCGAAAAATTCAATTAAACAAACAAATGGGACACTCTAATGTGCAGTAAAATAATAGATAGTTATATATATTGTCTGCGCGCGGCCAAACATGTCACTTGCTCGCGCTCCCTGTGTTGTCTACCCCGCGTAACCTTCCAACAGCCGAGACCACACCCCCGGCCAGCGTCGCACGCGCCACTCGGACCTCAATGTTCGATAAAAATGTGCGGTTTCGTAGGAGTCCCCACCTGCACCCCTATCACCGCGCGAAACACGTGATTGTAACGATGTCGTTTAGCTATTCAAATTCGCAATACACCGAATTGGTGCGTTGTCTGGCGTTGTCTAATGATAATGCATCCGTTGCAGTAAGGCGTTTCGAAGGGCAGTTTAATATTAGAGCATTTTTTGTCAAGTACACTGCCCGATTTGTTAGACGACCTGCCGCTAACTATTTATCGTGACGATTTGTATTTCCAGCACGATGGAGCACCAGGGCATCACTCACGAGAAGTACGTGAGCATCTCAATAGAGAATATAGTGATTGCTGGATTGGTCGAGGTGGACGATTCCATGGCCCGCGCGGTCTCCAGACTTAACACCTCTCGACTTTTACTTGTGGGGTCATGTCAAAGACTTGGTGTACCAGTCGGAACCACCAAGTAAGAATGACTTCGAAAATAAAATTGAAAGTGCATTTCAAAGTGTAAAAACAAATACGTATATTCTTAAACGCTTAAAGCGAAAAATGCGCAAGCGCGCTCGTTTGTGTATTAGGGAAAGAGGTGGACATCTTGAACAATTGTTAAGTTATGTGTAGTAAATTTACGGTAAAATGATATAAACAGTGATTGTTCGAAACCGAGACAAATAACTAACAGACGTACGGTAAAATAAATAAATAATTTTTATCACTTTCAAAACATCTGCAAAACTACTGTACTAGAAAATTCTCTCACGCTCTTAAGTTTATGATTTTACAAAAATTATTGTTGTTCCCAAAAATATTTTAGTTTTATATTATTTTACTCTTTACAAATTTTAAGAAAAGACTCTTTTATCTAAGTAGACGTCTATTGTTTCATATTTGGAACCCTTATAAAAAATGTTAATGAGCTCAGTAAAGAGTATGAGATAAATAAATAAGCCCACGCTAGCTGATCCTTATGTATTAATTAATCTTCGTTTGTTTTTATAAATAAAGAAAATTATATTCAAATATTCGTTAATAGTTTAAATTAAAATAAACTAAATAAAACAGCAACACAATTAAATAAAAAAATATCTTAAAAATCACTACGCGACAGTGAATTATCGATCAAAATGCGACTGAAAACTGTAAGTAAAAATAATTGTTGTACACAGGTGTGATTAACATTTTTAAACACGCCAGAATACGTAAATATGTAGGTATATATTATCTGTGTATCGTTTTTAAGTTTCTTTGTATACCAATAAGGCTATTGTCTTGCTTGCTGTCGGTACCACCTACACCACGAATATTAAATACGTTGCTAGTGTAATGAAAACCTATTTACGGTTAATTTATCACTCTGATAGTCCAGAGCCTGTTAATAGTGTGATGGAAAATTTGCGACACGAACTGGCCACCGGCCACTGCGACACGAACCGGCCACGCATTGCGTGTAACATCCGCGAACGTGTGTGTGTGTGGCTATGACCATATTTTTGCGGAGAAATCGGGACAATTGTAAATGCTTGTAATTTTGTCAGTTTCATTTGAAAACCAGTCCATTGCGCTACACATTTTGAGGAAACTACTTCCAGGCTTGCACTATACAAAAAATCACGTTGTAAATGTGTACATAATGTGCAGATGTTTAAATTTAAAATAAAGAGTATGAGGTGCAGTTAATAATAAAAATATTAAATTACATTACATAAATACTAAATAATATTTTTCTGTTAAACCATACAATTTAATTAATTATAATTATGTGTATTCATTAAACAGAAAATCTGTTAACATAAATAACATTAAACACGGATATAATAAAAAATTATTAAAAAAAATAAAATAGAAAGAAGCTTCACCATCGGATACAACATAAAACAATAAAAAAAATGTCAATAACCATAGACAAATATTATAAAGAACAGCGAACAACATCGTGTGAAGCTGACCTGCGTGACGCCGTCAAGAGGCGAGGCTGCGCCCGCGGCGAACGACACGGACAGAGTGCGCGACCGTGACCACCCGCGCTGTAACAAACGTGCTCACGTGCCAGTGGTGGGAGGGGGGGGCAGTGACGTAGGACAGGGAGGAGGCAGGGGAAAATATGGCTTGCTCAGACTGGCGTCGTTCAAGCGGATGTAACTAATTTGATGAGGATGTTTTAAAAGCCAATACGAATTGATGGTTTGAAATTTTGGTGGATATTTGTTTTTTTTGTCATGCAAGCCCAACATCAGGCATTGTTCACTTTCAAGTTCACTATATTTCTTGCTATATGAAGCGAATGATACATTTGAAAAATTTCAAGACATTGTCTATTCTTATAGATCACAAAGCCTTGATCACATGCCTCGACTGGAGTAATGTAAATGTTATCGTGTAATTTCTACACAAGTTCTGTACTAATAGTTATTAAAACAGGTGAGCTTTGTAGCCACTTATTGTTTGAGGTTACTACAACCTCTCAATGTTAAAGCTATGTACTTTGAATATATGATTTGCCGTCAGTGTCATTCGATAAAGCTACATTGAATCATGTGCTGATAAAAATATATATTATATTGATACCTGTCTTGATATGCTGTCTTCGTCTCCTTGTGAACTGCGACTAGTGTAGGATCCACCGATACATCTGTTTAACAATCAAATTCACTTTCGTTATTTTCACATTGGTATGCAATATTTATTAAAGAGTGATTAAAAAAAGTCTATAATATATATAGGGTTTTCCATTAAGGGCGCTTGATCTTTGAAATGCAAAAAAAAATACATGTAGGAAAGATATTTGCGAAATTTTTTTTTTATTTGGAAGGTCTATCGACCCCATTATGTATGGAATATGACATCATTCAAATGACCGCCACGGCTTCGGTTGGTGGCGCGCACACGAAAGGTCCAATTTTCGATGACTCTGGCGCACAAATCGGGCTGTATTTGATCGATGGCGTGGCGTATGTTGACTTTGAGGGCATCGGTGGTTTGCGGCTTGTTGGCATAGACCTGCGACTTAAGAAAACCCCACAAGAAAAAGTCCAGCGGGGTCAAATCGCACGATCTCGGTGGCCAGTTCACGTCGCCTCCGCGCGAGATGACCATGTCCAGAAATTGCTCGTGCAGAACTTCCATCGTAGCGTGTGCTGTGTGGCACGTAGCGCCGTCCTGTTGAAACCACATGTTGTCCAGATCCATATTCTCGATTTCAGGCCAAAAGAAGTTGGTTATCATCGACCGGTATCGCTCACCATTGACGGTGACGGCCACACCATTATCGTTTTCGAAAAAATACGGACCAATCACGCCTCCGGCCCAAAATCCGCACCAAACAGTCACTTTCTGCGGGTGCATTGCCACTTGGTGAACCTCGTGTGGATTGGTCTCGTCCCAAATACGGCAATTTTGCTTGTTGACATAGCCATTCATCCAAAAATGCGCCTCGTCGCTGAAGATGATTTTTTTGCCAAAATCGGCGTCAACTTCCAACTGCTCTAATGCCCAGTCAGCGAACACACGGCGCTGTCTATGGTCATTAACCTTGAGCTCTTGGGTCAGCTGGATCTTGTACGGGTGCAGGCTCAAGTCACAACGCAAAATTCGCCAAGTTGTCGTCTGCGAAAGGCCGAGTTCCTGTGCGCGACGCGGAATTGACTGCCGCGGGTTTTCGAGGACACTGTCGCGCACAGCGGCGATATTCTCGGCAGATCTCGCGTTACGTTGACGCACGGGAACCGGCTGATTGTTAACTGACCCGGTTGACTCGAATTTGTCCACCAATCGACGGATAGTCGACTCGGCAGGACGATCATCGCGACCGTAAAACGGGCGAAGTGCGCGGAACGTTGCTCGAACTGAAGACCCATTTTCATAAAACAATTTTATGATTTGCACGTGCTGCTCGACACTGTAACCTGCCATGGTGGTTTGGGAGGACGGAATGAATATAACACACTGCATTTGACAGCTGTCACTCAAACAACATGGCCGCAATCAGCTGTCAAAGTTCAAGCGTCCCTATTGGAAAACCCCATAGTTAATCCACTAGGTGCAACTAAATAATTTATTTACCTGACCAAATGTGCCAGAATGGCCTTCACCCATCTTATTTTACCGCTATTCAGCAGCTCCATCAACTGCTTCGGATGATACTGAGGTAGCACGGGACAGGCTATCTGCGACGCTTCGAATAGACCGTAGTCCGGCATGTAGTCCAGAAGAGGCTGTTACAAAATGACACAACTAATTTATAAAATGTAAAACTTTCGCGATTATAGGAAATGTCACTCCTAGCTCGTATACCCGCGATTATGATCAGTGAAAGTATTCTGAACGTCGAATAATATACAAAAGTAAAGTTTTAAGTTGTAACATGCAGACATTATTATAGGCGGTAGAAGTACCAAATAAATAGACAAAGTTTACTATGTTCCACACAGAAAACGCATTAAAGCGTTATCGGAGGGTCACCTGTGGCTGGTCGGGCATTGCTTTGGTTCGTCTTCGCGCGTCTCGCTCCAACAGCTGGAGATTTATAGAAGAAACCCGCTGCAGGTGCGGCGCCGACACGCGCAGGTCTGAGTCGCGCAGAGCACGGGATTCACTGCACTCTTCTTGCTCCTAAAGAGAGAAAGTGAGGAAGTTATTATAGATACACAAGTATTTTATTAGTTATTATTTCCTGTAATATTAGTAGTTCCTGTAATTTAAGACTTTTCCATCGTATTAACATTTGTTTTTACAGAAGATTATAAGCTGTTAATTTCATATTTAACAAAAAACGATTGGACGCTTACATTTATATTAAATATAACCTCTATTTCTTTAAAATCACCACAAAAATTTATCTTAATAAGTTTACATAAAGTACCTGCACGCCAGCCTGTCCAGAATTCATCTGTGGCGTTTCCGGTTTCCACTGTGAATACACATGCATCTCGGAGTCCATCCCCACTACCAGAATGCCGTCTCGAACCCACGATATCTGCATCGGTAACGGCGGCAAGCCGTCCGCAGTTTTCAGTTGTATCCTACGTAACTGCATCCATCGTATCTCCTCTACGAATAGCGGAGCTGCGAGAGAAGACGCTTTACGCAGAATCGGACGATTGTTGTTTATCGATTCCTTCATAGCCTAAAAAAAAAACATTAGACGCCGTCTGAATATATTAAACACAGAACCTAACACATTAAGTGAACACTAATTCTTATCGATAGATCACCTTGATGTTGGCTTGGGCCAGATCACTCGAAACCGGCGTGAATAACAGAACTCTAGACCCAACAGCTACAGTCAGTATATGGGATCCATCTTCCTTGGACACCCAGTCCAATTGCACGAGATGTTTCTGTGTTAGTGGACACGTGTTGCCATTTTCCATAATGCTCTTGCGTAGGGACTGTAGAGTACTGAAGGACGGCACCGCTAAAAGGCCGGCCGCCTTCCCCGCGTCCGCCTCGCCGTTACGATTGTTGCGGCTCTCGTCCGACGATAAAGTTTGAAGAACCTTAAAAATATCTTTGATATTAGAATATGTAGATAAAAATATCTAGATAAAAATAAGTATTATCGAATTATATGCAAACGAAAAAGCAACAGGGACATAAAAATTACAATAGATGAGAGTCCGATGTAAAGACGCAACAATGTTTATAATTTGCCTATTTTACTGCTTGCTGTTAAAAATATATTCAACCTGAGTCAGCCGTTGTTTCTTCTGCATGAACGATGTGTCATGAAGGTACGACAGGTCTATCTGTGTGTCGGCGCACACCCCGACCCGCGGCAGGCTCACATTCCTCAGCGGTATGGTGTCCTCTAACAGCCACTCCGCGCCTCCGGTACTCTCACACTCGTACACGCAAACGCACAGGTTGACGAACCGGGCGTCCGGGCTGGAACTAGTGTTCTTTGGCCGCGTGAACGATCTACCGCACTTGTAAGCGCACGCGATGCGACCGCTGTACGCGGCGCTGATGTGTAGCGGTTGACCTGATAATTATATGAAAATACATTGTAATGTATCTATTAAACAAAAACAGCGATATGAGATAAAGAGCCCACAATAAATAAAACACAGAAAAACCATTCATTACACCGTACAACTTTCTCATGAAACAGACTTTATTTTATATTAGTATTTAAATGTAGCAAAATCATACCTGGAATGTCAATAGCAGACTCTTGATCCTTATTCATCATTTCCCATTCCTTCCAAGCGTAATCAAATTCATCATTATCTTTCTTGGTGACGTCACATTTCCAAAATCTAAAAAAGACCAAAATTAATGTCACCATCGATCGATGTCTTCTAACATAGTACACCGTAAAAACAGTGTTAAAAGTCGGAACTCTGTTATCAGTCAGTCAGTCGGGAATGGGACATAGACGCAGCTGTGGTCACAATTTTATTTATAAAAATATGTTATAATAAACACATAATACCTTAATGTACTATCAGAGCACGCGGTGGCTAGGATGTAAGGAGCCAGACACGCTGGGTATATAGATGCGGAGCTGAGGTGTCCGGCGGCTGGCGTCGCATGAATGACGTCCACTCCGTCCGGTAAGGATAATGGACACTCGCACACCTAAAACCCAAACAATGTAGAGTATATAAGACCTAGACAATGACAACATATTATATTAGAGCAAGCCTTGTAATACAGTCACTAAATACATACTATTTATTAATAGAATTGAATTAATTAAATACCATTGAATTTTTGTAGCTCAAAGTAAAGACGCATCTCATCACGTGGGTGTTTGTTGGTGATATAACGAGAGCGATATTTTTATTTATATTTATACGAATTTATTTTTAACAAAAATAGTGATTATTGGGGATAATACAGATGACTGCTACGCTACTATGGACCAACTAAAAAATGTTAATCGTTCTTACAAATTCCATTACGTAGTACAAAGGAACAACATCAATGGCACGAGAAATGATCACCGATTACGACCATCAGTCGTAATGGCTAAGACCAAGACCAAGACCATATATATATATATAATCTTCATTAGAATACCTTCTTAGTAGTTATAGAGAGATGCGAGTGTGCGTTGAGCGGCGCTGGCCTCTCGTCCACACACACGGAGTTCTTCCTCGAGTCGCCCTCGTCCTCTTGTATGAGCGCGCTGTCGGGGACGTACATCATACTGTTGGTGAGGTCGTCTGTAACGAACAAAGGTTTGTTTACACGATGTATCCCATCTCATTACATCAGTCGATATCAGACGTATTACAAGTATATTTAAAATTACGTTATTATTGACTTCACTTTCCTTTAAATAACCTCACCTTTTATTCAGTTACAAAAAATATATACCAGTATATTCTACAATATTTTTAAATATGAATGATTAAACAAAAAAAATATATATAAACAAAACTCTTAATCAGACGTCTGCTTAACGGAATCTATTACTTTATTTTGAAATACTTTGTAGTTATTAACAAATATTTTTTAGAAATATTTTATTCAAAAACACATACATAGTTTTATCAATGAATTTATATATTTATGACTAACCTACTAATTTACAGCGATTTCAAACCGAAATGTTATTAATAGACGACTATATATATTGTACATAGTAAATATACCTACATAAACTGATTATTCTCCTCGACACACATACCTGATGGATCAGCTTGCGAGGACACAGTCAACCTCCACATATGCACGGTGGAGCCGCCGTCCGTCCTCTCCAGCACCACTATATAGAAGGGTTCGTTGAAGACAGCCGACTTCCTCAAGTCCACGATAGCCTCCAGACCGGTCTCCGCGGGGTTCGCATCGGAACCTTCCACTCCCGAGTCTGTGCTCTCACAATCGCTGGATGTCCGCTCACCTGATACAAATGATAATTTAAATTTTTTGACAAATACAGAATCGATGCCACTCCTTCAGATATATTTTTTTCAATTTGTATTTATTCCGTTCACAATGAATCTATTCACTGTTAATATCGACAGATACTAATGTTTTGATAAATAATAAAAATTGTCTGTTAATCTGCATTCAGCAAATTTTATGTGAATATTGGTTAGAAATCTAAATATTTCCAAAGATTTATATATTATCCTATGAAGGTAGCTGTTAGAGTGCTACTTTTAGGTCGACTTTACATTAAAAGTATATACAGACTTAAGATTTTATGAAGTTAGTCCAATAAATCTATGTACTTCTATGTAACTGAATGTCGGTTTAGTTACACTTTTTGATGAAATTGATGAAATTGATGGGGGGGGGGGAAGGGTTTTGTTTAAAACTAGGAGAAGGACATGGTATATTTTCCATCCAATCAATCGAACAAAATATCTATAATTTAAAATACATTTACTCTTCTGAAGTAGACAAAGTCGCGGGCGAAAGCTAGTAATATATATTTACTAGTAACATAAATACCAGTAATGAGCTGTTCCTGGAACACGTGCAGCAGCTGCGTGTTATGCCAGTCGTGCGTGGCGTCCGCTATGGCGTGCAACTGTATGATGGCCCCGGGCCGCGCCGTGGACTGCTGGGACACGATCTTTATGCGATCGTGAAGAGGAACGCCCCCCTCCGACACCGACGACTCCGACGACATAGACATCGTGTCGTGATGCTGCAAACGATAGTGAGACGACTGCTGAACTGATCTAATACATCATTAATACACTATATTTATTTATAAATTCCATGTAGAAATATTTTTAAAAAGACTCGTTCATACATTTACGTATTAAGTAATGATGAAAATGTAATAAAATTAATTTTACGTCAGTGTTTAATATTAAGAGTATTTTTGGTGTTCGATACAGTTTTGCAAGTTATATTAGCATTTATATAATTAGTAATTATGATAAATTTATGAGACTGCGATTGTGATTGCGTAAAAATTTGTTTGACGTTTTAAAGAAAAAAAATTAACATGCATAGTAAAGGTTTCTTATATTTTATACAATTATTTCAGGCATACCATAACATCTTTATGGCGTCGCTCGGAGGTAGCGATCTCCGCTAACAGAGTGCGCGCGTCGATCACGGCTTGGAAAAGTCTAAGACTCTCACCGTCACTCGCCACGAAGCACGCCGACGGCGAGTTTGATAGATTACCGAGAGTTGTACTGAAAATATAGGACAGGTCGTGTGCAGTGCGTTATACCAACGAGATATATTGTTCTCGACTAAGATATTCGATCTGGTTTCATACGAATATGAATTTTATGTAATCCCGACGTTAGCATCGCGATTTATGTATATAATAAAAAATTATATTCAGCCACAAATTCGGTAGGTCTATCACAGATTAATGATCACGATTTTTTAAATTCTTTACATTCGGAATTTAAATGTCAGGAAAATTCTATATTTGAAAAAAACAATGAAAATGAATAGTATAATACATATCCAACCTTGGTAATAGTGTAGGTAACCAGGCGACGTTACTGAAGGCCGATAAATGAGGCGAGTTCACACGCGCCAATTCGGAGACGCCGCCCGACTTGCCCAGAGGACCCACACACTCCACTCGCCACATCACCAGCTCGGAGCATAACCCGCCAGCCGCCGGCGACGGAGACTCGCGGGAACTGTCTGCTGACCATTAGTCTCAATTGATATAACACTGAAGATTAACATTTATTTCAAAAGACGCATTGGTTTTATATATATAGTTAAACTGTCCGACGTACGCATATCATGTCTAATTTTTACTAACTCCTTTCACTAATATGTAATTATTGCTAATATGTAATTATTGAAATATTTTAAAATAATCCAGTTTCTGGTGAACAAAATTTTTAAAATGGAAGGTACTTCTGGAATGGAAGGTTCTTGTACAAAGATGTTGAAGGAATAAGTAGTTGTAACTTGATTATTGTGACAACCTCATGCGGCCCATACATCTGCGATGGTATTGCACAATCTAGTGGATTGTACAATATTATTAGCAGTGTCGGGATGATACTGACAAATCGCGCAACGAGCGAACAGAAGTTTGAGCGAGCTTAAACCTATCGCGCAATAGTGTGTTCGTACTGTGCAGGGCTGGCACTGCGCTACATGCTGTCAGTCCAGTGAGCTGAGCTGGCGAGACCGGTTCCGTCCCGGGGATGGTTTGTCAATCTTATTGCTAAATATTATTGAACGTTTGGATTCAAACAAAAATTCAATATTATTGGACAGTAAAAATATTGTGCAAAATTATTGTGCAAAATTATTGCAGATGTATGGGCCGCCTTAGGAAGACTTCTCAACCCACCCGATATATTGTGATGGCTCGTAGTGAGCAGCAGGGGTAATACTGGATGGCATGTGATGTCGTTGACTCTAAACCTGTGTCCGGATGCTCTTGAAGCGTGACCTATTGAAAGCACCTACAGAACACATACAGACATAAGGAACACATATATTACACGGATAAAATCTTCTATTGTAACCCAATGTCATAGTTAATTTTAATTTCCTTAGAATTACTATGAGCTATGATTTTTTTACATACTTGAGAGAATTTGGATTTATCATCGAATGTAAGTTGCCACAGGTTCAGGGTTCCGTTCGTGTGGTTGGTGACCATCGATATAACGGGCGCCGACTCCAGTATATCGCCATCTTGATTCTCCAGCTCCTCGGTCGCGATGCTCGTTTTTCTTTTCATATCGTTGTTATTTTCTTCTCGTGCTCCTAAAATATATATTTTTGAATACAATTTTTTTTTTTTGTATATGTAGATATTTTAATGAGATCTGAGACTTTAGCGAGTATTCATTTAAATGAAACTAATATTTTGGGATTACTACGCGTATTTTATTATTTTTAATCTATATAATCAAGACGTTTCGGTTAATTTGCAGCAACCGTGATCACGGGCAGAAGAGTTGTTAGATATTTTTTTATACCCTTTATATATATAATAAGTTTTTATATATATTTTATTTCCATAATATTATGTGATTAATTCTTTACCGTTCTCCTCTCCCGCATTTTGGTTTTCGTTCTGCGGCCAATCATTCTCTTCCTTCTCCTCCTGAACGCTCGCTAATGGAGTCGTGACACTTTCTCCTTGTTGAGGTTGTCCTAATGGTAATGAAACTTGAAGTCAGTGAAATACATCTATTTATGTTTTTCAACGACACTCATAATAGGAGTTATTCGTGTGTGAAAATAGTTTAAATTCCATGTTATTGTCAAAAGAGAATTTGAGAATGTACATCGATTCTATTAATATCAATCTATAAAAGAAATATTATTTTTTATTAAAAAAAAATAATAATAAATTTTTACATTATTTCAAAGAACTTTTATATTAGTCACTAACAAAATTATAGTGGAAATGTCTATCTCACATTTGGAAAAAGATTTAACATATTGTAAAACACAATATTTTATTGTCTAACTCGGGGGTTATCAAAATTATTTTGTCTACTGCCCACTTTGACAATAAATTACTTTTTTAGCAAAGACATTTTTCGCCTACTGAAAAACCACTACAAATTATCCTAACTAAATTTAATTAAAATCACCCCCAAGTCTACACAGAATGCCCCTATTTTTTCTGGGCCCACTTCAGCGCCCACCGAGGGCGTTATCGACTGATTATATTAGACTGATCTAACTGGTTATTACCGGGCGTGACTGGTTTGGTGCGGTGTCTGACGTAGAGCGGCTGAGCGGCGGCGTGGTAGAGCGCGGCCGGCGTACACATGGTGGTGGCGTCTCCCAGGGGGAAGGCGCACGGGATGCGGGCGCTGTAGGACACTTGAGCCTGGCGAATTGCACCCGCCTGGAGCTCGTCCAGCCACTCGCAGATCCTGCATGTGAAGAATATTATTATAAAATCTTAGAGAAAGATTAATATCACAACATTTCTATTGTTGTGAAATTGTTTTTAAATCTTTGAACTAAAATTAGACCCATACCATATCAAGAAACTGCCATCTACAGGATGTATAGAGAATAGAAGGTCGGGACTCTGATGCCAGTCCCTCAGCAGCGCCTCTATCTTCGCGTCCAACGAGTCCGGGAGGTGTGTACACGTCACGTCTGTAGCGATCGAGTTTATGGACGTGGTGTTTGACAAGCTTGGGTGACTGTGATTGGCGCTGCCTGGAAGTTTAATGTTCCATATTCAAATTAAGAAACTTGTTTAATGTTCCATATTCAAATTAAGATACTTGAAAAGATAAAATGTATATGTGGGAAGTTTTTCTCAAAGGTATGATGGGTAAGTATCAAAAAGATCTTTTATTGTTAAATATGGGTGACTAACTACACATAGTGTAAATTGAGTGGCATATTATACGACATAGAACATTGTATACGGCGACGTTGTATAATAATAAAGCCATTGTTTTTATATTCATATCTTCGTAAAGTTGTAAAGGTTTATATAAAACCAAATGTAATACTCTAAATAAATGTATTCGGTATGAGGTTTGGTTGTAATCTATATATTATCTCTATATACTTGATTCGAGCGTCAGCGTGTCGTATGTAAGGTGTACTGCCGCATGTATTTACCTGGTTGTTCATCACTGTTGCTGTTATCCTCGGAAAGAACTTTAGTTAAATGATGACTTGGCCGCCTATGTCCTACATAGCAGCATGAAATCGCGCATAAGCGAATATAAGCAGAATTAAATATATTGCACTTGAGAGCGGTTTAAAGCTAAATATGGTATATGTACCGAAATAGCGAAAAAACTTGTATACTAAGTAAATAGTTTAGAGATACAATTTTGATGTAAACGTTGTCTACTTAATAGTATTGTAATAATTATTATACGTACTATTCTCGTTCTCTCCGTCCGGATGTGTGGTGTGGTCTGAACCTGAACCACCTTCGTCGGTTTCTTCCTTATCTAAAATCTGAAAATTTAATGATTCTTTGTTAGCATATTCCACTACTCCTAGATACTGAAATCGTTTAATTTATTACATATAAAATTTAGCAATCCTACTGAGAAGGTCTACAAAAACAAAATATTTCGTACAAATATTTCTTTAATGATTTAACACAGTACTATTTTCACTAGTTGCCTCTAATTTGTTTCGTCAACAATTGCCCAAACTCATGCCCAAAGATATATTTCTAAAGAAGCAAATTATTTTTTGTTTATAAGTTTAAACTATTAAGTGACGGTGTCAGTGTTAGTTTGTGGTGCAAAAGTTACCTTCTTAGTGAGATCATGCAGTATAGCTTCTGCCTGACTGGTAAAATGCATTTCTTTGTTGTGCAACCAGTGTAAGATGAACCGCCCCCCGCCAGCCAACGACGGAACCAAAGGAATGTCCGTCTCCGCGTTGATAGATGCTGCGAGATGGAAGTGTAACCCTGGAAACCACAGATTATATATAGTTTTACATTACAGTAATGTGGTCGCTATATTTTTTTTTTTATTAAACGATTATATATTATATAAATATTTTGCATAATAATAAGAACAACAAGAGATAAAACTTATTTTAGAGTTCGCTGCCACTATCGTCTTTGTAGGATCGACTTGCTGACTTGATGGTATAACCAAAAAACTTTTTATTTTAAAGTCTTTATTTAAAACGCGTTCCGTCAAGGATATGACATTTTAATGAACAAAATCAATGTTTTGAACGACAGAGGAGTCTACTTACGTTTTCATACATTTTAATGCCATTTAAGATTTATAATACTTTGAGCTCTAATCAAGTATGACTTGTCAATTCTTACCATGATACATTTAATGTCTAAAGAGTGAATAGTCGATGGATACCGTGGACGATACCAGACTATTATGCCACCACTATAAATGATATAAATTACCTCCAGTGTAAGAAGTGGAGTGGTAAGGGTTGTGGAAGTCGTGCGCGCTGTAGGTTGAAGGCAGGGTGGGGATGGGCGCGCCCGGCTGCTTGGAAGACTGGGCCGTGCGCCGG
This sequence comes from Danaus plexippus, assembly GCF_018135715.1. NCBI lineage: Eukaryota > Metazoa > Arthropoda > Insecta > Lepidoptera > Nymphalidae > Danaus > Danaus plexippus. The sequence goes on from NC_083549.1 coordinate 5,766,070, forward strand.
ATGTGGAAACATGTCCTGTTGGATATAGGTTTTACTACCGCGATCGAATGTCACTATGTGTGTGGCATTCATATATTTTCATGGCTTTTATTATATTCTATATTCTATTTGTCCAATTTTAGTGTACAAGTGGTTTCTGCGTCACTATATGTGATAAACATAGATTATTGAGGATACAGGTTAAATTTTCTAGGATAGTACCATCATCAAGAAATATCTTTACGATATATATATATATACATATATATATACTAACTTCATGTGTTTAAGCCGCTGCATGAACCGATGTTTGTGTCTGTGCGTTGCTCTTTGTCTCCTCGGCGGTGAGCGTGCATGTGTGGCGCAGCCCCACTCGTCCTCGGGCAGCAAAGTCTCTGCCCATACGCGGCAGATATTATCCACGCATGACGTCACTAGCACATTACCCACGCTGCCTCTGCAGAAGATTAAGACTTCAAAGTAACTTGTCATTACTTTTCTACACGTGTAAGTTAAAAATATATATGTTTGCAAGTTTGAACACGCTAAACTCCAAACAGTTAGAATACAAGTTACTCACTTAGGCATATACTTGCTGGTCTTCCTCCAGGACAAGTGTGTGACGGCGCGAGGATGAGCCACGTATATGAAGGTATAGTTTAGTTCCGGAGAAGAATGTTCTCCTTGCGCTTGGACCAAAACTGCCGAAAAAATATCATCATAATCTACCATTAAATATATCATCAAATCATTTATTTAGATTATTCGTACCCCGTGGGTACTCAGTTACGTGATTTACCTATTCAATATAAGTGGTATAATTTGAATAAATATTTGTAACAATTACCTTTGTTCTGGTACCATATTTTGACGAGACGATCGTTCACTCCAGAGGTAGCAAACAGGACACCGTCCGGTGAGAACGCTAGGTGGTGTGCGGGCGTCGCCGTGTGACATTGCCATACACACAACCAACCCTACACAAATACATTAAATATAGAAAAAAATTATTGGACAAACAAACACCTATAATACAATAATAATAATAAAAATCGAAGCAACTTAGATAATATTTATGTATGTTTTGTGTTATTCTATATGCTGGTAAAAATATAACAAAAAAAGAGCGCCTTCATTCCATTACAGTTAAGACCAACCCATTCGACCTTTCTGCACACAGTATTCAAAATTATATTTTCATTCGTTCAATAAATAAATTAAACGTTGACTTTGGCAAAGTATTCCGAAATTTCAGTATGAGTGAAGCCATAGCATAATAATTAAAAAAAAGGAAACATACTTATATTTTCATATTAAAGGCTTTATTATTTAGCATTTTGTTTGAAATTAAAAAAAAAAAACTCTTTAAGGAAACGTTTTAAAATATAATGAACTCATACTTAACGGCTTTTAATTTATAAAGGCCTTAAGTTTTTTATTAACATATAATTCAATTAGTTACAGGTAGGAACGGACTATTTATTCCGCTGATGTCTAACACAAAATATTCTGTTATGAGAACAATAAATAACATCTAAATCAGGATCACGTATCTCATAACAAAATGCTGATAACATTGTACGTGCACGTGAGTTTTCATTGTGTTAGTTTTATCTTATCTGACGGCTCTATAAACATATCATTCACTAACCGGCTCGTCCTCCTCCTGCTGTTTTGTTTTCTCGTCTTTGTCTCCACCTATTTGGAATGTCACTCCGGAGCTTGCTGAAATCATGCAACATATAGTTTTGTAGCAAGGTGATTAGGGCACATCCAGCAAGTCCCAGCCTAGCTTTTTTAATATGGGAGAGGGGATACTTCAAAATATTACGTATTTTTTTGGAATTTTAGAATTTGAAACATTTTACTTCGGGAATTAGTAAAATACATTTTCTTTTAAGAACTATTGTGTTAATGTCACGAAAGGGGGGCGGGTCCCACCAATTATCACCATGGAAGAGAGAGAAGTAAACACTAAAACAAAATCTGATCACATAACTAATGGATCTCCTTTTGTACGTCGATATATATTGTTGTATTAAAGAAAATAAGGTCACGAACTGTGTTAAGTTAATTTCTTTTTCTGTATCTGGAAATGCACTTTCCTGATTACCGTCTGCTGGCATCAAGCCAGATTAAATACATATAGACGCAATAAATCCACAAGCTACAGAAACTACGGTGGTATTTTGATAATATAGCAGAGATTTTGCCATATAAATTTTACATAAATATATTGCAAGTAACATTGTTTTGCGTAGCCCCGCTGCAACCGCCAGCTCCACTACATGTCAAATAATAAAGACTTATATTTTTATATCAGCTTACGTTATACAAATCTTAGTATGTGACATTTTAATATTAAACATTTATAAAGTACTCATCGAAAATTAACAGCAGTAATATTTGCTTCAAAACTTTACAGTAACAATACGCTTGAATTTATAATATTATTTCGTCTGATATAATTTATAAACGAATCGATAAATAATATAATTATAATTGAAGTTATATCATACAACCGTAACTCTTACACGTGCCATAGAAAATATTCCGATCGTTTAATAGGTTAATTTGCATTTAAAAAACAATCAAATGCGCGCAACATGATAAAAGGCGACTTCGGCATATCAAATAAAAGACTTTATTAGAGAATATTATTTGAGTAAAAAAAAAGTATCTATATATTTGTGTTAAACACTTGCGTATTCTTAATTAAAAAAGTATACGAATCGATTTTCCGATAAACGTTAAGCATGTAAACGTTAAACTCGTAATACCGGCTGACGATTATGTCGCGTGATGACTGAACTTCAGATCTTTTATATGTTAAAAATCGATATTTATTCGGCTGAAATAATTACCTTATTTACAAAATGAACACGAATATATTTAATCTAAGTAGAGAATTGTTTCAATTTGACCCCAAAACGGTTGAATCGATAAAGTGGTAACCAGAAAACTTGCTGGAAACGTGCCAGTGCGGCACTTTATTCATGATACTGAGTTTCGTCTCGTTGGTGCAGAGCTTGGGTTATCGTTCTATGAAGATTCCTTTGTGCACAAATTAATAACATGATAAATGTAGAAGGTTCTAGAATCCAGAGCACAGAAAAATCTACTCCTATACTCTGCAATTAGTACAAGATGCTCAGACAGTTACGTCAACAATCATTAAGTTACGAATTAAGTGTCATCCGAAATAGCAATTACGCCGTCCGCATTAAACATACGGTCGCGATGATATATTGATTGCACGACTCATAAGTTTCGTATGTCCAGACTAGTCTAGACCGAAGAGCAATAAGTGATCCATGGACTTTAAACAATAAAAAATATTTAGATGTCGAACGTGTTATATTTCTGACGTTATTGAATCGCATTCATTTTCATGTTCACACTGTCATATTATCTTTTAAGTTTATGTATAAAAATCGTTGATTGAAATCCTTAAGTCCAAAAAGGTATTATATGTTACTCACGTTGACTGTCATCCTGGTACAAAGATGCCTGGTGCCATAATTGTAAGATCTTCCCTCCAGTGAGGAGGCGAGTTCCCTCCAGGTTCCACGACAATGCGGTGATCGGACCGTCTGCCACCAACTTGCCAGTTTGTACCCATCTGTACTCCAGACCCTGGATTATGATTTATACTAAACATAAGTCGGTAAAATATGAGTATGATATTCACAAATAATTATCTTATAATTTTTGTTTATTTGCTCTCGTGTTTATTTACTATCTTGCAAAACTAATTCCTCGTTAATAATTAATCTGCATAACTTGAAAAGAAACGATATAATATATCCGTACTTAAAATGTCATTTAGACCGAGGACATAAAGAAGTAATATTTTTTTAAATATATATAAGACACACTTTATGTGTGGAATATGTTTAAAAGCTGGTAAAGGTTACATAACGAATAAATGACCTTGACCGCTAAACGATTTTACTTTTGCTGTTCAATAAATAATAATATCCGCAGTGCCTTTTGGCAATAAAATAGAATAATTTAAGAGACGAAATGTAAGATGTTAATTAGATCGAACGCTGTAACTCGACAGGATACCGAGCGAAGTCTGATAGAAATCACGATCTATCAGAGGCGTAGCCTTCACAGTCCGCTCAACGATATGGGATCTCTATTTTTATATCTCAAAGAAATTAATTTACTCGCTGACGGAGATTATCTAGACGTTTTAATCTTTATTCTTCTGCCTGACAACTCTCTTGACATTATGAATTTTGTGCGTTATATATTTTTTTTAATTTTGCTTTCACGTCACTATAATTAATTTAATTGAATGCTGACTCATAAATCGATTGATACTAACGTTTCGATATTTACAAAATAAATGTCATTGTAAAGCGAATGCCATTACAATACATTATTATGAAGAGCAATTTAATATAAGTACGATTGAGTGTAACGAACACATACATAATAGTTACAGTCGAGTTCATATCGCGTTTCCCGCAAGGTCATATATTAAATTGTATATGAAAAAAACTATGCAATGATGAACCATCGCTTAATAGTCTTAGAAATTTATAACATGTAGTTTAATTGGTGTATCGCATAACATTGTCCACTGTTCAACAACAGTACGTTATACCAACATCAAACAGAATAACTTTTATCATTAACCCAAATTTATTCAGCGCTGGAATGCTGAATGGGAGAATCACGCTATTTTCGCATGTTATTTAACAGAAAAATCTATTTGATCATTAAGCGCCAAGGTAACGCTCGAACGCTTTATTAGTATTTCGTTTTTACTTAATCATATTACTTGAAGCCTGAGGCCGAAATTCTCGATTATTATGTCATTTATTTTATAATACATATACCACAAGCAATTTCTATCGCTTATAAATAATAAAATATGCTGTCTTATGTATCGTTTACATACATTAGCACATAGCGCTTTAAAAAAAACATAGTACATTCGGTAATATAAAAATAAACCTAATAACGAGTTATATCTCATGATTAAATAATTAATATGTGTGATAAATTCTTTTAATCACCCTGTAGATCAAACAGTAAGAAAACAAGGAATATAGTCTATAAGGTGAATGCCTTTTAAATAAACTGAATGTGGGATTGGTTTGGAAACTTAATTTAACATCAATTGAATCCGTGCGAATTTTCGGGAAAACAGTTTAAAACCTAAGTTCTAACATATTTATTTTAGTCTCTTTAACTTTTACTATTATGATATAATTATATTTCCAATAATAATATAAACATAAACATAATTATTTTTAAGATGTACACAAATTATTAATCGAATATCGGTTTTCGCGGTTATTTTTATTATCAGCAAATCTTAATTATATGTTTATTATCATTTTTAAATCTCAGAATATCAGCCAGAAGAAATATCAACAAACTAACTTTTAATACATTCCGGTTATTTATAAATAATAATTTTTTTATTTAACCTTGAATTTATCGTTAATTTGAAGAAAACATGCCATAGCGTTCAGATTTTAGTTATAAATCGCTAATTGACTGCACACTAGACAACATTCAGAAAGCTACTTTAGAATATGTACATCTTTTTTAAATTTCGAAGCATCCATCTCTAGGCCTATTATTTGATAAGTGTGTCAAGGTATAAAGAAAAAAATACGTCCACCATATTGGGTTTAAACATGACATTGTCATTGTATTTATGAACCTTACACTGTTTAATAAGACTAAAGTGATGTATGTAGTTCTAATTAATGAAACTTCACCAGGTAGTTTATATAATAATTATGTTATTTTCGCCTAAATAGTGTTTGGTGATTAGGGATTACCTTTATATTGAATGAATAGAATAAAATAGTAGCAGAGTATCATTTTCTAATATGCATACTAAAAAGTGTAACGAAGCTGGAATTTAAGACGAAAGACAATCTGACTTTTATTTTCTACATCTCAGTCTTCTGTGGAAGAGTAGAAGGAATAAAGACATTGCAAAATAGTAACTTAGTCTTTCCATGTGAGTTAGTTTATTTATATTTCTTGCAATGTTATATAAAGTGCTTTTTAGAGAGGACAGATCGCTTCTATAAGTATTTTTGACTGGAAATTTATTTTGATTTCATCATTTAAGTTTAACTTAAATCATAAAACTCATAATAATAACAACAGTTTTGTATTCGCACATATTTTATCAACTGATGAAATTTAAAATTTATCCGCCAATCAACTTGAATTAGTTATGTTGGTGTAAAAAATATGTAATTTAATATTTAAGTACTAATAGGAAACTATCACCGATATACAGGATATAATTTTTTTTTTAATAATAAATGACCTATAATGTCTGACGAGGATGTAGAGAGGAAACATACTATGTATTAAGATATATAAAAAAATTAAATACAGAAGCTGTTTACATAACAATGAGTCATAACATTTATATCATAATCTCTTATCTTTTATCTTAAAAAATCACACTTACAATTATATTCCTTATAAGCACAAGAAAGTTGTTAGAGATCAAAACATTAAAATATTCGGCCTTCATTGCACATAAAATATGCTAATTACTTTAACATATCTTTTCAAATCACACTATTGAAATATTTTAAGGATATGTAAAGAAAACACTTATACTATATAAAATGACTATTATAAAGTCCATATTTGTTATGAAAATTATCAAACAAATATATAGTTTTCAATTTAAATGTATTTTAAATCATCACATAAATGAAATATTTAACACCAATGGCTTATTAAATTAACTAATTAAATTAGATAAAAACCTACTTATATTTAAAAAATTGTCGAGTTATTTTATCTGGCCAAACACTAATCATGACTTATGTAACATTAAAATATATATATATAATCATGTGTAGTAAACAGCAGGTTTATTTGTTTTATTTACTTATAAAATGTAAATGTTTCACTTACATGGGTTGTTGCCGATGTATGTATGAGTGGTGTTGGTTCAAAAATGCATACTTCAGCTCCATAAGCCGCTGCAATTTTTCCTGTATCTGTACTACAATCCAGGGAACTGATGCGGACATATCCATGTATAGCACCTGGTATTATTTGTACTCGCTCAAAATTTGATGCTAATATCACTATATTACATCCTGCTGCATATGCCTAAAAAGTTTATATATAATTATTATTAAAAAAAATATAAAAAAACATTGTTTAAATAGATTTTACTTCTTAATGTTTTATATTTTTAATATTCATATTTAGAAGGATGAGCCAGTAAATAACATAATTATCATAAGTACACTGGATGATACTCCCACAAGGTAAACAAAGCCTTTGACAATAATAGATATTTAAATACTTAAACAATTTCAATTACTGTTCAAGGATACACTTTTCTTGGACAATATATATAATATTATGGCCTCTAAATAACACAGCTGATTGTTTAAGGAAATGCATTCAAAGAAAAATATATTTTGTTCTTATCACAGTTTAAATTAGATTTTCCTGTTAGGACCATTACTGTTCAATTACCACTTAAGGTTTTGGTCACGAGACTTACATCCTGACAACACTTTAAAATCTGACAATCAACTTACTGTAAAAGGTATTCCTTCGACGGATCCAACAGCAAAACATTGATCTCCTGAATTGCAGGCACCACTAAGTACTTGATGACAGTTCATAATGAGTTATTATAACTAGAATTCCCTCACTGTATATTTACCAAAACACAGTAAAGCGCACAGTATAGTATTCTGTTAAAGTAATACATAATTATACTAAGAAATAAAATCTTGCATTTGGATTAGTTCTTCTATGAGTTGTACGATCAAGAATATTTCTCTATGACACCACACATCGAACGTGAAAGAATCAAGAGTGACGTACGTAATGCGAGAAAGAGATAAGAATAAAAAATTAGGAATGTCTTAAAGTGACACAGGTAATATATAAAATAGGTAAAACAACTCAATAATAATATATTTGCAATATTAATTAATTACTTTATATATGAATTGAATAAAATCATTTATTTTGCAATAATTGGAATGACTTTTTTCAAAGCCATAGATACTTTTATAATCTGTATGTGTTTTGCACAAAGCTGTGAAAATTTAATAGGTAACTCTTGCCTCTATAATGTGAGAATTGTTTTTGTGTATTGATGTGGTATTTATTGATCAAAAAACTTTACAAAATTAGGGTTAGTAACGTATAACTTAACAATTAAATTTTGGTCATCGAATACAATTTCATTTGTGATATTATTACTGAAAGAAAGGTGAATATACTTTGAAAGGTAAGGATAAGATAATTTGTTTATTAGTAAATATTGGAATTTCTGTTTTGACCTTTTTAAACGGTTTTTTTCTGTTTTAAATAAAGTTTTCATCGGAATATAATAAAAATAACAAATAATGATGAAAATACATTGAAGAAATAATAATACAGAAATTATTTTTAATGTTTTGTAGAAATCTTATAAAAATTTAAGTTATTTGCAAATATATTCACAGTAATTGAACATTACTAGAAAAAAATAAGTTAACCTAACATTGTTTCTTGTAGGACATTTTTTGAATTTCTAAGTTAAAATTACAATAAATTTTATTATGTTTTGTGTAAAAATTCTAAACTTTATAACCATCTTTTGTCACACAAACATTTGCTTGCATAAAATTGTCTTAAAACAAATCTCAATAAAGTAATATATGTCCTTTATGAAGATAGTATAACATAACATTTAAGAACAATGTTCTTGTTTTATATATGATATGATTTTTGTGTTTTTGATATCAAATATCTTGCTCTGTTATAATAATGTATAAACATATAACCACATAGCTGAATTTTTATTTATTTCATTGTGTCAACAGTACATTTTATCTCTGTTATTCATATTAATAATTCATTGATATGATAAAAATGAAATCACTGGCCTCCATTTCCCGTCTGTGGTGATGAATAAAGTTTTATTTTTGAACACTTGACTTCCTAATTGAGGCTAACAACTGGTGTAGATGTAATGAATCTCACTAGTGATTATAGTTTAATACACAGGATTTTGATTCTTAAAATCTACTTTATCTTTATAAAATATAAAAAAATTGTATAGACAAAGGTTGGTCAGCTTACAATATGTTTGATGTCTTATTAAAAAAACTGTTATCTTGTTTGTGATAAGTATTCTTTGTTACTATCATTAACATCAAAATATATAAAATAATATATTTAATATTTATATATAACTCATGTGAATTTATTTCTTTCCTTCACATTACAACCATCTATATTCCTTTATTCTCATATAATAAAATACTATGTATGTCGCATATGAAAGTCACACAAGTAATTTTAAAGGTTAGAAGGAGACATTGTCAAACATTTAAAAATATTATTTATGTCTTAACAAGACATGGTCATTTTGAAGTCACAAAATTTTTATGATTTTATTATATAATTTTATTCCACTAGAAGCCATTTCTTTTTTTTTTGTAAATGTATGAAAGAGAAATAAAATGAGAGTAAGTTACACATGATGCGTGTAATTTGCATTTCATACCAATATTTATACTGTTTAGAGGTATAAACCTTGGAAACTGTAAATATGATTTTTTTATCTTCGGTTTTTCCGCGATCGCATGACGTTATTTTTATGTAAAGAGGGATATAATTTCCTATCACTGTGATAGTAATTCTATCTCAAACATTCAAAGCTAAAATATTATTCACACTAATTTTATACAAATAATTTTACGACTGAAATAACTTTTGTATCGCTTCGAAAAGCGTGTCTAATTATAGATAAAATAAATCGATGTACATCAACTAACTCAATTATAAACATATTATTTATACTATGTACAGCTGAGTGCAATCGAAATTAGGCCAGTGTGGGGGTCTTTCTATTTATAGAACTCCCCCTTGCCCTTTAATAAGAATCCTTGCGTTCGCCTCCTGCATACAGATTGCATTTTGCCGCTGCGTATTTCAGGAGTGTTAGTATACCTTCTTAGCTATTCGACAGTTGCATAACTTTATTAAATTCACTTATTACATACGTTGGTTATTTATTAGAAATTCTTACAAATTGATATTATAAAGACACGCCCTAATAACTATTATGAGTACAATATTAATTATCTAGATATCGATTAAATAATATCGTCTATTAAAACAGAATTATTAAACCACTAGATCATTAATAAATCGAAAGCTATTCATTTAAGTATTATAGAAGTGTATGGGTCAGTAAATTAATCAACAAGACGTGTGATCTGTTGTCTGGGAAAGCTTCTATGACCTTTATTTGAAGTTCAAAGTATTAAAATCTTATTTAAACAAACATAAAATAAAAAATAAATTAAAAACAAGGAATGAATATTTTTGAACCTTTCGATATATAAAAAAAGGATTCGGCCTTCTGATATTCAGCCTAATCATAAACAAACTTTTGTAATTTTTATCTTTCATGAGATCATCGTCAATGTTTTAGTTTAGTTTATCACGGATTTCTGTGCTTTAATATGTTACACAATTAATTTGTGACTATTATAACTTAAACGCGACGTTTTCTGGATGGATGCGTGTGGATGTTTGATCGCTCTGTATAGCAAGGAAATACGAACCGGATTTAATTTTTTTTTTACATGAATGTGGGTTATACGACAAATTATGACAAATTATCGTGTAACTTATAATTCATTCTAAGATTTTACGTAGTTCACGTCAGAAACACGGCAAATGCTTTCAGTTTTGAAAACATTGATTGGTTCAGGCCATTAAATATTCATTTCTCTCCGAAACTAATTCCATAGTCCATGCGGACAAAGACGCGGGCCAAAGCTGGTTTTGACATTAAACTATATTTATCAAGCGTAGTGCCTACTCGTAAAATTTTTGGCCGCGGATCGTCTGTAGTCGGCAGACTGTCGGGCGCCTCAATATGGTGTCACACCCACGCTTGGCACACTTTAACATTAAGATGTTAGGGCTGAGAGATCGCTTTGACGGATATTATGTTTAATATCCGGTTATCCGGCTTTATAATTAAGCTTAATATACTAAATTTGCATTTAATAAATATATAGAACTTAAATTAATAAAAATATTCCAAATATGTAACTACATCAGTGGAAAATTGTCTAACATGCGACATTTTTATATTGATAGGATTTATAGACTTATTTTTTAATATATATATATATATATTATCTATAAACAATAATTAACAATACCCGTACCAATGTGAATAAAGTTTTCCAATTATTCCTTCAGAGTTTAATAATCATTTATCGTACTTACATATATACCAATTAAAAAAAAAACAACAATTGTAGGATGTATGACTTGTAAGAATTAAGTGAGAAGCATAATGATTCATCTCATTACAGCAATTACCTAAACGATATTTCCTCGAAGTCTGTTCGAATCGTTGACGTAATATGATACGGAGTTTATAACAAGAATATTGAATGGTAGAACTCAATGTGGAATATTAAATATACCTTTATATAATATTCATTAAATAATATTCTAATAATACGCTCCGAGCTCTCTTTATATATATTTTTATATAAGGTTCAAAGGTGATCTGAATGTGTGATTAGAATAAGACGTTAGCTTTGTGACGGCCATTGAAGGATTACTGTATTGATTTTATATTTTTTTCCAAAAATATCTGCTTTTTCATTTGATTATTTTGCTTAACAGATAAAATTTATCAATTTATTTTAATGTAAAGTTAATAAAAGTTCTCTATGTTTATATTTGAGAGAAAATGCAACAAGCCTATTTTTCGAGGTACAATTTCAGTCTTGATTATTAATATTCGACGTTTATTCTAGTAATGTCCTATAAAATGGCGGAAGCCAGTATTTAAAGCTTTCAAATACAATGTGATACCGAAATATTGCCATAACAAAATGGCATAGGTTCAATGTTATGATTAACTATAAATAATTACAATTATTGTCTTCAATATAATTAATAGCTTATAACTCATATTTTAACTTTATAACTTAAATTTAGTATCAGGTTCCCACAATTTTAACCCGTCAACATCCACAGATACATTATTTACTATTAATTATAATCAGTCCCAAATATAATTCTATGGATTATATTATATTATAATTACGATACAGATGGCGCCACTTGTAAAACTATACATACATACACCTTTTAATTGAAACTAATATTAGTCGGATATGCGCGTGATCACGGTTGCTGAAAAGTAACGGAAACGTTAGGAGTATGTAGTTTTTTACAAAAATAAAGCACGCGTAGTATATCCGAATAATATTAGTTTCATATAAATGAATAAAACTCGCGAAAGTCTTAGATCTCATAACTCATTGTCCATACACCTCTTACATAGTTACTAACTTCCGATTGTATAAGTCAGATTTTTTTATGCTAAAGGGGGCAACCGAGCAGACGGCCTACCTGATGGTGATAGTACCATCGCCCATAGACATCCGCAACATAGATTTGCGGATGTGTTGCCAGATAGTGAAATATATTTAACCAGTAGGAATGTAACATGAAACCCAAACGAAAGTAATTGTCTGTGTTAGCTTAGTGAAGTGTACTTATTATTGTAGACATTCTATTTACGTTTATGTTAATTATTTTATGATTTTAGTTCTAGGTAGTATTTTCATAAAATTGAATATTTTTTTAAAGCATACAGAAGTTTTACTTGTAGCAGTTGACACGACTTATATCATCAAAAATAAAAAAAATACCTAGACTCTAAAAGTTATAATACGATATATTTCAGTACTTTTGAGCAACGACTACAGAAAATGGGTATCGTTGTATCCACCCATCTGTTTTTGCTAGTTAAATGATTTACACAAAATGTAAAATAAAATTTACAAACTTCACAATATTCATTGAATTTAAATACTATTTATACATACAGCTTTCTAGAACATGTTTGAATTAAATAACAATAAAATAAATATGGCTGCCAACCCACGCCTGTCAGTTTTGAAGACATTGATATCAAAAGAGATGATTTCGACCCTTCATATTTTGACCGAATTATGAAGGACCATTTCCACATATTAATCCGACGTGTTTTCAGTGCGCGCGCATTCGCTTCGATCCAAAGATTATCTGAATGAACTGTCAAGTCATTCGTAGTGTCGATTTGTGTGCCGTTAAGGGCACAATTATATACAACCTCTATACATATTTAATTCATTAATCCATGGGTATATTTTATTTGATGGATCGGGATTTAAAATCTTCTATTATTTCTCTTAATCTTTGCTCTATTAAAAGGATTAACTATATTTGTCAATTATATTTATTTAAATGATAGTAAAAATCGTGAAGCAAACCCTTATGTCTAATACTTTTAAATTTAAAAGCACTATTTTAAGGTAACACAATAAAAGTTTTTATATTCAGCCAGTAAAAACATATAAAGATCATATGAAAAATTTATCAATGAAACCAGTACATCGGATTAGAAGCAATATATAAGTTACGCCGACGGTCTTTTGTGACTGTTTGGGATTATGTCGCTTCTACCCACATCATAAGGAGTATGAAATTTATAAATAATATCTAACTTTTCTCAAAATAACGCTAAATATCTTGGGCGTAATAGAACATATATCTGTATATATCTTTGGAATCTCTCAAATTAGTGTGAATAGAAAAAAAATATTGAATAAGTTATTCAACTGGAAATAAATGTATAGAATTTACATTAAAAAGATTTATAAACTTCTTAACGTCCACCTACACTAAGAGTGATCCAATTATACATAGTGATAATTATATAATAGACAGACAAAGTGACATTGCATAGACTTGTAACGTTTTAATACATAAAGACTTATCATATTTCACTATTAGTTAAAAAGAAAGAAATTCTTTGAGAAATGTTATAGCACTAATATTATAATTAATACTATGGCACCGCAAAAAGAGACTATAAAACGGACTGCAGTATTGTCTCTTTTTAATTGATAACAACGTTAATATTTTCAAAATGGCAGACATCAATTTAGCTTAAAAAAAAAACTCCTGACGCAGGTAATAATTTCGGTGTTTCTGACCTCAGAGCTTAACAGGGAATTTAATTAATTGCTTCGCAACAACTTCGTTATACATTAATGAAACCTAAAACCTTAACATCGCATTTCTAAATAGCTATCTAATGTCTGAAATGAGATTTAAAACAAAGAAGTCTTCGTATATTTCCAATAGCCTTACAAAGGTTAGAATAGCTTCGACACTCAGACAGGGTTAACAAACTTATTTATGTCGTGCCCTCAAAGCTTCGGAAGATTTGTATTTCGTTACACAAATTGTTACATGATCGGTACACAATTAGGATACGTCAAGAAGAATCGTGCAGATAAATATAATTTACATATAACAAGGAAATAAATTGTTTGTGTACGTTTCTACTGTAAATGATATTTTTTACGGACACGTGATTCTCTCACAACTCTCGTAATAGGATTTTTAATTAACCGAGCTTTTTATTTTAATGCTTTTATTTCAATCGTTCTGTGCGTGTTTTTTTATTAAATTTAATCTTATGTAAATATCATTTATATTATTGGGAATTATATATAGATGTCACATTTCATTTTTGTCACTTTAAATAGAGCACACTTATTAATCAATAAGATGAGATTAATTAAGGGATTGCTTAATTTGATAAAATTAATTGAGATTATATATTTATAAAATAGTTAAGGTATATTTTTTTGCTTTCTTCCTTGAAACAATTCTGTTGCTAAATTGCCTTAACGCTATGTTGAATTATATAAATGTAAACTTTCATCGCCACTCGTTCTATCTATTTCACCACGTATCTTATTCTTAATTCATTTAAAATAATGAACGCATTACTTTTTTATAAAGATATAAATTTTAGAAGCAACTTACTTAATTTCCGGCACCTAAGACTTACAACTTACAAGTTTTAAACTGTAAGTACAATGAATGCACTTCATATTTCAGTCTTAAGCCTTAACAAACTTGAAAATGGAGCCGTGAGCTGTTATATTTATGGACGATTCAGTCTTCAACGTTTTATTAATTATTTATTAAATGCTCGAGACTCAAATGCAATATTTTTATCTATCTCTAAGAAGCTTCTTTACTATGAATAATGAATATTACTCTAACGGTCCTTCGTGTTTTACACTCGAATAAATACATAAATAATCCGTTAATTAAATTGCCTCAAAGATATTGTACGTACTGCTTATATAACAATAGAAATAGTCTGGAACCAGAACAGAACTGAGTTACATTGTTAAAAGTTTAAGAACAAAAGATAACTTCAATAAGTTATATTTTAAATTTGAATGATTCGAATTCTTTGTAATATATTTGTATCGAGCTACATTGTACAGTTGCCATTGTTGGCAGTGAACCGTTCGATGCATTATATCCGATTGCGATTTCATGAATTTTTTTATTAAGGTTGTAGTGGTTACTGTTTATATTTTATATATATATATATTTCAGTGTAACACTTGGCACCGAAAACTCAATTGTTCGTAGATATTCAAAATTTTTTTTGTTAAGCTCTAAATGAAATATGGGTAAAAGATTTTGAAATGGAATTGTGGATTGATATTGGGTCCATGTAGTGTGGGGGCGAGGCTGCGCGCGCAGTTGCATACCGCTACGAGCGTCTCAGTCGCTCCCACTCTACGACCTACGCGGCCGCTACGATAACTTGGCCTTTAAATATTTTATTCCCCCAGTGTTCTGTGACGAAAGAGGATCAAAGGAAGGTATGTTATAATAGCATTTTTAATTATTCTCTTTTTAAATACATATTTTTTTTTTGTCGATGAGGTCTTTTGAAATTTATAAAATTTATTTTTTTATTAACTGTGTCAATGTAAGGGTCGTAGAGTCCTTGACGGCTCGCAATTATTTACGTAGTATATAAATTTAGATTCTTCTGTGTCTGTGCGTATATGTGTGTCACATCTATTTATTTTATTTGCCACCTATAACATTCTTCCGATCTGAACTGAAACATAATATTGTCGTAAACTTAATAATGACTAGACATTAAATGCTGTATCTACAAAGCGTTTCATTAGCTCTCAGAATAAAATTTTAGAGGTTATAAACTTGAGACAATTCTTAGCTCATAATCAAACCATTACAAAGCACTATTAAGCTTTCGTCAATAATTCTACAAAGTGCCTATAAATTGCGTTCATAATATTCACTATCGAAGTAATAGTTTCAGCTTCGTGCTTTTTTTTTCTATGACAAATTATAATGTAAAATATCTTCTTCTTCCTGGCAATTATCCCAGCTTTATCCAGGGCCTGCCTATCTGCTCAAACTCCTCCACTTTGCATGGTCTTTGCCATCCTCGGTGGTAAGTCCATTGGCTCTCATATCCATTGGCTCTCCTCTAAATATCATTCGTTACTAATTACCTATAGTCATATGTTGATTTTATCTAAAACGTACGTATTATATTGAGCGCTTTTGTTCCTAGAATTCAATGAAATTTTAGTTTTCAATCAGGTTGAATTATTCAATATTGAAATTAACTAAAATCGATAACTTGAAACTTTAAAGTGGAAATCACCTTTCATATGTAACCATATATATTTTTTTGTCTATAAAATAGTAACAAATGTATAAATGTATTGTTACGTTGAATAAGTTATCTTGTAAGTGACGTATATAACGTGTGCTCGTTTTCCGAGCACTCATGGTAATTACCATAAGATCATATAATGACGATCGTACAAATTACACACCATAGCATTTGCGTCAAAAATTATTATAGTGTAGATTAAATACACGTGAATAAGAAAGACAATAGTATATGAAATGATTAAAAAGGTGATATTGTTTGGAAGATAGTAATTATATATATATATATGGTTAGCATAATTTAGGGAGAATATTTAAAGCGTAAAATATATATAATTATATAGCGTAAAAAAATATTTAAATTAATCGAAACGTCTTTTAAAATATAATAACGTGGTATCTACGAAAAGCATTTTTTAATAAAAAAAAAATCTTTTGTATGTAACTGCAAAAGCTTAAGGTTAAAAGTATGAAATCGTCTTCCAAATTTTTTTAATCAATTTTTAACTGATTACGCAAATTGACCGGAAATGAAATAAAAATAATAAACAAAAAAAAATTTTTTTTTTCCTTAAAATGCATGTATGTTGACATAATTAATATATAAAATAAGCGATCTCTCAGCAACGCAATGCCTCGACTAGCTACTCGATAGCAGTACTTTAATTGATTAGTATTTAAAAATACTATCTCAAGTAAGCTCTTAGTTTACTCAATATGTACTTAGTTATAATATCATCTCTGCTCTGATGAAAGATCGATTTTGTATTCTCAAAGCGCCAGTTTAATTAATCCAGCCAACTGACGAGTTTCTGATCAGACCTTCAAACCAAATATGTAAAGACTTCCATTAACACGCCGTTGATAAACTATTTGCATGTGTTAGTATCAATCTCGAAATAAGATATTTTCATTATGTTTTCCTATTACAACATAACTCTGATATGCTCGCATATAGATATATGTTTTATATTTTTCGAACCCTACAATCTATACTTATAAACGCTATCAACTTTCCACCTTAAGATATTTTAATGTATTAGAATTTTTAACGATCCCAAGGTTCGTTTTCGGGGAAGTTTTTAGATGTATACACAATACTGCCCATACGAAAGTTTTCCAGATTCTATACGATGTACGAAATTTAATATTGAAGATCCTATCGATTTTAAAACTCACTTTATACACACTCAACTGATTTTGGTAAATGTTTTATCGCAAATAATGTAGCAAACCTGGATGGGACACAATCAAATTTCACATTTTTTTTACTTTACACATATATTATAGTCCTTTTTATTGCTATATCTTTTGTCTGTCTTAAAAACTTTAGAACCTTTTGGTAACTTCGGTATTAGCATTCTACTTAGTGTCTAAAATCTTTTGCAAAAGGAATAAAATTAATTATAAAACGTTGAGTCAATGAAAAAACATAAATTTATGATTTTTAATTAAAGAATCTATTAAATTCCTTTACGATTATAACCTAAAAATTAAGATATCGTAAATAGAAATTGTATTTGACGAATAAATGAAGTGTCATTTATAAATAAAATAACCAGAAGCTGACTTAAATAATATGATCTTTATATAGAATGAATATATCGAATAGGAAAGGAATAATATTTGAGATAGACAGATTTAAAGGATAAATGTCTCTGTATTTGGTATGTGAGTAATTATCACAGAGATCGTACATCATGTGAACCACCTACGTACATTTTAATACAAATTGTTCTCAGTATATCTAAACCTAAATATAAGTTATCTATGTTTAAAATAAATCGTTAAAATTATTATAGTGTTATGAAAAGTAAAGTGATATTGAAAAGTAATTCTGTAAACAATTGCTGTTATTTTTATTCCGATAAACTAATAATAGTTTGAATACTAAACATCGAAGTTGTTTACATCAGACACTCTGGGGGTTTGTATAAGAATTCAATGAACACTCCCGGCGCTCTCCATCGAGCAATAAATTTATTTTGTAGTATACCTACGTTATTATCTTAACATTTTGATTACAGAGTTAAAAAGAGTTTGCTAGTAGAATGCTAAAGCTATTTATAATTTGACATTTATATATATAGAAAATTCAATGTCAATGTATACTGAAAAGGTTTTCGATCAGCCAATACAAATCTGTAAGCCAAATTATTTCATTTTATTTGTCGTTTTGAGCGATTTTTGTCCTAATTACAGTCTCTTAGTTGAAGGAAGAAGAAAATTGTAACGATATCTCAACTTTACTTTACTTTAATAGATCAAACTAATAAATATTAAGTTGGCTTTAAGCTCAGAGATAAACAGGATGAATTACTTATCGAGACTGTAATAGGACACTTTGTGAGATTTAAATAGATTATATATTAGAACTAGCGTCTTTTAGACGGTGTATAAAGGTTTTTGCTAACGGTTCATACTTGGAGTCAAGAACAGAACTAGAAATTGTCCTTAGTTTCAAATGTTTACGAATGTAAGCTTTCTATTTTCCACAGGATGATCTGTATGCTGGTTTTTACTCTATTCCATTACAAGAAATGGTAATTAAATATGTCATTAACCTAGTCTCATTCCTCTGTCCGGCTTTGTTTATTTTGTATTTAAACGTGCTGTAAATCAGCAACAAGTTGTTGAAAGCTGTATCGTTGATTATTGAACAGCTGTAACGATTCTGGTAGCTGTAAAATTACGTTGCACTGGCTGAGCAAATAATTCTCACAGATGAAGGAAAAGAGAACAAAAAGAGTTTGGTATCTGACATAAGTACCATCAGGAGGAGATAGAAATAAAGTAGGTCTCCAGAAGAAAATGGAAGAACCTGGTTTAAAGCAATCTCAATATAATAGGGGTGACAAACCAGCTATTTTTATTTTATAAGGCGTCGTTTCCCTTCTTTCCACTAACTTACTAATATGGCACGAGACTAAAGTTTGTTTCTGAGAAATACAGCTATAGGCTTCTTCAAAGTCGAGCGTGAAGTGTTTCTTCTTCAGAAACAAAACCGAACGCATCCGCTCTTAATATATTGCAGATGTCCAAGCGCTTAAGTAGCCTCTTATCATCAAGTGTCTCCGCTTGATTGCCACTTTCAATGGCATAAAATAACCTTACATTCGAGCCAGCTCTCAAAAGACACATAATGAATTAAAACATCATATAGTACACAATCACATCGGAATATCCTTAACGTCATTTAATGTATCATCACAATGCAACCAGTTTATTGTGAACCCGCACCATTACATAATGTTACTATGTATCGATCCACCCGCATGGCTGGCTGCCAATAAACTACGCTCTGCTGTTCTTAAAGTTAGACATCCGCGTTGGGGCATACGAATCTTTTCATATACATACATGCATACAAAGCCCTCAATAAATATTGTGGGTCACTAGCTACAAGGCTAAGTTATGTGTCGTGCATGACTTCCGTGGTCAACAATACGCACCTTTTTATATAAGTCTAATAATACGATGGATGTTATGTTATTAATAATACTTTTTAATTTGTATATTTCATCGTAAATGTAAAGTACATTTTGATTATACTCAAATACCTCGAGGTAGCGCTTAGCCCTTGAACATGGCATTCAAGTGCACTTTTGATGTTTTTAATACGAAATAAATTAAAACGGTTTTGGTTTCTTTTAATTCATACATTTCGTTGATAATTTTTTTATAAATAACATTGTTTTCTATACCAATTTTGTTTAAAAAAAATAATTTACTTTACAGATTTACTGGACGTGTAGACAAAATCAATCATGGCGTTCGCTGGACTGAAGAAACAAATAAATAAAGCGAATCAGGTAACATTTTTATAACGCAAATTATTAAACTAACCCCACGGTAATGGGTCCCGATAAAAAATACAGTAGCTTTACATTCACTTTCAAGATATTAAATAAATTGTTACGTTGAAATTCAACATAACCATATACTTAAAAATCATTATATATATATATAATAATGTGCTTAGCCAGTACTGCCATACATTACTTGAAAAATTAATAATAAGAAATGTTAATAAAGTTCTTCTTCAACGTCCAGCCAGAATAAATTTCCATTAATTGATAGAACTTCTTGCGTGATAGCCTATAAAATCCAAGTAGGTCATTATCAAAATTCCACCTCCCTACCATCTGACGCCGTTGGTATTGTAAGAGTAAAGGCAAACTTTGTTACAAGAGCAACTGTGCAGTTTCTCGTTCGTCCTTCGCTTAGAAAAAACAATGCCTTTAAATTTTTTCTTTCATGAATCTACTATCTTCTATACATACATATATGTAACAAACAGTCTAAATTGTTCTTGTGGAGCTCGACGTTGAAAACTCGTTGTGAAAATAGATCTAAATTCAAAAGATAATTCCAAGTAACATTAAGTTTTTGGTATGATAAATAGTATTATTATATACTTCCTAACTATATAACTATCTACATTTAAACTTTATTAAACATTGTATATACTTAGAATTTATAATTTTTATTATCATTGTATTAAGTTGATATCAAGTACGGGAGGTTTGTTTTAATAACAGACACGATTTACATATCACCTTTGATTATATTCAGAGTCAGCAAGTGAAAATTTCTCGTTTTCTCCTCCCCCCTCTCTCTCTCTCTCTATTTTTCTCTCTTTCCCACACTATCGCGTGGGTAGTCTGAATATGTTAAACATTTAGGCAGCCCACGCAACTCACCTGAATATGATTCGCTGTCGATCACGTGATAAACACGTTAAAGTTAAAAATTTCGTAACTTCAGTTGTAATTTTTTTTATTTTATTTTCGTTTACTTATCATTAACTGTTTTTGTTTTTTAATATGTTTTTATTAATATATAAATTTTACCGATGACAATATTTTTAATAGTTTTACCATACTGAATAAGCAGAAATAAATTTTTACTTATTTTTTCTTATTACGATTAAACACTAGTCTACTACTAGTCATGAAATTCTGTGAATACATATTTAAAATGTATTTCTTTATATTTATAATGTAAAGGATTTAAATGGAAACTATAGTATTATTTTCCTGACTATACATATATAATATTTATATGTAAGGTAATATAAATTTATATTTTGAATTTCTATACTATTATAATTACTTTGAGCAGGATTCATTCTTTTTTATATACTCTTTTCCACTAACGGGATGCCAAGTTAATTTTATTCAAGAATTTCTACTACAGTTAACGAGCAACTTCAGTTGCGGTTTTACATCAGCTCGGCTTACTAAGAAGCTCCTGCATTTCTAGAAGTTTATTCGTCTTAAACTAATCCGTACTCATAGCAGTATTAATAAGCCATGGTTAGTAAAGTTTTCACGATCATTTTCGCATATTTTAATTAAAAAATTATTATATATTTTAAACCGTTGATTTTTTATTATGCGATAAATTCCAATTAGTTTACGGAAATTTCACGGTGGAGTTGTCTGAAATTTTCAATCCAAGAATGAGTGACAATAGTTTGTTCAGGATTAAAACATTATTGTTTGTATCGCTGCCAATACTGGACTGAAACGTTGAAACTCTTTGTATTAAATCTCATTTTTAACTAATACTTCAGCAAAATATCATCTTATTTCAAACCAAAAATACATTGAAAAAATATTTAACAGAGTTAATAATTTAAATATCAATGCACTTATTATACTTGTTAAAATGCACAGTTAATTATTACTTGTTGAAAACCACAGCTAAATTGTTTAACTATAATATATTTTTATTTTCATGAAAATATTTAAAAATATATAGAAAATGTAAAGCTTAGACCATAAAATAATTTAGTATGCCATTATCAAGTGGTCTTTGTTTAATTTATAAATTCTTATATGAAATATATGAATTAATACATTTTATTAAAATATAATATTTAATATTATTATAAAGTTATAGTATATATTTAATTGTTCAAATTTTATATTAAAACAGTGTTTCCCTATTACTTTTTTTCATTTATCTAAAGTAAAGACTTAAAATTTATTAAATATCCAATAATACAAATTTAATATAGGCGGTGCTATCTTTCATACTGCAAAGTAAGGACATATTGATTAGGGTATTTGGAATAAAAATTAATAGTTGACACCTTCGTCTCGATAAGATGATTAAACATATGGCATACTTATTACACCGACTCAAAATAGTTCACGATGGCTCAAATGTTATAGCAGCTGGAACGCGACATTTCGAAGGTTACAGATTCGAATCCCGCTGGAGCCGATGAAATTTTCAGTATATATTTTCTATTTGATATTTAATCCTAAATCAAAATCGTTCATTACAACTAAAAGCTTTTATTTCAGCAACAGAAACAACACGACATCCTAATCGTGTTTATGTAAAGCATGTTAATTTGCGACCTTAATTCAAAATTTGGTTAAATTCTGATGAAAGGAGTATTTCGCATACAGAGTGCAATAACAATCTCCTAAGTCTGAGAGCTGTCAAAAATTATATTGTAGTCTTAGTACTATTAAAACATGTACCTATAATTCACAAATAATATTAGGTACTTATTGTAGTATATATTCGACAAGAAAAGGGTCCCTTTATAAACGTATTATTTTGTCTTAAATGAATGTATTTATATTTACCAAGTTTAATTAAAAATAACAGAAATGTCTTTGAGTTTAAGCTAAACGATTTCTTAAATTAATCTTTGTCTAGAATTCTACTTTACTAGTGGAGTCAATAAGAGGCCGCGCACACAGAGAGCGGTCAGGAGTTCCGAGTTCCGCGTTCAGCCTTATTAGAATATAACAACACGAACGGAGGGCGCGGCGGTGAGACTGCCCACTGTGTGCGTTGTTATTATAGACTTGGTTTATTCTAATCAACGCTTAACGAACTCGGAACTCCTGACCGCTCTCTGTGTGCGCGGGCTCTTAGGGTTCTGATAGTCCTATTTGTGACGATGTCAAAATATTGTGGGTATGTACGACGTCGCATATATAAGGGATGTATTTCAAATTGAATGTTACAGAATAAAATATATATCGTACAAACAGATCATGCAGTATTATGGATGTAATAAGTTTTTGTGTTACAAATTGCTTTGACATTTCCTTTTATAAATTTGGTTAGTCTAATAGTTTCGTCTTTGCCTCATAGTGTTATTAAGTATAACGCAGTCTGTTTCTTATAAGCCTTTAATACTTATTAACTTAAATACTTTTATTGTATAATTAAAAGTTTACTAAATACAAGTAATATTAAGGGTATGTGAGGCTGCGAATTTGTGAACTTCTTACGCCTGATTTTAATGGCAAAAAAATCTGTTCTTCATAGATTGCTCAAGAACCAAAGTTTTAAGTTTTTTTTTTAATACTACTTTTTTGTTCTGGTGTAAATTAATTCTAATATTTTGTCACAATTATTTTTCTAACAGTTTAAAATAACCGCGTCACAATGAGAGCACACTTCTCTCAGGGGTACCTGAATGAGGTACTTGGTTTGTAGTCTGTTAATATTTTTTTTATTAACTTCTATCTATTTACTGTTAACATTAGTGAATTTGTAACTAAAATATTACGAAACTTTTTAGTACTTTATTTATATGTTTTTTTATTGTCCTTATTTAAATACATCATATTTATATTCCACTTCAAAATATTTGTTCTATATTCCAATGACATAAGTTAATATCAAGTCAAAAATAACAGGATTTAGTATAATAGCAAATGGAATATCCAATTAGCATTTCCATTATTTTGCAAACTGTCTGTAACGCATAATATCCGGAGGCTGCACGTGATCGATAAAACAATGTGACAATGTTCTCAAATTGTCACCCCTCGTCCTTTTGCAGGGGGTGACGACCCTGACCCGGAGCTCAAAGCGTCCTATATCCACTGTGGCCCAATTATGATGGCCTTCATCATTCAGTCCTTTCGCAATAACCGCGTTATTAAACCGCACGAAATAAACAAATCACAAAGAGAATATTAACTCTGTATGAATACAAATAGGATTCAAAATATGTATTATTTTCAATTTCATCTGTGCTATCGAATTCTATGATTGTACAACGGTAGGGACAAGGTTATAGAGGAGGACACTGCGTCTTCATTTAGGTTTTTGACTTAATATTACAATCTAAACGTCTATTTTAATTGATACCATTGAAATCGTTGAATATTACTGTGCAATTTTAATCTCCTGTAGATGCAACTCTGCGCTGAACTCGGTCAAGGCTGAAAACCGACCTGCGCTTTTGTATTCAAGCGAGAGATTCGATAAATTCACCTCTCTTATTTGTTATATTGCTTTTAAAAGCTACCGTAATAAAAAAAATCTACTTTATAAGGAGAAAACGTTTATCCTTTTCATTACTATATACGGATTATGTAAAGAAGTTGATCAATTAGAAAAAAAAGTGGCTAAAAATATACTAGATATCCTAGTTTAGTTTTCTATATTTCTTAACTTTATTAAAAACATTAAAATATTAAAGAAATCAATTACTGAGAGCCATGAAAATTAAGACAATAAGATTCCAATATTTTAAAAACTATGTTTAAAATTTGCTAATATGTAATGAAATAGTTGTTTTTTTTTTACGTTAAATTCACTGACTATTAAAATTATGTTTCGTATACATGTTATCCATTAAATATATTATTGTCGAACTTCTTTTCAGTATGTCACAGAAAAAATGGGCGGTGCCGAAGGCACGAAGCTTGATTTGGACTTCATGGAAATGGAGAGAGTGAGTAATACTTATTAAATTTTCAAGCATCCATTCGTTTATAACATTCCGGCGGTCGAATTATTACTCAGAATGTTATAACGAATGCTGAAAATCTCGTGAAATTTCATTTATGTGAACCGAAGGGTATCATTAGAACGGACGAGTCAACATTATTTTTGGTTTTTATTTTCTGTAGCCTCAATTTACTCGATTGACAAAAAATCCTGTAAAATTTTCTTAATTTTTCTTTTTATGGTTATACATTACTTATAGAGTCATCCTCAAAAATAATTCCAAAATAATGCGTGTCTATAAAACATTACTTGCTCATAAAACATCATGTTTAGTACATTCCCGCGAATATCGCCTACTACCAGTATAAATAAATTCAATAGTATTCATACTTTTATACTTGAAAAAACACGTAACAATTATCAAAAATGCAGAAAGCTTCTTCAAATCAATAGTTTTATATAGGTAATAAAAGTTTATCATATTTTGGTGGAATATATAATTCGAAATACTCTTGTAAATTGAATGGTCACTGATCATCGTCCGCAATGCGGTCGGCACGTGTAAAATCTATTTTTGTTTGTCTTGAATGATTTCCATCAAGCCTTTGTGTTAGTGTTGCGTCACAACGGGTATGCAGTTTTTCTGGCAATTTCCTAACGTCAAAAATGGTTTTATTGAACTCTCAAAACATTTTTATGGATATTAAAGAAATTCGCTTACATGTTCGTTTGTTTATTTGGAAGGAAAATATAATTCGACTGAGTTTTTTTTACTTAGAAAACGGACGTAACCTGCGAGCTGGTTGAAGAACTACAAATAAAGACAAAAGAATTTCTACAACCGAATCCAACGGCTAGAGCTAAGATGGCAGCCGTTAAAGGTATCAGCAAACTTAGTGGACAGGCGAAGAGTAACACCTACCCACAACCAGAAGGAGTCCTAGGAGATTGCATGCTGCTCTATGGAAAGAAACTTGGAGAAGACTCGGTATTCTGTAAGTATTTCCTTAAATTAATAGCATTTGTACGATTCCGCAAGACTACGTAACTGCAAAGAAGCCCCACGGACGTGTCGCAATAACTCTCAATTTTATTGCCTCAAGATATAACGAACTTATAACTGGTATAGCTGGTACTTACTCAAACTATGACAATATTTTTCTGGTAACATTATTAAAATAATCATTCTAAAGAAATCATAAAATGTATTGGGTATCATATAAAATATGGGTATTGCGGAATAATCTTTTTTATTAGAAATAATGTCGAATCTCACACAACATTCTAAAAGTGTACAAAAAATCACACAATTCAGAGAGACATTAATCTAGTACTCGAGGATATATCTCGAGGGAAATTAGGAGTTAACGCGATCGAAACCATAAAATGAAAACCTGGTTAAACAAAAACATTTTAATGTTTTCGTAGCACAATGTCTGATAGAGATGGGCGAAGCTTTGAAGCAAATGGCTGATGTCAAATATTCCTTGGATGATAACATCAAGCAGAGCTTCCTGGAGCCCCTGCACCACTTGCAGACCAAGGACCTTAAAGAAGTCATGGTGAGATTTTAATCCATTCATTGGTGTTTCTTCCATTGGTTAAAGATTTATTATATTGGATTTGCGAAAACATTTTTCGGGAATATCGAATTGGAATAAACTGGAACACAATATTCCTCAGGTTCCAGGTTGGAATCCTGCTCGTTTCGTTGAATTTTTCATTAAATATTTTCTGATATAATTTTCTTTATTAATATCCCAATTTTTTTTACACGCAGCATCACCGAAAGAAATTACAGGGACGTAGATTGGACTTCGATTGCAAGCGACGAAGACAGGCCAAAGGTAACTTTGTTTCCATGCTTCACATGATTAATCTAATATATATTTTAGGTTATTTATTAATATATTGTGACAGTAATTCTTAGAAGTCCATACGCGAGTCCGAATCATAGTTCGTCCCCCCGGCAGGGTATGTGATGACTGACAAGTGCTGAATAACTGCCAATGGTTTTATGAGCTAGATGTAGGCTATAAGCACTTATATGATATGTCTAATAACAGATTTGTTAAGACGCTAGATTTTTTTTTTTTTAAGGATTTATTAAAACTTTTATAAACTATATTTTCATCTAATCCTCCATTGAATATAATTAAAAGTTAATATGAAAATATAGTTTTGCTTATTTTTTTTTTATACGTTAATTTAATATTAGATTTCTTTATGTCTATATTTTAATTTAGAATTTTATCAAACCATAATCATTGTACGAGTTCTTGCAAAACCCTCCAAATACTTACCAGTAGACATTCATAGCAGGTGTTATAATAATTTATTACGACGTAATCGCAAATTAGAAAAAAAAATATTTAATAGTCTTCAATTACTGTATAAAATCTCGAATGCACAAATTTACCAACATTAATATGATAAAGTATGAAAGTGTGACAGCTCCAATAGCTCATTTTAGGCAGTTACACAGTTCGCAAACACAGGTTCAAACATAAACTCATTATTTATTATTATTATTTATATATTTTTTCAATGATTTCTTCCATGTTCGTCCTCCGCGGCCACATTAACACCGTTCATCTTTGATTTGGTCTGTATATGCTTAATTTTTTTGTTCATTATTTTGCTATTATGTTTTCCTTTCTTCGGTCGTCACTCCGGTTGCATACATCAGGGTCTCATATTCCAGACGATGAGATCAGACAGGCCGAGGAGAAGTTCGCCGAGTCATTGACACTGGCGCAGATTGGCATGTTCAATCTTCTGGATAATGATGTAAGTTAATTTTTACTCCTACCCTCCATTTTACAAGTGATTACTAATACGGTGGAAATTAAATATGTAATTTTGTATGTTGTTAACTTGATTATATACAGTAATATTTTCTCTTCTGTACAAGAAAAAGTGATACCACAGTTTCTGTACTAAAGGTAATTATATATTTTTCTCAATAACACTACTTGATACTAATGTAAGTTAATTTTTAATAGTATCCTGGATTTTATTAAAACTTTTTTTTTAACTTTAAATCATAACATTGGCTGTTGACCTTTAAACTATGTAGTCTTTGTTCGTACAACAAAAAAAGCAATCCGACAGTTTGAACAGTAGAGATAAATGTAAGGTTTTTTTGTCTATAATACCTTGGTTAACTGAGGACATCTCGTTACGGCTGCATTCTGAAAGGTATAATTTTAATTAATGTTCACGATGAATATAAGAGTTATTAAAAATAATAATATCTTGATACGTTTTTTCTTTATTTCTCAGATTACTGATGGCGTAAGTTAATTAATATATAACATTCCTATACCCCGTACTGAGAATTTACTAACTAAAGATGTAGTTCAGAAATGTTTGTGTGAAAGGACGATTTTTTAAAAATAGTTTTTATTTTAGGTATAATCTTTATTTTTTGATAAATAAATGAGTCTGTGTATTTTTTTCTTAACTTTTGATCTCTTCCTATATGTATTAGAGTAATTTAAATTACTAACATCGTTTTTATTTTAGTGTAAACAGTCATAATCGACTTTGCTTCATAATTTTGAACATATTTATTAAAAAAATCTTTATTAAAAAAATATATCAACGTAATTGTATACAAGTATAGGCAAAACTCACCTTAGTATCGGTCTAACAAAAGATATTTTTTACCACTTACAGGTTGAGCAAGTGGCGCAGTTGTCTTTCTTCGCCGAGGGGCTTCTGGAATATCATCAGCAATGTACGGAGATTCTCAAAGGACTGGTGTCTACCCTAATGGAGAAGTAGGTTTACATCCTATAACCTTAATGACGAAATATATATTGAACTGACAAATAACTCGGCAGAGAAATTTCTGGGCCCTATAGAGCAGTTCAGTATTATAAAGCATTAATCCGAACAAACATTGTCTTTACAATCAATAAAAATCTATAATGTCTATCGTACTTCTATCCATAGGAAAGAGGAGGCCGTGAACCGTCCCAAAATGGAGTTCGTGCCAAAGACGCTTGCCGACCTTCACATCGAGGGCATCCATGACTTGAACCATGGTAGGCGGTTCGGCTCCACTCCGAGCCTTTCCCGCGCCCAGCCCTGTAGATCCAACTCCTTCGACCTCCTCCCCCCCACCAACGACCCCTTAAAGGCCTGGGAGAACCTCCCCCCTCCCTACCACAACCACTTCAAACCGCACCCCGCACCAAGGATAACTAATGGACGGACAGGTGACTTCATTTATATTTATTTTGCAGTTCAACTCCGGTTCACCGCTTTTTGTTTATGGATTACTTGTGGTTTAGTTTTTGGTGGTGGAAGTTTTGTCGTTGGGTTTACGGTAAATAATTGGAGTATCGGGAACTATAGTGGTTCATAAACAAAGGCTGTTTGGTTCACACGTTAAGCCCGCACTACACGCACGGCCGCCGCGCGCCGCGGGGACGAGCATTAACACCATCACACGCTGTATTAACAAAACAAATTAATGTATGTTTCACCCTAAGAATAATTGCGGATATTTTCTCTGTACGATATATATATATATATATATATATATGTCACTTAACAATATTTTAATCACTAGTTACGGTTTGTTATAATTTTTGTGTATAGGGAATTCGATTGAACTTTATGGTCATTAATAATTTTTTTTTTTCGTTTTTTTTTTTCTCCGCTTTTTATAGATTTTTGAAATTTACAAGACTTGTGATATAAACATAGTAAAGCGCTTACTAATATTTAAATGTTTAAACGTTGGACGTGGTAAAATTTGTACAGTAAATATTTTAATTTCAGACAGACGGACCTCCTCTCCTCGTCCATCCCTATCCCTCCATAGTTTTAAGATTTAAATACAAAAAACTATATGCGAAGCCAATTTTGTATTAACCGCGGAGTTTATTGATTTTTCTGGCGACTTTGCATATAGTTAATTTTTCGAGATTTTCATATTCATATGTGTTATTTTTGAAATTCAATAGTAAAATATGTAGTAACTATCAACTTGACCTTCAAAACGTGTAGACGTTGTTTTTCCTTTGTTGAGTGTGAGTAGAAGTAACACGTAAGTACATATCGTAACGGTGTAAAACGGCTTATTTCGCGAAGAGGGCGGATCCCGCGCGAGCTCCCCCGACCACAAGCCGCCGGCCAACCTCGACCTGTTCCCGGCAACTACCCAGCGCTCGAACAACGGTAAAGGAATAATCATAAGCTATTGACTACATCACTGTAATTAATATAGCGGTTTGGAGGTTTCATGTGTGGCTTCCATGAGTTGTAGCCAACGTACTTAACAATTTATAACACCTGGTGAGAACTCGTATCGCTAGACGCGTTATATTAATTAGTTAAACAAGTTTTTTTTATAGTATGTCACACAGGGTTCAGTTTTGGAACCGCAACCATTGAATCTTGCACGTTTAGATATTACATTTCAAAAACATCGCTTGTATTATAAAAAAATAATAATAGATAGATATTTTAAACAATCGTCTGTCAAGAAAAAATTAAATCATAAAGCAGTATGTTTAACAGTAACAGCTCATTACGTGAATATTTACATTACAAGACATATTTAAAATATATTACGTAAATAATATCATGCAATATCAAATAGCCGAAGCTATCGGACATCGCATTGCTTATTAGGTGGGACTAATAATGAGTTAGCTGTAGATGGTTAATAATATAATTATTCATACTTAGTGTTACTTAGAAACAATCTTCTATGGAACTAGTGTTAGAGGAACACGAACGTGGTTGGCATCCAATCTGTTGGTAATCGATGTCCGTGCATGTTGTATTTAATCGCGTTGTGTTTGTCAGCATGATCGGCTGCTCCTTTAGAGGCTTCCGCCCTAGCAACATCATCACTCATTGTAACAGACTCGAATGGAAAGAAATTATCATCATAGTCCAGCTATTGGTGTCACCTCATACAGTGTGCCTAATTTTACGGGCTTAATTACCGCTTGAAATTTATAATCTTTATCATATCAGCTTTTTTGTTGTTGTCATCGTTTTAATGATTTTGGGCATACCAATAACGTTGTTTTTTTGTTCGATCTTAATTAAAAATCAGTTATTATATGTCCGAAATGATCAATAGAAAATATCAATAAGTCATAGCGAGCTCGTTAGAAGCTAGTCCAGACCGGTTCCCTACCACAAGTTTGCTTCGTCAAACTACTTACGGCGCGTTTCTGGTTTTGTCATTCATAAATCTTCACGCGTATGAATGTAGATTTGTGAAAGGAAAACTTGAATCTCTCTGTATTTAGTTTGATCACTCTTACTTGTGGCGAGGGTTACAGATGACTGTTATTATATGTGAGTATGATGGTAGCGTCTCCGCTTCCGTCGCCGGTCAAGTCTCCAGCGAGGACTCCGATGGTTCAGGCCAAAGGGCCGTGCTGCACCGCCCTATACGACTTCGACCCCGAAAACCAGGGCGAGCTCGGCTTCAAGGTATTGTTATATTTTTTGGAACGAAAACCCTAATTAAGGACGCAATATGAAAAAACTCGAATAGGTCAAAATTAATTTAGACATACATTGTGCTACAAGTAATATTTACTTATTTAGCCTCGTAACTTTATGTTCGAGGTAAGACTCCAGTCTTGATTGTTATTTTTCGACGTTTATTCTAGTAATGTCCTATAAAATGGCTGCAGTCAGTATTTATAGCTTTCAAATACAATGTGATACCGAAACATTGCCATAACAAAATGACATAGGATAAATATTATAATTAATTATAAATAATTACAATTATTGTCTTCAATATAATTAATAGATATTCATATTTTAACTTTATAACTTAAATTTAGTATCAGATTCCCACAATTTTAACCCGTCAATATCCACAGAGTCATTAACTTATTATTAATTATAATCAGCCGTAAATATAATTCTATGGATTATAGTGTATTATAGTTAGTACGGCACAGATGGCGCCACTTGTAACATTAATGCACACGGATCTCAATGTAGGATTTACATCATAGCGAATAAAGTGTACTTAAAAAGTAAACACTGTAACCACCTATAGTTTCTGTAACGTGATTTTATACAAAATGGCTGTTTTGAAAAATTCAGAAATACACAATGTGGGGTTGATAGCATTGATGTCATTCCGTGAAGCTATATTATTGTGAGATTTAAATGAGGTCCTTTAAGTACTCTTTGAATAAAAGTGACAAAAATCCAACTTTAAATACTTATCCCCGTTTATACAAACGCTTACTACAGCACTGAAAGAAAAAATATGCGTATTTCTTAAAATAGAAGAAATAATAAAATCCTTTGTGCATTTTTTCCAACAGGATAACATCAAAAAAGTTTTTTGGTCGAAAACTAAAGATATATGTAAAATAAAATAGAATTTATGTTAGGATTTAGTAATATAAATGCAGCAATAACTTATTAACTGTGATTAAAGAAAATATTTAACAAGTGAACCTTGTATGTACTATAAAATTATCAAGAATGTCAAATCAACAAGGAAGCGATCCGACCGCCTTTAACCGCGTTTAATTCGCATTAACCTACTTTCTATTTCCTCGTGTAGGAAACACGGTTACGCGAATCACGAACGAAAACAACTAAAAAACGATGTCTTAAAATGTGTTTTAATATTTTCAGGAGAATGACGTCATCACCCTCATTTCGAAGGTCGACGAAAACTGGTTCGAGGGTTCCGTGAACGGGAAGACCGGCTACTTCCCCATCAGCTACGTTCAAGTCAACGTTCCGCTCCCCAACATGTAAATGCATGTGAAACATTTACGTGCACATGCAAACTAATTTTACGCTCTGACGTTTAACAAATAACAAATACCGCCACTGACAGCTGTCATCATTACATGTATTGATATATTAAACGCGTTCGGATTAGAATTTAGATCTTAAAATATTGTTCAACGTCAGAGCTGACAAATACGACGCGGCCACATTGAGAAGACATTGCTACATCAAATAGAGACTTTCGAAAAGTACAGTGAATGGCCTAAGAGGTAATTTTTAAGTGTCCGTTGCAGCTTTTAGCAACGTTACGATAATATGCCAAAGATTACATACTCACATAGCTATTTTTGCATTAAATGCTTCAGTAATTCCGATACATAAGTATGCAATATCTCAATATATGTGGTCGTACCTGTCTAGCATAATTGAAACCAAATATTGTTACGTATGTCGCAGTATTAAAGACGACTTATTTAATTCGAATCTATTACGGTGTCAAAAGCTCAATGTTGTAGTTAACATTTACCCTATACGATTTAATCATACATTAAAATACATTTCTCGATTCATTTTGACCGGGTCTTCCATTTTTTTTTATTAACCTGACTATAATTATTGTAATAGAGGAAGTTCCGCAAATAGATTTTTGTAGACGTATAAATTTCAGTCAGTTAGCTTAAGATATTCTCCTTTTTAAGCTCATTGAATTCACTGAGACGGATTAAGACTTTTGTCATATAACGTTCCGAACTATTCCATTAATGTAAAATTTAATTATTACGTTTTAATTTTTTTAGTAATTAATTATTTTTTTTTTATTTATATTTAAGGACCGGCAAAAGAATGATGTGGAAATGACTGTATACAATAATAGAAAAAATATATATATGAAAATGAATAGTCCTCATTGATCTTATAAAGGTGTTTTGTTCGTGTTTAAATTATAATTAACTAAACTATGATATATTCAAACAGAAACAATTATGATAAAATTATGAGATTAGATTTTATATCTGGTGGGTATTATCTGAATTGAGAGTATCGGTGTAATGTAAAGGATGTAAGTTGTTGAGTCTTGCCAGGTGTTTGTGGCATTTTGATGTTTGATGTATTATTGGCAATTGTAATAATTATTATAGCAGTGTATTATAATATCGTTGTGATAGACTTGGCTTTGTGCCGCCGGTGCAGCATCCTAAATGGATATTTCTCTATAATTTCTATCCAGTTATTAGAATTTATTGATTTATTTTATTTATTAGAATAACTTTAATGAAATAAATATATCAAAACTAGAATATTTTCTGTGTGGTATCTGATTAATGGTCACGTTGAATGTATTTTCATAATAAATGCATGCACTTATCGACTATGATATTAAATTTTCACTGTCCATGTGATCATGTATTGGTGTTACAGTAATATTTGGCGTATTTTTCT
This sequence comes from Danaus plexippus, assembly GCF_018135715.1. Taxonomy (NCBI): domain Eukaryota; kingdom Metazoa; phylum Arthropoda; class Insecta; order Lepidoptera; family Nymphalidae; genus Danaus; species Danaus plexippus. The sequence continues at coordinate 5,800,528 of NC_083549.1, forward strand.
TATTGCCATTAGTATGCTACTTCACCCGAATAACTTCTCACATACAAAAGACAATACCTAGATCTAATGTTAGATGTACGTAAGTTCATAATTAAATAATTGTTCTATCTTCAAGTGTCTCTTAAATGTAAGTGTTTTGAGCAATTAATAAATTCTTTGATGTTATGAAGGTATCATGTTTTGATGTGTAACGTCCGACGCTTGACAGACTACTAACTTGGTCTCAACAAGAGTCACAATATTATTAACCCACTTATAATACTTAAAACATCATTGTTCGAAATGCTTATCTATATTATCATTTATTTGCTAATTTTATTTGGCACTGAATGATGAAACTATCCTTATTATGATAATAATCTTTGTTCAATTCAATGAAATATATAAAAATATAAACCGAACATTGCTTTAGAATCAAGTTAGGACTCGCAGGCCAATACCGTTTTAATTTAATCTAAATAAATAGAGAATTTTTGATATGGAAATACACTTAATATTAAATAGTTTTATTCAAGTTAAACTATTGGCGCGAGTCACTTTTGGTGTGATGTAAGTAATTACTGGGTAAATGTATTCTTGTTCATGTTACTGTGTTTGTTAGATACAAAAATATATTAAGACTTAAAAGATGTGACATTCATTTGTATAACAATTTATCCTGAAATTCTGCTCGTTTCGCCTCCTAATAAAATGTTACAATTATTTAATTGTTTTATTTATTGCTTCGTCGCGCAAAACAAAAATAATTATGTTTGCTATTAGAAATACGATTTGGTTAAGATGTGCGACGCAAAATCAATGTTCACTATTCTTTAATCTTTATTAAGGTTTTACAACGCCAATTCGATTTTTAACATATTAACAGAGAGAAAATCCAGAGTAAAATGTAACCAGTTATTGATAACAAAAACAGTAAAAGTAAATGCAGAATTTCATAACTGGAACAAGGCTTAAATAAAAACATGAATACGTACAAGGGAAAAATAAAAATGGTTCCCTAATAATTTATTTCGAAATATATATTTGTAGTTAAAATCTATTATAGAATAAAGAAGACTAAAATATCAATAAAATAAAAATAGAAAGTCGTTCAGAAGGAAATCGTTTATTGCATGTCGAAATTGGAATGGTTACATGAATCTGAATAATTGATTGAATATTAATACTGCAAAGGATATTAATTGAATAAATTATTATTCAAATACCGCCTCTGAGACGGAGAACTAAATGCAAGGTAGACTCCTTCTGGATGTTGTAGTCAGAAAGTGTACGGCCGTCTTCCAGCTGCTTACCAGCAAAGATCAGACGCTGTTGGTCTGGAGGGATGCCTTCCTTGTCTTGGATTTTTGCCTTTACATTCTCTATGGTGTCGGAGGGTTCGACTTCTAGGGTGATGGTTTTGCCAGTCAAGGTCTTGACGAAGATCTGCATACCACCACGCAATCGTAGTACGAGATGGAGTGTCGATTCCTTCTGGATGTTGTAGTCAGAAAGTGTACGGCCGTCTTCCAGCTGCTTACCAGCAAAGATCAGACGCTGTTGGTCTGGAGGGATGCCTTCCTTGTCTTGGATTTTCGCCTTTACATTCTCTATGGTGTCGGAGGGTTCGACTTCCAGGGTGATGGTTTTGCCAGTCAAGGTCTTGACGAAGATCTGCATACCACCACGCAATCGTAGTACGAGATGGAGTGTCGATTCCTTCTGGATGTTGTAGTCAGAAAGTGTACGGCCGTCTTCCAGCTGCTTACCAGCAAAGATCAGACGCTGTTGGTCTGGAGGGATGCCTTCCTTGTCTTGGATTTTCGCCTTTACATTCTCTATGGTGTCGGAGGGTTCGACTTCCAGGGTGATGGTTTTGCCAGTCAAGGTCTTGACGAAGATCTGCATACCACCACGCAATCGTAGTACGAGATGGAGTGTCGATTCCTTCTGGATGTTGTAGTCAGAAAGTGTACGGCCGTCTTCCAGCTGCTTACCGGCAAAGATCAGACGCTGTTGGTCGGGAGGGATGCCTTCCTTGTCTTGGATTTTCGCCTTTACATTCTCAATTGTGTCCGAAGGTTCGACTTCTAGTGTGATGGTTTTGCCAGTCAAGGTCTTGACGAAGATCTGCATACCACCACGCAATCGTAGTACGAGATGGAGTGTCGATTCCTTCTGGATGTTGTAGTCAGAAAGTGTACGGCCGTCTTCCAGCTGCTTACCGGCAAAGATCAGACGCTGTTGGTCGGGAGGGATGCCTTCCTTGTCTTGGATTTTCGCCTTTACATTCTCAATTGTGTCCGAAGGTTCGACTTCTAGTGTGATGGTTTTGCCAGTCAAGGTCTTGACGAAGATCTGCATACCACCACGCAATCGTAGTACGAGATGGAGTGTCGATTCCTTCTGGATGTTGTAGTCAGAAAGTGTACGGCCGTCTTCCAGCTGCTTACCAGCAAAGATCAGACGCTGTTGGTCTGGAGGGATGCCTTCCTTGTCTTGGATTTTCGCCTTTACATTCTCAATTGTGTCTGAAGGTTCGACTTCTAGTGTGATGGTTTTTCCAGTCAAGGTCTTGACGAAGATCTGCATACCACCACGCAATCGTAGTACGAGATGGAGTGTCGATTCCTTCTGGATGTTGTAGTCAGAAAGTGTACGGCCGTCTTCCAGCTGCTTACCAGCAAAGATCAGACGCTGTTGGTCTGGAGGGATGCCTTCCTTGTCTTGGATTTTTGCCTTTACATTCTCTATGGTGTCGGAGGGTTCGACTTCCAGGGTGATGGTTTTGCCAGTCAAGGTCTTGACGAAGATCTGCATACCACCACGCAATCGTAGTACGAGATGGAGTGTCGATTCCTTCTGGATGTTGTAGTCAGAAAGTGTACGGCCGTCTTCCAGCTGCTTACCAGCAAAGATCAGACGCTGTTGGTCTGGAGGGATGCCTTCCTTGTCTTGGATTTTCGCCTTTACATTCTCAATTGTGTCGGAAGGTTCGACTTCTAGTGTGATGGTTTTGCCAGTCAAGGTCTTGACGAAGATCTGCATACCACCACGCAGACGTAGTACGAGATGGAGTGTCGATTCCTTCTGGATGTTGTAGTCAGAAAGTGTACGGCCGTCTTCCAGCTGCTTACCAGCAAAGATCAGACGCTGTTGGTCGGGAGGGATACCTTCTTTGTCTTGGATTTTCGCTTTTACATTCTCAATTGTGTCTGAAGGTTCGACTTCTAGGGTGATGGTTTTGCCAGTCAAGGTCTTGACGAAGATCTGCATACCACCACGCAATCGTAGTACGAGATGGAGTGTAGATTCCTTCTGGATGTTGTAGTCGGAGAGAGTACGACCATCTTCTAATTGTTTACCAGCGAAAATCAAACGTTGTTGATCTGGGGGGATGCCTTCCTTGTCTTGGATTTTAGCCTTCACGTTTTCAATAGTATCAGAAGGCTCTACCTCTAACGTTATAGTTTTACCCGTAAGGGTTTTAACAAAGATCTGCATACCTCCGCGAAGACGCAAAACAAGATGGAGAGTAGACTCTTTTTGAATGTTGTAATCGGAAAGAGTACGTCCATCCTCCAATTGTTTTCCTGCAAAGATCAATCGTTGCTGATCTGGTGGGATTCCCTCTTTGTCTTGAATTTTGGCTTTAACATTTTCAATAGTATCCGAAGGTTCGACTTCCAAAGTTATGGTCTTTCCAGTAAGCGTTTTTACAAAAATCTGCATTTTGATATCTGTAAAACGGAAATTTTACTTTTAATTTGGCATATATTAATGTTATGAATATAAAGTCAAAAGAATTTAAGACAAAGAACAAAGATATTGTTCACAAAATGGCGTCGTCCTAAATTCTGATTCGTGACGCAAAAATGCTGTGCGCAATAGTTTTAATGCGTAATGCTTACCTATCAAGTAAAATTGAATTTGGAAATTAACTTAATCTATATATCGCTTTTAAGAACTGTTTACTGTGCTCTATATTAAAAACAGAACTCAACACTAGAAACTACGTAAAAACTGAATATCACAATGAATAACCACTGTCTCGAGAAAAAACTAATAACAGTGTTTTCCTGTAGCGTCACAGTATTTAAAGAAGTAAACCATAGACAATCCTATCCCATTCTCTTTGCCGATAATGACTTGCATATTAGACACATTCCAATTTTTTTTACTTTTATTAAATGTTAGGTTTTCCGATTCAATTATTATAATATTTAAAGAAAAATTAGCAATGTTTAAAATAATAAGTTAATATTTTAAAATACACGGGAAATAAAATGAAATGGGTTAAACTTATAAATTTATGATATCTGTTAAATATAATATAAGATTATTAAAAAAATATTTACCTATATTACCAAATATTTTCACTAGGAACATAATTTTATAAAAAAAAAACAATATTTAAAACCAATTTATGTTCAGTTAGTTTATATTATTGTTGAAATAGATAGTCCTTCTTTTAATACTTCAAAACTTCTGTATGGTTTTATTTCCCTTCAACTTACTATATTATTCAATTTGATTCAATAAGTTTCTAATTTCTAGATTCGTTTTTTTTTTCTTACTCAACTCATGTCCAAAATAAAACTTAACTTAATTTACTGTATTCTTATATACACGCCAACAATATTATAATACTATATCTTAATATTAGCTTTTATTATCACGATTATGGCAATGTTATTATAATAATGTCAAAAATAATTCTAAATCACAATTTTCATTGCATCTGTGTATTGTGATTTGTGATTGAAAGACCGATTATGGGACGGGCGTATTGATGTGATTAAATAAACTTTTTAGTACTAAACATTTAATCCGGTTTAGCTGACGTTATTTTGCATCTGTATGTTTTATATAGTGTGTAGGAAGTAATTTAAAACAATCCAGTAATATAAAGAGTGTAACCCGCATTTGTGACTTATATTTTATTTTGTTTATATAGTAAACATTAAGATATCGTTTAGAAATTGACGGTTGTCGATGTATAATGTACCAGTCATTGTATTTTAAAACACTATAATAATCTTGCATAAATTTACAATTTTGATATAAAATGGCTGATCTAATTCGAGCTATGGGAGCGCCTATAGGACCCCCTATAAAGGATAAGCTGGGATCTCCGTCTACTGAATCCGAGGATGGGGGTGGTGATATTGCAGAATTAACTGCAGATTTGGAATTGGATGAAGCTGATGGACCAAGCACTAATGGTATTATTAATATTACTTAGATAATCCTTGTTTATATCATTATAATCTGGAGCCCATTCTACCATAGTAAAAACTTTAAATTTATTCATGCAGGGGAGCGTCAAGCAGTACTAGCTCCACCTGAGACCGAGTGGTATCATGGTCGCTTGGACAGATACACATCAGAAGAACGTCTCTGGGCTGCTGGAAAACATGGCAGCTATTTAGGTATGATTAAAAATATCTTCAGAATATAGCTTTTTACCTCACTTATATATTTCAAACTCCATATAACTTCTTCCTTAAAGAAGTTTTTCCTTCAAGATTATTAATAATTAAGAAAGTTATGTTCTTAGTAATGGATTACATCTTATAGTGATTACAAAATGTTAACAAAGAAGAATAAAAATGTTTCCCAGTGCATTCTTAATAGTAATGAAAATGGAAAGTTCCTATAAAAAGTACTCTATTGTCATGCAAGTTGCTACATATTTTAATGAGTGTCAATGAGCTTGCCAATGTATTTTTATATGATAAATACATTATTGTGTGGCAAATAAGAACATGTGCTGTAACAATGTCTGCACAAAACATTATTCGTGGTTATTATAATAACATTTTGGAGAATTCATTTACAAAATATTTGATATTAATATACTACTAGTATTACATTATGAAGATTTTTACAAAAATTACTAATAAATTATTCAGTATCAATTGTTTAATCTATTCTTATCTTATAAACTTTAGCAAAATAAGTATGAATCATACAACAACTTAGCTTTAATTTTGTTTTAGTACGTGAAAGTGATCGTAAGCCAGGATCATATGTGTTAAGTTATTTGGGACGGACTGGAATCAATCATTTCAGGTAGTTACACTGTGAACTGTCTTTTAAATATATTTAACTCACATTAACATGAGCATATGATAAAGAAAATGTATACTGATATTTTGTTTATATAGAATAACTGCAGTATGCGGTGATTACTACATTGGTGGTCGTCAGTTTGACTCCCTGACCGAGCTGGTTGGTTTTTATAGCCATTGCTCTGATTTGTTAAAGCGTGAGCGTTTACTTGAACCGGTGCCTCCGCCTGAACCTGTTAATGATAAAAAGGTCTGATTCTATACTGTTTATAGCATTTTTTTACGTCGTTTGTTATATGGGTATCATCAAAACATTATTTATTCTGTGGTAATATTAAATACTTTTTGATAATTTCGTTATTGTTTTTAGAGGGTAGTGGCCATTCTGCCTTACACCAAAATGCCGGACACTGATGAATTAACTTTCCAAAAGGGTGATATCTTCTTTGTGCATAATGATATGGGTGATGGCTGGTTGTGGGTCACTGCACATCGGTAAGTACATATTTTATCATTAAATTGTAATCAAAACATGTTGTTTGTCCACATACAATTTGTTTGTCTGTCTAATTTCTTTGGGTAAAACAATATTTTTACTACCTTAAAAATATGATGGTTAAAAAATTAAAAAAAACTGAAATAAAAGTGAGTTAAATCTAACTAATATAGTCAAATGTGTACATGTGATAATCTTAGATATCAGTGACCTTGTCATATAAAAGATTCTTAGAATGTACACAATATATATATATATATATATGTATATAAAATAAATTATTTTTAATTTTAAATACAGTGTAGTATAAGTTTTTATAAAAAAAAGTGAGGCTACTTTACTGCAAATTACTTTACTGGAAATATATAAAACTAACTCAATTCTTAACATCACATACTCAGGTGATTATGACTCCAATGAGGTCTCATGTTTAAAATTCTTAAAATATTTACATGACTCATTTAATCTGTGAAATAATTACGCATAATGAAATTTCATAAACTGGAAATCTGTTTCTATAACATCAAATAATATAAGTAAATATGTTCATCATTCATCTGTTAAATGTGAATATGTAAAGGAAAATTATATATTCAAAACAAAGAATATGTCATAGTTAAAAACTTAAAGTGCTACAAACAATAATGCGGTCACAAAGGATGCTTTATATAAAAATTACTGTGTCAGTTTACTGTAAGTAATAGTTAACAATGAACAATTATGTGTTGCATTATGTTGTGCTTTCAACTATTAAAGCAAATGAGATCTCATGAACATGCAGAACTTAGTTTGAACCATGTCGCAAGAATGTTATATTGCATTAATAGCATGTGTAGTGCTTTTAATAATCATTTATAATGTCTACGTTAGCAAGATTACAGAAATAAAATAATATAACCTAAATGTTTAACAAGCATAACATGTATTTAGTGAATAGATCATATCTTACTGACGTTTTTGAAACAGGATATATGAAATAAAACCTTTGCGTTGATCAACTCACACTAGTCTTTGCATGCGGCTTAGAAAACTGCACGGAATTTCGGGATATATCACACCCTACGTCCTTTTCCGTTGTCTAAGTTAAATTACTGTAAAGTTGCACCAAAATCCGTCAAGTAGTTTTTGTGTGAAAGAGCCACAAGCATTCATATTACAAACTCTCGTATTTATGATACCAGTAGGATGTGCCTTTAACTGTTTTACATTTAATCCGGTGTTATATATGTCATTTAAGTATACATGTGTATGTTTATGATAAAACCTTGGCTGTGACACATACTTAATATTCATCTAATTAGCTTCGTAACTGACGGTGCTTTTCAAGGCCGATAGTGAAATTATGGAGGTTTATAGTTCGCTTTAATTGACTTTTTTTTCTTCATGCATTCTAAATTTAAATCTGTAATAAGATTGCGAAGTACATTCTAGTATGCGTTTTATGTAACTTAATTTAGTGTAACATTGGCTTTTAACAACGGCTCTTCTTTTTTTTTTTTAAGTTTTCGAATGCATTGATTTAAAAATTGTACTAAAAAAAGCTTTACTGTAACTGTGATTAGATTTTAGAATTTAATAACAGTTCATGCGCATTACGCCCTCATACGATCTTTCGTATTTTATATTATTAATAGAGCTGACCATTATTCGAGTTTTTCAACGTTAACAGTACTGTTATTTGTTGTTAAAGGGAAATAATTAGTTATTATTTTTTTATTTAAATAACTAATACTTTTAGTTTTATTTCAATTAACAATTGCGAAAGTGTTAGAACTCGTAATTAATTCATTATAATACTTTTTTTTCCTATTTTCACTAAACTTGATTTTTATAATATGGTATATTTATTAAGTATATTGATTAAAAATATTTCTAAACAAATAAATCATCAGGTATCTATTATAAAAATATATGTATATCATAAAGGGTTTTTGCCATGAGTTCATTTAGGATAAATGGATTTAAGTCTAGACGGTTGACGCTTTATCGGTTTCATTTAAACAGTAATCTGTACGTCGACGAGCACTCTGTATATACTTACATACAATTTTATATGAAGAAGCCTTGTGTTTCGAATCAATAGTTGTGTATTGTACCGCTACAACTCGTAAAGCCTCCTAAGTTTTAAGTAGACAGTAACCATGAAGGTTTTATTTTTATTTCAACTATCTTACTTTTCATATTACTATTTTTAATTAGATGTTACTGATGTCGTAAATGCAAAAGTTGTGTTCGTTTGTTAATCAATCAAGTAAGAACTAACGATTGTTACTATAGGTGAAATATTCTGTTAAGGTAGCTTAAAATTTTGAGTAAAAGTTATTATTTTTATCTCATAATTCTCTTAATTGAAGACCTCAAGAGATAATTACGTATACGCAGACAAAGTCGGCAGTAAAATTTAGTTCTTAATATAATATTTTTATATTTTACACGTAATTTATTTATTTTCCTTAAACACTAACGAATATACTCTATTAATTATTACCAATTGTTATTTTGAACCGAGTATGTACTTGGTTATTTTTAAACTGGTCTTGTGATTCCCATCCTTAATTACCCGTGAGGTCATGGCAGGTCAAGTAGAACTGTCAAGGTAGGGTGACCACAAGGTCCCCTATATTAGGTGCCGAACTAGACAATATAATCAAAACACTCATGAGTAAAATGCAAAGTAGGTTTGTTTGTTTGTTTTCTCGTTGCTCCTAAACTGTTGTAATGTAATTAAAATTTGATAAAATATTAAAGTCAGAGAAGATGAATTTTAGTGCATGGACAAAAAGATATTATACGAGAAAACAAAAACCAGCAGAAGTTGCAGGCAAATACTAGTATATATTTACTTATAATATGAACAATGTCTAATTATATTTTAATTAATCAAGTATTATTTATTAAAGAATATGTTAAAGTTTTCCTCACAAATTAATATATACAATAAATATCTTATACTTGTAAGGATGAATAATAATTTAAATATTGAGATCTAAGATTTTCGCGAGTTTTATTCATTTTAATTTAAATATTTTTAACATCAAAATTTCACCTTGAGTAAAATAACTCATTACTTTTCCAACTTTTTTTGAATGTTTTTAGATCTAAAGGTAATTTAACTTTGTCTATTGGTACTATTTCTTAGTTTCTAAAAAGTTTTTATTCAAGTATTATTTCCATAAAAATTTAATGTAGTTTTTTATTTAAAATAATTATCAAAATATTTCAGACTCTTGCTTTAATGTTTTTTCTTAAAGAGGCGGTGCAATAATAACAAGTAAAATAAAAATTAGTGGGCTTTAGAAAATATCACTGAGCACTCAAGTAAACCTTTCTTAGCTGAAATCTAATTAGCTTTGACAGAAATGAAACACGTGCTCAAATCTGTGCACACACCAGTGATCAAATGTATGCACACAACTGTGCTCTCTTTTTCTATCTTCACTTCATTAATTTATATCATCCTCTTAACTCTCTGTACCGTTTTACGCAAGTGTGCTTCAAGAAGTTTTGCTATCAGGATAACAATTGAATATTAATACATGATGCAATGTGTGTTATAGGACGGGTGAACAAGGAATGATCTTTAGGGAGCTGGTGGAGGACCTGGATCCATCCATCGACCCAAACACCGTATTCTCCTGGTTTCATCCCAATTGTACCAAGAGTGAAGCCGTTGATATGCTGGTCAAGGCTGGACCAGGAAGCTTTCTTGTCAGGTTAGTTACGTTTAGAAATGCTAACTAATTGAATGGTTAAGGTCTGTTAGTATGTATGGCTTTTTCCTTCAAGAATAAATAAACAAAGTTCTGTTGTTGGTATGATTTTGATATTTTGAAATAACAAGCATAATGTTCTTACAGGCCTTCAGACAATTCCCCGGGGGATTACTCCTTGTTCTTCCACATCAACAATCAGATACAGAGGTTCAGGATAGAGAAGAAGGGCGTGAGGTATTTGATGGGAGGCAGGACTTTTGAGTGTCTGGACGCGGTCATCAACAGATACAGGAAGGAACAGATTGTGGAGGGACACACTTTGGGACAACCTGTGAGTATAGCAGTTTGAGACATTCATACATCCATATAGATGTGTGCATGTTACATGTATGTATGTGTTTCTGTAGTGCATGGACAGTTATGAATAATTAAAGAATAGGCGAGAATTGACACAGGTAAAAAAGGTTATGAGTTTTTTCAAAGGCTATCTGTATATTTAATAAAAATGAATGTTTGTAACTAAACAAAAAGCAGTTTGAGGCTTGAAGTTTTGAGTTTTAGAATCTTGCAAATAGGAAAATTCAAGTATTACAATACTTATCGTGCAATTTTAATGAACGAAAGAAAAAGAATTTAAAAATATAAAAAAAGTAGCATTTTTCGGATTACTACGCGTATTTTATTATTTTAAAAAATACATACTCCCGACGTTTCGGTTACTTTGCAGCCACCGTGATCACGGGCTGACGAGATGTGAATGACTGTCAGTTGGTGTATTATATAAATATTTCGTAATAATTGATGTAAGGACATGGAAAAAATATCTGCTTCACCGACATCATTCAGCTTTAGTTTCATTTTATTTCCGGTCTTCATAATTATAAATACAGACCGTACCTAAACTAATATACCTTTAAACCTTGACTATTAGTGTTAGGCTCATTTATCTAGTAAGAGCCTATCCATTAAGTATTTTTTCTCTGTAACTATAATTAAGTAAATTTATAGAACTTTTGTCTCTGAAGAACATCTTGGCAATGCTGTTGCATAAACGACAAACATTAAATACTACACTCCTGACTATGTATATGTTATGTACATATATGTAGTAAGGGGAGTGTAGACTATAGATTATCACTAGGCATTTTTTTGTCTCTAGCCATGTTTAATTATGTTTAGACATCATAACTTGTGTTTTTCTGAGCATATTATTGTGATGCTTTGGTTTTCAGTCAGAACTATCCTATAATACATCTCTCCATGTGTTTCAGTTGATCGCCGAAGGTCACGTGATAGAGCCGCAGCAGAACACCACTGGAGCGGCAGCGGAAAAGATCTACGCGACTTTAAGAGAATGCAGAGATCAGATCGGCTTGAAGAAGATGAAGGGTATCAAACATCAAGGTTATCTACACAAGAAATCAGATAAAGCCGCGAAGAAGTGGAAGGCGCTGTACTTCGTGCTCTTGCAAGAAGGAACCGATACCCATTTGTATTTCTATGACTCGCCAAAACGTACCAAACCGAAGGGACTTATTGATTTGTCCTGTGCTTACCTGTACCAGGTGTGTGCTGCTAAAGTGTCATCGAAACACAATGCTCAATGTATTATAAGAATGTGAATTCTTCCAAACAAACTTCTAAAAGACATAAACTACTCTCAACAAATATGAAATATACATTTGTGTTTAACAGAAAAAAAATATATATTAGTTTTAAAAAATATAAGTTTAGCAGGTTTAACATAATTGTCAGTATATAGGAGTTTAGAAAATTTTAAATCGTAGTTATAATTGTACATTTGAAAAATACTTAACCTGTCATTTCGATATTTGACACCTACTTTTTAACACTATAAAACGTTCCAGGTTCACGAGTCTCTATGGGAACGTGAGTTCTGTTTCCAGCTGGTAGAACGCGCGCTGCCTTGCCTCTCAACTCATACCTTCTTGGCCGCTGCTTCAGCTGGAGAATTAAGGGCCTGGCTTGAGGCCTTGAGACCGCTGTGTGTACCGCAACAGGCTAGACATCATTGCAAGGTTAAAAAACCAAGTTAAATTTAGTCAAATATAAACATAGATATGTTGAAATAATAGTTGTAAAGAACTGATCAGTATATCTTCGTGTATTTGTTTCTATTACAATGTTATAAAGTCATTAAGTTCCAACATGGGAATTTTTTTTTTGTGTTAAATGATTCTTAAAACGTTATTACATGTTTGCTTTGCCTACTTTATTTAATTGAATATGAGGTTATATACATCTTATAAGCAAACATACACAGACGATTGTGTATGAACATTTAGTTGCTAGCACAGGTCTCTTGGCTGAGAAAGTTAAGCTAACTACCTTAAAAAAATTAATTTCAATAATGTATATTTTGTTATATAAATATATAATTTTAGTAAATATTAGGTGCCATTGTTTGTAAAATTTGTATTTAATAGTTAAGGCAATACTAGCTATTAATTTTATTTGCATCAATTTTTATTATTATATATTATCTAAAGGTTGCTCGTGTGGTATGGCTGCGTGCTCTCCGCGTCCGTTGTGTGACCGCTCACCGCCTGCCCGCTAGGCTCGCCCCGCGGCCTTACCTACGTCTTGCGTTAGGAGCCGCGCCCGTAGCACGCACTAGGGCCAGACCCTCACCTGATCCGCACTGGGATGATGAGTTTGTTTTCGAGTTAGTACCATTAAGTTATGTGTTTGCAATAGAGACAACCAAAAAAGATAATTTTTGTAAATTAACTTTGTATGTAAGTGGTTTTATAGTGTTTCGGACGACCAAATATTTCATAGTGATATTGGAAATTATTATGACAATTTGTAGCGTTTAAATTTTATGTAACTAAATTGAACCTGCGAATGTCTTCATAAAGACGAAGTAACGTTATACAAAAGTGCTATAAATCATTTTCTATCTAAGTTATGCGTAATTTCGTTTCAGTGACGTACCACCGGATGTAACATCATTTACCATCACCGTGCACAATACCGGAAAGAGAGGGAAAGAATCGGAAGTGTGTTTGGTCTTTTAAATAATTTTAATGTTTATATTTCATTGACATACTTTACGTTATATTGTTATAAATATATGTTTCAGGTAGCCGAACTTACTATTGAACTTGCGAATTTGGCTAATGGCGAAGAAGTGGAAGAGTGGTATCCGCTTGCGGGGATGACGCCTATAGGCGAGTGGGGTTCCTTGAGACTTCGTATAAGGTAAATGATTTTTAACATAACATTTTACCAAAGAAAATATATGAACAAAAAGATTTTTAAGTATGTTACCTTGTTTTCTCATATTACGAAGTCATAAAGACGATATTACGTCACTAATAAACAACGGATAAATAGTTTAGACTGGTTAATATTTGCCAAAACAAATGAAAAACATTAGAATTAGGAGCTTTTCTTATAAGAGAATTCATGTATAACAGATAATAGAACAAAAACAAAAAAAAAACACTGCAACCTGTGGTTATATAGATAGAAAACTGAAACACTAACTAAATATTAATGATATATATTTTTTATAGTTTATTTTTTTATGTTGTTCATGTTACCTGAACTGCACAATGATATAATTTCTTTTTATAGATACATGCAAGAGTTGGTGATGCCTCGTGAGGAGTACAATCCGTTACGCCAACTCCTCCTCGAGCCTGGCTTGCCCGCCGTCAAGGCGCTGGCTGATCTTTGCCGCACGGACAGACAACCTTTGGCCACATGTACATACTTTATTTTTTTTTATAGTAGAGGCGGCAAACGAGCAGACGGCCTTTTGATGGTCAGTAGTCAGCGTCGTCTATGGACTTCCGCAACATAAGATAACCTTGGTTGTTGAGGAAGACGGAGGGGTGGGAATAAGGAGATGGCAAGAAAGGACGGGAACAGGGAAAGGCCAATCGGTTCTCTCACTCATCGGTCGAAACACAACCATTAAAGACTACTTCACGCCGACCTTCCGTGAGAGGGTGGTACTTCCCCCATCGAGCTATAGCTACTTGCCCACAGCTAGGCTCTACCACCTCTATAATTTAAATATTTATTATTATTACATACCCTAAGTTCGCTTTAGTTATTACACATAATTTGAGTGTATCAAAATAAATGTAACAACATACATATGTGCTTTTGATCAATATTATATATTTTACATTTGTATAAAAATGTTTCCTGAACTATCATATCAGAGATATTTCATATCTCTATTATTAAAATACCTTGGAACCTGATAATATATATTTTTATTTTTTACATAAAAATGTATGGTATATCCTCAGCGGTATTACATGCGTTCTCCGAGTGCGGCCGCGGGGCGGAGCTAGCTCGTGAGTTGTCAGCAGCTGAAGTATCTCGTGAGGCTGATCACCGTGCATTGTTCCGAGCCGCTTCCCTCGCTACCGCCGTGCTTGATGAGTTCATGCATGCACTATGCAAGCCATTCCTACAGGTTAGCTGATGAAACATGAACACAGATTACAGTAAGAACCCTCGAAACAGTAATATTGTGTGTAATAAATGCAATACAATCTTCATTAATTAAAAACTTATTAGTTTTGCATGCATAACATATGCACATTAAATTTCTGCTTGTATTGATGAATTATAATTCATCTATCGGCTCTTAAACATGCGAATTTTGGGTAGGTTTATTCGTGTAGGGCTTTATCTAGAATTTATAGTATTTTTTTAATTTTTATAAAAGTAAAGAAAAGTGCTGATATGTGTCTTGTATTCTGCATTAATTTTAATTAATTAAAATTACAAATTAAGGATTTTAAATAGTTTCAATTTTAAAAGTTTAAATTGTTTGTTGTGTGATCATTATAATGTTTGGTATACTATTGCAGGCTGCTATAGCGGAGACGGTACAGAAGTTGATAGATTCAAAACAGTCGGCTGAGTTGAATCCTACAAAGATGGACTCGCCGGATGACGCCTGTAACAACGCTGAGTTCCTGTTGATGATACTCGACCAGGTGTTTATAATGCATATATGTTATAAGAATTGCTTGTGTATATATATATATAATTTAATATATACATTTTGTCACAATTTTCAATCTAATGATATATTTTCTATAACAACAGATAACGCTATCTATCTTCACATCCCCGGAGGCCTGTCCGCGTCCTATTCGGTATCTGTGCGGTTGTTTGCAACGAGCGGCTGTGGCGAAGTGGCCGAATGAACGCTTCGTACGGACAAGAGTTGTGTCCGGTGAGTTAAAAATATATTCTTCAGCTATATGAAACTGACCAAAGATATTTGTTAAAGAATTGTTGAAGCTCTCATGGGGCCTTCCCCAAAATACCTTTATTTTAAAATCAGCTTTTTAAAAAACTTTATTTTAAAAACCTTTATTTTAAAGGTATTTTTGAGAGTTGTCTCACAACTCACTGCTGAGCTCAGAAGGAGCAAGTAACGATAGTGGTGGCAGTTGGCTCTTTGCACTTTTGTTTATATATGCTAACATCTTTAGTAAAGAAGCTCTCCCTTGTCCTGTTTAGAGGGATGAGGTGGTTACTATGGTTTGAGACATGATTCTGGTTAAAAACACTATTACATAAGTGTTGCCAACATATGATTTGATGTCAACTTAAATGACCTAATTATTATACTGAATGTTGAGTTGTTTAAATTGTTCTAGAATTATTTATGAAAGCAAATTTCATTTAATATCGCCTCATTAATGGCATTTTTCTGTATCAATGTTAATACATAGTTCTAATAGAAAAATATTCATGTAGGATTTAAAGTATTTAAATACATATGTAAATAACCTTAATACCCGAATGTAAGAAATTAGTAAAAGAAGTACAAACCGCCGTTGTAAAATGTAATTTTAAATAAATTGTGAGCATTAAGTTTTTGGGGAAAATCTAGGACTTAAAACTTACCTACAACATAATTATAACCATCATAATGAACACTGATGGTTCTTATAATGTTAGTTTTGTAGGACTTACTTAAATAGTGCATTATAATTCCAGGATTTATCTTCCTGCGCCTGATCTGTCCAGCGTTAGTTGAGCCTCGTTCGTGGGGTCTGGTGACGTCAGCGCCGCCGCCTCACGCCCAGCGCTCGTTACTGATGGTGGCTAAATGTCTGCAGAATCTCGCCAATCTCATTGAATTCGGTGCTAAGGTATCACTTGATTCACCTTGAGATTGTTTTCATTGATACTCAGTCCATACATTTTATGTACAGTCCCATCAGTTAGGATAATGAAGGTTTAGTTTATGAAGGAAATCAATTTAGGGTCTTCGATTAAAAATCAAAAGTAGTAAGGATTTTCGTGAATTTTTTTGATGAAATGTATGAGAGGACTTAAATTTTACGAAATTGCGGTGACTAGCCTATTGAAATATTATATTAGTCATTCTAACAAAAATATTATGAGAAATAGTTTTTATGACATTACCTTCAAAATTCACATAGTTATATGTGTTATTTTTTTTAAGCTAATATATATATATATATAAAACTTTTTGCTCAAAATATAATTAATTGTATTTGTAATTTTAGGAGCCGTACATGGAAGTGGTGAATCCGTTTATACTGAAAAACAAAGAGCGTATGGTCGTGTTTCTGGACCAGTTGAGTTCGGTACAAGACCCTGGCAACCCTCCACCGAACTCCAACAATAACTTCGACATAGGTATGTTTACATATAATTATTATTAATATACTCTCAAAGGTAAGCTTTTATAAAAAATTCATTACAAATGTTTAGTACATAGACGTAAACCTAAGTAAAATGTAAATTTATTTGATTCTAATGTATGTATTTGCAAAAGTCTGACATATTTAATGATTAAGGCAAATAGCATTTATGTTTATTTAATATGAAGAATCCGACTTATGTTTTTTATTGTACCATATACAGCAAAGGAGCTAGCAACTATTCATCACATCTGTGTGTCACATTTGGCGGAACTGCAGAACCTGGCCAAGACTCAGACGGCCATCAGGAAGTTGGTCACAGTAACGGAAATGCTCACGAAGCATAAGCATAAATACCTCGAGATGATCAGATAGGATACGCCTTTAAGTAGCACAGGTGAGGAAATTTTAATTATTATCGAAATGAAACTTCTTATGCGACTGCCAAGGTTGCGTTAAACGTTTTACGCTCGGGGGGGGGGGGGGGGGAGAAAAAAGACAGATCGAGAGGGAATGTGTGGCGCTCGAAGGCAAGCGGGCAATCAATTGTGACTTGTAAGTAATGTTAATAAAGTTTGTCTTAAAGAAACATCAAAAATTCCTGAAATATCAATTTCTACCCCTTCCTGTTTTAATTCCAACATTACGAAGTTTCATTTCTTTCGCTCGGAGGGAACTCTACGCCCAATAATTTATTTCCACCAGTTATATCTTTCATAAATATATTATATTTATGGTTATATAAAATATAATTCATGTAAAAAAAATTATCTAACAATCTTTACACTTCTTAAATACATACATTTTTGTTTCAGGGTAAATTGAGGCCGTACAGTGCAGGTAGTTCTCCATCGCGAGACTGAATTAGTCGTATTTGTGTAGTCATTCTTAGCTTTACGTTTATTTCAACGAATACAGACAACAACGTATCGAGAGCCTTGTAGTGCCAAACGTGTATTCGTTATTACTATACTTACATATATATCTTTATTGGACATTTATGTGACTGCCTATTTATAGTATGTTAGTATACAGGCAAGGCACATAACTCTGTTCTTGTCTCGTGACGTGATCACGTACGAGGACTCGGTTACGGTGTCAGCCTGTGTTAGTAGATTATGTTAGAGGCGTATTTATTCTTAGCTTAGGCTGTACGTTGAAATACCAATATCGGGTCAATTGGCTTCAAACACGCGAGATGTGTACTTTTGTAATCGATTTAGTTATAGATTTTGGATATCTTAAGGTACATGTAAGTGTGATTGACGACTGATTGATTAATTAGCGGTGTACCAACGACAGGCGGCCGTCATCCTGTAGGCGGTGTAAGGATACTTTTTTAGAGGCGAGTACAATATTAACGAATGTTTTATAAAATATTAAATTTTTGCAAGGAATTTTTGTATGACCCTTTTGTACTGTTTACATCGCTTCACGCGTGAAAACTTTTCTTATATACAATTTGTTACGTCACATAAAGTATTGATTTTACAATTTTATATTTTAATATCTCATGCTATTTTTAAAATAAGTGTATACGTAGATTATTGTAGCGTTAATTCGATCGTCGATAAACACCAAAAATATCTTAGTGCGATGGGAGCCAGATGTTAGAATACTTTCTGCACCTTTCGATTTATTCTGTGATAAAAACTTCCAGCGTAAAACTAACATTCTACAAACTGCATTTATCACATGTTTTTTTTTTACTTTTTTATACTGTTGCCGCTCTCTTTGATTTCAGGACGTGTGTTCTGTGGATGTCTCAAGTTTATTTTTGTTTTTTATTATTCTCGCTCAAGTTATGAATTTATTTTGTGCCATATATGCTAAGTACTGTCGCCTCGTTTATGTATTATTATATTTGAATGCAGAAATATTGGCAAGTTTTTTTTTTTATACAGAAACTACAAAGTACTTAAAATATTAAACTAACCGCTCAAACCGACCTTTGTCTAGAATACCTCTTTCTTTTCTTTAATCTTAAAAGTATTTTATAATGTACTGCCACACTTAGTTTTTTTTTTCACAAATAAGAAAACCAATATTTTATAATTTAGATTTCAATAGATTCTTTAGATGTATTCCATTGAGTATATACTATCGTTTCAAATATTTAATGTCTTTCAAAAAATTTCATTTAAGTTTTAAAATAAAGTTCTTCACAGACTTTTTTTTCTAAATTACCAACATAGATTTTTTTGTTTCATAAATTTGATATTATTTTTTAAATTAATGGTCTGTGGAGACGTACAATTGACAGATACATATATTTGTTTAATTTTAATGTACAACAGCATTAAGGGGAAACTAATGCCTCAAATTTTATACATGATTTATTTAGCAATAGCTTGTAGGTGTAGATGTGCGTAATTGTTAGTTGTAAAGACTAGACTGATTAATGCTCTACTAGACATTTACATCATACATTTAAATCTTTCATGACATTTCGTTTACATTAAAACTTTGTTTAAAAAAAATAATTTTCTTAATAATTTATTATAAATTTTTCAATTGAATATATATAATTTTTTTCCTTATCAGAAATGTTAGGCAACAATTTTCCATAAAACGTTAATGCTAAATGCGTTTTACTTATAATAATATTTATATGTTTGTTTTGTATCCTTTAAAGTTAAAATGATTAGTGTTGAATTTTTGTGACTGTTTTATTGATATCTATATTACATTGTAATACTAGTATGTACTGTTTTTCATTGAATTTTTATCTGTGCTAGAAATGATGGTTTATAATATAAATAAAAGATATTAAAATAGTGTTTGTTTAATATGTGGATCAGCAGGAATTATGATAATAAAACAATATATCTATGTCAGGAACAGTATTGTGAAGGCCATTATGATACAGCAGGTTGCTACATATGGAGATTTTCTTTCACCGATTCTAGCACACTTCCAGAAAGTGCCGAGGAATCTGAAAGTGATATAAATTATATAAAGCATAAATAAGCTTCTACATTAAAATCCAAAAAAAAAAAAATTTAATCATCAATTTCTTAATGGATACTAAAGTGAGATGAGCAATAGTTAAACAGGATTATTTTAAAAATATCTCCAGTTATCAAAACTTAATAATAAATAACTAATTAACTGAAACTAACTAACTAAAAAGTAAATTAAATAACTAACAATGTAATAACAATGGCCAATCCAACCAAAAGAAAAAAAAACAACTGAGATTTCACAATCATTTTTTTGTAAAAATTAAATATAAAATTTAAATTAACTGAATCTAAAATATCATTTTATTACTCAGATTAATTTGTGTCCATTTAAAACATAGCATTAATTTTAAAACTAGACTTTCTACAACAATTAAGTTTTAATAGTTTTATTCTTTAGTCACTTCATTATACCAATAATGTCATTGATAATTAATTTTTTATTTAATTAAATAAATTGTGAGCTTTTAAAATGATCAAGTGCGGATTTTAACTGTTTAAATTTGTTGTATAATTGTTGTTGATGTGCCATTATTATTTTTGTTTTAAAAGTTAACTAAACTTGGTAAACTCATCTAATTGTTTAGATAATCAAAATTTTAGATTTATCATTAACTTCCGTCTTCTACTAATTCAATGGATGGCAAACATCATTGATCAATGCTGGTGCCTGCATATTTTCTAACAATACAGATTTTATGCAACAATCCACAAGTGAAGTTGAATATCAAGGTTTATAATGCAGTAAGTTTCCAAACAACAATAAATTGAGCTACATTCTTACGATGTTACTGAAGTTATATTAACATACCCAGTTTTGTTACGATCCATTAGACTCGGGAAAAATGACCTTAAGTAGGCACATGTGCATATTAAAAGTAGTATCACGGAGAGTAAACTTTGAAAATTGAAAAGTGCACTCTGTAATTATAACAGGAACTTTATTATTGAATTAACTGGTATCGTATTTTATAAAAAAAATACCTACCATTTTTTTAGAATATTAACCACTTAATTCATAATAATATAAATTTTTCATAAATAAAATTATTTTGACAATATTTAAAGCGAAAAATACAAAAACCTTTTTTTACACCTCTGTTTAGACTTACAAATCGTCAAAATTACTTTCTGACATTGGCAAACGATGTAGAAAACATCAACGTCATCCAAAAATATTTTTTGTCTATTGAATAAATAGTTAAAAAATAAGTCATTTTTTGTATTTTTAGTTTATGTATCATGTTTCAGAGCATTACTAAAAAATTGTAGCATTCGAAATAAAAAAAATCTTTATTCGTAAAATGATAGTGTTATGATGATTATGATTCGTAAGATAGTGTTATGGTTAAAATATAAAGTACTCTATTTTTAAATTATTTATTATTGTTAGGTATATTATTTTTATTATATGTGATATTTCCTTACTTTCATTTAATTTCTTTGAGTTACATGATAATATTAAGACATACAAAGTCATGCTTTTTATTATTCATTTTGTTCTATAGCTTTAAAGACCAAAATCTAAAAACTAAAAAGCAGTCATAGTGCTGGAACAGAGACAATATGGCCATTGACAACTGACAAGTTGACAGCAATAAACAATAAACATCGTATATGCCAAGTTAATTTTGTTGTCGAAATTGAAACAATTAATAAGCAAAAATAAAGTGAAAAGAACAATGGATGAAGTACGATATATATTTGGCACATAAAGCTTGTTTATTATTATATATGTTTATAATCTTATGAGCATTTATAATTCTTTGACTTTGTCGTTTTCACTATGGATGAAGATAATTTTGCTTTGGTGGAAAAAATTATTAAAGACCTACATAATGTTCTCGCCAAAATTCCAGATTTGTAAGTAATAAAAATTGGCAAAAGTTCAATACCTCTACTCTTACAATAAAATTATGCGCATTTCGTTTTTCAGATATGCTTTCGACGTTGTTCCTGTGGACGTAAATTATCAAAATAAGTCACCGGTACTGCATTTGGAAAACTGTTTAGGGCTCGAGTCCTGGTGTGTGAAACATGTTTATATGTATTGTTATTCTGAGCTAATGAATAAGTTCTGTGTAAAGTCTAAAAAAATAAATAAAAGGATATCAACAGTAGACTTTGATCGCGTTATACGACTTCTAAATGTAACATTGCTTTTAAATCCAGAAATTAATACATTGTGGAATAAAAGGCGAGATTGGGTTTTACAATCTTCTTTAAATAAGAATAATGAACTGCATTTCACAAGATTAATTTTATCCAGAAAACCTAAGAGTAACGAAGCTTTTGGGTACAGACGGTGGCTCTTGAAATCAATTTTACAAGGTATATTTACTTTTAATAATTAATTGAGGTCTATAAATTTGACAAATTCCCTAATTGCAACATTGATACATCATCTACATATCTTCTTTTCAGACGACCATCAAAACAACTCTATTGAAACACTGATAAACGACGAGCTTATAATTTGCAATTTGGCCTCCGATAAAAGCCCCAATAACTATCACAGTTGGAATCACCGCATGTGGCTACTTAATATCTTAAAAAATATGACACTTAACGTTGATATTAATTCTTTGTACATAAAGGAATATCATTTTTCAGAAAAATGGACTTCCAAACATGTTTCAGACTTTAGTTGTTTTCACTATCATGAATTTTGCTTAAGAAATATTTATGATCTAAGCGATAAAGATTGGAAGATATTGGAAACGACATTAAATACTAATTTCCGTGAAGTTTTTGTTAGATTTTTGGCATCAAATTTTCCTAAAGATTCAACGGTTCAAGCCTCTGAGGAAAACCTTTTGAGGTATTCAGAAAAAAACATCATGAGCCTCCTTCTTGCATATTCTAATAGAAATTGTAACTGCGATGTGAATTATGTGAAATTATGCAGAAAGATTGAGATTTTGTTTCATGCTTTGGTGGCAAATGATGAGTTGATACGTTTTTATAAGTACCATGAGACTTTATGGTATCATAGAAGATTTATCATACACGAGATCATAGTCATCATGTACGACCATTTTGGTTTGGTCCGTCACAATGGAGCTCTAACGAAGATGTCATGTAAAAATTGCAATTCTGATGAATTGAGACAGAAACAGGCGAAAATTGGGAGATATGACGTCAACCGTATTTACACCTGCATACTATTTAATGTTGTTTTGACCCATGAGAAGAAAATCATCAACGAGAGACGTTTGGATGGAGACAATTATGCTGACCGCCACGAAAATTATTTGAAATTTGTTGAGGGCCTTAATAATGTTATTTGAATGCATTTGTAATTTTGTACTGATACTATACTTAATGTATGTATTAACTTGTTTTAAAGACATTACCAATTTTTTATTTTTTTTATTTCTGTAATAATATTAACAGACATGTGTACAGGCGGTAAGTGTGTTACAATATTTAATATTTATTTAAACATTTGTGGTTACACAAATAAAAAATATATTTTTTTCTTAATTCTATTTTTAAATGTTTATTCAGAATTTAATTTATTTTGTTTGAATTATGATTTTCTATTTATATAATAGATTTTCAGTTTATTTAAGAATTATATAATAGATCTTCAATTTGAATAAAAGACATTACTTAGTTATTGTTATTGTGTTATATTTAAAAGAGAAGTATTTATTACATCTCTTGACACTATAAGACCTTAAAACCTTCCATAAAGTGGTCGATAACGCCCCCTGTGGGCGCTGCATCACTATAGGCGCCAAGAGACCCAGAAAAAATGCGGGCTCTGATATAGCTCACCATAATTAATTAATTTCAATTATTGTGGTTTTTTAGTAGGTGAAGAAATGAAGAAATAATTTATTCTCAAGGTGGGCAATAGTAAAAATAAGTTTGGGAATCCCTGGCATAATCCATCATTTACTTAGTCTAAAAAAGGATAATTTAAGTACACATCTAGAATTAATTTTATTTAGATTGTTAGGAATTTATATACCAATACAGAAAACTAACATTCCATACATCAGTATTAATCACCATAAGGTTAAAAACTATTTCATATATTTTATAACGAACCCGTTAACAAACCATAATATGTTTTCTTCTTTGACAAGGTTTTTTAGGTTAACTTTGTCGGTAATTCTGCGCGAAAGTACTTAGAGAAGGAGAAAAAAAAAGGTCAGAGTTTCTTTACATTTTAGTACGAATTGCCGTTAAAAATAAATTTCATAAATTGTATCTTTTAACTTTTTTGAAGTTTTCAAAGTTGTAGAACATAGCTGTGTTCAAGCTCTACAGCTCGACCACGGGCCGCTCGATTGGAGGTACCATCCTCTCACAGAAGATCGGCGTAATGTAGCGTTAAATGGGTGCTTTCCTTTCCCTTTCTTAGATGCGTTTTCTTTCCTCTCCCTTTTCCACAATCCAGGTCCGCAACGCATCCGCAACATCCCTTATGTTGCAGATGTCCGTGGGTGACGCTGACTACCTCCCATCAAATAAGAATTATGAATGTTTTGCCGAGATTCTTATGCAGTAGAAACCTGATTTCGAAAGACCCTATGTTCTGAGGAAAGCTTCAGTGGAGATTTTATTCCAGAACATTAATATATAGGGAAAGTAAAACGGTACCAATCGAATTAATTTTCTGATGTTTCTTAAATATTCTGTTAGAAATATTTTTCTAACCTATATTAGGTATGATCAATAATAATAAAAATATCGTGAGAATTAGTTAAGCATAATATCGTTGAGGTAAAAGAAAAGAGTAATGTATACGACATAAGAAAAAAATGACGGCCATTAATATTATAAAAATAATAGGTATATAGGCAGACCAGATCTGTTTGCAGCTTGTGACCATTTCTGTTATAATTTTAGTAACTTGTCATGAAGTAAAGTCATAAACTCTTAAAGTAGCTTGTCATAAATTTTAGGACACGGCATATCAGCATTAAACGGCTCCCAACAACTGCTGTTAGTATTTTTTTTTAAGTCTTTTTATTTGTCAATGTTGCATAGTTCACATTCGTGAGTGTATAAATTAATTATTCAAAATTTTATAAAACATATTGAGTTTGAGTTTTGGCATTATATCTTAAATCATTTTTAGAAACAGGTTTAATGTTCAAAGAAAGCAATAGGTAATACTTGGGAGTACAATGTACATAACTCCTCCTAGAAGAGTGTTGCCGGGTTCCCTTGCACTACTGACTATTAAAAAACTATTATAGAAAGATATTTAAAATTAAGATTATAAATAAATACAAATTACACAAATTTCTTTTTATCATTTTTAATTGTCATTTGTTACAATAAAATTTTAAACCAATAAGGAAATTTGTTCAATCCTTAAAAAAAAAAATGTTTTTTTTTGATATTTTAAGTCACTTGACTTTGCATAAATAGGAATGTATAGGCTAATACGTTGTTTTTTTTTTTAATCATATATTTTACCTTTAAAAAATTGTATGCTAATAAATTAAGTACACATCTGTTAAATAAAAATAAAAACTGTTAAATAACCTGTGTGAAAATTAAATATCTTATAATTTCTTATTATAATATTTATTATTACATATAAAAAAATATTCTTTTTATCAAATATATATTTGAAACTGTTTATTTTTTCTGTGTGTAAGTTTTAATAAAGGAATTTTTAAAGAACTAAACCCACATAGAAATTTAGAATCGCGAAAGTCAAAAGTAAAAGTTAGTTTAAAAATAAAAAGTTTAATTTTAGTATTGGGTTCGCTTCGAGCGAGAATTCTGCGAAATTATATATAAAGCAAGAGCTACCTGTAGCGTTTTAACATTTCATCTGTTATTGATTATTCATAAGGTTAGACTTGGAGAATGTATAGACAAGAAATTAAAACAATAGTTAAGGCTTTTATATTACGTTTTAATATATTAAATTTTAAACAACACATACAAATGTTTATAAACAGTGAAATGTTAATTATATTATATTCCAGGAAAACTACGAGACTTACTTATATGTACATTATAATAAATATTACATATTGAAACTTATAACCTATACCTAAGACTACATGATTGCCTTGATGTTAGGATAGCAATCCCATTCCATAGCTTGTGTGGTGTCAGGAATCTTCTGGTTCACCCGGCTTGGTGTTCGTTCCGCGGAGTTAGCGGCATCACTCGTTTTATGATATTTTATCCATACAACGATGTTGCCCCGGCGATGTTCATTTATTTTATAATATGTAGCGCGTAAGTAATACGTTTCGATCTATTATTTTTGGTTAATGATATCAACTGGTTGAATAAACAATAGTGAAATAGAGCTGATTTAAACCTGGCCTGACAGTAACAATATACATTGAAAGATTGTTATGCGGCGTGATGTTATTGTTACAACTTCTTATATCTTCCTTGATGTATGAGTCACATTATTTCTTCCAAAATGGTTTATCTCCCACAGCTGCAACGCATTCATTTTATTTATTTAAAGTTTTCAGAATTTTCTAGCCTTGACTATAACTCTCATTGTAAAATATTAGCCAAACCGTTATTTTCAAGGGACACATTTCGGGATAGTTATAAGAAATTTTAAAAATAAATCTTTATCATACACAAAGCTCGTATTTTATTTTAAGCAGTGTACTATGTGGATATCCCAAATAATATTAGTTTGATTCGTTTCTATCGTATCATCAATTCACAGCAAGTGATTTTTATTTTAGTCCATAAAAGTTACTAAGCCTTTATAAAAAAAAAACATGTTTGCCCACTATGTAAAATATTTTACAGGCGCGGGAGAAGGCTTGTAGCTTACAGATAGACTGTCGGTTGCTTCAATTTGGTTATGCTCACTACGTTCACAATTGTTCACAGCTAACATTTGCATTCCAAAGTGGGTATGAGATTGAACAAACGCGAATAATACTCCATTCCTTACTATTTAAATAAATATTTTATGCTTTTGTATACCTCATTTTGTTTTTGGAAATTAAATGTATTTTTAAAAGCAAGCATATTTGTTTAAGGATGGAGATTTTTTTTTAAACTCGAACTATGTCTGAAATGTTTATACTGTCTTTATACCTATTCATAACTCGGCTTGACTAATGACGTTATTTTTCTAATTTGTGAACAAAGAAGGCTTTTAGTTAAAAAAAAACATTGATCTTATCCTGTTGTAAACTAATTCAATTAATCCAATTAAAAACTGCGTTTACAGAAACTGTTTCAATTACAACTTAAGTATACATTGCATACGCATTACGCAGTTTTCAGGCAGTTGAATGCGTTCAATATGGGTCAGGAGGCTCGCTCATTCGAAGCGAGTCCAGTAGCGTTACTACCTAAAAATCGATTAGACAAAATCGTTATACCATCTTAAACTCTAATACTTTTTGTTAAGGTACTTTTTAAGCTGTGCCCACATATAGTCCGTCCGTGACGTCACGATACCGTCGCTACATACAGTCCGATCGATATTTGTATTATTGTTCGAGTGATTTCGTGCAAAGTCGGAAGACGCGAGTGACGCTGATGCCACGTGCGAATTACGTAAACCAATTGGCTACAACAACTCATTGACAAAGATTATTTGTGTCACAAATCAGGGATGGTACTGACCATTACATGTAGAAAATCTTAAGGGTACTCAATGTAATATTATTTTCAAAATAGTGAAATTTTTCTATATATAAGTATACAGCAGTAGGTTCAATATATGGTCCTGGACATGCCTTTCAAATCAGCCTTTTCTTGGTTTCATAGTTCTGTTATTATTCAGAAAGGTAGAGGGTAACTATGTTTCTTAGACATAAAACGATCAATTTGACAGTATTAACATAAGTTACAGCAAGAAGAGAAGGTATAAAGATATAGCAATATTTAAAATCTATACATATTATTGTGTCTTAACGAGAGCAGTTACAGTAGTATAGAATTTAATATTACTATTAAATAAGCCTAGTTATTGTAGATATATATGTATATTCTTCTAAATTTCTTACAAAATTATATCTTATTTTGTGGTTATATATAGTGCGACCGACTTAAAGAATCATCTTGGCTTCTTTACAAGAATCGCCTTTAAGAGTTCAATAGGTCATAAGCAACATCTTAAATCTTTAGCTATCTAGAGTAGCTGAGATTCTTGATCGTTATGGTAACTATTTTTTTGCAGAATTTCGTTTTTCGTATATAACAAAACTTATTAATCATTCTAGTTTTCAAAAGAAATATTAGAATGAAATAATACTTTCTGAATATACTCGTAATCTATTTATTTTGATTTGGCATAAGCAATGAAAAATAAAAAAAATAAAACACAAATATTGTTACAGATAAGGATAGATGCCAGTAGCCGATAAATTTGAACAAGTCTCGAGATACAAGTATAAATTGTAGGTGTATGCGGTGCTAACGAGTACGTGGAATGAATTTTGCTCTAAGCTGGTAATCCTATTTCGTAGGACATGTTCAATTAAAATCATATAATAAAATAAAAATATATTCTGTACAAAGCGACCTAAAATAAATCCTTAAAAGAAGATGACATCAAAGATGAAATATGATGTAAGATGAAAATAAATCCATTTTTATTTGATATCAATCGATGGATTAAATTTGTCACAAAGAACTTGTATGAAAACCCACCGCTTTGATGTTCCTTTATAAAATTCTAAACGTGAGCTTATTTTTTTTTTCATAAATGATTAGTGCAACAAGACTAGGCCAGTGCAATAATTGCATCCAGTTTAACCGGGTGCGATCGATGTGAGGGTATTTACCTCGCCGGGCGAAAATAATCCGGGTGCCGGTGATGTCAGAAGACGTCCCGACTGCGCCTGCGTACTGGACGTGAACGTAAAAATGTGTGGATGCGCTTTCGAAGCCTTATTACTCGGGCTAACACGACGAGCTTTCGTCGCGTTCGGAGCCGTTCCGGTGTATCGGGGACGATTCGGTGTGTGATCCATGTGGCAGGGATTGTGATGTGTGGTGTCGGCTGGGGCGCCGGTCGGCGGAGGCATGTGCTTATTGTAAGTTGATGGGTCGGCGAGGCGCCGGGCGTCAGTCGGTCGCCGGGCCGCGAGGAGCCGGGCGCGTGTGTGAGTTATGGCGCCCCGCGGCGGCCGGTGAGGCGCCTGCCCCGCCGACCGCCTCGGGTCGACGGGCCAGCCAGCCCAGGCGGACGTACGTCCCATCATGTCCTTGCTCAGCGTTACAGGTAGTGTAATGTTTTCGCGCCACTTCCATTTACATAACGCTTTGTTGTCACGCAATATACACTGTTTTAACAATAAGTTCATTATAAGGCCCTGGATTACATTCAAAGCTATCCAGAGCTTTAGATTTGTCAATTACGACGATATTTTTCTACGCGTAATCCAATTTGAACCTCTCGCTACTAGTTTGATTTAATTTTTTTTATGTCAAATTTCGTCATTAAAACATCATGGGGTTTCATATTCAGCATAACCTTACAAAATTTTAGAATTTTTGGGAGGGACATGAAATAAGGCGGTTCTTATTGTATCCTTTTAAACTAGGTCTCGACACTATAAATAGTTAGTTTGTGGCTCTACTTTCAACGGGGACAAAAGACTAGCAAAATGGAAACAATTCTTTGTTCTATTTTTTAGGTTCCTTACAAAAAAAAAGTCGATAAAGAAGCACTTATATCCAGATTTCGTGCTTTTTTCCGTCTATTTAAAGTTTGTCAAGATCATCGTCAAAATCAAAAAACAAAATCAATTAATTGTACATAATGCTATTAATACATTTATCGTTTATTTATTTATCGTACCGCTATGAAATGGAAATTTATAAGTTATAATTATTCCAAAATATAAATATCTCTGCAGATTAAGGTAAAGAGATGTGTTGAGGAAAAGAAAACCTTTTTATGAAGTATAAATTTAAGTTTAATCTTAAGAAATAACCCATTTAGGATATTATTACATTGTCTTAAGCAGCGCTGCTTTCTGTAGAACAGAACTATATATGATCTATGATTCAGTCTAGTTTGGAGCTATCCACACGTTTTAACTTAAATTATTTAATAAAATACTTAATAAAACAAAATTTATGAAACAAAACAAAATATGAAAGATTAACTATTTAATTTTTATTTTCAATTGTAGGTACTTGTTATGCAAAAAAATAAATAAAAATTTTCATTATGATTAAGATTTTGTGAATGTCTTAAACGATTTAATCTGTAGGGTAGTTCGTGAAGTTAAAATAATAGTATACAATATTAAATTTAATTTATAATGATGAATATTTTAATAGGGAATGTTTTGACGTTTATTAAATTAATCACAAAAATCTACCGAATTTAGAACAAAATTTTAAATAAAATTTTTCAGTTAAATACGGAAAGTAATTTAAAATTTTGATCAATTCAAAAAATAAATAAATAATGAAATTGCTTAGTTGTTCCGAATTTTGAACCGAAACACAAGAGAAAACTTAAAGGTGAATAACCTGAACTAAATTTCAATTTATTTTTTAGTTATTCTAACTGGGCACTCCCCGAAGATCCGCAATGCAAAATGTACACTGGAAAAGCTACCGTAACGTTAATTTATTAGGTCCAATGTCGCTTGTCCTCATCTTATAGTGGATTGGAAAATTGCTACGTTATTGGGTGCATTTGCGAACAACGTTTGGCTTCCATTTCTGATTAATTGAAGCTTAAATTTTGAGAATGCGATTATAGTATTGTTTCGTTTTTGTTTAATGAAATAAGTATAACAAAAATAACATTTGTTTTTTTGAAAATTTGATTTCCGAAGTATATTTTATACGCAGAAAGCTTTACATTCAGGGTTCGATGATTCAAGTGTAATCAATTTAATAACAATGAAATTTTAATTACGAAAAAGTCTAATGTAAAGAAACAAAACAGGCGAATAGAAATTTGAAACCGCAATACCAGCAAAGAGTAAGTGTTATGGTGCATAATGTAACCGATTTTATCGTCACCGTACACTTTTGCTGCACAAATGGCTATGGGCTTAAACGATGAGTGAAAGCGTTGCACTCCGTAAGTGGAATCGTTGGTTATATTTCATTGAAATCTTCACCGAAATAGATTCTTTATGATGTAATGAACCGCTTATAATAATGTCTGCACAGTTTATCGCTATACATTATTCACTATGGGATAGTATAGTCATTAGTGTATGGATTATAATATATATTCTGTTCTAACTTACCGAGATGTTATAAATAGAGTTCTTTGTCATGGTAGCTGTAAATACAAATTGATATTGGGTTTAATCAATGGGAACAAACGTGGTTAATTAATATTGTTACGTATTAGGCTCTAATTAAGTTTACTAACATATTGCCATAATTTATGACAATATGTAAGTAAATAATTTAATAAATAGTATTTTTATTTTGTTATCACAAAGCAATACCAATACTTTTTACGTAATATTCTTTTAGAATTCATACAAGCGTAATATTTCTTAAGGGAATTTAGGCTTTCTATTGAATATTAATATGGAAATATCTGTTCGTTGTAAGTTAGGTTTAAATATATATAAAAATATATATTTGGAGCTAAATTACCCTTTATTCTTATTCAACGTCAGTTGAACCAAAGCGGTGTGTAATAGAGAAATTGTAATAAGAATATTGAAATGCAAAGTTCTTCAAAGATTAAGATTACACTTAACTACAGATTCTAAGTCAATCTTTTTATTTAGATGAAAATATTTTTTGATGTTGCTAGAGAAATTGTCACAATTTCTGACATAACCCAAACAAAAGTTATCATAATATAGCCACAACAATAGTTTTAACATTAGGACTCTTTGTATTTTATTTCAAAATCTTTTAAAAATAAAAATCGTAGCTAGTATTTGAACGAAATAGTAAGTTTTAGTTAGTACATAAGATCTTAAAAGTATAAATTAAAATTGCAAAACACACTCAATGCAACGTTTGCAATTGCACTGCAGCGTAAACATAACGTATAATCGCTGGAGTCTTTGTATTTGTACAACATTAAAAGTCAGGTATTCATCGGGAAGTGTGTCAAGACGGGTCGTTTTGAAATGGTAACGGAGTCACTTGTGGACATTCGGGGTTGACGAATACTTCGACCGAGTCCGAGAGTAAGATCGTTCATGTTTCAGTGAGTTATGTTTATAGAATGAAAGTGTTTTATAACCTATTCCTATCCCATATCAAAACCGAGAGTTTACAATTCAACACCTAAAATTATCCGTTTGAATGCAATACTATGATATTTCAAACACGAACGACCACTCTGATCGCAAGCAATTTGGTTATTCATATTCAAAGTCGGCTCAAAGATTCATACTCAAAGGTCAGGCTCGGTAGGATCAAAGCGAAAATCCAACAAAAAAAAATATATGGCTCAAAGGATACAAACATTTTGATATGTTAAATTCTTTGTATAAAACATTTTTCAACTGCATATAATATTCAGAAGCATTTTCCGATGCGGGAAGATATTTTGTTATTACAGTAAACAATTCACTCTTTGTTGTCATTTTTCTCTATTTTTCCATATTTAACTACCTTTGTTTAAGTTATTTTGAAAATTCATTATTAACTATTAACAAATCAGATACAGTGTCTTTTTAATTAATTACAAGCAATGGACGAAAATAAATGCCAATTGTTAAAAGACCAACTCTTTTTAGGGTTCAGTAGCCAAGTGGCAAAAACCGGAACCCTTATAGATTGGTCATGTCTGTCTGTCCGTCCGTATGTCACAGCCATTTGCTTTCGAAACTGTTGGGCCTAATTAATTGAAACCTTGTAGGTGGATGTATTCTGGTAACCGCTATTCGAATTTTGAATAAAAATTAATAATGAGATCTAAAAATATTAATAAATTTAAAAATGAAAGGGTGGCACTTCATAAATGGAATGGAATGATTAAAAAATTTTTTTTTAGATAAACTATACGTGATGGGTGTCTATGGATAGGGCTTTAAAGACTAAGGTTTCTAAAACCATTTTTCGTCGAAATCAATTGCTTGAAAGATAGACGCTTCCAAAGTTGAAAAAAAAGTGTCCCTCCCTCTAATTTCTAAAATAATAGACTGAAAAAACTAAAAAAAATGTATGCTGTAGATTTCAATGGAAACTTTCAACGAAAATTGGTTTGAACGAGATATCATTATTACTTTTTAAGAAATAATACATTTTCAAAAAACGCATATACAACTTTGTCGTTCATACAAACACTATGTAAAACCAAGTTATTTTTTTTTATAAAACATCGATCAAAGTTACAACGCACTACAATAACTTTTATATTATGTCATCTACTTGCTGCTACGGAACCCTTCATGGGCGAGTCCGACTCGCACTTGTTGATTTTTTTGGATAATATATCTGTCATAATGTTGGATATATCGTGAAATTCAATTTATAAGAGTACTCCAAGTAATTAACGATAAATATTGACTATCCTTTTGGGATCCTATTCTTAATTATTCTATGGAAAATTTATTTAACCTTGACAATCTCCAACTTCTTCTGTTGGCTTTAACTATCTGATTTGTATGTAGTAGCTATATGTATATTAGAAGAAACTAAATAGAATTCTATGAGTCCGCACTCAATTAAATTGTACTGTGGGTACTCCTTGGTCATTATCAAGTTTTCCATTTCTTTTGTTACTGAGAAACCCTTTAAGAGATACATGTACTTTAGTATCCCGTGTAGCTAAATATATTATTAGGTATCAAATATTTAGTGACTATGCTTAAACTTAGTTATTATTTAATCTAATATAGGAAAAAATAATACAACTTGTTAAATGTTTTAAAGTTCATATATTTTTATCGAGGTACTTCTATGATGTGTGTAATTATTTTACTTTTGTGTGAGACTGCAATACAACATTATTAAATCGTCGTTAGCTTGGACCATTTATTGAGTACTTGTATTCATATTAAATTTACTAATGTAATTGCACTGGACCAAAGACAAGAAAATTATTTTATGCGGCTGTGAGACTTTAGAGGTTTTTACTATAAAACTCTACACACTAATGTGTCTAAATAACAATTAACTTTGTTAATAGACTGTTTGTTAAAAAAAAAGTCGTGGTGGCCTGGATGTTAAAGGTCCGCCTCTCACACATGAGGGCGCGGGTTCGAAACCTGGGAAGTACAGATGTGATCTTTTCCGAGTCATATGTACTTTCTAAGAGTTTTTGGACACCACTGACGGACGGTGAAGGAAGACATCGTGAGAAAACCTGGTCTTATAATTTCAAATTATAAGATTGAAATCGCCAACCCGTCTTGAGCAAGCGTGGTGATTAATGCTCTAACCTTCTCTATGCGAGAAGAGGCCTTTGCTCAGCAGTGGGCTCCGATAGGCTGACGATGATGATGAATAGACTCTTTAATGCTTAAAGTTTCGGATTTTTGTTTAAGCTTTACAGTACAAAATATATACGAGTGATATGAAAATGGACAGATATAAAAATCCACTGAGCTAAAATACTTCCAGCTACTACAAGCTCAAAAACTAAATTAAAGAACAACAAAAAATATTAGTTCGATTTGCTTCCGCAATGAATAAATGTTGCTGACATGGAATATTTAGTGGATCTAAGCATGCTCAATATTGATAACCCGTCACAGTTCCACTTACAGCCTTAATAGACGAGACGTGATCGGGTGACTACGAGCTCCCTGATAAATGAGGTCTCACATTATCCTGAACACGACTTACTGAATACCTATTTTAATATGTACATCATATATCTTAAAGTAATTAAATCATTTTCATAATCATATCATCATATGATGACATAAAATCTAAAGCATTCATTCAATACAGTCGTCTAGATACTTACTTAAAACGAAGTCTATCCGTGAAAAGAACGCGCTTGAGGTGCAATCATTTTTAATTCTTTTCTCTTAATTACTACGAAATCACAAAAAGACTTAATTTGGATTCACAATACGTTATATCGGACAAAAGAATTACCGGTTATAGCATTTGACGACTTTTATAAACTCTCTGGAGACCTTGAGAGAAACGCAGCGGTAAATATTCATTCATTCTAAGTGCACTACTTGTGAAGTTCGTGAATAGAAATTAAAACTCAAACCGAGCAAATTCTTAAAGTTTCTATCACTTGCAATATTTTTTTAGATATTGGGTTTCAATTTTCAAGTTTATTTGGATAATAATCAAAGTGATTTTGAGACAGAGATAGTTTACAGATTGTATGTGGGCTGTCTCGTCTGCAGTACTCAGTCACAGATGTTAATGTCTAGTTATCATAAGTGTATGCAATACTTTACAGAAGTTAATAGGTTACTACTTTTATTTGGGTCAAAAAATGCACTAATCCTGTTCATTCTACTATTAATTGTTATGGGAAGAAAGGAGCAAAATGTCACTGTTGAAATAAAATCAAAGTGAATGTGAAAAAGTACTTTATGCGTGGTCGCAGCAATAAACAAATCCTTTGGAACTTGTTGAGAAGGATTCTTCATTTAAGCAGTTTTTCAGACAATTTGTAATTTCTTAACAACATCCTATATGTATATATTTTTTACGTCATTTGTATTATAAACATCATATGACTAACAAAACAAATTCAAATGAAATTCTGTATAAGTAACCTTATATTTGCTTTGGGTGGTTTGTAAAAAAGCAATTTTACCGCAATTCAGGCCACCAGAGAAAAACAAAAGTTTTATTGAAAATTTCTATTATTTCCGAGTGAACAATCAAAGGCCGCATATCGTGTATTTATTTACATGGCCACAGAACAATCTAGTTGAAGTAAGTAGACGAATTTACGGACCCATTTGGCTTTCAAATGAAATGCACGGTACTCAAAGACTAGGAAAAGAAAACTTCGAATTCGAAAACTAAGTAAATTCCTCTTGTATTATAATTCAGAAACGGAGACTTAGTTATTTTATGTTCATAGTATTTTCTCACTATGTTCTCCCTTTGGACTGGCCTTCCTCTGCTAAAACAAGTCACTATTTGTCCGGATACTTTGATACTTTTCCATAGTGAGATAGAGAAAGATAGAGAAAGTAGGCAAGCGTCCCGGAGCAATTCTCTTCCTCTTTCCACCGCATTTATGGGAGAAACTACGTCCTTGCAGAGCAAAACAAAAGGACATCATAAAGACGCAATCGAAAATTGGTGTGTATCAGAGCTAATAAATTTATGACGAAAGTGAGTCTGATGTAAATGTGGTACACATAGTTTTGGCGTTTAGAACTTTTCTCCTGTAATGCAATAGATAAGTACATATACATATTTCCTAAAATATCCGATAAGTATCGAAACAGATAATCAGGTTATCATGACACCTCCTCAACCTACCAAACTCAAAGTAGGATAAAAAGTTCACCCCCTTTTTAACAAAAAATAAATATGGCTTCAAAAAAAATATTTTTTAGTGAAACAGAAATTAAAATACAAATATCTTCACTGTGACATTTTAATGGTATTTTCATAAATATTATCAGAAATTTATTCCTTAAAATAGGAATTATAACAAAACTTTGATAATATTTTTTTATTTTTCTTTTCTACAGCTTGGGACACGCTTATCTATATAGTATTGTTTTAAATGTAGCTCGACAAATCTCTCAGCTATAGCTGTGGGTAATTTTATATACATAGGAGTGTATATAAAAACACCCTACGTCTTACTGCGAAGACATTTAAGAGGCGTAGGTGGATGAAAGGAGTTTCCAATTATAGAACGAGTAATAAGGGTAGGATGTATAAAACCTTTAAAACGTTAAACTGTTGAGAATAATATAATATTACTTGTTGCCCACGGGATATTTATGTAAGAATTGTTTTATAAACCTCTTCGTATTTTTTTGGTGATTAGAAAATTATAAGTATTTCAGATTTCTGTCGGTAATTTTCTTTTCTCGTGAAAAACGATATCACGTTGTATAAAAGAAATATGAAATTAATGGTGAAAACTTAAATTTGAAATTTGCGCAAACAATTTAATTATGATATATGAATTTACAAGATATATTTAAAAAATTAACAAGAGACGAACCACCTGTATCTATTAAGGCTCCAAAAATTCTTTCAGAATCTATTTCATTATTACCTTTTTCTATATTTATTTAACAGGATTTTCCTTTATTTTAAACTAATATATTTAAAAAATTCTAGTATTTATTTATATCAAGGTTTATATATACATATGTGTATTATACTATTATTTATATAAGTATATTGTATATCGTTTATACAAATACAACTAGAAGAGAAGTGTAAGTTTTTCCATTAAGTTTTGTGTTAGTAGCTAAATAAACTTAAGTATTGGGTCGATAAAATAATAATTAAGGTTTCATTTTTCATTCTTCGCGTTGACCCTATTTTTAAGGCGGTAATTAAACCAATCAACTACTGTTATACTTTATTGTATCGACAGCTCCGTCAAGGAAAATTGTTTTACGAACGAATGAGATACATTTTTTTTTGTTCACAACCAATTTTGCTGTAGTAGCTTCTACTTTGTTATAAATAAGTCAAATAATTATTAATCAAAGCGTGCCAAATATTTTCTTCTTCAACATAGAAAATAAAAATAACTATAGGGTAACATTATAAGTTCAATTCAATTAAATATAATGTTTATGTTATATATGGATCAGAGAAACAAACATTTTAATGCTTTAAAGTTGAGTTAAAACTGAGTCAAGTAGAGTTCTAAAAACGTCAAACGAAAATTGACTTTTATATGTAATAGAAATTTTATTTTAAATGGTACTTAAGCTGTCTGTAATAAAATTTATTTTATAGCATTGTTTACTATCATTTTATTCGTGCACCTTGTATTTCATTGTTGGAAATAAATTGAGAAATTTAAGGAGGTTTTCTTGTGATTCGATAAGTTTTTGTGATGACAAACAGTTTCTAATACTACAAGTTTATAATTTATGTTATATAACTCACTGATGACGTCATGAAGTGACGCATCTTATTTTATTTGTTTCGATCCCTGTAGGCGTATATAAAAGATATATGTGTGTACATAAAACATATTTTTAAAAACTATCAGAACAAAATTTCTACTCAATATTTAGAAATAATTATCAGAAAAGAATATTATATAAATATCAATATAATATTTTATGCCTTCATAATGAAAGGCTTCATTACTTTAAGTATTTTCTGACCCTCATTTTAAATGGTAATTACTCAGATCCGAAGGGTCGCGGCATGATATAAGACAGACCATAACTTTTCTTAAAAAGAAGCTGCAGCTTGTATAAAAGATATTGTTTAAATATATCATTTGTTTAAGGGCCCGTAACTCTTCCCGAAATCCTCACCGCCAAAAGTTATAAATCTTCGTTTTTTATATTCCAAAAGATAAATATTATACAGTTTTATTTAATTATACATGCTACTACGAAATTATAATTTAGCACGTTTTATGCGATGTCACTTGACAAATCCCGTAATATGCAAATAGAGGCAATTCGGTACGGCTATGCACGGCTTACGGTAACCTTGGAATGTTCTGAATGCTCTATCTTATGTATTAAATACGCTTAAATTATATTTGGACATTGTGTACAATATTTTAAGAAGGATTTTCCATGGGTTTCGGTTTATATGGATGTACATTCAAAAATATTAGACATAGTGTCTGAGTATATTATATCTTTAGCATTATACTAAAGGCATCGTTGTAAAATCTTTCAGTAGAAAAATTTTATTCTAAAGAGTTTTTTTTATAAAAATCGTATTATTATAGAATCAAACAAAGCGACAACACAGTTATATCGCCGCTGGGAACAATAACCGCTCATAGAAAGTAAATTTTCTTACGAAGGTTATCGTATTTCATAGCTAATTTAATACTAAAGAGCATTTTGAATTCCATTAGTAATGGCGTTCGTTAATGAGGGCATTAAATGCTTTTAGAGAACAGGTTAGGCACGAGTCTGACCAATTAGACGTTGGAATAAGGGCAAAGGTGCAAA
Source organism: Danaus plexippus (assembly GCF_018135715.1). NCBI lineage: Eukaryota > Metazoa > Arthropoda > Insecta > Lepidoptera > Nymphalidae > Danaus > Danaus plexippus. The sequence goes on from NC_083549.1 coordinate 5,839,401, forward strand.
TATAACTGTGGAGTACGTAATAAGTCATCATATTTCTTTTTCTATCATTTTCTCGGTCACGGCCAGTCTTTTCAAGCTGTTTCCTACTTTTCTTACAACTGTATAGCCCTATCGAAAAACAAAATTTTTGTTTAATAAATAATAAGCATTTGTCAACTATTTTTTATTTTATACAATAATTATAATGAGAACTGATATTGTCAGTCGACTGTGTCACTACATAACATTTTAATTTCTTAGTTCCGTCCTATCTTAAGCTTTTAGAATGCCGTTACAGTCTAATTAACAAGTGCTACGCCGTAGCAGATATGAAGTGCTACAATCGCAAAACGTAATTCTATAATCTTACAACACTAATGTTCTCAAACATTATTATGTGGGCTTTTAGTGCGTTATTAAGTATAATTATGAAAACCTACTTGAAATACGTCGAGTTTATAATAACTATAAGAATTTTTTAAGTTCAAGACTTCTATGATATTGATAAAGGACATCAACTTAATCAGACGATGACAAGTAACACTGGTGGGAATTTGTGTAGTTATCATTTTAAACCTTCGGGTCAGGTACGTCTTTACACCAGCGACATAAATGGATTTAACTAATAATATTCGAAGCTAAAATATAGACCAGACCCTAGGCTTCACACACAAGTTTAATTTAGATCCGTATGCTATTGCACAAGCAACCCTTAAAATTACTGTTGTATCTGATAAAATTCACACGGACTTCTTGAGACAGAAAATAAAAGAAGCTTTCACTGCTCGCAGAATAATCATAGTGGAGGCAACTACATGTGTAGGTTGACTTATCTGACCTATGTTGTAAGATCTGTTTTTCACCTATAGAATTTTTAAACAATAATAATGTGTATTTGTCTTTAAAACGACCGAGGCTTGAAAATTATGGCTAGCTATGAAACGACGCCGACGGACTATGACTGATTTCGTTGGTTGGATTTTAATGAACACACCGTTTAACATAAATATACAATTATAAAATGTAAACAAAATACTCAAGCAACGATTATAAAGAATCTGGGAACATGAGTTCATGTTTAACCGATGTTGCATAATTTTGTTTCCCTGTGACGTAACCAAGGCACAGAAGGAAGGGCTCGGTTGTCAAAATTCTTCCTTCGTTGGGTGAAGGTCATTGCGTCATGGTGTTTCGTAAACAACATAACAATGTCCACATTATAAAATTTTATTTGACATTTTATTATCATAAGAAAACTATATAAGAGTAAGTTATTTGTAGGGATTTTTAAATTTGATGATAACAGTAATGATTTGACGAGGAAATAATAAGAGAATATATTTATAAGATATAAGCGTTTTTTAACATGTAAACAACAAAAAAAAAAAATGGTTATAGTCCATCAAATATATTTTCACAGCAAATTTTTACTTCAAGAGTAAAATATTTATTTTTTGTTCAGAGAATGACAACATTTAATAGGTTTATACTATAATCTTTGTAATTTACTAATAAACTTCGGATCAGACATCACACTAAGCGTTTACATTAGCAAATTACACATCTGTCTGTCTCAAGTCATGTTTTTTGTTTGAGGAAATTGAGATGACTGTACTACTATTTGTTACCTTAACTGACGTAATGTAATATTTTAATTGCTGCCGTATACCAGGTTCTGCATTAGACACTATTACATATTTTTTTTTGCAAACAAATAATTTGACATGGAAGACTTAAAAGCGAGTTTTGGTCGAGTGAACTCAAATTCAGGATGTAAATTATAATATGGTAATGATGCATTAGCATATTTAACGCTTATGAAACTGGTACTTCAATTAAGATTATCATATTTCCCGAGACGAAGTATTCGCGCTGTGTAGTCAAACGGTTCCTGATAGGACGGAATAGGCTATATGGCTTAAGCGATACCCCGTGAACTCCTGAGTCATGTATGGGTTCAGCTTCTTTTAGAGATCATCCATACTAAATATATATTAAAAGATCTAATTATAGTTAACTGCTATTACAATAATTAGTTTTGATTATTTGTGTAATAGTATTATTTAAAAACTGAATAAATTTTGACTTCATTAGACACACATGATTCTTAAGGTTAAGATCTTTATCACATAAAGTTATAAAAAATGCAACTCTTTTTTGGATTTTGCATCGTCAAAAATTTTCTTGAATATAACTATGTATCCTTAACATTAAACTAAAGTCCGTGAACAGTGACTCTGTTCTGAATGTAATGGTTGTGGACTATGGAGGCGTAATTTGTACAGCCAGTGAACGCTATTGTTGGCACAAAGCCACTACCTAACTTGTTTGGTATTACAAAAACTCCCTGCAAATGCCACTGTATTAAAACCATAAAGATAAAAGAAAGATCCTGTTTCAATTATTCGAAAACAGAGGCATTATGTTTTGCAGAATTTTATTGAATGGAAATGTTATAAAATGATATACAATAGATTTTATAGTGGAGAGAAATGGCACGGTAATTAAAAAAAAATCAGATTCATAAGAAGCTTTTAGTTACAAGATTGAAAATATGTATATATATATATATATTCTTGTATTTTCTAAGTTATAATATGTATATAGTCGAATTTACATTTGTTATATTATTATTTGCAATAAAAGTTACTTAGGAAAAAGGCATTTTTGACAGATTATTAAAAATAGAGTATGGAAATATACATTGAACAATTTTACTAACATAAATTAGATATAAATCTATAAAAAACTATCTAAAAAAAAACTCTAGAACTGCTGGACAGATTTGGCTGGAAATTGGTGGTGAGATAGTTTAGAACCAGGAGACGGACATAATATATTTTTCATTCCGTTCGATAGAAACAAAAATAACTTAAGAAATTGCAAAATCTACTTATTTAATACTTACTCGCTATATCCTAACTCGCTTATATACTATTTCACTTATATACTAGATTCACATTAGTGTCACTGGGCTCTTTAATGCACAAAAAAGTTTTTGGGTTGGATATAACTAATATCGGGAGGTGTAAGCAATACGAGTATGGTTCCAGAACAATGGAAATAGGACAACTCTTTACATTTAAAACATATTCTTTATTGGTATCTAAACTGGTGGATATATAGATTTATATTCAAATAACTGAACAACGCAGAGACTTTACAAAAAACATTTCCTTCAAAATTCGTACTGCGAAGAAAAAAAAATATCTTTCGATTCCTTTAGAGATTTAATTTTCAAACAACAAAGTTATTAGCTCGAGTAATAGCGAGATTACCAATTATTTTTATCAAGGAACATACAACGACAATCTTATTAAGAATTTGTATGGAAATTACCTCCTAAGTTAAATAGGAGTCCGAGTTAATCCCTGTTAAGTCTGAAAGTAGAAACTTTATACACCTACCGTGATGTGCGACGAAGCCTGACTTCGGTAGTGACTTTTCCAATAACTTGGCATATTTTAAGTAATGTCATAATTTTTTAAATGGCGTAAGTGATAAACCCAATGAGTGGGGATTGCGTATGTTTCACAAAATAAACAAATAAAAATACTTGTCTTGAAGCACTCTTAATACAAGATACGGAGGAAGCTAAAAATGAAAATATAAAATCAAATGCATAGTCAATATTACAGTACATACTAAGCAAGTATTTAATTTGTGTCAGATGACCGAGTAAAGGCAGTTTTATGAAATATGTACGTATGAATGTACATTAAAACCGATATATATATATGTATATCGGTATAGCCGAGAATTCAGCTGTGAGTAATACAGAAAAATGTATAACGATATCTGTGCTTACATTCAAACAAATTTACGATGCAACCAGCCTTGTTAAATGGTTAAATGCCAGTTTAAAACGTTAAGGATTCCTTTAAGCGTCTGAATTAATGGCACATGCTGGCCGAGATAAACAAGACATCTTCTGGTTTAAACTAAATTAATACACATACTCTGAAAAACTGAACAGTGTATTTGTTAACCATTATTTATTTTTATGAGAATATATTTTAAAGTTTAGACGACACTCTTATTACTTCCGTATAATATTTGACTTGCTAAATCGAGAAGAATTGTTTGGTGTCTTCTTTGGCTGTGATCGGATCAAAGAAGTTTATTATAGGATTTTTTTTAAATATTTGAACTATTAATTTAAGTAGGTTTTTATATTTTGATCGTAGGATTGAGTTCGAAAGTTTGTCGTGAAATAAACTGTCGTATTAATTTTTAATGGTAATATTTTTGCAAATTTTTTTTCTTTGTTTTCATACCGAAGGACCTCGATATTTAGTTTTTAAATGCTTCTAATATCATGGGCTAACGGTAATGCAATATTATGAATAAATAGCCTTAAGGGCTCTTGCCTAGCCTCGTGCTAATAAATTAAGTTTAGACCTCAATGGTAGTTGGATCGCTTGCAATTCAATCAACCTTATATTCCGATATTGATTTCATTGAGAGCTTGACAAGTTGCTGCGTTTTTTTCAAACCTGTTCTTGAATTGAACATAATTGCTTTAATTATAATTGTATATTGAGTTCAGATATTGTATTGCAGTAAATGCTTGAAACCTAATATATTTTATATATAAATGTGATCATTTATGTTTATTTTCTTAATGTTTTAAGTCTCCCATTACTTATTTGTTGCGGAGTAAGGTCTCTTAATAAGTCTCTAGTGGATGTAAGGTTTCCCTTGTCGTAAAGAGACACTTCATTTATTATATCTGAGGCAGGTATGTGATATATATTTTTATTATTTTCATAGTAAAATATATTAATTAATGTGTTTAGTTTTAAACATTTTTATTTAGATATAAAAACATTATTTCTAGCAGTAGCGTGCGATGGGTGGTTATGAATTTGAAAAAAAGGATGCAATCGATAAACGACTTTAAATTTATAAAATTTTATTACTTAAGCTCTAAATAGGTAAAATTAAATTAGTTTTTAAATGAAAATAACGTGACTAGTTCAATGTATTCCCTGTTGTAGTACAATTACTTTTATGTCAGTTTAAAAATTTGCTGCAACCTAATTTGCATTGTGAAAGCGAACCATACATACATAGAGATTGATTCATTAAAATATCACGTAAGAATAAACGCTGTCGAAACATTTTGTTTGCATTTATATATTTGTAAATATTATTTGTTTAAATATCATGGAAATGGTCTACATCGAAACTGAACCATAAGTATATTCAGAAAAGAGCTACTTTAGAAGTACACATTTTACAAGCTGTTGATTAATTTGCAATTTATATATAAAACATACGTGTGCGTTAATTATGTATGCCGATAAAATGGATTTCTTGCAATTTAACTGTAATTTAATTAAAAGCCCACGTAAAAAAATATTTTATATGAAAATAAATTCCTATGTAAGTGAAATTATTACAAATGTAAAGGATGTATATAGTACAAATAGTAATATGGGAAGCGTTAATATTACTTTATACACTTTTTATATAGTAAACAAATTATAGGGTTTAACTAGAAGCTGAGTTATAATCTAAAAATATAAGGCAAAGAACAAAGTATATGTTTTAATAGATACAAAGACATTTTGAGACAAGCCTAAACCGAGTATTAAGTTAATGTCATTACAAAGTATTATAAAATAATATTTGGTAAGCTTATTATTTTCCAATCAGATTCCGTCAACTAATTCGAAGGTTCAGGTGATATTGAATAATATTTCCTCCAAATTCTAATATTAAAATTAATTAAAGCGGCCTATATAAATGTTCACTTAATTATTTTGAATATGTTACTGTAAAAGTGAGCGTTTAACGCGCCCCATAATCCTACACCTGGGTCGCAAGTCCCAGGCACTGTTAAAGATGACCCGCACTCGCACGGTGAATCCATTGAATCCTGTGAAATTTCGTCTCTGTGTTATCCCTAATGTAAAATATTCGAAATTTTCAACTCTTTGGATGAAAAAATAAATTTTAAAATATTCTTTCAAGTAACTACATTAATATCAAACACCGAATCAAGAATGAAATTACATTAAGATCTATTTTTTCAATTCATTCATCTACAAAATTTGATAATATCAAGTATAAAAGTACGTTAATATTCCATAAAATTTTTGTTGAGAAATAATTTGAATTTCCTATTAAATAAATTATTGTATTCTAATATACTCGATCGTAATAATTACATGAAGTTAATAAATTTGTATATGTAAAGCTTCTTTCTTCTTCTTCAGTGGACATTTCTTCCGTTATTCTCCGTTATCTAATCAGTACCCCTTCATTGAATCAAAACAATAATGTTTAATTGAAAATCTTATTACACGCACGTTTGGAAGCGATTAAATAAGATTTTTGTTACAATTTCATTAATTATTTCTATATTAAATTTATTTACATCCTCAATGACATGGAAAAATAGTTTTCATATAAAACATAAGATTATAAGAAGATGCTACAACAAATTATATAATTTAAATTCACTTTAAAGTAGGGCTCTTAACAAGAGCTAACTATCCTTTAAATTTGCTTAGCTAATAGAAAGTAGAGGTATAAGATGGATCTTCAAAGGTCACCTGGGTTCTCGTTAAGCAAAATTTCTTGAAGGCCCATAAGTATATTTCTAATCTTTTGATTTTCGAATTATTTAAAAAAATATTTAATAAAAAAAAATTAAGTTGATATATAGATGATGAATTTATGAATAAAAATATTAAAAGAACCACATAGTATATTTTTCTAATACCGATAAATTCTTAACAGCGATAAGTTCTTAACAGCGATAAGTTCTTATGCGAAATCGTTTGCAACATAATTTATAATAAACATGTATTTACCTTTCACTAGCAAATGAATTGTTTCACGGATTTAAATAAGTTTTTATTGTATGGCAATATTATTAATGTGATGTATGTTAACGAAACTATATAAAATTACCTTTTACAGTTGTTGTTAATTGAAATATAGCATGAGGAGGCTTTTATGTTGTGATTGATTTTGAATAGAACTTTGCTTATTTATATACGTTAATGAATGTGAATAGCTAAATGTAAAATTTAAAAGAAGTGAATGAGTGAATGAATGATTAGTGAAATATAAACATTTTAATTCTCGAATTATTCAATCGAATCGAATCGCATCGAATTAAATATCGATAATTTTTTAATAAGGATTTTTAAAAGCACAGGGATGAATATGAGATACTATATGTACACAAACAATGCATTATTTGCTAAAATGGTTGTTATAATAAGTAGTATTTGATGTTTTATATTGGATCATATATGAAATTATTTATGATAAACTGTACCCTAGATTTTAAGAGAAAGATTTTAAGTACGTGTCAATTTCTATGTATTGAAGACGACAGAATAATCTAGACTTTATGTTACCTTTTATTGTGAATATTAATATACTATATAGTTGTACTAATTTAAATATAACAGAAATATAAAACGATCTCTATATATTGTGCCCTAGCTATCTATCTCCTCTCCATACGTAAGTATGGGTACCTATCTAAAATAAACTATTTTTATGAAAAATTACAAAATCTTAGACTTTGAAACTGTATCAAATCATACGTTCGTATGTTGGTAAACTCATTTAACCTTTTGAAATGGTATATGGAAATTAATGAAAGAGAAAAAGTCACGGAAAAAATAATCACAAATATTAATAATCCAATCCAAAGCAATATGTAGCGAAATTTTCATATCCTTTTTTTTAAATCAATATCAAAGTACAACAACGAAAGGTCGCAGGATACGTGCTTAATCGAGGTTTTTGAAAAAAAGAATGTATTTAATATTAAAGGATATATCTTTATAAAGCCTTCGAAAGGCACAGTAACGGGTGTAACGATGATATATTATAATGCATTATTGTTTTACTCTTAATTGGGAAAATGGCTTTTATTAGCTCGAACTTTGCCACAAAAATGTTTCCACACAATTTTGTTATATTATTTTAATGTTCATAAAATTGTGTTTCGTCTGGTACTTTTTAATATTTTGGTAACGTCTTTTATGTATCATTGTAAAAACGATATCTTCATAGAGTATGATATTTTAATAAACCTTCAATAAAGAGCTCCGCCGTGAATTACGATTTGAAAATTATGATAAGAAGACTATTTTCTTAGAAGTATGAATGAAAGAAGAAAAAAATTGCCGACCTGTTTTCAAATAGTCGGAACTATGTGAAATAGGCAGCATTTGCGTGCTCCACCGCCATTAATACAGAGCTGGTCTAATACAAAATTTACAAAATTTCGATCCGAACACTATTTTTAGTAGGCACTATTAAAATACATACCGTTTGCTTTTGTAATGGCTTTTCAGTTAAGTTATAAGGAGTAAGTCAAATCATGCAATTTCATTGTAACGACGAACTTTCGGTAATTCATGTTGTTTTAATCTAGATATATATATATATATGTATACATATTCAGGCCTTTGCCATTTCAGGTGTCCTAATGAATTATACGAAGAGGAGGTAGAAAAATGTTAAGCATCATATGACATGAAAAAGTTCCTACCCGCGTCAGTTTTGTTACTTTATTTGCAATTATGTATTTATTTAGAGACAGTAATACAATTAAATCGAGAACGTATAGTCAGAGCATTATATTTGTAAATATTTTACACAAAATATCCCAAATATGGCCATTGATTTGACGAAAACAACTCTATCATATTGATATTTTTATGTTAAATATATAAGTAAATATATATTGTATTTAAAAAGCTATAAAAACTACTTCCAAGCAATATATTGATTATGGAAACTTTACTTTAATTATTTTTTTGTAAACCTAGGGACCTTAAGTTATTCGATCACTGTTCACACCAACAATTTTGTTCTGAGTAGAGAGTCTTGGGTTGACGCAAAGTAATCACAACTACAAATCCAGACTTAAATTGCAACGGAAGTCAAAATCACAAAATATTAGGCTTTCGACATGGGGGCAAAAAGAGCTAATATATGTTTGTATGCGCAATTAATATTTAATATTAATAAATAATTGAATGAGATGTAAGACTTTCGCGAGTATTCATTTAAATAAAACTAATATTTTTCGGATTATACTACGCGTATTTTATCACGGGCAGACGAGATTTGACATTCACATGTGACATTCACATCTTGTCTGCTCGTGATCACGGTGGCTGCAAAGTAACCGAAACGTCGGGAGTACGTATTTTTTTTAATAACAAAATCCGCGTAGTATAATTCGTAAAATATTAGTTTTATTAAAAAAAAAAATATTTTATTTCTTGTAAATATAATTACATTTTCTTAAACTGTCAACAGAAAAATGTTAAGAGGGAAATAAATAGGTGGGTGCGAAATCAAACATCCTTTCAATTCTTTTCTTAGAAATAAATAAAATTATTTTCAAGTAAGAAATCTTTTTCATATTATAAATATATAATTTAATTTATTTATATATTTCATATATTAAGTTGAAATTATAATTAATTATAATAAATTTCATTATTTTTCAGTTTTGTGAGTAAAAACTTGTAATTATTTAAATTCATATTTTTAACGTGGGAGGAGCACACTTGATGACTTTGAATGTATGTATTTTCTATTTTCTGACGGCTTTTAATCCCATTCCTTCCATTTTTTCACTGCACAATGATCCCTTGATACTGCATGATTATCATTCCATCTTTAACACGAAAGACGAAACCTCTCAGCATTCAATGGATTCACCGTGCGGCTGCCGGGTCCATCGCGTTGCAGGGAGAGGAGCTTCGACAGTGCCTGAGACTTGCAACTCAGGTGTAGGTTTAAGGGGCCCCTATCTTACGCGCTTTAAACACTCACCTCCACTGTCCAAGCTCCTCTCTCTACCGAACCAAATTTGAAAAGACCTTCTAGGGCCGCCTTCGAAGTACGTCCCAAGAATGAATTGATGTGAGCTCTGAACATTTAACGATTTTCTTTTGTAAAATTTCTGTGTGCATAAAAGTCGAGCCAGACACTGCTTCCGTTTAAGTACTATTAGATCGTCATCAGATTTTTTATACTGAATAAACCATTTATGTTCGCAACTAAACGTAACAAAACAAAAAATATGTATTTAGGTACTTCTTATTTGTAATGCATATATATATATATATTTTAATCTATAAATATACTGTATTTGAGATTTAATTATTATTTAATTAATTATTTCAAAAAAAATTTAAGAATCATTAAAGTCTTATGGATTGTTTTTTATGCAAATCTTTATAAAAATTTTGGTTCTAAATGGGCACTAACACATTTTTGTCACTTTTTGTTGGAGTAAAATCAGGGTTACCGGTTTTTTTGATTTCAATTTAAATAGTTTTATATTTTATAACCTATGCATTCTTTATACAGATATAACAATAGTTTTTTTTTTCAAGATATTTATTTAAAATTATTATTTTATTCATCTGAATGAAATGTAATGAGAAAGTTTTCATGAAACCTTCAGTAATTTTGTTGTGCGCTGGTTGTTGGATGTTGTTAGGAAGGAATTTCGGTCCACTCTTTTGAGGGATTAGGGTTGTCACGAACGTATATGAAACATTGACCAGAGCGAGCTGTAATCATGCGAAACGATGCGACATACTGTTTCGTTTGATTTGTCAAATCAAATATTATATTATTTGAATAAGTATCGATACAATTTTGATAACTCTCGTTAAAATCTTTTCAGTGTTAATGTTTTGTAATCAAAAGCATGTGAAGTTATTCTACGTTTATATAAAAAAAAAATTGAATACGAATTTTAAATACGTACGCAAACATACCGGTTCATCCAATTACTTTGAGAGTGCGGCATTTTTGTCGACTCTTGAATAAAAATACAGATATAAATTATTTTGTTTAATGCTATAATTTTAACGTAGGAAACCGATTTCGTGTTATTGTAAAATTGGTGTAAATTCATATCGCATATCCAGCGTGGATTCGTTTGCCTTAAGATACATCGATTTAGATTAAATATTTTAAGGTTTTAATTATAAATATTTTTTTAGCAAACCTTTATTTTAAATTTCATTCTTAAGAAATGTGGGTAAAATATGTTCGCGTCTTAAGCAAAAAGGCGTTTGAGCTAGGCTCTTTGATTTTAATGGTGGGTCTAACAACCGGCCTACTTTTCCGGTGACGCTGTCAAAGTCGCGGGTCTTGTAGTATTAATTGTCAATACAAAAAAATATATATTTTTCAATAATATTATATACGTTTTTTTCACAGTACATTGAAATGTCACATATATGATATTAAAATTTTCGTTATTATTAAGGCACATTTTACATTAATTATTTATCCTAAATTACAGTGGCAAGCATCAGGCATACATCGAAAATTTAATACTACGATAAAAAATAATAATATGTCAATTTAATTCTATTGCTTTGGTTGTTTTTATAGTATACAATACTGATATATTTAAATAGATGAAGACTGTTATACTACATTTACACTCTCGCCTCGTACCTCGTCCTGTGCTTCGTCTCGTATCGCAGCTCGCACCTCCGGACAAGAGTGCTACGAGGTGCGAGACAAGACGCGAGGCGAGCCGCGAGTGCTATTTACACTCTCACATTGTGCTTCAGCTCGTGCCTCGTCTCGCGACTCGTACGCGATTGCAAATCTACTATTAAATATATATTGAATACATTAAAACTCTTTATAATGTTATATTAGCAATATTATATAACAAATATATAATTTAAAACGATTTGTTTTAAGGTTATAGTATATATAAAAAAACCAAATCAAACAATACAAAGCTACTATCGACTTTATTGACACATTTACTTGTCATGACAAAAGCTTTGCTAATTTGAATAGGAAGCGTCGAAATGTAGGTTAATGACTCATTGAATAAAATATTATTTACTTTACAATTCAGGACCAACACTTGAAAATGTTAACGACGTTCCGAAAAAATTATCCCATTGAAGACTGTTTGTATTATATGAAATAACATTGTATTATTTGTTTCATTTGTAGACACAGATAAAGAAAATTTAAATCATTCTCGTTACAAAAAGTATTTATTTCAAATCTTAGACAATTTTACCGTTCATACAAGATACATATTATATTATATGTAAAATAGAGAATTTGTAATAATCTTTTAAATATTGAAAACCTTACGTGACTGCAGAAATAATGTACGAAATGTAGACGTTTTAAAAATGACAACTATTTCAAAACGTTTTATTAATGAAGTCTAGATATTGCAGCCGTATTTCTAGTAGATTGGCATCTAATCTCGCCATCTAATTGGTTACAACGGCGGCTTTGTCCGGACATTATCGTAATCAACCGGTTAACGGAGATTAACCGATATACGATTTTTTAAAGACCTCATTGAACTAGTTTCATCAGATTTATTCGTAGATATGGTAATTGGTGCTAGTAGCTTACAATTTATTATTGGTCCCAAGTTTTTAAAGTAATATTACTGAGTTATGAACGTCAGTGTCAAGAGTTAAAGGAAGTATACTGCAGTATACTTGTACATATATGTTACCTGTTGTTAAAAAAAAAACTTTATTCAGCGTTCAAAAGTCAGATGAAAAAATATAGACTCAAAGACTAGGTAAAATAATGGTAAGGAGGGTAGTATATTTTTTTCTTCTACGAAGTATTGTTTTATAAGAAATGATTGGGAAATAGAAATATGAACTTAGATTATTATTTTACAAATGTCTAAAATATGCTTAATATCATTTTTAAATATATACGTGTTTTATTAAGGAGGAATGTATTTTTTATTTCTTAGAAGATGTCTTGAATAATTGGATTTGAGTTAGTATTGTTACACACATTTTATTATTATTAGTTTTATACTCGCTATCTAAAACAAGCACCTGACTCAACTTATGTTAATGAATGTAAATCTAACTTATTCGTTAGTGATTGTTTGCCTACAAATCATTTAGCCGTAATTCCGCAGAATTTTCCCTCTGTTTTTGTTTCAACCGCCAACGCTTTTCAACCGAAATGTTAAATGTTTATTTTAAAACTGTTTTATTATAAAGACCTTAAATTATTCCATTATTAAAATTATAACTTGAAATAGAATTTGATTTGTGAAAATTTCAAAAATTTATTTATATACGATTATTGAAGATCGCAAAATAGATTTATATTTATTACGTTTTTTTTTAAATAATGATATATTGACACTAACAAATAATAAAAAAAAGTCGTGGTGGTCTGAAGTTTAAAAGGCCCGCCTCTCACACGTGAGGTTCGAAACCTGGCAAGTACAGATGTGATCTTTTCCGAGTCATATGTATATTCTAAGAGCTTTTGGACACCACTGACGGACGGTGAAGAAAAACATCTTGAGAAAACCTGGTCTTATAATTTCAAATTATAAGATTGAAATCGCCAACCCGTCTTGAGCAAGCATGGTGATTAATGCTCTAACCTTCTCCATGTGAGAAGAGGCCTTTGCTTTGCAGTGGGTTTCAATAGGCTGATGATGATGATGATGATGATGACTAACAAATAAATTGAAAATAGAAACATAAGACGTTATTTCAAATTGTATAGAGATGATTCTCTGTTAATCTTATTATAATTAAACAATATATAACGGAGCCTATAACATTAGAATGGATTTAGTGAAGCCTAAGTTACTGGAGTGCTCTGAATCGGTATTATAAATAAGGATTTTACTGGGGATTTATTATATTGTATTATTAAAAAAGAATATCTTCACACATATATATATACAGATGAAAAAAAAACATGCCATACGTCTATATTGATTTTATTAAATGTTTTGTTATAAAAAAGGTCGTCTGGGTTGAAAGTTATAAGGAAAAGTACATACTTTATTTGGTTAATGGTAGGAATAATCAGATCATAATTAAATTTAAGATTTTCGCGAGTATTAATTGAAAAAAAATATATATTTTTCAGATTTAGATGCCCGTGATCACGGTTGCTGCAAAGTAACCGAAACGTCGGGATTATGATGTTAAGAATAATTATAAAATCTTAGTAAATCCGAAAAATATTAGTTTTACTTCAATAATCAGATCAGACATACGTGCTTTAACGCAAACTTGATTGGTTTATACACGAATAATGTTTGTAGCCTATATATATCTGTTACAATACAATCTAGATAAAATCGAAGATTACATCAAAATAATATCAATATATTCGTTTGCAAAAAGATATTTAAATAAAATTCCCGATAAGAATCTTTCAGGCCCGAATTGTAGACATTTCGTTTAAAGGGAGACACTTCGACAATTAAGACACAGCTCTGCAACATGAATTAATGCGAACGTCTTTGATGGATTATAATCCATTTTGTATTCTGTTTCCGTCTATTTTCAATCTGTTTTATTTACACATAATTATTTCAAGTTTTGATTCGTACGTATTCTAGTAGGTAGGTATATCTAATGTAATATTACTTAATTTTTTATGCGTATTGCTTTCGAGATATAATGATATCTTAGATTTTCACGTGTATCTACTCATTTAAATGAAAGTAAGTTTTTTTTTTTTGATATTACGAGTTTTTTTTTTAATTATAATAAAAATCGCGTAGTATCAAAAGAACTTAGTTTAATTTGAGTAAGCTTTCAAGATATGTTCATTGAGGTTTTGTTGCACTATTTTTAAACCTCGAATTATAACTGTATCACTGACACGAATGATAGAAGCTAAACCTGATGATCGTATATTCTTGTACAGTAAGAAAAACTGAATTAGTATTAAAAATAAATATTTTGTTAACATATTGTTGTTTTGTTTCAGTAAAAAAGGCGCGCTATGTTGGTATACAAGGTGAGTTTGATGGCCCATATGTCACTTAAACAACCGTCCACCGCATTGTCATAGTAATTAAATACAGAATTTGCATTGTCTGATGAAACTAATTTGTAAAAAGAGAAAAAAGTACAAACCTAGGTCTCAGAATAACTTCAAGTGTGATCATTTGTAGAAATTAAAAAACAACTTTATGTTATTGGCATACGTTTTATTTTCCTCTAGCAACCCAATTCAACACGTACGTGACACTCAAACTACAGAATGTCAAGTCGACGACGGTGACAGTGAAGGGGCCGACTCCATGCTGGGAACAAGACTTCCTTTTGTAAGTGCTTTTATTGTTTTACTATTATATCATAGTCAAGTGAAAATTAACCTTACCGTTTTTAAAATAGGGTATACAGTTTGTGCATTGAAAAATTTAGGTACCGTGTATAAAACTGCACATTAAAGATTGAAATCATATAACCTATGTATGTGTTAAAAACCATAGTCAGACAAGAAATTCACGGATAGGTACTAATAAAGATGTCAACATCTTGGATTTTAGATTTAAACCTAGAATGGAATAAAACTCAGTTGTGTCGTTTCTACCTATCTTCTGACTAATTATTTTCTATAATCCTATTCCTATTTGCTTAATTTTTTTTAATCCTTACAATCCTTAGCGTGGCGTATAGTAACTCATAATGTATTTAGGAGCGACGGTGGTAAAACATTACTTTTCTGTGCTCCATTCTCTTTTTGTCGTTTTATAACATGGAAAGGGCAACAAAACTGTAAGATGAATGATACATATTTGGACAGAATTTATATAGACACAAAAGGTTGAAATTAGGAAGCCTAGTTTGACAATTATTTAACAGAAATAATAGTGTTTTACCCGCTGTGTAAGTTTTCATTAAAACTCAATAAGAGCAGTTAGCTATTTTATTAGAAAATGAGTATTAGATTTGGAAGGAGAAGTAGTGTCAATGACTTTATGTGAAATAGTTCCTAATCCATTATGTCTTTGGGGACTGCAATAATTGGCAAGTTAAGTTTGAAATCTTCTTTGAGCCTATGAAGGCTTCTTTATTTTTTTAAATTCTATGTTATAATGTAGCTCACAAATTAAAAGAATTGTTTTAGGATACTAAAATGTATTTAAAAAAATATTATGGACTTATTATTAATAATAATTTTATTTATAATTCTACTATAATTAAAATGGTTCAGTTTCTAATATTTCAAAAGGTTATTAAAATATACAAGGAAACTCAGTTTAAACCAACGATTTTAAATGAAAATATTTTTAAAGCGTTAACCGTAACTATTGATACAATTGTATAAAATGTTCTACAAGAACTAAAATTTGTTAATGTAATATTACCAAAATAAAAAATAAAAAAACATTATTTTACAACACCCTTTAAGACTTTAGTGAACATTATTGAAGTCATTTAAATGAAACTAATATTTTTCGGATATACTACGCGGATTTTATTATTTAAAAAAACGACATAATCCCGACGTTTCGGTTACTTTTCAGCAACCGTGATCACGGTATAAAACTGTACGATTAAAACTCGCGAAAATATTAGATCTCATTATTATTGAAGTCTTTGTGGATGTTCAATGAGCAAGGACATTCAAAAATTCAAATTCAATGGTAATATATTAACAAAGATTGGATTAAATTTCGAGTATCTTCGTCTTTACAAATATTTTGTGGAGGTAGGAGACGCAAATGGGTCCTCCCTAACATGTGATAATAATAATATAACAGAAATAAATAGCTGATTCATCGGTACAATGTAAAAAAAAACTTGAAAACAACAAAAACAGTTTGATTTGAAAATAAACAAAGCGTAAGGGCAAAAAATAATGGATATATTTTTTTATTTTCATAGGAATCTAGGATCGCTGGATGAAAGGTTGTCATCCTCGTATCATTTTAAGTAATATTTTTTCTGGATTCACCTAAACGCCCACGAGATGAGGGCAAGATGAATGAAGCATGGGCTTTGAACGTAATATTTATGAAGCGTCAAACGTGCCCGAAGACCGTTGTAATATAGATTTTATAGTGAAGAGCATAGATTTAACAATATCTCTTTCTGATACTGTTGCCTGAGATTTTAAGTGCTATATTGATTACTAGATTTTACCGTTGACTTCAGAATCGGGCTCGGAGATTTTTTTTTAAGTGCGTTAAAATAATAGATATGATTTCTAACCGTCAGCGACATCTAAAGGCTGTGTCTTGTAGTTTTATGTTACGTGACTTCATCTACAACGTAAATGTTATGCCTTGATCCTGCAGTAACTACACGGAATTTCAAGATAAATTATTGCTTATATCTCATGTACTATTAACCTATACATTACTGTAAAGGTTCTTCAAAATCCGTTTGTTTTTGAGTGAAAGGGCGGCAAATATCTATACACTCATATTAACTTATCATATTCACTCATTTCACTTACATAATGCATTGTTTTTGTTAGTAATGTAATAAATAAAATACTTCTACAATAATATATCTTAAAGACACTTACATTTAATATCAGTACGTTACCAGCTTTCCTTTAGACGTAAAGTTTAGCAATTCGTTATTTTTTTAATATACTTTTTATTCCTGGTTAAAGTTTACAATGACGGTATATTAGAAAGGTTTTTCCAGTTTTGACCCATATAAATTGAAATGAGACCTCAATGAATAGAAAGTAGAACTCTTCGAGGGATAAAAATGCATATTATTGCATTCGTTTTGTCATGTGAAAGCTCTATGACTTAAATGATAGAATAAAATTATATGCTGTGTTTCAAATTAATAGCTGTTGGCTTCAATGCAAAATGTTGAGATTTTATCTAAAAAAATGTATATATTTTTTGTATAAATACTAAAATCAACGCAATCGTTGATCCATAATCAAAGGAAATTAAACAAAGGGAATTATCGTGAATTTATTGATTGCGGAGTTACGAAACGAAAGCATAAAGTTTCTAATTAACTCAGAGTTGTTATATGTACTATTAATACATTTGCAAACGATATATATATACATATATACGGATTAATAGTTATATTACTAAGAAAGGGTGAAATAATCACTCAACAACTAAAAAATTATAAGTTTCGTAAGGATTTGTGTGGATTCCATTTTTTTTAACAATCCTGCCACTGAGGAACATAATTCGGTAATTGGTTAAAATTCACTGGAAAACTTTAACTCGAGATTGTTATTTTGGGTTTTTCCACCGCCTATTTGAAGTGTATTGAAATTTAAATACTCACCACTGAATAAAAACCGTTATTGTTTAAACTTGGCAGGTAAAAATTAGATGTTAGGGGCAATTCTTTTAAATTTTATTTATATCTCACTTCGCAGATATAGTGTCAGATTGATAAGTCTCGTAAGTGGTTAAATCCGAATCCATCAGTGAATACTATCTTTATTTCTTTACGTTTGTCCCAAGAATATATAAAATTGTATCTATCTCCTCTGTGTTGAGTTTAAAATATACTGCAGAAAAAAAAATGCTTTGTTAGGTAACAAAACAAAGTATATGAAACATATTTTAAATGAGATATTCAATTTCAGAGATTTACGGGTGGAATAGAAGCTTTTTATTCAAAGATCTTTAAAACTCCATTGCAAAATTTTATCCGAAATACTTGAACATTTTGAACGTAACCAAAATACACACACGCGCTCACACAAACACACACACACACGCACGCATGCACGCACTCATATACAAAAAAATATAAACGCTAATAATAATATCAGTAGAATATTTAAAGAAAATATATTTTTATCGAAAACATGCAATATACATCTGAACTACGAAACAATTTAATGCTGTCACAAAGTACCCAATAAATGTTTATTTTAAATGACTCTTTCTGTATTGTAGTTTTATTGTTCGGAATAGATTGGAGTGCAATAAAATTGATTTAATAACGTATTCCCCATTATCTGGTATTGATCCATGTTTTATCATTTGCAAGTTATTAGCCGATAAGTGCATTCCTTATCACATGTCCATGTGAAGTCTGGATGACAGATTCTATAAAAATATAGTTATGATAACAAAATATAAAGCGAAAAGTTATTTCAATAATATATATTTATATATAAATTGGTTGTCTGTTTTTCTGAACAAATAGGAATCCATAAATAATTTCTAATGATATCAAACAAAACAGAAGCCTGCTTGTTAAGAACCCTTAAAATAGAACGTTCATTATTTATGAAGAATTAACTATACACATACTATAGCATTATTAAAAGGCAATGTCGATTTTTGTTTTGTAAAATTTTATTGTAAATCCAAAATATGGTGCTGTCAGCTGTGAGATAATTTGATAAAAAAAATATATAAGTACATTTCCACTTTCAAAAGCTAGGCTTTCATATGTGATAGTCGATAAAAAGACAATGTTAGGGAAGTACTTTCATATTTCAAATTGGAGTCGCAAAGCCATACAAACCCTTAAAGTTGAATGACATCAACTTTAAGGGTTTGTATGGATCTAAGCCCCATACAAAAAAGAGGTAAAACCAAGTTGTTTATGCCTGTTTCATTAATAACATATAAAAGCTCGCGCAATTTACAGACGGTTCTTATACAAAAATAGTATTAAACACGTTTTTATTACATTTTATATGAACACGTAATCGTAAAAATTACAATAATGGTCGTAGGGCAATGTTTTGTGGTTCAAACTTTGATTGCTGTTATAAGTTAATATGCAATATAAACCTTCGTATACAGTGGTTAATTATTCTAACGCTTATTACGCCTTCTACTTCATTACCAAGAAGTCGTATTTTAAATGGAATAGTTATAGAGTGATTTGAGGGATTTGAGGGATTTGATAGATCGATTACCAACGCAGAGAGCTTATTGATGGCTTCTGCGGATAATTATTTGACTATAAAACTTTGGTGATTTTTTTTCGGTTATACAAAAGTTATGCGTATCCTCTGTAGCTATGAAAAAGTTTGAGATATTAGAAAGTATGTAAGATGAATTGAGTGTTCTTGTTTTATAACTTTGATATAATTTTAACGCATTGGTGTTTGAAATATTTTTTTAATACATTTAGGTACTTAGATAGCTAGAATGTAAAAAATTACATTGGCATAATTCTTTTCATTACCCTATAGTCTACTTGCTTAA
Source organism: Danaus plexippus (assembly GCF_018135715.1). NCBI lineage: Eukaryota > Metazoa > Arthropoda > Insecta > Lepidoptera > Nymphalidae > Danaus > Danaus plexippus. The sequence goes on from NC_083549.1 coordinate 5,859,337, forward strand.
TATACGAAAGTAAAATTTAAACAATGGACTGGTATTAATTAAGAATAAATGATTAAACTAAACAAATGATTTTATTCAAAAGATTTATTAGATTAGACTTAATTATGTTTCAGTGGACACATAGTTGGTTTTAAATTGACACTACATTTGCACTTTACGATTAAATCTGGCATCTGGATGGCTATTTTTATCACATATTTGTGTGTGTTGTGTTGTGTGTGTGTGTGTGTGTGTGTGTGTGTGTGTGTGTGTGTGTGTTTCTTTATTTTTTGAGCCCTAAGTAAATAAGAATTAATTTTTCATTGAAAGAAATATAAATAAGACATCCGTATCTACGTACACATGCGTTTACAAGTCTTGCATCAAGGATTTAATGTTTATATTAAAAGAATAAACTGTTTTGTATTGTATTCTTATATGAAATTTAACTTTCAAATTGATCGTGTCGTAATCGCGTCTTATAAAAGTCTATGTAAAGAATAAAATTTGATACTGAATGGACGTAATTCAGAGGAGACAATGGCTGGTAAACGCCGAATAAAAGAGTTATAACACTTTTACCATTAAAACTACTACTACTACTAATTACTATTATTTATCTGTATTAAGAGCTGAATAATATGTTTTGCGAAATAATTAATAATAAACAAAATATACTAAATATATAAGATATATAATGTATGTAGCAGATGCATGGCATATATCGAGGTTTGTAAAATATCGATGGAAGGAATCTAAATTGAATCGTGTTTGGGAGCGCGCCTGTCTATCAGATGTTTATTGGCATTCACGGCGTTTAAAACATTTACAGAGCGTATCACGTATAGGTTGAACTGAAATAAATCACAGTCAATAAAAAAAGTGCTAAAGAATTAAGAAAAATCACCCTTATTTGTTACTACTATGTTATTTGTTGGCTAATATTTAACAAGACGAAAAAAGAAGATTATTATAAGAATACGTTGAGACAAAACAGGAATCATTTATATAATATAAAGCTCATATTACACAGAAGCCTTCTTAAAGGAGCTTTTCATTATTTCTTATTTCTATTTTTAAGAAAATTCATTATATCTATTCTTTGAAGATTAATTTACTCAGAAGCTAAACAAATATTGAAACACAAAAATTGTTATTAATATTCTTTTTTACGTCGCTTTTCTTAACTCGTGTGATGATATTTTTATTATTCCTTTTAACATTATTAAAGTTTTTAGAAAAATACGTTTTTCATTACAAATTCTTAAAAGGGAAAGGATTTTTTTTGATTGTTGAAAATACAAAAGCGTTGATTTATATTGTATATACATTCTATTAATTTTATAAATGTGAAAATATGTTTATTCGTGATTGTTAAATGACGTCGATGAGTTACGATGACAATTTATTTCATCATTCATCGGTAAATTGGTCAATAGCAGGGTTGACGTAAGCGTTTGAGCTTTTATATAGAAGCTATCTATAAAACCCTTGTCTACGGCTTTGTTCATTTAAAAGGTTCCTTATTCCATTTTTATATAGAGTTTTCATCTTTATTTCTTATATATGTATTTATAATGATTCAGAATTAATGATATAGATTTTAATAAAATTTTTAGAGGGATTTTAAAAATTACGTTGACAAAAATTTGCATTCCGATATTATTGACGTAAATACGGAAGACACATACTTTAAGAAGTTGTAATCAAGAAATAACTAAAACGGAAAATCATAATTAATCTTTTATTACCGACAGACATAATATATACATACATATATATATATTCCTATTTATGTGGTTATAAGATGATCTCATAAACCTCATTGCGTTATTTAATGAAGATAGTAAAAAGAGGGATATAAGGAACTACTATCCAGAAGTTGTCCCGATTAGAAAATGGCTGAAACATAAAATAGTTAATTTAATTTTTATGTCTTGAGATCTAATGAAATTTATTTTCTTCAAGTGAAGCCTGAAAAAAAATATTGTTTCTTTCTCTGTATATTGTTGATTGTTATAACATCGAATACTGTATTTTCTATATAAGTTTTCTCCGTTATACTTTTCGTAATTTTTACAAGTATTATAATTAAACAACCAGTATCTGATACTATTTGATAATTTTTGAAAAAAATAACTTAAAGCAAAATGTATATATTTATACGATTATGATAACTGAATTGGATAAATTAGTTTATTGCCTTAAAAACTGAGAGATTTTAACAAATGATTATGAGAGGGCAAATTTTTCCCAAACGGAAAAACTAGGTTTGTGAAGATAATTAAAAATGATATTTATTGTACGCATCTGAAATAGTTATGAATGAATATTATGATAAAAAAGTAACATTAGAATATATTTTGATATTAAAAAATATAAACCTATAGTAATAAAGATGGAATTTTTTTATTCGACGAATAATATTTTAGGAGACGCTTGATTTTACTTTTCAGCTCTTGTTGTAATTTCAAAGGTCTAGTTTTGCATATAATTGGATTTAAATAGTGTATTTCATTTACTGTTTTATATTTTACGTTCCGAAGTTTTTTTTTTAATATTTTTCGTAATTTTTCGTACCTTTATTGGTTTTTGAGCAATTACCTTTGAAAGAATAATATCAAAATTCATGTAGAGCTCCTCATCATTATTTTATATTAAACAAGTTCTTACGTCTTTCTTTACTTGATTGAAGTTATCTATAGTGTAATGGTTTTAATTCATTAATATTTTGGATCAAAGCCTTTAATTTTTCCAGCAACTATGCTGGAAATTTTGGTATCTAATTTATTTTAGGTACTAACCTAAAATAAATTAGATACCAAAATACTTTAAGGACTATTATAAATACATACCTTTATATATAATATATTTATACTAACCATTAATTCCTTTTACTGAGTACACTGTCTAATTGGTAATTGTTCTGACACATAAAAAATTATATATAATGATGACATTGATTTTATATATATTTATTGTAATTTTTTATATCGTATTTATATGTAGGAGGCGAGTGCATCTTGTTAAAACTTAGCCGGTTTTAATGATATTTCCGCCCTCGGGAGACTTAGCACGATGAGTGAATCGATAAACAATATTACAAGAGGATACACACTAACATTTTTGAATAAGGAACATCGTTATAGAATTATTTTATTGTTTTTTTTTTTAAATATGAAATGATAACTATTGGAATCACAAGCAAAATCTCATTTCAATAGTTAATTTATCTAGAATATTTTTTTATTATTTATATTTTTTATAAGATAGATATTAATTTGGTTATTTTTTTGTTACACCTTAAAAATTTTTTTTCACTTTAAATTTTATTCAGTAATTTCTTTTAGAATTTCAATGACGTACAAGTATTTGTTGTAAAACATAAGAATTTGGATTATAAACTAAAAAACTTGTTAATCTTTATATAATGATTGTAATATAAATATAATATTTTTCAATTAATTAATTTATTAAACTCATTTCTATTGTTCTCCTTTACAGAAACTTATTTTTTATATAATTAATTAATTACAATATGTTGATTTAATGATTTACAAAATTTTTCACTACTAATAATATTTAAAACAGAAAAAAATTATTTGTACGTATTGATTTGTTCTTCATTAATTAACAGTTGCAGTCGTGTGAAGTGATTAAATAAAATAACAAAGTAGAAACAAAGTGGATATTATTTTATTTGTTCAAAGGTTAACTAAAAACAGAACCAATATTATTGTGTGTTAAAATTACTGTTACTTGATTATTTATAAACTATGATTTTAATGTTTTTCTTCTTAGTAGCGTGATATAGATCTGTTTTATGAGTAATTGAGTTATTATTGTTAGATACTTAGTCATCTCTTTATAAAATATAACATTTTAAATAAACACATATATATGTATTTGTATTTGCGGAAAAATACTTCCCACACAACTATCGTGATATAAAAAGCTTGGTGGAAAATATCGTACGCTTTGTCGCGAACAAAAGTTTTGATATGAACAAAACTGGGCTATATGAAATATGGCGTAATATCCAAAATGTAATATCTGTGAATGTCGGTTATTATATGAATTGCTCCTCATGTTAAATATTACGGGAAATGTAATAAAATTGCATTTTCCATATGAACACGCTAGTTCTGAATGTATTTCTTGCGTAATAGTGAAAAAATACATTTTTATATTGCAACACTGTTGCTCATTAAGCGTCTCTGGCACGGTGAAGTTCAAGGTTTTTTAAAGATATTTTATTCCCTGCCTCTGCTTTGATCTATCTCCGTAATGGAGAAGTTATATTAAAAATAAAATAAGGAATTATATGCATATGTGTCAACAAAAGAAACATATTCGAAAGGAATAAATCGAACAAATTTCTAAACGGAATTATTAATATAAATCAAATATTCATTTAGACATGATTATTCTTAACAAACATTTATATAAATAAATGATTAGAATGATAGACGAACAGAAATATATAATAGGTAAATTTTGAGAAATACTATATATTCAAAATGTCTGATATATTTTAATATATAAAATAAATCTTTGCAAATACCTTACAAAAGCTATTGGATTTTTTTAAATTAATTTAGTACAGCATTTTAATATTGCATGTTAAATAGCAGTTATTCAGTTTAAAGGCCTTAAATGAACTGAGTCCAAATGAATAAATAATTATGGTTCGAAGTGTGGTTAAAGAAAGTTCCGCGAAGAACACTTGGCTATTTCACTCCGAGCTTCTGATATTCCATTAAGGAAATCGTAACAAAACTTGGTGTTGGCTAAGTGCTAGAAGTTTCTAATGCTTCACTACCAACACTTATCCAAGATATTTCTTAATTGATGTCTCGATACAAAAAAATAACGTTTTCTAAGCATTTTTCAATGACCCGATATTGTAACGAGTCACTAAAAACACTTTTAAAAACCGAATAACTATGTAAACTGATTATTTTGCATGGTTATTGTAAAATAAGCATAAAATCAATAGTTTAAATCAATCCTTACATATTTCGTCTATATCAGGGCTTCTTAAACTTTTGTCATTCACGACCCATTTATGATTGCGAGTTTCTTGACGAGCCCGTACAAATATAAAAGATAAATAAATTAATATTTTTTGATGATTTATTAATAGGTAACAATATACATATATATATGAAAATATATAGTTTTAGAATTCGTTTTGAAACACAATCAAAAATTACAAATCTAAAATTAAATATCGCACAAAAATTATAATATTTTATTTATTATAATTTCAAAAATAAAAGTGGATTCTGACCGTCTTAATTCGCTAAAATATATTGAAGCAGTCGCGTGGTGAGTATAAATTAAAATTTAAGTAAAAAGTTTAATGAGATGGGTGTGCTTTTTTTATTTGCATAACAGATCAAATCTTGGTGGAATGTTTGAAACTGCTGGAAATAACTGGACCTCTTGAACATTTTTTAGCGCTGAACGATATTGCGATTTAATATGTTTTAAAGCTGAGAAAGTAATTTCACACAAATATGTGGTGTTGAATGGCAGAAGTACATTTAACGCCATATCAGCGATTGCGGGAAATTCAGTTCTAGCTCTGATCCAGAATTCAGTCAAGGGCTTTTTTTGAAATTGTAGTTTTAAGTTTGAGTCACTCGAAAGCTCAGAAAATTCCTCTTGAGCTTTAAGTAGCAGGTGATCAATCTCACTTAAGCCAATCCTAAAAGGCTTTTGATTCCAAACAATTTTTGAAAATCAATATTTAATATAAAATATGTAGGGAACTGTATTTCTAGCGCCTTTAAGTGATATACAGTAATTTTTACAATAAAAGTTTTACAATGAATTTTCTCGATTATAAAATTGTCGACACTAGAAAACATTTCAAAAGATTTTTTTTCGATCCTACTTCTCCAAATGTTGATCTTTTTAATAACCTTTTATTTTATCATTTGAAGTAAATATATCGCAATGTTTTCCCTTGAAGAGACAAGTTGAGATCATTTAACTTCGCAAAAATATCTGACAAATAACACAGCTTGGACAGCCATAAGTCATTTTGAAAAAAAAACAGCAGGTTTACATTTTCGTTCGGTTAAAAATATTTCGATCTCGTCCTTTAAAAACGATAATCTTCTTAAACTTTGACCTCTTGACAACCATCTCACTTTTGCATGTAATAACTAACAAAGTAGTATAGTTGGAATCCGTATCCTTACAGAGATTTGAAAATAAGCGGCTGTTAGGGCCATGGGTCTTAACAAAATTTATGATCTTAACATCATCCTGAAACACATCGTTCAATTCTGGTGCTAATTTTTTTTCTGCAAGAGCCTCTCGGTGAATAAGCCAGTCAGTAAACATTATATGATCATAATGAGTTGCTTTAAAAAATGTTTTAAAACCAATATTTTTGCACGTCATCGCTCTTGCACCATCTGTGCATATTCCCCAGCAAGTCAACGTGAACAAGCACTGATATTTAGAGGTGGCGGTCAGAGTGGGAATTCAGTGGCGCGCGGTTTATTCAACATGTAAGTTTCCGACAAACGCACTAACAAAGTATAGCCACAGTATAATAATACCGATCATAGATCGTTTACTGCTGTCGGTGGAGATAGCTCAAAACCTTCAACAAATACGCGAGTCTAGACGCTGCAAGTCCACTGTATTCCGCCAACTCTAGTGATGTTATAAACTGTATATATAAATATTTGTCATTAAAATATCTAGACCCCAGTATTTTCCTACACGACCCCATAAAGACGAATGAAAGAGTATTAAAATTAAGATAATTACTCATTTTTATTTACATCTCATTTGGAAGCTTCCATCATTTCCAAATCATTATGTATATAAAATAAGAAATGCTAAGACGAAACGAAACGAAACTTCTCATCATTCGGTGCGGGTGGCGGGTCCATCGCGTTGCAAGAAGATGAGCATTTACAGTGCTTGAGACTTGCGAACCAGGTTGAAGCCTAAGGGGCCCCTAACGCGCGTTAAACGCTCACGTCCACCATCCAAACTCCTCTCTCTGTCTAACCAAATTTGAAACTTTTAGGTGGGAATAAAATATAGAAATTTCGTGATATAGAAGAGAGTCGCTTAAATAAAATAAAATATATCATTTATTTGATATTTGAGATATTGTCAAGTAATGGATATAAATATTAAAATTAATGAGAGACTGTAAATATCATCATTACCAAATGATGAAAGTTCAGCGACTTTTCCAGTAAGACTAATCTCGTTAAAAAAATTCATTTGTGTATTATTAACGGTGAAACGAAAAAGAAAAATATCCCATGCATTCCTCAAAATGAACTTTATATTTATCAAATTAGTTTCGGGCAAAGGCTTAAATGTTAAAAATGATTTAACGTATGAGATTATTGAATTTTTTATTGGTAAACTTTGTGAGGGACCTTACAAACAATATCTTCTGTTACTTATTTTTAATTTGTAATTGGTATTTTGTGTTTAGAATAAAACCTTACAGCAGTCTAGTATATTTTTTACATGGCAGTCAATTAATTTTGTTTTATTTTCAGTGAGATCAACGATATAAATCTTGGTCTTCTAGTGGAGGTGTGGAATAAAGGCGTCATTTGGGATCGCGCTTTGGGATACCATTACCTGCCGCTAACTTCCGTCGCTTACGATGAGGTAATTAGATAATATAAGACAAAATTACCAACATTTTCTTTACTAGGCAATATTTAGCGTTTCCTTTTATGTTATTTATCTATTGCTCCTTCAGCAAGAGTGCGGCGGTAGGTGGGTGGAGTTGGAGGCGCAGCTGATGATGCGCGGCGGCGCTGTGGTCGGCACCACCGGCCCCACCGGACATGCCTTGTTACTGGACTGCCGATTCGAACCTCCGTTCGGTATGTACTTCATTCATTACCGTCCAATCTATTTTGATGAACTATGGCATGTACGAGGACAAGTTGTCCGGAATCTGTTTATATTTGTATAATGAATTTAGATATCGTGACAAATATTAGACTGATGTCCAAATATCTATACGTTATTTTTTGTTAAATAATTTTAAACTAACCTAAAAACGGTAGGTTATAGGCATTGATGTATTTAATATATAAAACAATGAATTTTTTACATGTAATATTCTGATGTGTAAAAATAGCGTATAACATTTTATAAAAGGCCTCCGTTATAAAGTAAAGGCTATTGATCCTTGTGCACTTTCTTGTTTATAACATATATGGCAAACTATAGTATTAAATACACCCAATAATATCTTAACATGTAACCAACACTTTCAACTTGGTTAGCGTAACGTGATCATCGGGTAGCTTCGAACTCAAAGTTTAACTTACTATTAATCAATATTTGAGTGAACTAAGTTTATTTTCATTCAAACTAAATTACAGACTGTTGTTGCAACACGTATTAAATTATATTAATGGTAAAACTTATTTGAATGCTCTAAATAGATTTAAGGCAAAGAATTTGTTCACAAAAAAAATTCAGGTTAAATAAATGTTGAGTAGTAAAAGCTGGTAGACAAATCCGTTGTGATAAATATTTTTAAAGGTGCCATAATTTCGTTAGTCTGAATTAATTTTCAGTTTAAAACGCTTTTAGAGCACACGTACCTCTTGACCTACCTTGGCTCGATTTCAAGCCGTACAGGCCTTCGCTGTCTTCCATTCCCTCAAGCAGTAAGCGAAGCGCCTTTTAGTGTATGAATTTGCTTCGTGACTATGAATTGTATGTGTTCTTAAATAATCTAAGAGTTAGCTTTCAACCTAAATATTTATAAGATGTGTTACATATTTATAGATTGAATATTACACAAAAGTTTTAGACCTAACAGAAATGAGGACAAAAAAATTGAAAATGTCGGAAATGTATTTAGAAAATAAAGAATAATGTATAGAAAAAGTCGTCATGAATTGTTGCTTCACTTGGCAGCAACTTCATAATTTGTTAAGATGGCGCCGCCGTCAAACCATCCTCGCCAATTTATGATGTTGTTTGGAACCGATACGCGTATTTCAATGTTGATCTGAATAAAGATTATTGAAACAAAAATTTCAAAGATTATTGTGAAGAGAATTTATTTTTAGGCTATCAAACTGATAATAAATTTGAAGGTAGCGAGAAAGATTTTTTAACCAATCAGTCCTATTTGGAAGCAATTTTGTATGTAGGTAGCTACAGTCCTGATTATGTAGACTTTCTTTATTCTTCGACAGAAATGCGAATGGAGAAAAACGGTATCGCTGACTAGATTTTATACATAGAAAATAAATACAAATTATCTTGTAATTTAATCACGCAATGCATAGTATTGTTATTTTTTCATTTAAGTTTATTTTAAATACATTTTTTTTTCAAGTGACATACAAAGATGTCATCCAAGGTCACGATCATTGAAGCATGTAATGGGGTGGGATCGTTACATTTTTGTTATTTATGTTCAAGTGGCGCCGTCTGGTCGGTTAGTCTGGTCTTTGAAGGTCGGTCTGACGGCAAGGATGCCTATCTCCACGCAGACCACTCGGCGACGACGGGAAACTGAATAGTACTATTTTTTTCCAACCAGCGACACCAAAATTATTCATTTTAAAAAGAATTCGTATTGTATAAATAAGTATTAGTGTTATTTTTTCGATATGTCGAAACTGATTATCAATAGGTTTTCCTTATTTGCAATTTTAGTTAACGCTCATACATAGAATAAAAACTTATTACCTGTTTTAAGTGATACAGTTTTCTGACGATTATTAAAAAGTTATATTTAAGTTTATTTTTAGATAATTGAAATTTAAATTATTTATTCTCCTTACATTATTTGGTGAATTTAAAGTAGTCAGATCTTTTTTAACTAGAAAATATTGTTATTAAAAGCGAAACGGCTTTTATTATCTATGTTAAATAGAGTAACATCCGTCTCTTGTCTCCGCTTCCTCCCGATACGAGGATGGAAGAACGAGGAAGCGACAAGTGTATGGGGAAATCAATTCTTATACAGTTTAAACACCTTGTATTTCATCTGTATGAAGTACATATCCCGCGATTGACATAATAGCATATTTTACTGACAAAATCTGTCATGTCTTATTAAAAATATATTAATTTATTCAATATATTTATTGAGTTTTTTCAATTAATTTGATAGAAACATTAATCAATCGGTTTTTAAGTTGTTTTATTTTGAAAGAGTTGATCATTTTAGGGTGAACTCAGATCTGAGCTTTTAACTGCAATGGCTAATTAAGATAAACTGCGAGATTACTTTATGTTAACGCTTTTACTGGGAAGTAATTCAAAGATCGAAGAGGAGATGTTTTCCAATATTACAAAGAAAGATACTTTAAACCCTATATTTTATAATCGCATAAGATCCTTTAGAGTACAATAATAACCGCGTTTGTTTACTAGTACTGTTCTCTTGTTTATAAATTTTATGTCTCTTGAATAGTAATATTAAAAAAAAATCTATGAACTATGTGTCTTTATTGAATATTGTCAGGTGATGTAAATTCTCCCGTGTTTTAATAATAATAAGACTTGACATTTCGACATGACACTCTCGTAACACCTATGCATCTATTGTAACGACGCGTTATTTATTCACAGATGCATTTCCATCTGTCGTTCTGAAGCCACACAATGGCCTACTGTAACACGTCAAAGTACTCGTATATTTGGTCTCTATACAAAGTTTCGACATTGTTTACGAATTATTACGTAACTTTTTTTTTCTACAACGGCTTTCTTTCTAACTCCGTAACGAGTGGAAATAAAAGTTGTAGGATGTTTCATTTTTTACGTTATCTTATTTATTTTCTTTTTAAATATGGAGGCAAAAATTTTTAATGATATATCTGTGTTATATTAGTGTTGAAATACGATAATTTTAAGTTTATCTTTTTAAATAAATAAAATACATTTAGTCGAATACCTAATAAATTTAGAAAATTAATATATTATAGCATTAATTGAATTGAAAACTCAACATGTTACCTAAAACGCTTTGCAGGAAATTGGATGAAGCGATCCTAATATCACGAGCGGAAACTAGTAACTAAAGTAATTTTAAAAGTCATTAAATTTAATCAAAAATGGCACAGAAAACAGCCAATAACAAAGATAGTAGTATTACAAGAAAAGGCATTTACTTTAGGATTACTAGTTTAACTTTCAACCCACGTTTGATTACTTTGTAGTGTGTTCAGCGGAAAGCAACGAGGAAAAATAATTAAATATTTTTAGAAATATAGTTATGCTTAGAATTTCAAGAATATGGTAAAATAATTCTAACAGAATCTATTTTTATCATTAAGAAACTATTTTTTTCCTTTCATTTCAGTAACAAATAATTAAGTCGTATAGTTTTACGCACAAAGTAAAAAAGACTACAAGCATCCGTACTGTACGTGTCAATTTCTGCCAGAACTCTGTTCCATTCGAAAATAGATCTAGACAAATTGAAATAGAGTCGCGTCGTTTTGCTCCGAGAGCCGTTCATAATTGGATGGTTGGATGGTTGTTTTACGATGAAATGGGGGCATCTTCCGAGCTGTCGCGATGCCACCCGTTCTAATTATACTTTTCTAAAGCCAGTTCTACTGCCTGGTCGGCCGGCGTTCTACGGCTTACAAATTTGTCGAGAGCCTATGTAAGTATCTTTGTATAATTCGGAAGGGTTCAGTGTTTTTTTATTAATATTATGCTAAAGTCAACGATATTTGTAGACGTATGTGCGTCTCTTTCTAATAGTGTATACGTTTTATGATCGATATAAAGTGCTGTTAGAGGGAGGCAGCATTAGTTTATTACGTCGTATTTTAATTTCATTATTAGTAAACATGTCATGTTTTAGAGCCAACAGTAGCGGTTTAGGCGTAAGAGTTTTTGTAGATCCGATATATGATGCCGTTGTGACAATCGCAATGAATCTGTGGATAAATAGTGTTTATGTGAATAAATTATGAGTTAATAAGAGCTAATTGGCTGTCTCTTTTATGTATGTGTATCATTCGATGACAATGGCTTTGTATGCCGACTGCTTATTTACTTGAGTGCTACATTTCGCATTACAATTCCCATACTTTTTCCTCTAGCTCCGTATAGAAAAGTTTTCTTTCAACACATTTACACATTACTCTTGAAAAGTATTGAGTAAAGATGTAGCTTTAAAACATATTTTAAGATGAAAAACGCAATATCCACTAGTTGATTAGAAAAATGTCGTTTAAGAAAATTTAATTTAAATAGCTTGAAAACGGTTCAATGTACATTTTGATATTTCATTCTACATAATACGAAGGCCACGTTGAAAGACTTTATGCCTTTCTAAATAAAAATATACATATATGCATACAGAGGTAAATGTGTTATGATGTAATTCCTTGACAGAATTGCGTGTTTTCATACCATAACAGTACTGAAAGCAATTTTTCAAATTCTAGAAATATGAACTACATGAATAAATAATTTTATATTGAGTCTTATAATTTCTAAGGGTTAAATTTTAAATGTTAAAAATAACCACAATTTACTTTCAAGTCAATAAAATCACCAAAGAAAAAAATATATACAAACGAATGATTAAGAGCTTTACTTTATTAGTATTTTAATTCATTATTAATATATAGATATCATCATCATCATCGTCGCTAGAGTCTTTGTAGACTCGTCATGGTCATCACGTATCAGTGATCCGTATACATGATGACTTTCTTGGGAAGATAGTTGCAGTGGGTTCCCCTTGCCTTCTGCACCAGCACTTTTTTTTCTTTTTGGATAATATATAGATATAATAAATATAAAAATTACTACTGTTAAGTTCACGTTTGTCCAGAGTTATCAATGAATACTTATTTCACATAACCTAAAATTCACTGTCCTTCTTTCACTTTCAATTCAATTCTTCGAAGTAGTTGTCATAGTTTGTAAAATAAGATATAATGTTCCCATTTAAAAAATAAAATTTATATGTAACGTGTGATTTGAGACACGGGCTAAAGAATTCATCGTAAGTTTTTATATTCAAATAAAATAATCTCAGTTGTATTTTGATCTTTTTTTTTATAATAATTTATTTATTGAAATAAATTTAACGCTTCAAGCATAAAAGTAACTATGAACTATGAAAGGAATTATTTCTTTATCATGTTTTGTAATGTAACATTCAGACCATCAACGTGAATATTTCGTTTCCATTATAATTATCTTTAATTTAGGAGATAATATCAATACATGCACACATATATACAAAAAAAACCTACAGATATACTTACTTGTATTATAAAACATATATGTGGAATTCTGGTTAGAAAATCAGTTCTTCATTTTGGATTCTTTACCGCCTTTAATACCTATTTCCAAAATTATACGCAACTCGTTCCTAGAAATTTTGACTTAATTTATAATAATGCTTGTAGGATTGGGAAAACCCCAGTAATAAGGATGTCTCGTTCTCGTTGTGCTCTATTGTAAAAGTTATTTGTAGATAGATTTCTTTTCAAAAATGAAGTAATCATATATTTAATAAATTTACTATATGTTGAAACTTTACTTACTGTACTTTGAAATGACACTAAATTAAATTAAAGTATCGTTATACAAATAAGATATAATAGATAGAAATAAAGTAACAGTTTTGATCGAAAAATTAAGAATAAGAATAATATAACCGTCCGTGTAAAGTTACAAGGCAAATTCACACAAACTAAGGGTAACGTCAAAAAAATATGTTTCTTAGTGATTTAGTTCTTCAAACGCCTTTTCCCTCACGCGATTGCGTTGTTTTAATTCTTTTCTATTAATATTATATTTTGTTGTTAGATTCCTTTGTGCTATTTTAAGCATTTGAATGATTACATACAATACATTTTTATGAATATTTTTGCTTTCAATATTAATATTTCTTAGAAATATCTATTTGAAAAGTGGCAGTCTTTACGGCGACAATATATTTTTAAGCTATAAAAATCTTCTTGAGGTATTGTGTCTTGAAAACTTTTCATCTATACAGAAAATCCACGACAAAGACACCTAACATATACACATGTATCTATCTATTATAAGCGATGCTATATGGGTCAGTAAACCTGACATTTAATGGGTCAAATCGTGACATAATATCATATAATATGAAATAATTATTAAATTGAATATAATTATTTTAAAATCAACTATAAAATATCCGCTTACATAAGCTCCTACCTGTTTTGGACGATTTCAAAAGTTTATTCAGTTATTAATCGTAAAAAATCCTAGGGTCCTAGTTTTCAAGAAAAAAATTTATTTAAATCAATTTCTAACAACAAAAATTTATAAATTCTGTTATTATATCAAACGGAAAGATATTTTTCTTCATTTAATTTTAATAGTACTAAACAAGAACGTTCCCGAGGATTTCTTTTTGTATTTTATTTCAATAAAATAAAAGTGGTATACACAATGATCAATAAAATCAATAATCTCACCCTTGAATTCGAAAAGTTAATAAAAATAAATGATTAATTATTGTTGATGATTAAGTAAATAAGTAAATCATGACCTAAAAAACCTTTTCTAGAGGAAATTTCATCTTTTCCTCCTGATGTTATTAAACTAAACCGTATACTCGTGGAAACAAGAGCTAATTAATACATGCCTGAACATTTCAAGTATAAAGCACGTAACCTACATTTTAAAAACGTTACTTGAAATCTCTGTAGATTTTTACGTAGTTAAATAAAAATGTTATTAATATGATGATTTTAACTGTGAAATGTAAAAATAAAGTTTTACTTCATATCAAAAATTTACGTTATATTATATTATAATTATCACAGGATCTTTTTTTATGTTCAAGGCCTATTTTCAACTTGCTATTCATCAACCATTCCCCGAGCGATTTTCTCCGTGACAAACTTATTCTGCTCCTGAATTGCATTGCCCGCAGCTAATTGCTTATAACCTATCTGTAATAAGCTTTCAGTTGATGAAGAAACAGATTAAATAACGCTAAATTAGGTCAGTTGTCTGCTAACGTTCTGATTGATATCAAGGGCCCTTTAAAAGATTGTTAGGGAAGTGATTTACTTGGTGCTGTTGTGACAATAATTTAGATTTATTCCGTAATTAAATAGATATGTTCGTTTGAATTTTATTTATATATTATCTGTATTTATATAGTTTTTAATTGTTATTATGAATAAACAAAAACGTCTTGCACTGTAATTAATTTACATAAGAAATAGTTATCAATTTTATAACAGCAAATATACTTTTTCAAACCAGCTCGCTTCATCGTCTGTTTTATTAGCAAACTATGTATTTTGATTTGAACTGAGTCTTAATATGTGGGTGCATATCTAAATTACAATCAGGTTTTAGGCGGGTGGGGAAATAAGATAAACTAATTAAATATTAAAAAATACAATGGTAAATTAACTTAAAAATTACATCAACGTAACAAAAATGAACTATGAATTTAGTAAGATAATTTCACATAACTGATAAATACTGTATGATGTATTAATAGGTATATAATTAAACGCGCTGCGTAAAATTAACTTCTATAAAATTATATTATATATCGAGAAAGATTTTATATAGCTCGACTCATATAAAAAATTTATAGGTTAAAAGAATAAATCTTACTTTCTAGTATCACATGACGTCATTACAGATGCAGAAGGTACCGGTGGAACCGACTTGCAGCGCAAGTTGGACCTGCTTAACGGCGCCCTCGACGCAGAGCGCGCGGAACAGGCGAGACGGCAGCTACAATACGTTGCGCATTGTAAGTTGCATAAAGAGGCATTGATTTACATTAAGATGCATTAAGTTGCATTATAAGATTCTACGACCACCGTACAATTCAAAATCATTGATTCAATTTATAGGGTAAAATGTAAACAAAGCTAAATTGTAATAGATTTTCTCTTGCTTAAAAAAAAATGCTTTATTTTCCAACATTTAATATAATTATTCATCACATGTCAGTATCTATATGCTGAATGTCTACCAAAATCTACAAAAAAGAAAAATAGTTCAGTAGATAATTGTTCTCATACCATAAGCTTAAAATGAACTAGAGTTTTTTCAGGCTGTACTTATTTTTAACATAAGTAATATATCTTGGAAAAATATTCCCTATTACATAAATAATAAAGTAGAAATTATTTTAACTACTTAATAGTCTTGATGGAAATATGACAACGTATAAAGAATATTACAAAATAAACTTTACGACTCGAGAGGATCCAATACCTTTTATCAAATTTCAATTTCTATATTCCGTACATTTCAGATACTTTTGACGTGAATAATAAACGAGTGGTCTGGGAAAATAAATCAGTTAAATACAATATGGAAACCTAAGTAAACCATTACTTTTATCAAGAAATATCTGAGTAAATATTATATTCCTCAAATAATGTTTCTAATAAATAAGGTCGTTGATCTTGGCTCTCTTGAAATGAAAAACGTGTAACAGTTCACTAGCGACAGAGATTTTATTAGACGCAAAGTCATCAACTATATTTGTATTGTGCCATACTGGATTTAACTATTGGCTTTCCTTGTTTATTCAAAGTCAACCATAATAATATGATCCATTTTATTATACACTAAAATGTAAACTTTTTTCTATACCAGCGTAATGGCTACCAAGATGAAAATTTTGTGTTGATCCTTTTGACAAACACGCACATACGCAAATAAACATATACTCATACAAATCTGGAAAATAGTATTAATGGGATTTCGTTCAAAAGTTATTCTGTAACAGTTGCTAAAAGGCACACTCTGGAACGAGAAATTAGTTCACACATATCTAAGAGTTAGTTCGTGTAAAGTGTAAACAATAAGTTTCTAATATTGTAAATAATTAATTCATTGTTATTTGTGGTTCATTGTAAGGTTAGGAGATTGTTTTAAATAACATAAATACATCGTGTATTTGCTGCCACATTGTAAATATTATTTAGTATTTTATCGATTTCATGAGTTCTATAGACCTCTCAGTAGCAGCTCAGCCTTTAGAGGACCTTCTTTAAAAAGCTTGTCACAATTATTGTTGCAAGTACGTTTAACCTTTTCTCATTGGGCCTTAATTCTTTGTCCTTCAAAAGGGGCGAAAATTCATTCCACTCATTTTCTCTATACATGTGACGAGAAATAAAACGTTAAGATTTTTTGGAAAAACGAATGACTGGCCATAACATAAGATAGCATTGTAGGGAATTTTAAAATTGTTGTTCTTAGATTTGGTTGAGGGAAAAACTAAAAGTATTTAGGACTTAATATTTTAATAAAACTATTATGAATATTTTTATTAAAATATAGATAATATAGTTTTTATAAAAGGAATCACGAAGAAAAAACAAAGCGAATGTTTTAATTTATTTCAGTTTAAATCTACCTATCCGATGTACGGTTATAAAGTCTACTAGTCTACTACAAGAATATGTCTATATGCTTAGTAGAAGTTACATCGTCACACGATATATCAGCCTTCCCCGTTCCTTATTCAGGGACTACATTTTTGTAGAGGTTTATGATTGAAATGCTGTAAACGCCTTGTATGTAGTGTGACAATTCAAACTTGGAGTACTAATCACATAACACGATAATATTTTTTCATCAATAAATTTATGGTCTGTATTTTGTACTTGAAATTTAATAAGTCTTTAACAAAACATTTTAAGGGAAATAAAAATGAATTCACTTATCTACCAAAGAGTGTAAAGTCGCTTAAGTAATGATTCATAGGCCATAGATGTATATCAAATTTACTTGAATCTTTGAAATTATTTCGGACATTATTATTTTGTAGCACCTTAACTTTGTTGTCTTTATTAACATATAGAATCCGGTGAATAGTGTAGAAGTTTAAAAGTAGATGATTACTTCTATGTGGGCTTCTCGTTGGTAGAGTAAAAAGCAACAAACGAAACTGTATTTCTGTGCATAAATACCTGGTTATAATATTTCTAGGAATGAAGAATTTTTATTCAAAGTATATATATTTTGCGTGATAGATAATGTTTCTTGTACTTTTATATAAATATTATTATTATCTTATTGAATAATTATGCGAAGGAATATCCTATGTTTTAATTAATATATTTTTTAATGTTTTTGTTTACAGCCGGGTATTCCGAGGACTCTGACTACACGTCTGACCTCAACTACCCCGTGGGCCAGCACGCTAATTGCAGCGCATCGCAGTTCAGGAGCGCCGCGCATCAGATGCATACGCCGCAGGTATGAATTTATAGTATATATGATAACTTACTTATTTCAAATAGATACATAAACCTACCAGGGATCACGATAAATGCAGAATTAGTAGAAACTAAACTTAGGCATAATGTAGAGTAATGAAGTCATTGTAGATCCGTAAAAGAAGTTTTATTCGATAGTCTCACTTCTTAATTACTTACTACTGGCTTTAGTAAGTCTAGCACTACTTGCCTTCATAGAACATTTTTTAGTCATTGTTAATCAGCTTAATTTATATTTAATGATTTGTTATTCCTAATTGTTTTTGTTCAATTACAGAGGTCTTTGGAGGCGTCACGAGAGAATTCATACGAGAGAGAAGAATATCATCTGCATGGAGACACCGACCCTCTCTATTATAATAGTCAACCAAGAACTAATAGGTACTATTATTATGTTACAAAAAGTCAGACAGTGCTATCAGGAAAATGTATACTTAGTGTTTAAAATATTAAGATTAACATTTTCTCTTAAAATTTAACAATAAACGTTTAAGAAATTCTACGTAAATTGTTAATAATAAATTTTGACGTTAAAAATAACTTCAGGATAGAGACGTGGTCGCAACTTCATGCACAGGCGAGCGTAGAGTCAGCTGTGTCATGGAGAACAGCAACAGACTGGCAGTCGGGAGGTACGTATAATTTTAATAATTTTTTTATTTAAAAAAATATTTTTAATTTTTTCATTATAGTGGTTGCATAGTAATATTAAACAGCCTTTTTTTATTATGTGTCTTTAATAAAAGACACTAACATGGTTGTGAAATAATTAAGAAACAAGGTGTAATAAAAGCTGCTGTTTGTGGATTTTTTAAAATATTTTCTAGCTTAATTTGCATAAGTGTTAGGAAAATTAGTAAATTATTTAGAAACAAAATATACCTTTCATATATGTCACCATCAAAGCTCTACAATCTTTTTTTAAGTACACATTCTTCGTTTGGCTTTGAATTCAATTAATAAATCTACGTAGGAGAAGTTGGGGCGAAAAACTAGTATATCATATAAAGGAACAGTCATTAATTAACATACATCAAATACGCACTGTATAACTTACACAAATTCTGTTGTCAGTGCCATAATACCAATATTATTACACTATTTTTATTATCATATTCAATCTTTTTAATGGAACTTGTTGTACTAGTTAAGTATCTTTAATGTAAAAGTTATATTTGAGTTGTTCATTGAAATTATAAAGTCTACATTTTCATCACTATTCCTTAATTAAACTAGTATGGTTAAAGGGAAATTTCTAAGTAAGGTTTACGTTTTTTTTTTTTACTTTGTAAAGAGTTACTGAACAAGACATTTTTACTGCAGATTTAAATTTGGAACAATTTATTTATTTCCATTTTTTTTCCAGAGGAACAGCGAAGGCCTAGCCTCGAGCGTCAAAACACGTTATACGATGATAGTATAGGATACGGGTATGACCCATATACCACTAGCACGCACATTAGGTAAGATTTATACATTTTATATTGTATAAACATTGTTTTTAATTATTAATAATTCTAATTATAAAGGTTTTTAGTTAAGTTTTTTGGGAGGTTTTGTCATGAATGCTACTTATTTATCGGGTGGGTTAGTCCTTTTCTCTGACTATGGTTGTAAACATTTTTAGTGAGATTGAGTTTTTTATTGGAGTGACCGAAAAAAGGTTTTTATCAGGTTTAAGAGATGTAGGACTAAAACCTAGAAGTGTTGAAGTAGATTTTTAACAAAAAAAAAATTAATTCTGTACTATTATTATTACCCATAGCATAGGATTTAATTCTGCTTGAATTAATTTGAAATAATAATAAATTTTCATTTGAAACACAGGGACCATTCACATTTATCACATCAAACCAGCTACGAGGAGTATTATGACTCCAGCAGCTACCAGTATCCATACGATGCTTACGGACGGTACTTCTTCGAAGAGTCTCTAGGCCTAACTCCGACGGAATATGAAAACATCGTCAATAAACGACGTTCTTCTGTCGTCCAACTGCCGCAAATGCCGCCCAAACAGGTGTAACCAATGATTCAAGGAAACTTTGCTTCTTTTTGTATTAACTTTAGTATTAACCTGGTTGGAATTGTTTCATTCCTTACATAAAGAAGTCTATGAAAATTACATATTATGTATGTGTGTGTACAAATTCATTTAGATTTCACTTGATTATTGACTCTATAATGGCCTTTAGGGCTTTCAAATTATAAGAGGTCACATACAATCTTCTACTGCATCAAATGTAGCTGTATATGTGTAACAAATCTTCATAATTTAGAATTTTTTATTAACGATATATTGACATTTACATTATATATTGAAATCCAAAGATAACTTTTCCTTTCTCCATCACGTTACAGCTGCCACCCTCGTCTAGATATTCTGACTACAATGAAATGGCTCCGTACAGACCACGGCCGCGACGTACCACAGCTAGTCTTCCAGGTGAAGGATAAAACAAAATTATTATAAGAGCTCCGAAATTAGAATTACTTTATTCATTTTTGTTATTAAAGGTAATCAATTACCTCATATGAGACATATCTCGCTGTAGATTAGAAATGTATATGAAGTTCAATATTTTCGGTAATGCAAGATGAGCAATAGATAATAATCATTCAAAAAATAATCGTTATATATCTCAGAAATTGTTATAAGATTATTTAATTATATTATTCATGATATTTATTTCCATAAAAAATATTGGTTCTGAGATACACAAAAAATTTTTTTTGGACGCTTTGATCTCGTCTGCCAGTAATCAATATTGCCATAAAGTAATTAGAACCTCGAGTAAATAATAAATTAATCAAGGAAAATGTAAACAACGCAGTTTTTTTCGTTTTTTGTTCATAATAGCAACACCTTCATCAACTCCGAAGCGCGGTCGGGCATTGCCGGTGCCTCCCGGCAGCGAGTCTGGGTGGGGGCGCAGGGGTCGTCGTCTGCCTCAACCCCCCGCCATTAAGGCAGCCTCCCGACTCGTCACCGCTCACACTAAGACTGCGCACACCCATGTGCCTTACACTACCGGTAATTTACATACGTTCACGTTTAGTTTAAGGTTGCAGATTAGGATATGTTCGTTATTTCCGGCTAACATATTTATTGAAGCGTAGATAAAAAGATTCCAATAATTCACTCTCCAGTTCGCCATGGTCATGAAGCTCGACGGTCATAGCTGACTTGTGCGAACTTTGACGTGAACTTTCTTACTTTACAAACTTGTCCAGAGCTAGCTGCGTAATTAACATTATAATGCCATCTCCGACATCTAGATATACTGTATAAATTAGGCGAATAGATGTGTCCCTTGTGAAAGTTAACTAAGAAGTAGCTATCTCGTTGTCGTGATTAAAACTTTTATAAATATACTCGAGTATTTTTTTATTGTTTATGAATTTCTTTTAGTGCTCATTTATCTTTAGAGAATGGAGCCATGTTTAAACGTAATCTTAATGATTCAAGTCACAAAGATAACCGCAATGATGGTCCTTATCATTTAGAATATATCCATATTATACATATATCTATCGTAACATAGTCAACATAATTTAGCTGCAGGTGGACGATTAGAGTCCGATTGAAATGACGCGGTATTATTTGTGGTTGTTAATTTGGTAATTAAAATATATATAGTCGAAAATATAGTCGAAAAACTTGATGATATTTATTACGTTTTCAATAAATCTGCCACAAGTGAGTTTTTTTTAACATTAAAAAAGACTCAACCAGCTTTTTGGTTTTGACAAAGTTAGTTATTAAGAACTTAGATCATTTTATGTTTGAATTCAAATTTTGAAAGCTCTGGCTTTGTCAGGGAATTGATCTTATCTTTTAAATGTTGTTTGATATCTGTGCAGAGCCCGAAAGAGCTGTTCCAGATGTTAGTTATGGTTACGACAATTACAAGGTTCAACCACAGCATCAAGACATTGTTACGGATCAATATCAAGACACCAATTATAATGCGAAGTATGTTTTCATTTTTTATTATCTATCCTTACACATATTAGAATTAAATTCATAAAATATATTAGCTTTTTAAATTAGTGAATATGATTTTATTTTAATGTTGATAGGAAAAAATAATGTTTTCCTTTAATAACGACTTTCGTACTAACGATTTTATATATGCATTTTAATACAAGGTTTTTTAGTTTAAATAATTGAACATAAAAAAAATAAAGCAAAGTTATATTTTAACAGTTACGATGAGGATGGCATGCAGCCATTCTTTGATGAAACTCCCCACGCTACTCCACCAGCTGCTACAGGTAACAACATTTAATAAATAAAAAATAATGTCAATAAGACATATAGCATAATATATTATAACGTAGCATTTTATTGGATTTATCTCTGACACTGAAAATAATTCAATGTTTTAAGATAAAGGTTTCCGTTGCGCGGTCATGGTACACTTCCAGCTAATTTTATAATCAGTATGTTATTGTGCCTTGATTGACAATGTTTCTTCGATTGTTTAACCAGTGTTATGAAGAATTTACAATTTCAATTTTCAAAAATATTTTTCCAGCTCAAAAAGCGTCGTGGGCTGAAACGGAAACTACTACTCAATTTTCTTATCCAGTTACAAGTGAACTGGATTCTGTGATACCCAAGTCTGTGCCATCAAAACTTAGTTCATACGTTCATCCGCCTGTTACTAATAAGCAAGATATTTATAGGGAGCAAAACTATCAGTCGTATGATTCGAAATACGATAGTAGACAAGAATTTGTTAAGTTTCAACAAGATCAGACTTATCCAGAGGAAGTTTTACCAAATCAATATCTGGATCAAAAGACGGATTATGGCTATCAGTATCAAACAGATCAGGAATATCAATTTAAAGGGAAGCAAGATTATACTGATGATGAACGTGAATATCAGAAGCAGCAGGAATTGGTGCAATTGGAACAAACCTATTTTGAAGACTTGCACCAGTTTCAACAAAGTCGTCAAAATCAGCATGAGCGACTGCATCAACAAAGTGAAGGCCTTAATAAAGATCAGATCCACCAGCAAGATCAATTATTTCAGAAAGAACGATTTGATCAACAAGATTTTCAACATTATCAAAAAGATCGCTATCCAACAGATCAAGTATATCAGCATGATCGGATAGTTCAAAAAGACCAGACTCACCAGCAGGACCTTTCATATCGGCAAGAAAGTAAATCGTTTCAACAAGAGCAGCGTTATCAGCCAGATCAAAAGTATCAAACAAATCAATCATATCAAGAACAGTCATATTATCAAGAGACCCCATATCAGTCAGAGCAAACATTCCAACAAGAACAGCAACAGTATCAACAAGAATCATCTTATGTACAAGATCAAGAGTATCAAAAACAACATGAGGTCCAACAGCAACAACAATATACTCAACAACAATCTTATCAGAAACAACACGATCAAGAAGTATTTGATAAGCAACCACAAGAATTTATTCAAAACCAACAACAACAATATCCACAACAACAATATGAGCAACAACAGTATCAACAATATCAACAGCAACAACAACAGCAGCAGCAACAACAACAACAACAAAATCAACAACAACAATATCTAGATCAACAACATCTGCAGCAACAGCATCAACAAACTTTACAATACCAACAGAAGCAACAGTTACAGCAAAGCCAACAGCAACAGCAGCAACAACAGAAACTTCCGACCCAACAGCTTCAAACAACTGTTTTAACAGGCGCAGCTACACTTGGTTCATTGATGGCTGGAGGAGCGAAAAAATTAGGTAGTTTCTTCGGTGCAGCCGCAGCCGCTGTGGCACCCCCTGCTCCTAGTCAACTGCAGCAACAGCAACAACAACAGCAACTACAGCAACAGCAACAGCAACAGCAACTACAGCAACAACAACAGCAATTTCAGCAACAACAGCAACAGCAACAACAGCAACAGCAACTTCAGCAACAAGCACCAACAACAAGTATACCAATAACCTCAAGTACCGCAACACAATTACCTTCCATGACAGCTCCGGCATCTAAACCCTCAATCACCTCTTCGTCTGATATTTATACCACATCCGTCCTTGAAGAACAACCAACCTCACCTGTACACACGGTGACAACAACAGCTCCATCTTTACCGAGGACTCCATCATTAAAAAGACAAGAATCAATACAAAGGCCTTCAGTACGTCGTACACGGACCTTACCCGATGCTCCAGAGGATTTTTCTCAGGGAAGTTTTGATGAAAGTGCCTACGAGGATGAGTATAATAAGACTGAACTTGATCAAGTAGATCGCGATAGAACATCCTTGGACAGGTATCGTGATGACGACTACCTTCACGACGTTATTCACGAGGATATCATGGAAGAGGAGAAAATGGTTGATGAATCTGATATACAAAAGACTGCTTCACCTACTAAAACTAAATCGCAAGTCAGAAAACCTTCAGTTGATAGTTATCATAGTCAAGCTCCTTCAGTACTTGATAGAAAGACTTCCCAAAGCTCATTTATTTCTCAACATGAAGATAAACTTACAGTGCCTACAACATTAGAAGGTAAATGTTTAATTGTATTCAATTATAAAATTAAATATGTAACCAACGACAACGATTTATTTATTTTCAAATTATGACATATAATTAGATTTTTTTTTATCTTTTATATTTAAAAATCTTTAATAATAAAATGCATTGAGATTAGGTGTTTTCATTAAATTGACTAAGTTTATGTTACATCATTTTTATACAGAGCAAGCTATGGATAAATCAAAAGTGACATTTCACGAAGAACGAACGACTTACCATGAGGTGCCAGATGAGCAAGACCGGTTTGAAAGACAGGAATCATTTGATCAGGACACAGAATTCCCTGATGATCAAGATCAATATCAGGATGAGACGTTCAGGGATGACGAGAAATTTGTTGAGGAGGAGAGATTCAACGAAGCCGACGACCAGTATCCTGAGGATAGTGTCTTTAACGAAGATCAGGAAAGGCAGGAGGACGAACCGTTAGACTTCCAACCAGAACAACCCAAACTCACAGCGAAGCAGAGGTGGCATCGGGCTTACAACAAGATCGTCATGAACGTGAGTAATTTATATTAATAGCAAGTAGAATAAGTAGATTAACCATAAAAAGTATACAGTTAGATCTATAGATCTATATTTTAAGTTATACAAGCTTCCGCCAGTGGCTTTGCTGACGTGGATATTAGTTTTGACTAGATACCCAAAGTATTAAGTCTCGACGTTAAAAAATATTAAATCCAAAATTCAGGAAAATTTATTAATTTTCTATTTGTAGTATATAACTTTATCTTATATCACAATATTTTTTTGGTTTTATAATTTATTATTATTATCTGTAAAATTTTAATTTTTATTATTATATTTTAAATATATTTTATATGAAACAGAGAATTAACACTGAATAAAGGACGATATTAGAAGGTAAGTTTAATTTAAAGAAAAGCACTAAGAAAGAAGAATCTAATATCCCATAATTTTATTGCTTCTTTTTAATTACGTATAATATAGATGGATAGAAAATTACCCAAAGGACTATTTTTGTAGTTAATGGTTATTTAATTTAAATTTTTTTTCAATGGTTTTTGTTAGCCTTTCTTGACTAACAAAAAATGAAATGACATATATATTTACTGATCTTAATAGACACAGCTTGTAAAGTATTGATAAGCTTACATGAGATTAATTAAACAATTTATACCTAAGACATAAAATATGTACAATCGACAACCTTTTGTGGTAATGGCAGCAATAAAAATCCGGCTCGTCTATAGAACATAACACTTGAGTATACTTTACGACTGTCTGTATACTTGATCAAGTTATCACACAATCGAAGTTAATCAAAGGTTGTCTAGCGCGGTTGGTGTCAGCACATTGTTCTTTAAGTGTATTTCTATTGACAAGTACAATTGGCTTTTTAAGCTGTGCTCATATATTTTCATTGAGTCACATTAAATATTTATATTTTTAGATAAAAAAATTATTTAGTTAAAAAGAAACTGACTTTATTCGAAAACCGTCGTTGTTTTTCTTGATTATATAATAAATTGTTTCGGCAGTGACACGTCATACAAACTATGGTATTTAATTCCCGCTGCGAAATAACGTTCAGATATAAGTAACCGCTGGGAAATGTGAAAATGCTGTTACGTTTCAGAACTCTTAATGTTTTGACCTTCGTAACAAAGCCTTCGCAATCTACAAGCACTTGTTACGTTGAATTACAAGCATCATGTGAACGAAACCTTAGCAATTATTCGAACTCTTACACCCTCTCTACCTATATTTTTCTGTTAATAATGGATATTATAAGTTTTTTTAAGGATACGTAAAGGCGCATTTCTGATATGATATATATTTGTCCACACTCAATCTAATGAATATTCCAGTTATATTCATTAGATTGAGTCCCAAAATTGATTTAACCTGGGAGACCCTTAAAAAGATTTATCGTAAATTTATTTCACACGTAACTTCATTACTTTCTATTCAAAGCCAGAAAACTGAATGGGGACAGGAAATCTTATAACTATATTGATTAAGTAAAAGCTTGTGTTTATATATCTACGGACCTATAAAGTTAATAAAGATATTTACTCAGACGAAGTAATAATTTACAAAGAATTAATTTAGTATATTTAAGACGCGTACACATTTTTGAATATTTTGTTTATATTAAATGACCCTTGTAATTAGTATTGAAATCGTGTTCTACCCAAACAGTATGAAATAGATTTTATTAGGATTTTATCAAATTAAAAGCAATTAAATGTTTATATATTTTATTGAAACTAAAAATGTACGTAGAGACGTATAAGTTAGTGATTTTGTATTATACGAATGCTTAAGATGATTTTTTTAAATTTATAGTTTGTTGATATTTCAATGGAAACATTTTGATTCAATAATGTTTTTCCTAGTTAATCTTAAAAAACTAAATCATCAATATTGTACATTTTGTCGATCACTCTACACCCTACTGGTTAAGTGGTGCCTCCCGCGGCTCCCTTAACGCTTTTGAACCCGATCGCTTCATTAGTTACTCCACACGAATACCTTCAGTCCGCAGACAGACCTTGTAGCGTACGCACATTAAAAAGTCAAAAAGAAAATTAGTAAAATAAATGTCGCTGGATTTTTTCGAGGTCGCGATAATACTATCCTGCGGGCGGCCGTGGCCGTAATTCCGACGCGCGCGCACCTATCAGCTATTTGTATGCAAATTGGTTTCATATCGTCGCTAAACCTTCAATATTTGTTAAACTGTTGCAAGTTAAACTGTTTTTTATTTGGACAAAATGGTGAGAAGCAAGAAATGTCAAGCGGTCAGCGAAGCTGATGTCCGCCGTGATCAAACCTTTCCAGTTCTTTCGAGTGCTTCCAATGCTAGATTGAGAGTTCGACGTGGTTCGAGTTTGACCGATTTGGACAAGCTTCGGTGTAGTTTAGGATCCAGTGGGGGTGGGTCTATTGGGGATCTGATGAATATGTTCAGTGGTAGTGCAAATTCCATCGGAAGTGATACATTAGTTGCAAGAACAGTTCCGTTAGAGACTGTACGACGCAGTATACCACCTATGTCGACGCCACCACCACTTCCGCCAGCATCACCACTTCCGCCACCATCACCACTTATACACACGTCTAGACCAGTCGGTCCCTTGACGATGGCACAACGAACTTTGCGTTTCAGTAGATTACTTAAATATCAACCCTGTTCAAGTGATGTTGTAATTTTATTGGTGAGTGTTTTATAATTCCATTACATTTACACAAAATATATGTTTCTTATGATCAATCACCCAAATTGTCCTTCATGGTAATGTTACACTCAAATATCATCTATTTCATTATCAAAAGCAATAACAAAATGACAACTTTCGTTATCATTAGATATTGCTTGTTAAATACGATATCCTGAAAAGCTTTTTAAAGCGAGGACATTTAACTATTCTAGTGATAAATCTCGAAATAAGGGAAATATTTTGACGTGAAAATAACTTATGGTTTCGTTAAAATAAGTTTTATACAATACAACTAAGTAATAATCTTCGACATTGATCATTTTAATTTAATGAGAAGAAAACGAATAACCTTGGTAGGTTTAATTGATGAGCATTAATCTGATTATAATATCACGGGAATACGCTTGAATAGGCTTCCTCAAAACAGGATATATTGCTACATATACAGCTATATGAAAATTGTCAGATCTATAAAAATATAATTAATATACCTACATTTCGAGTTCTATAAAAAAATATGAAGAATAGGAATCAATTTCTGATATTAAATTTTTAATTAATAAGAGTTTTAAAGACTATTTTATTAACTTCGAGTTCATTCGTAAACACTAATATTTTTTCTTTTTCTATTTTAAAGATATCCATATATATATAGTATGTATATATTTTATACGTAAAATTTATTTTAAAATAATGTGGAGAGTTTTACATCTTTTAGCTTTTTGTCGTAAAAAAAACACATTTGTAGCTACACCATTATCTTTACCGTTTCCAGCGAGCAAATTAATCCTTATCAATTTAATGACCCTTGTTATCAATTAAAGGCGCAAAGACCTAAATTTTATGTTCTTTTTGTTGTAACTTTTTATAGTCTACTAGCTGATACCTGCAGCTTTGTCCGCGATTTAAGCTTCTTTGAGACACGCGTTATCATCCTTATCAGGTTTCATTTCATTTTTCGAAGACCCTTCCATCAGATCCTGCCCTGGTGATAAGGGAACTACAACAGGAAAATGGTTTTTCATAAAAAAAATAGTGTCTAATATTATATTACAGAGTAACTGGCGTTGTCTTAGCGTATAACAATCATGTATTACAATTTAAGAATTCCTGTTTCTTTTAATGTATTATCTACCTGCGTGTGAAATTCAAGTCAAAATCGGTCTTTTTAAAAAGTGGCCGGCACAATAAGAAAAACTTTTTTTTTATAACCTTTTGCCGAATGTATTGTATATTTTCATAGCGACAAAATTTTTAATTTGGAATTACAAACACTTCGGTTTTATTTAGTAATGTAGGTACATTTTAAGTTGCGTTCCAATTATGTTTAAATTTCATTCTTTCCAACTGCCAGAATGGGTTATTTACATAATTTTTTTCATTAAAATAAAATTCGCTCTCAACGGTTTTGTTATACGTATAGATTTTCTAATAAAATTGACACGGCTTACGAAAATATTGTTTATACAGTACACACATGTCTATTATGTTAGTTCGACGGTATATTAGAAAATATTCCACCATTGAATTATTAGTATTTATAAATGTTCTAAAAATTGTTACATTATTTCCATTCTGAACCTTTATAGTCTACTTATTTATCCTAAGTGCAACTGATATTATCTAGCACTTTATCTCTTTATTCTTAAGTACAAACGATAATATTGCGAATTGATTAGGTAATAGAAAATTTGAGTTCTTGGAACATCAAGTATTTGTGCTTATTTACTATCAAACGTTTACCTTTAAACTGATCAAGTCCGTGACTTTTATTAGTCTTTAAAACAAAAATAATATTCTATAAAATAATTTTCATAATAGATAAATATTATAAACTTTGTAATAGAGAAAGTTATTACTTATTACTCCAAACCAAATTAGTTTTAGAAGTATACAAGAATATTTTTTTTGGCTTTACAAATCAGCATTTTATTCGGCTTAACTGGGAGATTACACTAAAAATAATGAATGTTAAATCATTCAATTTCTGTTATTAAATAATTATGCATCTGGTAGTCCTATTTCAATTTCAAATCGTTGCAAAATAGATATGTTAATTCCTTATAAGACTTTACTACTAATGAATTTTCTTTGGAAATAAACTTAAGTGAGGGAAGTTTTCGTATAAAAGGTTCAATATTGGAACTGAAAGACTCGGTAAAACCTACAACAATCAGCAACGCAAGGAGCGGTACGAATTGTCTCATTCTGCTTTCATATTCACACCTCGATTTACATTGCAAATAGTGAAGAACTGTATACTTAGTAGGACTATACATAAGGTAGACACATATTAAATATTTATTTATTGTTTATCTTTAAAACTTGTAAGTGATAGAATGCTTGGTGTAAAGTTATAATATTAAATTGTAGAATACATTTAGATCATATTGTCTGCATTCAAAACGGACGAGCAAAGAAAACCAAACGTTTAATTTAAATTTTATTAAGAATTCACATTAAATTAATTGTGGGAATAAAAAACGTAAAACCCATACATCTTCATCGAAAGAGAGGTGTTTTCAAATTGTTATAATGTTGTTAAAGTTTAAAAACAATTTTTATAATGATTAAATTCGTTTGTAAATTTTTCTTTTTTATGTTAGTTCCAGAACCAAAAATCATTGATAATTGAATTGTTATTAGGCATATTTCTTCATGAATTTCAATAAATATTTAAGTTTTGGCATTTCTATGTTGTGGATACATCTGTTGAAATCTCCAATCACTTTTACGGAATGCGTCATCATTCTTGAGATAATATCTTTAAGACACACACTAAGATCTGAAACCTCTTTAAATCCATGTATTGCTATTTCAGCCATCACGACGGGAAACGGAGATGTTTCATAAAGGAACTGAAAAAAAAAATGCAAATTATTCACTTTTTTTTTAATTTGAAAATCCGTTGGGCATATGTGTTTCTTTGAGCAAAAAATTCCTTACCCGTATTTTGCGACTTCTACTGTCATTTCTATTGTCATACATGTCGTTTATTCATAAAAAATTCATTACAAATTTTATCACGTATAAATTATACCGTGTTTACTTACCACAGTCCTTTCGAGATCCTGGCTCTCGTGAGAACAGTTGCCGCCCACTTGTTGTTGTTTCTGACATTCGAATAATTTGGAGGCAGAATATTTCTTGAGGTTTTCCAAAGTTTCGAAGTGTACTTGTAACTTTTCTGTAACAAATATTATGTTTAGTTAGGGGAATAGAGTTGTTTTGATAAGGAGTAAATTTTATGAGTAACTTTTATTAAAAATGATCTTCGAATTTTTCATAACTGAAACTAAAATATTTCAATTATTGTACATTTTACCCTACATGATTACTATTTAGCAACCATGATCACTGGCTGTCAAAATGGACGTATTTTAGTCTGGCTATACTTAAATAAATAGCAAATATTTTTAGACTAACCTAATATCATACATTTATTAAACCAAGTCCAATGTAGACTGAGATTGAATTTATATATTTTATTGATGTCCAAATAAGTGTAATTTTACTTTCTTATTTATTAATGAACCTGAATAAATAATAGCAACTTATGCATATTGCTAAGTTATTAAATAATTTTATGAAAATGATGTCAGTGGCACAAATTGTTGAATGGGAATTGTTCAAACACGGATTGTTTTCAATACATCCTGTGTTGTTACGGTAGCAGAGGCGTGTAAACAAGGAAGAAAATGACTAAATATGACGGTTTCAAATGACAAACAAGCGATTATAAAGGGAATGTTAGATTTACTAAATTAGGTCATCTCGACTTGTAAGCTTCCTAGCAGATTATGTAAATTTTCTGCAATATTGTAAACTTATTTCGAATTCTGACAGGTTAAAGCATAGTATTTTACCTGGCAAACGTTGTACTCTCTGGTATCCCAATGCAAGACATAACGTTACATTTTCATCCGCCAGTTGCAAATTCTCTCCCAACAGTTTCACAATGCTCTCTTTACAATAAGTACCATTCCGAGGTTTACGGTCGTGAATTATTACCTTTAATATAAATAAAATTACCTTAAAATACTATATAAAATGCACCAACCAATATCTTGCTTAGCATGTGTACATATGTTAAAATCTATACGATAAGTATACTTAAAAATAAAAAAGACCACGATTTTGCTAGCCTTGTGTGTATAGCCTTAAACATAAGTATCTGATCGGTGTAATATGTACTGACTGCTTTATGCTCAGTCTGACTGACTGACTCACTCCTCGACCAGTGAATATTTAATAAATTTTTGATATCAATATTCGGTTTAATAGCCAAGAGCTAAGATGAAAACTTTCTTACAGACATTAATTCAGCAATAAATTTTGACTTCCTTGTAATTACTTAAAGAGTTAATAAAATTTGAAAATTTGTTGTCTATGTCCGTAATGTAAATATGTATGTTCCCAATCTGTCAGGTCTACGTAGAATTTAATAAAATCCGTTTAACAAAAATATATAAACAGCCGATAGATTTGAATTATATAACGTGATCAATAATGTGTGCAATTAGAAGGAAACTTTATAACTATGAATCCGTAGAACTAGTCTTTGGTTCATGTTTTCTTGAGTTACTAAGAGCCAGTTTCCAAGTAAATGGCGCGTTTCTTTTACACTATTTTCCTCCTTATTCTTTCAAATGGACCTCATATTTCGTATTTTCCAACCATTCCGTTTGTTTTCTAGAGGCAATATTTTAAAAGTAGTTTTCTTGAATTACAGACGTTTAATGTTTGTTGCAGGACATTATTTTACAATTAAGTCTATGTATCTGTGTTTTATGTCGTTTTTCAATAAAAGTCTTTCGATGTTTTTTTGTGTATTAAACGAATTACCTGGAAATATAGGGATATTTGTTCGAGATAGACAGTCATGTAATTAATAGCTTTGTCAGCTTCATTTTTCATTAATAGTTTTATTTGTGACACTAAGGTGTCCATGTCCTCTCGGGATTTTTGCGTCCTTGATTGGATATCGGCTATAAGAGTTCTGTAGCCATTTATAAGATTGTCCTGGAAATCTGTGGTCTGTAAAAGTATGACATTATAATTTCACTCTTGATTTACATACATATTTTTAAATATACTTTATAAAACTTACTTGTAACGTAATCGCGATAAGGGCGGATGCAACCACATAATAAACCTTATGATTCATTGTTTAGGATTCACTTCACATATCAAACTATAACTATTATTTATATTAATAAACGTTTGTCAAATAACTGAAGATTTATACACGACACACATATATTTTTAAGATATACAGGATGTATTTGTATAGTGTCTAGGCTTTTTAGTTCCTCTTAAATGCTTCCGATTCTGGGACTTTCAAACGACTGCTTGTTTCTTTGACTGTGTCTTGTTTTGCTTCCAGCCACCGTTTGATTGGGCATTTGTTATGCTAAAGGTGTGTTTACACGGTTTGTTAACACTATTTTATTGATTAAATATGCATTTCTAGGATAATTATTTTTTTCCTTAGTACATTCTATAGTTCAGACAAAAGAAATGTCAACCGATTTAAATGTAATAAAAAGGTTATCTTTTAATAGAATGACTTATATTAAAAACAAGTTAAATGTACATGTGATCATAACCTTACATTTAGAACTATGACGATGTTTGTTTGTTTATGCCGTAGTTTATACGGAGTTAGATTGTTTTCGTTAATTTCTTTTGATTACACCTTGACAATGTTCTTAAACACTATTGTTGTCTATGTTCTGATATCACCCCTTTTAGTCATACTGATGATGTGAGGTTAATGAAGTGGTGCATTCTTTAAAGAAATTAATAAGTGAAATGTACATAGGTACATACATATGCGTGTTTATGCATTTAAAATTGATCGCCTATACCAAGGAACATACAAGGTAATATTTAGAAAATCGTGTTTACCAAATTTTTCATAACAATATAAGCACGATAGGCTATTATAAGGAGCGCTATCTGTTGGAGTTAGAGAGAAACGCGTAAACTCTCGCGTAAATCCTTCGAAACAAAGCCACGCATCGTCGATAGGTGTCGCTTATTTTTAGAATAACAATGTACACGGTATTATAGTCAGCATATTTATTTTCTACATATATTTTATTTTATTATTTCAGATACATTATTTTTAGCTCAAAATTAAGTCTCGTTTTTCTTTATTTTCATCAACTATTGTTTTATATAGGTTTTGTAATTGTTGTAATATTTTAATACCACATTGGAAACGTTAGAAAGAGTGCTTATTTATACATTAGAAGTGTTCATTCTTATAATTTTTTTGGGTTAGCACTAAAATTAAAACATTTTCTCCATGTATTAATTTTAATGATAATAACAAAAGTATTGAATAATTCCTCTCCAACCAAAAAATTTGGTTCTATTGTTAGACCTAATATTTCGTTGTTCTTAATCCGAATCTGGCAACATTGACAGAAATATTTTAAAAATAGTAATACTGTGAACAATAACCCTCTCTCATTTAATGTGAATTGTCTTTATTTTGTTGTATTTTTATATTTTAATAGTATTATATAAAGCTGTTTATAGTGATATTTATACTACCATAGATTGTGTAAAAAATTAAATTAATTTATTGTAATTATAAATTTGGATCATCCTTTTTCTCTTGCCTATTTAGGGACTGTCCCCAAAGCTTGTCTGTCAGACATTGCTTTAAGCAATAACACAACGTTCGCAATTCGCTTACGTTTGTAGCATTTAAAAAAAAGACTACGTTCTGTATTGAATTGAACAGATATGCCTAACACAGAGAAAATTCCTGGATACATTTTTATATATAGATAAATAAATAGCTTGGAAATAACGTATAGATGATTTAACCCACAATCTCTAAAACGAAGAAGATTGACAGCAAACGTGAAACACGCGAGCAAAGCCGTGGATACTTTATAGTTAATGTATAATATAAATACCGAAGCGGGTGCAACTATTGTATGTTTATTTGTACATAGAAAGATACAGTGAAGGGGGAAAGATCGATATACAATGGCATCCTTGGCTTGTTTTTTTCTCTTTTATTCCCGAGGTTTCTTTGAGCGTTATCTTGTAAAATATAAGAACTGTAACAACAAACGAAGCGCATTGCCAAGCAATGTGTTTTCATTGAACTTATATGTTAGAAGTGATAAATGTATAGCTAAAGTTGTTGAAGGTTCTTGTTTTCTGTTACAAGTACTGAACAGAGCGTTTGAAAAATGTTAAGCGTTTTACATAAATGTGGGCTTTTATTACATTGTATACATTATAGCGTTATATAATAATTAATTTTTTGTTCTCAATGAAAAGATTAAAGGCACGTATTCCCTTATAGTCCTTAAGAATTTTTAACTCAAACAAAATGTCGGCTAAAATTTATATTCGGTGGATTATATATAAAATAATTTAATATTTCAATTTCATTTTTAAAGAAACGAATTTTATATAATTAAGTTTATTTCTACGAGTACAGTTATCTAACTTTAAAGTCAAGTAGTCAATTAGATTTTTTCGTTGACGCTGCTAGTACGGCCGACAGCTCTTCGCACTAATTGAACAATTGGTACGCTGGACCTTATTTGTCTCAGCAAAATATTTCACATCAATATGAATTAATGCTGTAACACTATTCCATGAGATTAATGTCGGATTGATAGGCATGTTTGAAATCCCCGAAATACGTAACTTAACAGAAAATTAACGTCAAAATTGTGGTTAAAATATTTGTCCAGTTATTACATCAGAAATTCCACTGAAATCATAAAAAGTTTACTATATACATATAGTAAGACATAAATAAGGAATAAATTAAAACAATAGAAATTAAAAGTATCTAATATTAAATATATTTCAGACGTAGAGTGTATTCGATTTGCATTTTCCCATATTTTAAATTAATATCAATAATAAGTTAGTAACGTTAAATAACAAAGCTCTAGTGAACCTGAAATTTTATCCCGTTAGCAACATTAAGTAAATATGAATTACTATTTTAGATGTGCTTCCATTAAACATAAAATTTCCGGTCTCCGTAATGGAGTAGCCGTGTATGATATTTTAGACCAAGTTAGTTAATTTATTAGGATTTATGTGCATATATATTAATTTGTGAAAGAGCCGCGCATTACAAATATTCCATTCCATATAGAAATTGTTATGTTTAAGTTATAAAGTTGTTGAACATTTCAAATACAGTAAAGATAATTGTTGCCAGAGAATTTCCAGACTTCAAGTTATTTTCTATCGAGTGGCGACATTGCGCAACTCTTGCCATGTTCCTTTCAACTTTTCTTTTAGAACCACTTGTGACAATTTTGTCTTAAGATATTTTCGGGCTTTTCCTTTTTGTGTTATGTCACTTAATGCGGATTTCTTTTGGAAATTCCAATGAAGTTAAACTTTTATGACCATATATATATATATGACGGTAATATAAAATTTATTACCTCCTGCCGATAGACGGGGAATTATTTGTTTAGTTCTTGACC
This sequence comes from Danaus plexippus, assembly GCF_018135715.1. Classification (NCBI taxonomy): domain Eukaryota; kingdom Metazoa; phylum Arthropoda; class Insecta; order Lepidoptera; family Nymphalidae; genus Danaus; species Danaus plexippus. The sequence goes on from NC_083549.1 coordinate 5,895,819, forward strand.
AGTTCCGGATCTTTATGTGGCTTTTAACCCAGATTCCGTGACCTTTTGCGGGATCATCTCGTAGCTTTAATAAAACCTACTTAATTTAGCTTAAGTTTTATGTCTTCTTAAACAAAATTTGTAAGCCCGTCTCTTGTTCTTGTTTCCTTAAATATAAAAATACAAACGCCTAACAAACAAGATATTAAAGGATATAGATGGGATAGTTAAGAACACAAAAATGTTTTATTCCTGTCAAATGACATGACGTCATCAAATATTTTGTACTATTGAGGTAGGGACATGGTATATAAGGACAAGTTTCAGTACCGATACAAAGTAATAAAACCCAGTGTTACGAAAGTATTTAAACAATATGTTTGTATGAAATCGTAATTCAGGGAAATGTATTGACTCGCCCATGTGAATAATTGGTGCAAGCCGGAATTTAAAATATAACATTGGACTTTAATATATTATCTGTGTGTCATTACCTAAATTGCATTTAAATGTTTATAGACTAACAGTGATTTAATACTTATTATAATATTATTCGTTTTTTATGTACAATGATTTCTCTTTGGTTGTGTCTTCAAATAACAAATACATAATCCATAGAATATATAAAGCTTTGGATGTAGGAAGTTTCTGGACGCATGAATCGAAGATTTTTGAACGGAAACAATGTATTTATTTCAGTTTAGAAGGAAAATGCCGTTTTAAATCTTGGTATAGAGAATAAGCAATTTAGGTTAAAATAAATTCAAAGTTAAAATAAACGTCAATAACTTATCCTAATTCTGGAATTATTCTATAATAATAGTGAACATAAATACTAACTTCATATTGCCAAGTATAAATTCAGTTTAAGGCTTAAGATACACCACGCTCGTTAGTTACTTCGGAACAAGTTTCAATAGTTGTTGTTATTGTATTGTTGTACTTACAATGATAATTAATATGTTAGATATATTATTGTAAACATGGTCTAAACATCTGTCAAAAAAAAACATCCATTCATCTAATTTTACGAAGGTGGAAGTATTAAAAGCATTTATAGTGGACGGGATATACATTATTATACTTTGACAGTAAAATTAAAAATTCTTTATTTAATTCATATTTTTTAAATAAGTGAATATTTCTTTATCTCTTTGAAGCAAAACACTGAGCGTTTTAAAGTTTAAATTGATAAATATCCCGTTAAGTGCACCAGTTGTTTTCAACCTGGCACCGGAAATATAAAGGTGACTGAACACAGAATCCCGGAATATACCGGGTTTATTTTTGAGCTGATTCATTATAATTTCAACCTCAAAGCGAATTTAAACATACGGTTACAATCTATATCGGCTTCTGATTGGCTATGCGTTAGTAAAATTTTCCAGTAGACGAATTTTATACAGCTATTTAGGCGATAATTAGATAAGAAAGTACAATGATACTAATTTTTCATCAACGCCTGCCATCCCTAGAGATTCTTGCGACAGAATGTAATATATATTTTTCTCGTATGAATTTATATGCCAACAAACAATAACGCAGGTCAATTTGTCTGATTACGCAATAGACTCATAAAAATTATGGAATTATAATGTCAACAGAATATACTTGCTTCTACTATCCGATGAAATAAAAGTAACACTAATGTTTGTTTAAGTAAGACGTATTTATAGTAATAGTGTGTACTCATACTAATAGCTTTTTCATTTATCTATTGAGTTTACATTTAACTTCTATCAATTGGATTAATAGCCTTCACAATATCCGCTACCCAATACATTTAATGGTATTTTACAATAGTCGCTACGTCTTAAGTGTATTACGCAAGGAATTTATCTAGATAACAAGATAGCTTTTGTTTTCTATTTATTTAAAACACTTTAACTTATTTAGAACGAATATCCTAAGTTAAATTTCAATAGAAGATAGAGAGTAGTTACTGGGGAAAAACAATTTGTATTTGAAAATATATAATGGAATGTTATATATTTTTTTGAACGTTAACGCTGACACGTTATCTGCTAAATTATTTAGACACGTAGTCTTTTAAACTTTACGTGTCTAAATTTCTATCTAAACTCGTCTAAGTCATATTATCTATGTGTCTGTAAAATATCTGGTACATTATCTATGTGTGTGTAAAATAATTTTTGCTCAACTAATGTTTATTCTTTTGACTTTTCTCTAATAGATAATCAATTAATTGTTTCTTCAAAACAGTAATGAATAAAGAATTAGTTTGGGTTACTTGTCAGCACATAGTATGTATAAAGTATAATACACACTTACGGAAAAAGAAAGAAATAATTCAAATACCAATGTTAATAGTATCATAATAATGTTAAATAAAATCTATAACAAATTTCATAGTCAGCTCATAATTAACAAATAAAATGATTCAAACGTGTCGTAAGTGGACGATAATTTCTTTAAGATTATAACATTAACATAATTACCTATATGAGATTTAAGCATATAATTTAAAATAAATTGGTTACGTTTCGTTTTGAATTTATAAAGATTACATGCGATGGTTAAATGGTTTCCGCGCCATTAGCAACATAATAACTGTCATATTTTACTCGTGACGTCAATTATATTATATAAAAGGGTTTATACCTATACGGTAAGCGATATAAATATTTAAAATATGATCCTATATCTCGACTGCGGTAAATTCCATAAAGAATTCATTTTAGATTAGATTTCATTTAAAATAATAATGTTTGATCAATTGTCTGTTAAATTTAAATTAATATTAATAGATTAGTTACTTGTAATTTTATCATATTTTTTTAGTTTAATATTTTGAATCGTTTAATTTAAACAACACTATAATACCATTTATGGAATAGATCTATTCTCAAAAGTGAAGTAAATTATTGGCTAAATTACATTTAGTATGCAGGTAGCCGTTTTATCTACAACTGCATTGCAAATTGTTACGAGCGTTGGAAGAGAACTGCAGATATACATCTGAATATAATACAGAGTTAAGCTTTGCTTTAGGAATTATAATAAAGTATGCAGTATATTCAGCTGAAAACATGACAGTCCGAGTTTATACAACAAATAGAATGAGCTGTTACAGTTATAGTGGTATATAGTTTATGACAACAATCGAACATCAATGTCCTTAATTTCAACCCTTATTATTTGAATATTTTATCTCTACATTCAATATTTATAACAAAATTAATGAATAATATTAAAAAGCTTACTTTAATAGCTCACGATACGACCTCGACTGCACGCCGTGAAATTCCAGTGATTAAAAAAAAACACTGTTTAAATATTATTCATAGTCGTGAATTAACTAACTCAGGGACTGAAGTTTTATATTCAACCCAAAATAAGGACATTATAAGAAAAGGATTAAATAATACTAGTAAGGTGTACATAGAGAAGAATCTTTTAGGTGAACAATAAAAAGAAGTCACCGATATCGTCAAAGCGTGCTCTTAAAAGCTAAATGTTCCTTTTAAAGAAAGAATATTTCTTGTTTAACTTCATTTGGTACTGCCACTTGGGACGGTCTGTCTGCAATTTTATTATTAAGTAAATTTTCATTGTTCTCAGCTACTTAATTGGCTCAAATAGGTATTGGAGTTTCAGTCTGGATATTGCTATATCTTTCCTTTATTAGTTCCTCGTGGTTTCAATCTTGCGTTGTAAAACGTCCGAGCATTCGAACTTGGGGAATAATTCACACTCGCCTACAATTTGAAAATATTTGAGGGATAAACTTCCTCACAATGATCAAACCGTATTGTCTTTATAATTCCTTTAATACTTTCTATAAAAAGAAAGGCCTTTTCATTTTAATGATATTGCTTAATAAAGTCATGGTACAATTTCTATAATTTGTTGTCAATCAATTACAATACATATTAAAAATGATATAATTAAAACGATTTGTTTAAATTGATTATTATTTTTAAACAGATCTGTAATTTTGAGCTTGTATAATCATGTATAAACAGGCTGGGGGCAGATTTGATTTAATTTACGTAAAATTAAGGAAGGACCTTTAATAAATACGCCCTTAATAATTCCATTTATGTATATCTAATTATTTAATTTAAACAGTTTTGTTAAAAAATTTCCATATCAATTAATATTATGTAAATTCAAATGATCCGGAAAAGGCTATAAAAAGGCAGATAGATGTAATATTAAAAAAAAAATCTGCAATAATTTTGCTTGTTAATGTTAAGTACAGGGGTGATCATTATTATTATTTATGATTCATCACTGGAAAATGGAAAATAAAATTTTATTCACATAAACGAAAAAATCAACGGCCGCTAATTAAAGTGTAATTGTAAAAATTTGTAAATATATTGAAATATTTTCATTAATCAATGTTATGAATAGAGTTTACTGAAATTTTTAATAAAACGAAAATTTGTTATTAGGAATGATGCATCGGTCTTTTTGAACACACACTTTTTTTTTTTCATTCTGCTTCTATTCGGCAAAGATCGAAACTGATTTCAAAGAGCACTAATGAAGTGCAGATATCAGTCAATGTTGGACGTATTGGGTTTTTTATTAAGACCCAATTTCAATTCTATGCATATGCATATTATGTACTAGAAAAGTTTATAAAAGCATCATAGAAAATGATTTGAAATAAATATATATATAAATCATATAATATAAAGATGAGCGTGATATTTTATATCTCCGATAACTTTATTTTCTATTGAACAGCCCTCCACTTGATGTTGACAGACCATTAACGAAGAGTGTATGAAAATGCGTGTGTATTACAGATTTTATAACAAAAATACAGACATTTTTATACATTTACAGGCATTTAAACTTATAATTTTTGTGTTTACAAATTAAAAGGTAATAAAATAATTCATAGTTTAGAAATTTCATTACGCTGTTTAGTTTATCTCAAGAGCTGAGGTTCCTTAGTCATCAAGTTGAGTGCTTGATAACTTACTGTCATAACTTCATATGTGAGTTTTGAAAGGACTTTGTAAGGTCTGTTATAAGTTATTATATAATTAACTAACAAGTATTCTCTGTAATTATTACTTTATCTGTAACCTAAATGAAAACACATTGTGTTGAAAAGATCGTAAAATTTTTGTAAATTTGTAAATTTTTTTGTTGTTGTAAATTTTTTGGCAAGAATTCTTTAAGTAATAGTACCGAAGGCAAGTCTAGGTTATAAATATTAAGGACTAAAATAACAATAACGCTATAATGAGATCTAAGATTTTCGCGAGTATTCATTTAAATGAAACTAGTATTATTCGGATTTACTACGCGTATATAATTCAAACGTATTCGGAGGTTTAATTGCAGCTCGAAGTCTGTTTAAGCTTTTATCAGCTTTTCAGCCACAAGGGTTTAAATGGCCTGAGCTAAAATACTACGATTAATTGCTTTCAGCTATATCTTTCCCTTTCTCGTTTAACATTTGAGTATTACTTTTGAAGGAATACTACTTACTATCTTTAGTAAACTTTGATTGTATGATCATAAAAATGATTACAATAAAAATCATATAATAATATATGCCATTCTATTGCCACTCATCAACAAAACTCCTAAGAACTACATTAAGAAATTAAAAGAAACATCTAATCAAATATTATAAAGAATAAATTGTCAAGATTTTAATGTTAAAACAGGTACATTGGTAAACTATTTCACGATTCGAGTACAAATGAATGTATAGCTCATTAAATAAAACTTTTAAAAGCTTTATACATAATTTCAGTAGGCTCATTGGTAGAAGTAGTCCAACATAGAAGTTACTTCAAATGTTCTTTTTTTACTGGAGTAATTTTAGGAATTATTTATCCGTACAAGTCTCTAAATCATGCCTAACATAAAGTTAGTATTGTCGTAATGAAAAATATTAGGACTACAATCCCGTGTCGCATAAATGTAGAATGACAATTTTTTTTTGCAGTAGAAAATTATATTAAATTTAAATATGTTTTGCTTATTTCAATACTATTGATTTACTAAAACTGAACTTTATCAGGGTTGAACATTTTCGTGTGGTCAAAACGTAACCACAAGCGACTGTTTTAGATTAAACTGACAGACATTGCAATTTAAATTTTAGATTTTATTTCCTTATATGGTTATAATGTTCAGCTTCATTTTCATCTTTTTGTGAATTATAGCTCAGAATTTATTCAGAACTATGTACAATTTAACTTTATATTAGAGGGAATAGTTTTAGGTACTGCCAAACAATACGAGCGACCGCTTAAATCGTTGGTAAAATCTCGAACAATGTTTTCGAAGTTTCCAAGTGTCTAGTTTTTAGGAGCGCAATTTGTACATGAACAAAGTTAATGTTAGTTAATAGACGAAATTTATTTGAGAATCTTACATGTTATTTTACTTGGGGTGATTTTAATACCTTTAAAAATGTATCATGTCCCTAGGATATATATATATATATATATGTTTGGACAAACAGTGAGATAATTTTTAGTGACCAAACTTCACATAATATAAGAGTAATTTTGATTTTAGAGAAATAAAATAAATATATATTGTCTGAATGATATATTTTTACAGTAGCTCTATTGTTTTAACAAGTTTATTTTTATTTATATTTGCCATTCAATACAGCCATTATAACAAAACACCAGTGTTTACACGACTTCAATTTGATAAATTAAATACAAACGAATTATGGTTATATATTTTTAAGATAAAATTGACAAGTAAATCCCTTTAGGTTATACAATTTATTATTTAATTCCTTTCAGATTATATGTGTAGGGAAGGAACATTTTGGATCTAAGGTCACGTATACAGTAGGTACTTAATTGAATTACTCTTAACAATATGAGTTCTAAACACGTTTTTTGAAGGAGTTCTGCGTGGTTAGCATTCACAAGACAAATGTGTGCTTTCTGGTTGTCGTTTCATTTTTGCCTTTCTTTTCGACGTGTAATAAAAAAAACAGTTTTTTTCTAAATAGTAAAACTAAGCAATAGTTTATATATAAAGGAGTTTCTGTATATATTTAACACATATTAAATTTCAACTGCGACTAGTTAAGAAGTAATATTACATTCATATCAAATAACAAAAGCTATTCCCATCGCCATTAATTTACTATATAATTTCAGAGACAAGTTCTGTGCCCCCTCTTTAAAATACGCCTTAAGTGTAAACTTTTACCCCAATGAGTCGGGTGTACAAATATGTACAAATTTTCTCCTTTATATTTATTGCATTCTTAAAAACGTATCATCACCTAACACGGTGTGGTATTCAAATCTATATTTTGGTTACAAATCATCAGATATTTGAACAACATTTTAGTAATAATTCTGTCGGTCTGTATACAACATAACAGCCTAAGTCTGCATTAACATGCGACAACTTGAGCCAAAATTTCCTGTAGCGTGCTACAAGATTATTCCTTTGAAATTTCTAAGTTTCTCCTCAACATTTTGAATTCCGGTATGTGGCCTTTGAAGGTAGAACTTCCTGGTATAAAGGTGTTTTGAGTCATTCTTATGAAATGAAGAGCTTCTATAGGGAATACGTTGGCTGTACTTGATGGAATATTTACTTTGATTGAAGATTGAAGGATTTTTAGACACATATATGCCTTCATATATTGTCTGTTGTTGTTAATTTATACTTAGAAGTATTGAGAGCCAAGTAGCTCTTCAGAAGCAGTTTTCAAAATATATGATCAGCTTTTCTATTAGTACTAAACAGTAATTTAATTATTTCCTGTAATATAAGATAAGCGTTAGTTCCTACGTTGTAATAAATCCAGCTGTGTCTGTAAAAATTTGACCAATGAATTTTCTTGAGTGTTGTCTTATTGCGGGGTTGATTTACGAGCTGGTGTCCGCTAGAATGAATGGACACGGTTTGTTTGTCAGTAGCGATTAAACTTTCATGTCATTCTTGTTTTATTACTTTTTATGAATCGTTTTATCCGCTTGACGATACAAAATAAAATATTCTAATAAGTTATTACGTCTCTTATTCGATTGTTGTAAAAATTTCGAACAGCCACGTTGCCACAAAAATATACGACAATATGGAAAAAAAATATTTTACTGACAGTATTTTCAGAATGCCGAAAGTTCTTTTTATAAGCGAAAAGTCACCAAAATTATCAAAATAAATATAGCCCTATTTGCTTTACCTTCGACTTCTCTGATTGTCTAGATCACCTACGGCAGGGTTTGTTTAGGAACAGAATACACACTGCTTTGTATAAAACTTGTAGTGTATTTGGGAAATATAATTTAATTTCTTTGCTAATTATAACATGTACATAGGTAGGGAGGTAGGTGGATAGGTGGGTAGGGATATAATTGATATATACATTTTAATACCGTAGAGATGCTATGATGTACAGGTCTACAAAATATTAATTATAAATGAAACAAGATCAAACAAAAAGAGGAACACATGAAACAAATGTCTTCGCCTTAACAAAGTCTTAGTACGTGTCGCTAAACACATTCTTAGCACACATCATATAGTAATTTAGGTTAAATTTATTTACTTATAAGTCAAGAGGCTAGATTGTGAAATAAATATTGTAAAATAACTTATGTTATAATAATTTTTTTCAATAGATCGTATGTATATATATAATAACCATCTCGTATAGAAACTTACGTATCTGAAGTTTGTTACAATGAGATATAGTTCAAAGTTGCATTACTACAAAAAATAGTAGACATATGTAAGTTCTAGTATCAACAGCGTAATATGGGGCAATAATCACATGTGTGGTTACTATCGACAAACAGACACGCATATTATCGATCTCCGATATTAATTCCTCGCGTAGTCTACGGTTTTGTACTCGATGAAAGCGTGGCTATAGTAATTGTGATATCGTGATATGATACGTTGGAGCTCATTTTATTGATTATATTGCCTCATCCATTTGTTAAAGCCTAATTTGTCGGTCGCCGATAACCTATTTTAGTGCATTGTATTGATTATAACTTCAATACTATTATTTATTTACAACGAAATCGCTGTTTTCTGTTACATTATCAGTCTTTAAGAATGTTTTATGTATTTTATGTTTTTTCTTGATCATTAAACCGAAACTACTAGATATTTATATCTTATTTTCTCATTTTTGTATAAACCCAAAAGCATAAAGCGAAGGTCATAGTTTTGATATCTCAACCGTTAAAATTACCTTTAAATTTGTTTTGACTATGAATGCACTTATTTCCGGATATTTTAATTTCCTATTAGTCGCAGTAAAAGATAGAAATTAAAGAAAAATACTGAAAAGCCATGAATAGAGTATAATATATATAGGAGTTTCTACTTACCTTTGAATAAAATTTGATGAAGTTGGTCTGAAATAAAAATTACCTAAAATAAAAAAAGGTTATATATGTTCTCTTAAAAAAGGGTTGAAACACTAATTACTCTATCGACGATTTTATAAATGAAAAAAATATATACTAATAATTAAAAAAAAAAACAATTATTACTTAACTTTACATAAATTACGTTACTAATTATTGGATAATTAAATATATGTTTTTGAAACAAATATTAGGATCTATAATATTAAAAGTTTTTTTTTTAAATTTTGATATCAAGGACTTTCAAAGAGAATTTCTCAAAGGGAATTACATAGTATGAATATTAATTAAAGTGAAAGTGACTGACGGGCCATGATGGTGGATTGTTTATTTATAGAATAACTTAAACTTAGAATGTATACAAAGAAGAAAAGAGACTGATTTAAAATTTATAATACATATAAATTTTATATATAACATTATTTGTATACAGTTTAAACAAATAAAGCAGGCTCGAAACCTGAATACTGGATACGGAAATAAGGAATGAACTTTATATTATAAAAAAGAGCTCTAATTTTAAGACATACATTAACATTTATTGGGAATAAATCAGTGATTTCATTCATGTTATACAACATAGTACACTAGTCAGACAGATTGATAATTTCCCTATCGACTATGAACCTGAGCTACGTCCACTGGAATATTTGCTCAAAAGCAATAAATGTTATTAAAGACATTACGTATGAAGTGCAATAGTTCCCATGAGATCAGTAGAATACTAAATACAGTCTCGTTTTTGTACTTTTATATTTTTCATTCAAAAGATAATAAGATAAGTGTAATATGGACAATGAAAAATTTCATTTTCTTTATGACGTTTCATAAACTAGTTGTATTTCTAACATATGAGTATTTAAAAAGTTATAATAATCAAATCATAATTACCAGATCAAATTCATCTTATCTTAATAGACTGTTATATAAGGGTGAAGTAAATAGTTATTCATTCTTTCAAAAATAATAATGGGAATAAAATCTACTAGAGATCTGAGATGTTGCAAATTCAAAAACTGGGTCGAATAAGATGTGGGAACTTCGGGTACATTTGCAGAATATAATCGAGTGACCAGAAATGGGTGGACTTTTCGAATAAAGCCACGCCCTCCCTTTCCGGTTCTTGGAAGTACCCGTGAATTAGGACTAGCTTCAATTGATATTTTAGAAGTCTGTTTTATAAGATATATCACGGAGAGTTGATATTTAAGATATTACATATCAAAAGATATTAAATTAGAAAAATAATTATGCACTTACATTAAACTGTCGTAATTAAAAAAATTTAGAATTAGTGCATGTAATTTTAAACGGTTTGAAAGAAGGTTATAAATCTTATGAAAATCGCCTTTCCAATAAATCCCGTTCATACTAACCTTAATTAAGTAACGTCAAACTTAGAACAGCAAAGTAAGAAGTTTCTTTTAAAAGTTTTCATTGAAAATGTCGTATTAAGTGACCGCTATGGAGCTTTAAATGTATATGATCAACCTATTTGAACTCCCATTCATAAAATATGAGTCAATTTTAGAGGTATAATATCTGTGTCAACTTAGCTCCATGGATGTATCTGATCAAAGTAATTTCAGTCGGTGTTAGCGTATAAAAGGCTCCTTTGTAAATTGCTGACTAGTTTATATCTCGTAGGCGATATTTACAGAGCGCTGTTTAATAAAGAAAGAGGTTTGGGTATGTCGGTACTAAAACGATTCTTAATTACATTCTGTCTGAATCAAAGAGACAGGACACAAAATAAAATTGAAACTCGAAATACTTTACAGACGAAATTTTTTAATAAAATTTTAGACTGTTTATACATACGTATATGAATTAATTTTAAATAAATTTATAGTTATAAGAAATAATAGTTCCAGATTTATTTATGTCTACTGTATATAAATTGATTTCTAAATTAGTCAACCAATTTTTTTTTGATTGTGAGAAATTCACACATGTGTATAATCTTTATTTATAACATACAGATACAAGAATTGCTTATTACAAAAGTCTGTTTTCATTATTATTAAAACACTCACTTTTACCCTTAGACCTTTTCAAAGAAAGGCTGGTAATTAAAATTTACTTTTACGATAACCCGTTTTTACTTAAAAGTAATTTTGTTTTGCATAAAATATGATTAATCTAAATGAGGAAAGCCTTTTAGATTTAAAATTACAAATTCTGGAAGAAAATTCTCATTTTCACACTGACTTATTTTTATACGGATAACTGTTTAGTATCCTTTCAATTTACATTTTATTTCGGCTTTATATTAAAATCGGAGGCTTAATTTCCAGTGACTTAAAATGTCGGGAGCATTAAATTAATTGAAAGAAAATTTTAACACCACTGACTTAAAAGCTTCACTATAGGGGTTAGATTAGATAAGCCTTATTAACAGATATTTATGTGCAGTCCGAGCTAATACCATGCAGTAGTTTTTTTGACTCTTAAAAAAAAAGTAATGCACATGCTCATATAACGATATAGACTAGAATACTTTGACTTCTTCCTCGATTCATAAAAAGTTTTGACGCAGTAGATGAATATAACAAAGTCAATATCCAATGAACATTGTGTTTGTTCATCATAGAGAAACATTGATTTCATTCAACATTCTATAAAAAAAAATCCGAGCAATTTTAATCATCGCATTGATGATTGACTACACATATGCTAGCTTTTCTATACTAAGTCACATTATACAAGTAATACTAATGTAATTAACTGTCAGTTATAATTTATATTAACATGTTATAAAGTAATTAAATCAATGAATTGCTTGTTTTTGTTATAAATATTTCATGATAATCTTAAAGGGAGAATTGATTCCTGACAAGTGGACACTTCTGTTTAACTAGCGTTATTCAATTTATTGTTTAATTTTCCAAAAGTATTTCAATAATAATAATTAAGTAAACTTATGCTTCTTCCTCAAGTATATTCTTATATTATAGCTCTTCACGTTTAGTGTTTCATTGTTTAGGTAATACGATAAGGTATAATTTGTAATGATTTTTCTTTACTGCATTTTAATAAATATCTTTGAAATGATCTGTGCCCATTAAATCATATAAATGTCAGTATTGAGAACAATGAAATGACTTTACGAATGATATCCCTTTTATCTCACGAAACAATTAATAGTTAATCTCTTTGTAGTTTTGACAAAAGTGACAGATATTACACAGAGTAAGTATCCTTTGACAATGACATAATAATGTACTTTGATCTATATCTATGAACAATGTACCAATAGTCTAAAATAAAATTATCTTTCATCTTTATATAAACTTTTGCGTTATTAATGATTCCTTTTCATTTTTATTTCTTTATGATGCAGACTGATAGGTTATTTATATAAATATGTTCGGCATTTCATTTAAAAATAATAATGGGTGAAAGATAATTTAAACGTTGATACAAATGTATATAAAAACTTTAAAAAGAAATAGCACGTGTTCAGAAGCAACATGATAGCTTTTGTTTCCGTGCGGTTGCTTCACAAAGGAGAGCAATTATTAACTTTTTGCTCACCCCGCGTATGGAGCTTTATGTAGCTTTTGTCCGATATGTATCGTAATTTATACCTTATAAGAAGTATAAAATATAAATGTTCCTATATATATATATATATATATATATATATATATATAAAAGTCGCGGTGGTCTGGAGGTTAAAGGCCCGCCTCTCACACGTGAGGGCGCGGGTTCGAAACCTGGCAAAGTACTAATGTGATCTTTTCCGAGTCATATGTACTTTCTAAGAGTATTTAGACACCACTGAGAGACGGTGAAGGTAAACATCCTGAGGAAACCTGGTCTTATAATTTCAAATTATAAGACTGAAATCGCCAACCCGTCTTCAGCAAGCGTGGTGATTAATGCTGTACCTTCTCCATACGAGAAGAGGCCTTTGCTCAGCAGTAGGCTGATGATGGTTATATATGTATATATATAAATATATATATTGTTATATAATAATGAACTATTTTCAAGGAGAACACATACTTTTATATGTCATTTAATTAAATTTTTAATTTGTAAAAAAACCGTTGCCCATGTTTTGAATTTCTGCGGATTTAATTCTCGTTTTGACATATAAACTCACGGTCCTCTTATGTGTAAATATAAAGTAAGTAAATTCCTTTATTTTCTTCATCCAACCCATCATGAAAGTAGAGCAAAGTAAAACATTTCAATCTGTTACATTATAATTGTATATTCCGTTTTAATGTTCCATATCTTAATATGGCCATTAGCTTCGCAGAAGCTGTAAATAAAACAGAGTTAAATGCATTTTGCACTCTTCGTACATGGCACCATTAAAAATAGTGAAAACATGTAATAAAATGCTCGCTAAATTTCACTCTAAGATATATTTTTAATAAAATACATGTTACCATAGCAACTACTTTGAAGAACCATTATATTAGGACTTATTAATAGAAGTCGTAAATGTTATAGAGCAGCTATCTTTTAATGCTATTAGAAAAAATACGCTTTTAAAAGCAGTTCTGTCAGAAACTATTGTACATCTATACAAATCTCCTAAATTTTAGAGGCGTTGTTTAATGGATTTCATCGATTTTTTTTTACTGTGAAGTAAAAAGTTTTAAGAATTACTCTATTATAATCAAAGTAACGTAGGCCGTTAACAAAGCGTTCATAGTGGACTGAGGTCTTATATATTTTTTCTAATAAATTTGGTCAAACTAAGGAAAAGTTTAGCTTATCAAGCAGGTCCTACACACTTTAGTTGACACGTCTTAGACTCTCAATATATGAAGGCTTACTTCACTGGTTTACAAAGTTGAATTCAACAAACAGTGCTTAAACTGAAAATGTATTTTATTTTTATAGACAGTTGTAATAATAAAGTTATTACAGTTAAACGTACATTCAAGCTGAATTAAGTTTATGATATCTTTTTGAGGTCGAAAAAGATAAAGATAAATAGTGTTACAAAATTATTATTTTTATCTTTTCAATCTACTTATACCCTTCATTTGAATAAAGTTTGTCGGGGTCTTTATTAGTTCACGAGCTTTAAAACTCGTCTGTTAATCGTCCCTACGGTTATATAATAATTATTGTCTCCAACATGACCCGCTTTGTTTCTTTTCCTATTTTTTATTACTTCTTATATCTGTTACATTATAATTATAATTGCAACAATTACAAACTGTTAATTGGTATTGAATATTTATTTGTAATTTAACAATAGACCAAAATTCTATATATCATATTACATGCATTAAGGATTTTAAAATATTTCTTATTAAATCACAGATGTTTCTCCGAATATCTCGATCTGTAACTTTCTCGTATTTTAAATAATACTCTCCCTACTGAATATTCTTGAGAGCGTGCGAGTCTTGACAGTATATTTTAATATCAAAGATAAAGTAAAAAAGACTAAGGTGAGAAAATCTTCAGATTATTTTTCACAGAGTTATTAGACGATGGTTTTATTTCTTGATGTATCATCGTTTATATAAAAAATACCTTTAGATGATAAACGTTCTTTTAAAAAGATTAAAAAGTTGTTTCTTTATGTAATATATTAAAACCATGTCTTTCTTTATGAATATTATATACCGTAAAAATATATACATTAAAGTGTAAGTAATAGGACATCCTTGATCTAAATTCTTAAGTGGTTATCTATGTCATTTGAAGCGACAACATGACGTCATGTTTAATAAGAGCTGACAGAGTTATCCGTTCAGACATTAGAAAATTTATGTACGTATCTTTAGGAATATTATAGTAATATAGATTGTCTGGGATACATTATAGAAAATTCTATGCATGTTCAACAGAACAGTCTACGTAAATTTTGTGTGGCCTAGTGAATATCATTGTGATAGTATAGATGAATTTATTTTTGAAATGTATTACTGATAACGTCAGATTTGCTTCAGGGCGTACGTAACATGAGAGAAAGAAAAAGAATTTTCGATGAGGTCAATTGAATGTCTCGTTGTAATAAATTATAAAGTAACTCTTGCTTGTTGAGAATTCGGTCGCCATATATTACCTTTTATTTGAAGGCAGTATGTTATAGTTTTCAAATAACAGTGGCATTGCGGTTTGCCAGTAACCGAAGTCTTGCGGTTTTCACATTGATATGCGTATATTAACCGCTTAATAACCTCATTAATTACACATCATATCTTCAAAAATATATTTTCATTTCAGTATCTAATATATAATAAGCAGAACGGTTAGAAAATGAACTCCTACTTAGAATTTTTTTTAAAGTTAGTACTTCATCTAACTGCCACCACTAAACACTGGTATAAAGTGCAGTAATTATGAAGCTCAAATAGAATCTGGGTTAAAAGTTTGAAAGAAATTCATTGTAAAATTTTGTTTTGTACTCTATTCAAACGTTTTATCAAATAGAATATCTACAATTTCAACGTTGACAATTTTTTTGGTCAATGCAAACATTTGATTGGAGTGAAGGTTACTTCAAATACAAGCGACAATATATCCTAAATAGCTTTGGAAAATTCGAATAGAGCTTACCTTTAAAATAGAGAGCTTTCCAGTACCGGTCTGAAAGCAAACGTTCGACAGGTGTATCTTTTGTTTGTCAAACAAACACGAGGTTAGGGTCTGCAAACATTAAAAGTTTTGTCAGAAATTATCATATCGTTTGATTGTACGTTCAGAACAAAATTACATACTATTATTATATAGAAGTAAGTTAAACATATTCTGTCTTAGCTACTACATCCGTGTAATATTTATCACGCATTTTAGGTGTGCCGAACTGGAAGGCTAATTGCAAATTAGATACATCCGATTACTTTCCTTATCTTCAGCTCGTGAATTATATATAGCCGTTAAAATAATGTGCTGATTATCCATTAATTGTTTAAAAGCAGTAGCTTGTAATTTGGAAGGATTGTAATGATTTTACTTTATATTAACATAAACTAAGACTCTAATGCAATAGTAATGTACTTAATGTGATAAAGAATTTTGATTAAGTATTCTATTCAGTAGTATCACATCTCGTCTGCCCGTGACCGTGACCGTGAAATCTAGGGAGTATGTAGTTTTTTTTTATAAATAATTAAATACGCATAGTAAATTCGAAAAATATCACTTTTATTTAGTATTTCATTGTATTGCAATCGTAAAGATTAAAAATAATATTTTAATCCTATATTTTGCAGTCCCGCCTCTCAAATACGGAGAATAATTTAATAATATTGTCTGAAATAACCTGATCGGCATTTTCTGTTTGCATGATGTTTGTTCGAAAAGTCAATTATGCGTTGTCAGAATTGTTGGAGTGACGGGGCCTCAAATTCAAAACGTCAAAATATTCGGACAATATTTCGACACGCTTGTGTATCTGTTCAATAACCTACGTAGTTTCAGTTTTCTAAATATTTTTAACGGATATTAAATCGTATTTGATATTTTGGTATTTAAAAAATGAAATCTATGCTTTGATTAAATATCTCTACGGACAAATTTATCATTACGAAATAATATTGTGTTATATTCAGTCCAATAAGTCTTCAAGAGGAAAACGAGAAAGATAATAAAATAAAGGAAAAATATTGTGGTTTTGCAATCATCTATTTTATGATTCAGTAAAGTATGTCAAAGATTAATTCTAGGAAACCAACGGATTTTTGAGAAATATTGAGACGATATCCATACAAAGAAATATTCTAAAAACATATGCAAGTAGCAGTTCAAGTCTAACTACCAATACGGATCTGCTGTTGGTACCAGTATATGATTATATGAGCAAGCGTTGCTTAGTTTATTTAAAGATTTATATTACATAAAAAAATCCCCTCACATGATTTGTAATTAAATTTTAATTGTGGACGGAACAGCTATCAATAATATTTCGACCTATATTTGTTGATATACGACCTCTTTAATTACAAACAATCTATATCATTGGGACGTAATTATTCGGATAGTTTAAATAAATTTATTGATCTTATTTAACAAAAAACTTGAATAAGTGCTTTATAAGTATTACAAACATTTGAGTACAATCTTTTTATGATTTTGAAACGTGTGAATACTACACATTTAGCGCATATAGTACACATAGTGCATATTTAAGTAGAAAAAAAATGGAGACGATCTATTTGTGTATAATATTTAAATATTTATATTACTCCTATTTTTATTCAAACGCTATTAAGAATATAAATGCAGCTATGACCTAATTTTATCTTGAGGTTAGCTCCCACGCTATTGTTTTAATTAAAACTAAAGTAACTTAAACATTTCTACCTTCATGTCGACTCTTTTGTATCTTGAAATAAGAAAAATACAGTTTACAACTAAATGTTATTCTGATACTCGTCTTAAAAAACTTTTACACGTACATATATAAAGTTATATTTAAATAAATAGACAGAAATCCATTATAAACCATGTGAATGTTAATCATGTATTAAAGATGTCTTGCATTCGTATGAGCTCAATAAGTTCAACGAACTTTTGTTCTTTTAAAATATATTATTCTGATATCAGAGCAATTTTCATTTTAATATCTCACAAACGTCCACTCACCTAACAATGAAACGACGTAAAGCACTCTAACATGTGTTGCTCTATGATCTAAAGTCGCCAGATATCTGTTATTTGGATTTCAGTAGTTTTTTCATCTGGACGAATATTATTCATATAAGGAAATCTTTAAAATGGTGTGGATTTATCACTCGTATGTGAAAATAATGGTTTTAAATATTATTACATTCTTACCGAATGCCTTAATTCGACTCTGATATTAGAGATCTCAACTCAGTTTTGCCTCAAAACGACTGAAGTAATGCAAATTTAATCAAGGGGTACGAAGCAAACATGTATACTTGGATCCTAAGTCTTAAGACATAAGAACTATATTAGTAAAACATTGTATCTCTGAGGCTTTGCATGCGTTTTATCCCATGATACGCCTACACGCTCGCTTTGTTCGTCCGGTTTCGTTTGAATAAACAAGCATCAAATAATTAGAGGGCGCTTTGCGGAATGAAAGGTAAAATTTGACTGACGCGAGTTCATGCCAAGGTTAATGATTTCTCGAGCGTATACATCGAGTTATGTAGATACGCTAGATCGAATTTATAACTTTATATAAAAATAACTATATACTCATATCTGTCTGTAATTTAAAAAACATTTACTCATATCTGTATGTAATTTAAAAAAAATAGGTCAACATTTTGAAAGCATTTAAGAATACACTGAAGTTGAGATTACGTTTATTTTTTTATTATTATAGTATTTTTTGAATTGCTAATGAATAGATTTCAGTCTTAAAAGGATTTCTAGTGTTTCAAAGATTTTCAGAGTGCCACCTGTATATTTGGTAATTTATTTGAAGTTGGCTATATGTAAAGAAAACTAGTATGTCATTATTAATAATTTTATCTATTAGTGTGTATCTACTTATTACTTCATGTTAATGTCTACTCTTTCTAGAATATCCTTTTTTTGTCGCCAGAAACATAATCTTCCCAAAACCTTGATCTCTTTTATATTTTTCTATACGTATTTTTTATTTCTGGTGCACGTACCATTTGTTTACAGATATTGAGGCTATTTGCATAAGGCGCATTGTTTTATATGTAAATTTTGGGTCTAGGGTTGAATTTTAGAAAACCGAAATAATCCTTTGTTAATAAAGATAACGGAAATGTTGAAATAATATATCGGTTAAATTTCTGTCTTACTTATCTCATCATCCTTAGATTATGTTATTTGAAAAACAATTAATTAACGTAACAAATTAATTCCTGAACCATAAAAAACCTTTCACAGATTATGTCACTGCGATAAGATACAAAATTTTAATCAAGTTCTTTTGAGTAGGTATTTTTTAATGATTTAGTGATACACTCATCTTTAATATCTCCCATTTATAATAATAATTGGTTCATTTACGAATATATCTACCTACCGCCACATCGTTACTCCTTAAGGTAATTGCCAAACTTAGTTATCATATTCAAACTGTTTGCTTAAACACAACGTGCTTGCTAACATCCGTGCATGAATGGAATTCTAATTAATTTAACGAATGCTCAATTTACAGCTAAACCTTCAACTTCAAGCAATTGAATTAAATGATAGATCACAAGTTGATTGCAAGGATTTTAATGGAATTGGGTTAATATTTTTTTCTCATAAGTCTATAAGTTTTGTAATAAAAAAAACAAATCCCAATTAAAATAATTTGAAGATAGCATTTGTTGCAAATTTCCAAGGGACATTTTTGTAATATGTACAGTTAATCGATTAAAGTCAACCGCCTCCCGGTTATCTTACGAATATAAAGGACATGTTTTAAGAAATTTCTCTCCAAAGTCACGTTTGGGCTTTCATGGAATTTATCATAGAAGATTACGTTTGATAAGTTAAGATAACGCTTCCTTTGTAACGAATGTGTTGTATTATTAAATATGTTTTAAAAGATATAGTTAATTTTCTTGAGATATTATTATACTTATAATAAAAATGGAATCGATTTCTGTCTGCGCATGGAAGATGTATGAAAATAGTGGCTTTATACAGCTTTATTTGACTATGTCCTGTGTTAGTAGTTAGTAAACCTGTATGCTTTGACGCCCAACGGCAATACGTCCTCTATCGTGTAATGAGATGTATTAATTAATATTTTTTTAAATACCAAATTGACGTTGTTTCTCATCTAAAATAAACACACATACCAAAAAATTCACACATCTGTGCGAATATAAACTCACCTTTCGTGAAGTCGGTTAAGGTCGACTTATAGTAAAACTAATTGATTTCTCGTAATTATGTACAGTGGAACTTCAAAAACCAGTCAGCCTTTTTAACTCAGCGTATATTTACTATATTTACTTTGGAATTCAGTGACCTACTTCTGAATTGGTACTCATCTGAGTTCCAGTTCTCCCCAACCTGCCTTTGTTGCCGAACTTTAACCCAAACCTTTTTTAATTTTAAGTTTTAAAATTGCAATGTAGGTAAAACTGTTTCCATCCGGAAAGAGATAGAATATTCGAATATTTATTTTATTTGATTAATTAAAAATTTTCTGACGTTTATCTCAAAGCTTTGTGAGATTCATCTAAAGTTAATTTTCTTGGGCGTTAAAATTTTTAATGATGGTTGATGGGAAGGGAAACATTCGCTTCATTAACAGAGTTTATGAATTATTAAGATATATACCTTAATTATTGTTCGCTGTTTTCTTACCAGTTGTTTATCATAACGAAACACCGTAATCGCTAATAAGATTGGAGAAGTGCTGTTATATAACACGTTAAAGGAAATCTTATAATACAAGTTATTATGTAGTTTCCACCTCACTTGATAAAAAGAGTCACTGTATTGGTTCTTGTCCTACTTTCTTACGTACTTTCATTTTATGAAATCTAGTTTCGGTTTGAAAATTTCCGAAATAAATATTATCAATGCCGTTGATTAATTTTTTATAGACAATATTACTTTCATAGTGATGTAATTTTTTATATAATGATCTTTCAAACAAAATTACACATATGTGTGAAAGTTCTGTGCTTTGCTATTTACTTTATTTGGGTTAAAACGACAAGCCGCTGTTCCGACTGTTGTCAATGGCGCAAACCCCCATTAGTGCATCCTATTGTAGTCGAGTGGGTAAGGATAGGGCAAGTATTGTCCCGGATATTACGAGTAACATCTGGAGATGATTATCACCTAACATAGTAAATTAAACCTGAGGTATAATGTAAATAGTATTGCGTTATAAAGAACATTAGTCATTAATATTATGAATTTCTTTAAAGAATAGAAGTAGTTTTTTTGTTTAATGTATTTTGAATAATCAGATTTAGCTGGGAGAAGAGCTGATTACTTTGAAGAGAGCGAATGTAAAACTTTTATCTGCAACTTACTTCAGAATTATTTAAAATAAATTTTAGTCAGAAGCTTTTAAATAAATAAATAAATATAATCATAAATGAAAAAACTCGTACAATTAGGATAATATCCACAAATAATTTTGTAACTCTCAATACTAATAACGCTTAAAAAATAATTATGAAAGGAAATAACAGTCCTTAATATACCAAATAAAAAGAAAATTGAAAAATAATTTTCTAAAAATATTGAGAAAACTAGGATTTATAACAACGATCATTATAAAACAAATAAAATTAGACGAGACAAGGTCCACAAAAAGATTAATGGAAAAGAGACAGCCCTCTTCAAAGTATTTAAAATCTAAATAGTCTTTCTGTTCAGTAGTTATAGATTAAAATCTTCATGTCGGATAAAGTCGGAAATATTTATAACATATGATATTATGACATGTGTATTAATATACAGTCATTATAATATAAATTACGTCATATAACAGCCATTTTCTTCAGGCATTGATTGCTTTCTACCTAATTACAAAGCGCTCTGATTTATGAGACATTTTTGCCGTAATCGAATAAACGTTTTATTGAGTTTGAATGCAACAAATGTTATTGGTTTATTCAGATGATTAATAAATGTATATGACATTTATGGCATATTCATATAAAATGAAATATATATACATAACATTAAAATAAGTTATATATTATATTTGAATTAATTTAAGAGATATAAAAATAAATTAACATTTTAAACCATGTAGAGTAACGGTTCATTTTGTTTTTTAGTACAGCTTTTGAACGTAGCAAATGTAATTAAATTTTGTTAAAGTTATATTAAGTCTCAAATTACCGTGTATATTATTTGATGGTGAGATATCTTAACCCTAATCTTCAAAGTTCATGACTTGTAAAGGTTATTCAATAATTTTTCTAGAACATTTAAAAGCTCCTAGGTTTTAATTGTTGTTTTTAATCTAAATCTAAAAGGCAGTTTGTACTTTATGATTCGAGAAACTGTAAATCTTGACAATGCGATTTGTTTTCGGACTTATGAACAAAAAACAAATAATATTTACTGAAGTAATTTTTAATGATAACACTTAGAAACAAACAATTATTCATCAAAGAACATATATCGTGTCTTTTCCCCCAAGGAATATAATTTATTTTGTGTTACCATAGCTCAATTATATTGTATTTTTATAATATAAGAAAAAAAAAAAACTTTATATGGTGCTAATTGTTAAATGTAACAGAAAATTCGAGGAAGCGATCCGTGAAAAGTAATTACGATAATGATTGTTGTACGTGTCCTATCTCATGAATACGTAATGGCAATTGACTCCGTTTAGGACGGACGGAATAACTGTAGACCAAAGAGACGATAAAAATAAAGAAGAATTTAAGGAGGTTATAGTATTTCTTGCATTTACGTTTCTTGTGTATTTTCGTTATATGGTTTATATCAAGTTTCGATATAAGTTACAAAGTTAAATGGCAGTGTACAGTCCACTTTTCTATATTGCGAGTATCAACGCTATTGATTCTTTCATTTATTAACATTGAAATAAATTTTTAATGTCGTGGCTAAGCCAATATGGAGTTTGAATAATAAAATTTGTAAAACGATGAGATCTTTAAGATTTGAATACTAAAC
Source organism: Danaus plexippus (assembly GCF_018135715.1). NCBI lineage: Eukaryota > Metazoa > Arthropoda > Insecta > Lepidoptera > Nymphalidae > Danaus > Danaus plexippus. The sequence continues at coordinate 5,918,705 of NC_083549.1, forward strand.
TCAAATACTATGGTATTAGTTGTTAATTATGTTATTTAAAGAAATTTGCACTAAATGTTTACTAAGACATTTATATAAGAAATCAAATTAAAGGAAATCTGGAAATAAGTCTTGACTTAAATGTATACAAAAACTAGATGTTAATTCTAATATCGGTGACGTGTCTTGTTTCTATATCAATAAACTTTTAAACATTTTATCATTACAGATTATTAGAAAAATTTAATTATGAAGAAAATTTTTAAAAACAAACCAAGGATTGTGTAATATATACATGAACGTTTTTAATATAGGAGTAATCCGAAAATGTGTTCTTATTTTTATTTTGAGAAACAAGACAGGCTTACAACAGAAAATTTATACTTAAAATGAAGAAGGAAATTGTCTTGTAAAACGTATACAGGCAATAAAATGAACAGCTACCATCATTTATTGGTACCATAATATTTAAATCGGATCCAATAAATCCAGCTTGCGCCCACGGCTGTTAAAATGAGAATGAAATAAACAACTTTAACCATATGAAAGATTCTTTTATAATTAATTCGTAATTAAATTAATGTTCTGTGAAAGATATTTCTTATTTCATTATAACAAACATTCTGTCGTTCTATATGGTTTAAAAAAAAACAAAACTTCGTAAAATTATTTACAATGAATGCATTTATTTCTGGTAATGAGATCTAAGTCTTTCGCAAGTTCTATTCATTTAAATGAAACTAATATTTTTCGGATATACTACGCGTGCTGTATTTTATTTAGATGTCACATATCGTCTGCCCGTGATCACGGTTGCTGAAAAGCAACTGAAACGTCGGGATCATGTAGTTTTAACAAAAAATAAAGCACGCGTTGTATATCCGAAAAATATTAGTTTCATTTAAATTCATTTCTGGTGATTGTCACGATTCATTTTCTATGAAATAACCGTAAACTGTGTTATTATTAGCAGTGAAGACTATATGTTAATTAATATGTATGGGAATACGAAAATACAGTGAAATATAGTTATAGATATCCGTGCCTCATTGAATAAATTAATATTAATTGAATTATTGAATGAGTAAATATGTTTCAAGGGATGAACAATTCATGAGCTGGCATCGTAGCATGTCTTGAGGGGGATTCATTGTAGAGTTTTCCTTGTATAATCTTGGATTATAGATAAATTATTGTATAATTAATTAATTCTGTTTGTTATTTTAATACGGATATAATGTGATTATGGTTTTATGATCAAATATATTTGTTTTAGAAAATACATTTGTAACGCTGAAAAAAAAATTTTTTCTGGTTCTTCCACAATTTTCTAGGATTAGGATTGTTTTTTTCTTGCATACAAAATATTGTACACTATATCAATCAATCATGAAACTGAGTTGATCTTTGTTTTTATCGTCTGATGATGGGATCGAGCTAGTTCTTTTACAATAAATATTTTTTATTATACTTAATATTAAAAAAAAACATTGTTTCTTTATATTTACTTTCTGAGGTTAACTGAGGTTTAACGTCACTGAGGTGTTTTGATTTCATAAATTGCAGAGGCTTTCGTTATATTTTAATGATTTTATAGAAAATATTACTAACTTCCAAAATTCTAATCACTCTTTATATGGGATAAACAAATAATTATTTACGGAACTTTGTTCCATATCTTTTTATATTAGCGTTTTTTATATTTTCCATTAACAATTTAACAAATGTATGTTTAATTTAATATATAATTATGATAAAACCTGTAATACAGATTATTCTGTTAATTTCAATTTATTCTTTTATTTTACTTAGTAGTTTAACGAGAATGGTTGTTGAAAGTTTGTTAACGAAATTGGATCCTAACTTTCGTCTTGTGCGCTTTTAGGGAAATTGTAGGCATTGTTAAATAACACAATGGATAATTACTTAAGGGACTTGTATAATTTATATTTTGAATAACACGTTAATACACACACATACGTATTTTTATTATTATATAACTATATTTATTGATGTTGCTAATGTTTCAATTGCTAGAGGAACGTGTAAATAGGGGAAAAATATACTTTTCTACGAATTTTCATTTCGCCCGTAGCTAGAATCCACTGCGAAAATATTGTCTCTGATCTCGGATCTAAAACTAATCAGCCTCAGGATTCCATATGAATATGTAATAAGACCGTTATTACAAAACAGAATGGAAGTAACATTATGTATCCTAAGCCTAAGCGAAAATTTCAAAGTTTATAAGCGAAGAGCAAAGAAGTTAAGACTAACACAGAAAGTTCAATTATTATGGCGAGGCTAACCTTACTTATCTGTGATATTTTGTTTTTTTTTTCATCGTAATTTTATGGAAATGAACATTAAGTTACTTGCTATAATATTTATTAGTTTGAACATGAAATCGGTTATGTTCGTTTTGCTTTAAAGGACTGGAAGTTAATATAATTTTGACAAAACATCGCTTACAGCTTCAGCATGTAAATCACATAGGTCAACTTTCACTCTGAATATTCTGATATGTTATGTACCGTTAGAATCATGTTATATTATATTGCTATGATTACTAGAACATATTACGAGACGATTTACACGACTATCTCAGAAAAGGCGTAAAGAAAATAATTTGCAATAATTTAAAACGTTAAATTTATAATTTAATTTATAAATTAATCTTGTCACGTCGTGCTTTTTACTGAATTATTACTGAATTTTTTATATATGAATATTAAATGCCAAATCGTTCTGATATACTGTATATATTAGCTTTGCTAAATATCATATATCTTAGTGGATGTATTTTATAGGCGTCTGAAAGCGTCATAGACGATACTTGAATTTATATTCTAATCTTGTTGTCCCATTCAAGTGTTATATATACGGACACCTGGAAGCTGTAATATATTACTTTCAAACATTTCAGTTTCAAGCTCACAGTTGTTGGCAATTTCTATACGACTAATTGGAAATACATTTGGTTTATGACGTCTAAGTATTTCTCTAATCCCTTTGTAATCTTGCGTTCATGATGGATAATTTTGGTAAAGATTTATTTTGATGAGACTATTGATTTTGCTCAAAATATTTAATTATAAATTTAAATGGATTGAAGATCATTCATTAATTTAAAAATGAGATATAAGAGGAATTGAATAACATGTAACTTATTAAGAAGTTATATTTATTTGAAAATTTAAAATAATGTATAGATATGACTGTTACAAATACATATTTTTCTTTTTTGTTATTAATTTACCAATTATAATGTCGCTCGATTCATGATTCATTCTTATTTCAATATTCTCTATCACTATATTGATTTACGATACCTTGATAATTGACACCTTGTCTATTTGGATTTTAAGTTTTTTTAAGAATGTTATTTATATCGATTACCTAATAAAGAAAGATAAACTTTATTTCTATGCTTTCATAGTCCTAAAAATATTATAATATATACAATAATACAGATTTTAGTTTGTGATGAATGACAAAGCGAATCTCCAAAGTCGCTAACTGAAAAGCCACAATACTGGGAAACTTCAAACCGTAGCGTCGACTTTCAAAGTACGGAGTAAACAATAGCTGTGTTTACGGACGAGGAACCAAGGGTGTTGTGAAGGAAAAATCAATTATTATGAAAAGAAATACTATGTTAGCTTCACAAAAAACGTTACTACATTTATATTATCTATAGGTTAGTGTAACAATGTATATTTTATTTAGGCTTTTTAATACAATTTAATCAAACTGATTACGTATTCAGTCTTAATGTTTGTATTTGAAATTGGACTTGTTAGAGTAAACAACGAATAATTACGGTCTTCTCTAAATTTAAAGTTTAATGTAGGGTAACTAAGATTAACTTTAGAAGCCTGTAAGGGTCGTGAATGATTGTCCTTGAATAGACCTATCTCTGGAGCTCGGGAATGAAAGAATGAGTGAATGAATAAAGAACATTAATATTTAATTTCCAAATTGAATTCTATGAACATGAAGAATTTAACTTGTGTAGCGTATTATAAGTGTATTAATATATTTAACTCCAAATTAAGAGAATGATATAATTATAAGTTAAGTTAAAATTATTTTCTTTCTATTCATAAAGTTATAGTAAAATTTCCTTTTGGTCGATGGTGTTTCAACTCGGTTAACTAATGACGTAGAGGTTTCCTTATGACAGCTGAAATGTTTGACCCATCACGAGGTAACATTACAAAGAGAACAGGTGTCCGCTAGTCCGTGCATGTTATGAGTAATTGGCTGTTGAGGAATATTGTGTCATATGGTTGTTTGATGTTACAATATAAAAGGACTTGGCTTTCAATTAACTGCACAATTAATAACTATTTCTACACACTGCTATTCCAGACATTGCTTTAAATATGTTTCAAAATTAGGAAATGCGTGATATGCTGTGTTTTTTTTTTCTATAAAAGTAAATAAATTTGGAGTGACAGTTTTAAATTTAAATTAACACTTAAGAAAACGTACGGATAAATATACGAAGCATATATCTTTCAGTAATTTTGTCTGTTTTAACCACAAATAGATAATAATACTAAGAAACTATAACCAAGGCTACTCTCATCTTAAAAATTCTTTTTGTTTCTTATTAGTAATATAATAAAAATATTTAATACTAGTTGCCCCAGCTAGTGCAGTATATATAAAGATATAAATAATGTTCCAAACCATTTCATTATTAAAATGAAATAACTTTGAACTTATTAATTTTATAATTAATAATTAAATCTAATTATGGCACACTTCAACGAATAACAATAACAGTCCCAATTATAAAGAAATATGTCAATATTTGAACTACATGAATTCAATATAAATGAAATCGAGACAGATTAAACGTCATAACGAGATCTGTAGTTTAATTGAATAAATTCATATCATTGTTTAATTGAATTATTTGCAAAAATTGATAGCGGGAATCGATTAAAAAATGTATTAATTTCACTATGTTATGTTGGTATGAAAGAATCCGGTCCGAATCGACAAGGCAAATATTAAAAATCCTATCACAAGTTATTAAAGCAGCGTATGTTTGGAAAATATTTCCCATTTTAATGCTATGCAAGAATTAGCTTAACAAGTCCTCGTGGACTTGCTCCTGTTGTTGTTCCTGCTTCAAATTAACTTCGACACGCAGACCTTGATTAGAGGCAATTATTTTTCATGTTATGTAAACTCGTTACTATAAGGTATAATAATTGTGAGATGATTTTTTTTTCAGTTTAAAATTACAGTTAATGGTAGTACAGACTAGTTGCCTGTATAAACCATGTTAAAAGAGTTGAATTATACAACTGGTGAGAAATGTATAACTTAGTTCTATACAAGATGTAGACCACTTATTACGTTTAATCTTAATTTTGTGAACGTCCGTTTTCAATACGCATACAATATTGCTTTATATGACAAGGATTATAACTGTCCTAATGGTTTTTATTGCATATTTATAAAATAAAAAGATAAAGAAAGAAAACAAATATAACATCAATTTGCAGTAACATTCGCGACTCATTTTACAAAGTAATAGACTATAAAACACACTTCTACAATAAAAGATTTTACGAGACTCGTTTTATATGTTCTTTTTAAATCACTTCCATATAAAGATAAAACTATATAGCATTTAATGTAAAATAATGGAAGTATATATGAAAATAAATACTTCTAATTCATATATAACTTATACACAGTTAAAAATTATCTTTCTCAATTTATGCGAAATCATTTCGTCATTCATCTAGGACTAAAAACATTACGAATTCAAGATTTCACAAATATCAGGAAAAATAATTTAATATTCTTCAAAAAATATTTATTTATACAAAGAAAAGGTCCAAAACCATAGCTTAATACTGCGTCAAAACCTTTATATCCGTAGAAGAGTTAATGTTGAAGTCGCTGTTATTATTACGTTCCGTAGATAAGGCGCAGTAATTAAAAAAGGGGACGCAGGATTTTTCATAAATTTTTTGTGTCTTATGAAGTGAAATTAATACAATTATCGACACAAACGCTCATAAAGTTATTATTAATGATACCCATGTATTTTTGTTTATTCGCTGTTTCTGTTAAAATTGCTCGCTTGGATCATTTTGCTCTACGGATCATTTCACTAAGGAAATAATTATGTTAATCAATAGTTATGATAAATTAAGTTGTTGTAGTTTTTATTTTTGTTGTATTGTATTTTTGCATTAACCTCATTAAATATCTTTCGGAAGTTGTATCACTGAACCCAAATATTAATGAAAATATAGACCGACAATTTTGTTTATTGTATTTGTGTTTCATACTCTAATATTGAATACAGAAATATATTTTTTATTTTATAAACAGATACATCAATTTAATGATTATTATTATTGTATTCTAACAATATAATAGCCTCTTTCGCGTGTCTGTAATTGTATTCAAAAAAAATATTTATTTCATGTCCATTTTTAATACATTTTCATACTTGTTCAATTTCAAACGGATAATCAAGGTACATAGAAATCCGAAGATAAAATAGGATTATCGTGCCTAAAACTTTCCTCGTTTTATGGGGTGCAATTCAAAGTTCTAAACTCTTTATTCGGGTCTCAAGTTATTGTCGGGATGATGGGCGAAGAGATCTTTAATGTTGAAAGTATTAGGAAACATGGTCACGAAAGGCCGATTGTCCGAACGGGCGATTTCTTCGAAATTACCATATGTAACGATAAAAGCTTAAAGTTTCATAATTAACTGGCTAACTACTTACTTTTATGAGGGCTTATTCATTCTATGAGATTATTTTTCATCCAGCTATTTCACAAGATGTATATTTCGAGAGTAATCCGTTGGGCTCGGAAATTCTCATACATCTGTATGATGTATGGCCAATCATATAAATTTGGCTGATACTTCGAATATTTCCCTACCAAATATTTTATCTCAACTGTGAATCTTGATTTAGTTTTGCCAATGTTTTATGTATATTTAAGTCTAATTTTTTATATACGGTGTTTTGCTCTAGACAACAAGATTTTATAAATATTACACAAAATAATATCCTAAATAACAAATTATGCAAAAAGCTACATACAAATATTACAAAGGTTTTGTTTTATAACACGATGTCGAAACACTTAAGTTGAATGTAGTAGGTATTATTGTTTTATGTAAACATGGGATTTTTCTGAACATCACCTTCCTGTCATGATAGTGCAAGTACAAAACATGCTCATTAATAATTCCTTACTATTTAACTGAATTTTAATTCAGCTAACAAGCTCCATATTGCTTGTAAGTTATAATAAATATGACAATCAATATACATATAATAAGACAGTAAAAATCGAATGTCTTTACATTAAATATTTTTTCAAAAAACTGATAGGTGGCAATTAAAGAACAGTCACATTAAATTTTTGTCTGTCTCTCTGTCTGTCTGGTACGCTATAACTTCAAAACCACTCGACGGATTTGAACGCAGTTTTCACTGTTGAATTACATATAATTAGGAGCATTGTCAAAACTTTGTTTCGTCAAAATCGGATAAGGGAAAAAGAAGTTACGATCAATTTTAAGTTTGATATATATATATATATATATATATACATATATATATATATATTGTTATGCGAAAAGCGACCAACACGCGGGCGGAGTCGCGGGCAAGAGCTAGTTTGAAATAATATGTTCGAATTATAGGAAGTATTTTTATTTCTGGAATAACTAAAAGTTTAGAAATACAGAGTATTTTAACAATAACTGGGTTATGACCTTACGTTTCGTTTTCAGAGCTCTGTGTATAAAACATTCTCTTTGATACAGAAGTTAAATTACATTTAAAATCATCCGTTTGCGTTCATTTTCATTAGTATATATATGCCCTGTAAGGTCGGTTATTTTAAGTAGTAGATTATGTTTCTTTTTCATTAAATAATAATTACAACCTAAACACAACTCGACAAATTTATTAAATAAAAAGAGGTTTAAAAGCCAAAATGCTAAAGAATCTTCGTTATATATTTAGTACGTGTATTTTGTGTAACAAGTACAATGAGACCCTTGAAAGTAATTCTTCACACATTCCAAACTCTAGTGTGGACGTTTATTAACAAAAGTTTTGCGGGTATTTTAGGATAAGACAGACTAAAGTCAGCTTCCACTTTTTACTATACATTAGATTCGATTTAGAAAACTGGTCTCAAAGGCTTGTGTTAATTCACATTTTGTCTTAAGGTAAATATTATTTTAGTTTTATTATTGAAAGATGAAATAATAAATTAAAAATAATATTTTCATTACACAGCCTTACACGGAATATTGCTTTATAATTTTTACACTGTTTTATGTTTTAATTATAATTAATGTATGTACATTATATGTATATCTGTACACATATTTAGGGTACGTTGATTAAAATTCACAGATCTGCATAAGCTAATACGAGAAACAATGAAAAGTCCTATTCACATATAGTACTAGCGATTTTTATTTCAAAGCACATTTAAGTGTGGCCTAAGCAACAGTTGAGATGCGTGAAGGGAAATGTAAAGGGAGGGGGAAATCAATAAAGCTACCCCGCCCTGCCAAAACACTTCGCCTTGATATCCCCACATTTTTCAAATTACCCGATTACATACTAATAAAGGATATCATCCTTGGAGAAACCGCTTCGAGGGAAAAAATAGGAAATAACAAATGAAATAGGTTTAAAAATTCTATTACTTAATTATGTATTGAGGTCAATATTATAATATTGCTTATAGAGCTTTATAGAGCACAGATTATATGTTGTTATAGTATATCATTGTATAGTGAACCTTGAAAACTTCTTTCCCTATAATCAAATCGAATACCAATATTTAAAAAAATATAAATTTGTTCCAGTTAAAGTTCGAAAAGTATCACAATAACAATAAGGGAAAATAAATACTGAGAAGTAACGATTTATTTTAAGAGACCAACATCGTGCGAGTTACGATCGATCGGGGTTTAAAGTTAGTGTGCCGGTCAAATAGGGCTGCCCAGTGAATAATTTATGCTTATCCCGAGTTCTACGGAAGAGGCCTTACATGTAATACTATTTTAAACTTCTTTGTGAACAATATAAATGAAGACGACCCTACCGCGGCCTTGTCGTTTTATTATCTGTATAGTGATTTTGAGGTGGGTTTTGATTCATACCCTTTGTTGGTAACATTCAGTTATGACAACACATGTGTAATATTTTACATACTTTGATAACCGTGAAGTCTTTCATTCACGTATACCTCCTTTGTTACATAAAAAATAAAACATGTTTAGCAGAAAAACAGCAAAGAAAAAAGGTAACTCACTTTTATCTCTCAAATAACATTTGTAATTAAAAATTTCGAGATCGTAAATAATTGTATATTTTTTTTTTTAACAATGAACATGACGTTAAAAAACAAATTCTTTATAAGATGTTACGAAAAAAAAAAGATTTTTAAATAACTCTGTTCATTTTGTTACAGCGACTTCCTTTGTTTTATATTTAATGGGATAGAGATATAACAAAAGGTTTCTGTCAACATGTTTTTGGTTCTCAAACTTGATGTTTATGTTTCCAACAGGAGCTTTTTAAGCAAAACATTTTAGTACAATGGAACTTTTAAAAGCAATTTACCGTATATAATTCTAATAATACATAAACAAACTTTCATATCTATTGTGACTTTTCCCAAAACCGTATGTTGCTGTTATAATATTTTACTTAGTATTACAATATGTATATATTATACTTTAATTCACACTCGATAATAGTTGTTAAGGTTTGTACTTAGATTGTAGCTTCAATTCTGTTTTCAGATTAATATAAAACTGTATAGCAAGCTTATTTTGTTTTCCTCAAGGAGGAAATTACAAAAAAAATATCTTTGCAATTCTCTCCAGTCCATGCTCTGAGCTTGACGTAAAAACGTTTAAGAATGTGATAATATCGTATGTGGACGTGACTGCAATTCATTCTTGTATGAATGGAATGAATTGAGAAAGAATCTTATGAAAGCTCGAGTAATGGTTACACTTATGTGTTTTAATAACTGTAATGCTTTACATATATATTTTTATTTTTATCGTTACGAATATATAAAAAAATATGTTTTATTAAATACCATATTTTTTGATTTTGTGACAAATTTCATTACATATTTTAATACAGTCTTTATTAAGTTATAATTTTGTTTATTGTTAAAGTAATATTATTTGTAATATTTGTTAGCGTTTTATGCACTTATATCATACCCTTTTTAGTATACGTTTTTGACTTATACATATTATCTGAATACGTACGTCGTTCAGTATAAAAATCAAAATCAAAAGCATCTTACGTAATATATATAGATTGCTTGAACTTGTGAACTTAGCAAACACTAGGGAACACTGCGCCATTGCACAGATTTACTATAAATGTTGCCCTATATATCAGATTCTTTTACGCTTCTTTTATATATGTCTAAATTAAAGAAACAAAAAAAAAAAACATCAATATTGACGTTTAGTTTGAAAATTTTTTAAAAATTAATACTGTGACATTGATTTGATTCAAAATGATTTGATTTTATTGATTTATTATTGAATAGATGCTCATATATAGACAGAAAACATTTTTGGATAAATGTAAATGTTTAAAAAAATTTGTACTTAATTTTCTATTGTACTAAGTTTTACTTGATATTTTTTAATGAAACAAATAAGTAGATAACTAAACTTGTACTGAGCAAACAATATTTTTGCGGATGTTATTAAGTCAGTAAGGAATAAAGTTGGCTTCGGTTACAAAATAGTCCCTTACCCAAACTTTTATGATAAACCTACCTCATAGTTAGATCGCTGTCGTCTAGGGGTTCCTCAAATAAAGTCGAATATGCATAGTTTTATACATAGAAATTATCTTAATAAAGTTAAAGGCAAACTAATGAAGATGTAAGTCAAAAACTTTCGCTACGAAACTTGAAGGCATAAATTTTAAATTAATGTGAAATGAACTCTTTGGTCAAGATTTTAATTTCTCTTAGAACTTTATTTAAAATATTCCATCTCTAGTCTTAAGGTTTGTCTATGTGAATATTCTAATGAAACTAGAATGTTTAAAATTACTAAGTAAATTGAGGGCAGTTTTTATTCTGAACTTTGTAATTTAAATGTTTTATTTAATTCATTTAATATAATTTCTTATTATCTTATTTTAATAAGATATTTTACGAGAAAGCTCCATAATTTTATCCTTATGATCTCAACCTTTTAGAACAGCGTATACGTCGTTGCAAAATACGGATTTCCTATTATTTTTTATTCGGATTTGTTCATTTTAAATACTGCGCTAGAACGGTTTGCAATGAAATAACGAAAAAACATAATTAATACTTTGTCTTAGAACAGCTATTTAGTTTCATTTTCTTTGAATACTTAGTAAAAATTACGAATAACAGAGAATTTTATGTTACAGGAGTAAAATAAATATTCTTGAGGACAAAAAAAGTCATAAATTTAACGTATGAACTCTGGTATTCACATACATGTGTACTAATTTTTGTTCGTGATTTCGTCCGCCTGGAACAGACATGGCAATACATGCAGATATTCTCACATTATTTAGAATTCATGATATTCGTATTTTAAAAACTAAATGGAAATTAAAGAGCTCTTTCAACACTAAGCTAGTTTTTATATAGAAAACAAAAATCCTTATAAATGGAAAAATTAATGAAACTAAAAGTGCTGTTGTTTTGCCTCCAGGAGAGAATACGGAAAAGTTACCTTGATGGTTATATAAAACTTTTGTTCTTCTTAAGTTTCAAGCACACTCTGAAATATAAAAACACATTACCGTATGCACGTAATATCGAAGGTCATAGTATTGCTTAGCTATATTTTTCTATTAAGTGTTCAATTAATTCTATGTACTACGATAGTAACATTTACGTCCGCCGTTGTCTCTCCTATATAGCTATATTTCACCTAGAACTTGAAAAGTTATTAGTGAAAATATTCGTAGAATAAATATGTTTACATTTGGTAAATAAATGTCTACTTTAATTAGTTCATTCGAATTGTTTCAATTACAATAATGTGTTAACCCATTTTGTGATTAGCAACCATTTCATGCTCCGCTTCGTACGTTCGGTTCCGTTGTAATAAATGGTTTTAATACATTTATGTAATTAAAATATCCCTCACATTAATTAACAATTTACATATTTGTGTATTATTTCGGAAATTAAATTAAATTTAGCGAGTTTAGGTTGTGTGCTAACAGCAGATTTGTTAACATTAAAACTAACGCTTTTTTTTTATTTCACGTATTTTTTATATATTCGTTTATTTTTATGAAAACATTCGTATAGATTACAAAGACTCTATTGAATTGTCCTATATTGGCATATATTTTTAGGTGATATGTTGACATCTTACTTTGATTTAAATAATACTATTATTATGACATAATATATGACTTCCATATATTTTTTTGTGCACACCATAATTTGTTTCAAAACATATATATTGTACTTAGCCAGACAAATAGATCCTTATAGAACCTCCTTCTCCCCACAGGTCACGTTTCGATTGATAAATGCCCTATTTACATTCTAATAGACACCAGCCTTTTTAACCATAATAAAAAGGAAATAAACTTTCTCCTTAACAACTACGTCTGGTTGTTTATTTGTTAAATTAATTGTTGATTTTGAACAAATATTACAAAATGAATTGAAAATTAAAAAATTAACACATTTCGTTAAACTTAATTAAGAATAATAAGTCTGATAAAATCCGATTATAAAAACGCGAATAAATTAAAAGACTATTATCAAAAAGTGCCTTTCCATCTCTCATATCTCAATTCATGTGTTTTAAATAAGCATTAAGATAAATTTTATAAAATTTGATAATATTAACTTTATGGGTAGTTCGAATATATTAAATTTATGTTACATTTAGTATATTGTAAACAAAATTTTTGACTCTACATTAACTAGTGTTGCAATATATTCAACAAATAACATTTCTTTTTTTAGTTTAACTCCTGTCAATATCAAATTTAAAAAACAAAATATTATCTCCTTGACTTGAGATTTTTCTAATAACATTGTTTAATATATTGTAAAAAATATAGAGTGATGAATTTGATGTTATTTAAAGTATTTTTCATTTTCCTTAAACGTAAATACCTAGAAAGGTTTATATGATGATTGATTTAAAAATACATTTTTTTAAGCAGAGTAGGTACTTTGTCTTAATTTTTTTAAATAGCATAAAATAATCTAATCAGATAACAGTAATATGCGAAAATATTAAAAAGAAACCCACTTTCACGTTTCATAAGATCCTTATAAAAATTTAAGAAAACGATTGTATTATTTTTCCTATTTGTCTTAGTAAAAAATAAACATAATTATTCCTTCATCTCGAGAAAGTAGGCATCGAGAAAACAAACAAGTGAATGTTCAGTTTACAACGAACCTGGAATTACGTAATTTATTATTAATAAAAACTTATTCAATATTTTATTTCTATTAGTTGGGAAAAAATATTTAAAATGAATATTGATTTAAACAACACTTGATATATGTAACTATAGAACATTTAAAAAAAAAAAAAATAACAGATTTATTTTCGATATAAATATATTAAACTCAACATGTATCATGCTCAATTGATGTTAATAATCATGATAAAAAATTACGGCCATGTGAGAGAATTGATGTTAACAACCAAGTGTACTTTGAATCATATAGGCTTTGAGGTAATAAATAAAAATGTACCTATCATAACGCTTGAGCATTATTTATAGACTGATTTAATATTGTACGTCATAGTCATACATTCTTCTTTTTTATTTCACAAAAGATACATTTAACACTCGTTATTTATAGAGATTTAAAATTAATTATTAACAGCACAATACACAGAACTGGCGAGCGAAATTGTAATTTCCATTTTGATACATCAGTCACTGACAGTTCTTGGAGCTTGAGTGACACGTAACAAGAGTTCCGCAGATTTCATCACTACAGACTAGGACCGAAAAATGCTGGGAAACGAATATTGTATTATGTTTTCACGGAAACTTGCTTAGCTGTCTTCAGGCTCACACACCTTTTATGGCGGCTCCATTCAGAATGTGTATGCGTGATCATTTTCCTTGACATAACGAAGTATACATAATGTATGTGATCCTACCATGTACCATACGTGTGCGTTGTAAAAGTAATATTTGTTTACTAAACGGGCAAATTTATTTTTAACATGTATAATACAATTTTAATATTAGTTAAAATTCTATGCAGCCAGTATTGCTTCATTTATCAAACAATTTTCTCGAGGAAACTAATTTATGTTCCCCGTCTGAAGCCTAGAATATTTTTCAAGTAATAACACAAGTTTGTTGGCAATATTTATGTATTGTTCCTTTTCCCTAGAGACGCAAACATGCGATTATGTTGTTGATATTTCACTTAAAAGATGTCAGAAAGTTATTACATAACCATTGGTAACTAAGTGGACAGCAAAAATGAGATAATTTTTTTATCCAAATTCTTTTTCTTATTCTGGCTTCTAATAAAACATATTCATGTCTTTGAAAGTATTATTTATGCATTTTGTTACACCTAATAAAAATTACTTTTTAAAATATTCTTTTATGTAATTCTCTAGAAATACAGATAAAATATACATAAAATTATAGTTCTTTTTTACCTTGACATCATTGGCTTCAAACTTTTTTTTAAAATAATGACTGGATAATGCTTGACTGTCATTCCTTCCGTTGGTAGGTGAAAGTGAAGTCGTAGGTGATGAAGACACTATCTCAGTAACAACCTATTTTATTTATATGTATTTATATAAATATTTTTCCTTTGCTTTGAATAAAAAAACGTTCCCGTGAAATATTATATATATATTGAAATGATATTATCCTTTTTAATAGAGTAGTTTCTAACATTTTCTTCAGGTTTTAAACAACTTAACAAAAGAGATCGTAAATTAGCTTCAGTACGGGGCACGTCGTAAAAAAATTCATTCATTTTTATGCGGGCAAAAGATAAAACGCTTAACAACATGTAAATCTTTTGGAGGTAATCTTCTTTTGCTTTATACGTATGATTTGATTTATAGACTTAATTTAATTTCACTATGAGGCAGCAGAACGGTTTCTTTTCTATTCTAAAAGTATTTGTAACAAAGTGGCTTATCTAACATCAATAGAAATAATCCGTTTATCACTAACCTTCAAGTGGGATTCATTCACATGGGACTACTTCACACCTTACTGAATTAGTTTCTTTAGTAATTTTGTACAGATGTGGGTCATAGCAAAATATATTATCAGCGCAGATTCCTCTTTAATTTTAGCCGTAGGTACGTAAATTTTAATTAAACTACAGTGTGCTGCAACACGTTTTATTTCACATAAATGTTGTTCATATTTTATACGCCTAGTAATATTTTGAAGCAAATATAATGTTACAGAAATAGTTACAGTAAAAGAATCAAACGATAACATATTGTACTTCAAGTAAATATAAAAGTTGATCAGTTTTTTCGATGATTTATAATAATTAAAATCTATATTAAATTTCATCAACATATACATTTTGTGAATAAATAAATGCGTATGTTTTATTTACAAGTATAAATTTTTCTTCGCGATTCTCAAGAATACAAATTAATAATTATCTAGGAGATAATTTTAGAATCGATGACAATGTTATCGATTTTGATCATTCCTGTTATATAAGTCTATTTCAACGGTTCGCTTGCTACGAACTTTGTTAATTATGCCTCTTCGGCTGACGGCTCTGCAGTGTTCGTTTGGATAAATGGAATAAATCCTTTGTGTTAAATCGGTCCAATAAAGGATCACGTTAATTTCCTAGTCTTATAACATTTAATTCGTAGTTCTAAAAAGTGTAACACATGCTAGATTTACATAATATATATGTGTGTTCAATTCAGTAATCTGACGAAAACAACAAGCTCAATTTATTTTTTTTTATAGTAGAATGGCAAAAATTTAATTTCTAGTTCCATACATATATAAAAAAAAGGAGATCAATACCAAAAGTCAAAAGGATAGTGAAGCCGTGCGTAAAATCTAGTTTTATACATATTTTCCAAGAAATTAAATGCAGATTTAAAGGTTAACAGATCAATTCTTTATATATTCCTTATATTTTCTTCTTCTTTTAAATATACTACAAGTTGATTTTTTATATAAAGATATAAATTGTATAAGGACATCACAACAGGACACGACGTAGCAAAAACTTGAACACAATGAACAGACGCAAAATGATTGTAACTCTTGTCTTCTTTAACTTTAGGAACGAGCGGAGATGACAGCATAATTATTACAGTTTTTATTTCATTCTTAAAAGAATTTTCCCTTTTTAAATAGTTGACATACTTTTTGTCTGTGAATTTTTCTTATCGTTGGAAAATGGAAGCAAGTTCGACGAGTGATCAATCATTGTTAGTGCTTTTTAACTCTATTTGACTGATTATTTTTGTGTTAATTTCTAATCGGAAATAAATAAGTGTATAGTTTCAAAATTATACATATGTATATTGTAATAGGAGCTGTTTTTCTCATGAATTACTTACATTATATATGTTGCGTAGACAATTTATTTAAAACAATAACAGTATTTTGATAGCAACGGTGCTTCATTAATTCAACGATTTAGTTATTCATAAAATTTCATAAAATATCAACTTTGTTCAGCAGAAAAATATTTTTCTATCGGCAGAATGCTAGCAATAAATGAATATTGATATAGGCTTACTAGGATATTCTTGAATCTGTCAACGAAGTTCAGTTATAAAGTGTATATAAAAATATATCATATTTAATGATGACATGAATGTAACGTTATATTACTTGTGATAATTTATAGCAGCTGATGATGATGATGATTGATGATTGATGATTGATGATTAACGATTGATGATTAATGATTGTAATAGAAAAGTTTTGATGCTGATTTTATCTGTTTCTATTTATGGAACTTCATCCTTTGTCTAATGTTTTTCAATTCCTTTCTAATTTTTATATTTTTTCACGATCTTGATAATCTGCTTGAAGACTTTATTTAACTTTTATGAATAAGTCTTTCTTGGTCTTCGTTATACTCAAACACATTATCGCCATTAAGATGTTACAGGCATCACTCCAACATTTAGTTAATGCAAGGAGACACAGAGTTATAATGAAACTTTAAGTGGAACAGTATTCATTGGCATATTCTAAGTTTATTTTAGAACACACACACACACACACACACATATATATATGTAGAAAACGCTTTTAGAAGATTAAGTGTAATTTCACAATATTACTAAACAAAATTGTTGTATTGGTATAATTTAAGTAAAAAAAAAGATCTTAAAATAAATATAATACTAATTTTTAAAATCTAATTTACGAATTTATGTTTACAAGTCATATTCATATCACCAGAGAGACGAAACCTCTTAGAGAGAGACGTAGGTTTTATTTTATTACGTAATTCTGGCAAAATACATAACTATATATTTTTATCGTAGGAACAACAACTATCGGTACACACATATAAAAACTCCACAATTGTAATGTTTGTAAAAGAAGAAGTATTGACTTACAAAACTGTTTCCCAAACATTCCTTTTCGTTTTAGCATCGAATGTATATAGTAAACTAATAAGAGTTTTAAAATTGCGCCCCTAAACATGGCAGCATCACATTTTACCCCTAATTTCTACGGTGCATTATAATGTAACTGAATCGTTACACCGACAATTGATAAAACATTTCTTTCTTTTTTAAATTTATTTCTGCTTCTGCTTTCGAAGAACTGTCAATATTGTCAATATTAAAATGTAATCAACCTAAATTTTAAGACATGACAAATGTTCATGCGAAAAAATAAATTATTACTGTTTATATTTTTTGTTTTAAAGAATTAAAGTTTAGTTTATAAAATATTTAAATGTCTTACCCAGTTGTGACTAACAAATTGAACAAGATATTTGTATGAAATGTTTAAAATTTTAAAGTAGTTCTGAATGAATGTGCATTCCGAAAGTTGTGGCTGATTTATGAAATTTCTGCGGACTAGATTGAGGTAATTTTAATACTTTACAACATTTTGGAAAATAAGTGTTAACAATTAAATGTTTTATAAATAGATAAAGAAACTTCTTATGCTTAGGAATTTTCGGTATGTAAATAACTTCTGTATATATATATATAATATTCGGCTATATACGTACTTGATTAATTAATTTAAATAACTGAAATTATGATTACTACAAATAATAATAATGTTCATTTTTATTTAAAACCTCACGTGATATCTGTAATATTTTACTCGTACGTAATTTTAACCAGAACCATAAAACGGCAAGAACACATTAAATATAAATAAGTTTAACCAGAGACATTTTTAAAAGTACTCCTATATTCTAACAAGATTTCTAGTACGGCGAGGGTACTAGTTTTGATGAAATATAAAAAATTCATAACACAGCCTTTAACAATTTTTCTCAAAGAAAAATCTCAGTGCTCTGATAAGATTTTAAAATGTTTTAAATATACGTCACGCAGTCGTATTATGAATACATTTTATTATTTATTCAAACTTGCACCATCGTAATATAAACATTGGATCTAGTAAACAACTTCCCACTTTCTTTACAAGCACTAGGTACATCTAAAAACAAGATATATTTTTTCTTTATTATAACGAATGAAATCCATCATTCCAAAATTCGCAGGTTCTATTAGTACTTCATCAATATTGACCTATAGTTAAAACTAATTAAAAAAAAATGAGAAACAAAAATAAACCTTCTCATTTTAATCAATCAATCAGCTCGATTTTAAAATACGGTAGTTTTTCCAGCATCAATTTTAACGAACCAGGCAAGCGTAGATATCGCTTGCAATTCTATTGAATTCTGTTTCGCAATCCTAAGCAATTTGTCATGTCACTGGAGTTGTGTCGTGTCGCTCACTTTGCTCCATGGATTTTCTACTCTGTGTGTTATAATATTATCCGGTTAACATTAAAGCTTTGTAAATGTAATTTGTATAACTAAATGGGATCGTGTTTAATTTTTTTGTGTTATAATGTTATGATAATAATTATCTATTCATTTTATGGCCCTAAAAGCTGAGTGACGCTTAAAGTAATGCACAAAGAAACATGTTTGTGATATTTGTCTAATAAATTTCTATTCGGTGTAAATAGTGTCATGATGTTTTAAAAATTATAATAAAAGTGAATAATAACAGCGAGTTTCGTAGATTTGTTTTCTTTTTGTATTTCTATGAATAAACAATGATCAGGCTAATTTCATCACAAATTCTGATATCATTTGAAACCTTTGGCATTATAAGTCATGTGCACAGTGACTTAAAAATAGATTCCATTCACTCTTTAATAAGTTCGTTTCAAATCCAATTACCTAGTTGTCTGTTTTGACAAATGAAACGAATGTAATAAAATCGGCACCATTTGTAATCGTGACCATTGACATTTGCACTATTCTTCCGATTAAAGTACTGCAGGTTCAGACAAATGATTTTTTTTTTAACATTGAAGTCTGATAAAAAAATTTACAATGTTCCTCTCCTTTGATGTTCATTTTTTTATTCTAGGTCATAATAAAATGTCAGCCCTTTGTTTTTTTATTAAAAAAAAGAAATTAATCATTATTGGTGTTGGTTTATAATATTTGATGAGGTTCTCGTTAGTATCCCATTATGAATTCAGACAGCTCGAGCTTCAGCTGAGGTTCTTCCAGTGCCATAATGAACTTAGTCTCCTAACGTTGTTTGTGATAATAGTGATGATAAACTTATCCATAAGTGATTGCCTTACATTTTTTTACTCACAGTTTCTATAATGCTAATTTTAGGATAAAGTTTAATAAAAAAATATTTTAAAGTGTTTTTTTAATTACTTTAAAATATTTTATTATTAAAAAACATGATTCCATACATACAAATAAACTTCTAACCCTCGAAATCAATAACAGAATATATTTCAAGAATATTCTGTTTCCAATATGCTGCTACACGAAATTGCACATAATTAATACGTCTCAGGCTTTCATTACGGTTAAGTCACTGGATTCAGTTGTAGTTTCAATAACTATTGATTCGAGAAATTGATAGTAGATATTAATGAAATAGTAATTCTATAGAGAAAGTTTATATAAATATAAAGAATTAAAATATTGGAGGAAATATCTCAAATTTATTTTGAAAGAAGAACACAAACATGCCGCAATTTAAAATAACAATCCAACGATTGTCTAATAAATTATTTATACATAAAAATTCACGGGTAGGTTTATGTTTTTCCTTTAGATTTTTTGTTGTATATTTCAATCATCAGACTCAATAGTATAAAATTTTGATACCAAGCCAATTATCCACTCTCACAAGTTATTAAAACTGCATACGAATGATTCTATAAGACGTAGAAATGTGAAATAAAATACAACAAAATAAGTTTTCATATATGCATATAGTTTTAATAAAATCGCATTAGATGAAATAAATAATATTTATATTAAGCATTACTAGGAACTTATAAGAATATATCACTATACGAGAATATGAATTCTTGTCACGTGTTATGGTAAATTGCTCACGACCACTGAAGTCATCCGGAGCTGTGAAATAATTTTAATAATTCCTTTTTACTATGAAACCCAACAATAAATCTAGCAGTTAAAGAAACGACATCGTTTTAAGAATATATAGTAATATATTATAAATTATTAAAAAATTAAGGATATCCACAGATAAATTGTCTACAGATAATAAAGTAATTTTTGTACACAAAAATCTCAAAATTCGAAAACATGTTTGTATAATGTTTTCAATTTTCAACAATGATTTGAGGGCATCATGTGATCGGAATATGAGAATTAATTTTAATGATAGAGCAAAAGTATTTTCGGAAAAAAACAGTTTTCGGGTGTAAAAAAAAAAATTCCTAGCAGACCAACAATATTCATAATAATATGAAAATTTTAAAGGATTTTGCCTGAAACATAAATAGTCTGTAATTATTGAATAAAAAAATATGCTTAATAAATAAATTTAATATTTTCCACCTGATAGAAAGTGGCAATAAATGGTTATCAAACATTCTGGTTACCAAACATTGTTTTTAGAGATGGGTTGTAAAAAAAAAAATAGTCTTTAGGAAATAAAATAGTTGAGATAAGTAGGAAGGGACTGCCAATGCGAATATGATTAATTTATTAATAAAAAACTGGATAGTCTACTAGTAAAAATTTACTTTAAGGCTCTTATGATTTTCTTGCGGGATATTAAAAAGATGACGTAACTTGAAAAAACTCAGAGGATCCATTGAAGATAATGAATTTATAAAATGATCTTAAAAGACTTATAAATTAAGCAAACTATTTTCCATTTTTATTGTCTATAGAATATCAAGGAAGAGGATACTTTATATAGTGTTTGAGTTTGGACAGATTAATCTAATCTCCTGGTTCCGATGGGTAATTCTGAAAGTTTAGCGTTCAATTTGTTGAATTGTCAAATGCGGATTCAATTTAGTCAAAAGACATTATAGTTTGGCCGCTCGGAATTTGCGCTTTTGACGTATCGTGTTTGCATGAACGATGTAACTTGCAAAATATGATATACTTTTTATTTACCTCACCAACGAGTGACAACATTAACCATTGAATTATTATTCCAGCTACAAAAAACGTTATAATTTTAACTGAGACTACGAACAATGAAACGACAAATATAACAATAATAGTTATTAATTCCAACCACATCGAACAGTTCTTTCAAGGTCACCCAATTGTAGTTATTGGCAGCGCTATGACGAAATAATGAGTCAATTTTAATTACACATTTTTGTCATAATAATATAAAATAAATAGATTAACAATTTTTCCTACGTTTAGTTATGAATATAAATCTCTTAAAAATTACAAATTTATATTGAATTCTATAAATATTATAAATAATATATCTAAACATATTACATACTATTTATGTATTTGACCAGTCATGACAAATTGACAGGTGTCTGAAACGCAAACTTTATGCGGCCGGACTAGCGGGGTTATCATTTAATTTACATATTTTAACATTTCAATGTCAATGAATTAGCCAAATATTTATTTTTATAGTCAGTATTGTGTAGGGAACTACATAAATACGGTAAGAATTATCATTAAATATTTATATGGTATTAAAAAACCATCTACATGAGTAGGTTTCAAACCTTCTACTTCCGGGTACAAACAAGTATTCCAGTGACGTTTAGCAATTACCTCCTGAATCAGATTCTAACAAGGTTCTATTTGACAACTTGCCACAAGTTTGAATCGTATTTGTGGCAACGAATTCTTTATTCTATGTCAATTACTTGAATTTTACTTCAAGTATTTATCTGAAAGCTCCTTATGTATTAAAAATATACTTATACTTTTGCAATAGTTTTAAATATTAAAAAAAAATCTTAGGAGAGGATCTTATACTATAAAGACGTAGCGTGTCAGCTATGTACAATTATCGTGCATAAGGTTCGTTTAAAACTAGGTAACACTAAGTTAATACAAAAAATATTACCGTTC
The DNA here is from genome assembly GCF_018135715.1 of Danaus plexippus. Classification (NCBI taxonomy): domain Eukaryota; kingdom Metazoa; phylum Arthropoda; class Insecta; order Lepidoptera; family Nymphalidae; genus Danaus; species Danaus plexippus. Next base: position 5,941,324 of record NC_083549.1, read on the forward strand.
TTTTACGACAAACCCTATTTAATTTTGTGATTTTTTTATTGATTTCTTTCATTACACGAAAGAAAAAGATATATTTTTTCTAAGTAAACAATGTTAATACTGATCTATGCTGTATGATCTGCTTATATTCTTGTTTAAATCAGGTAACAGAAATCTACCCACATTAAAAGTAAGCATCGTTAAATTTTTTTACAATGAAACGTACCTCTTTATTTTACTACGAATAATTATTATCAAGCACAAAATAATGTTAGTGTATTTTTTATTTATAATACAAATATCTCAATGAAGTAATTGAATGGAGAAACAAAGCAAGTTTTCTGATAAGTACAATATATGTTTGATTCACAGTCAGAGACTAATCTTATACCAAGACTTCATTACACAATCGACAGACACACAACGTACATAAGCCATTTGTCTTCAATATGAATCGAGACATGCTGTGACGCTGTGACATATTAATGTTATATATTCGGATTGTAGTAACAATATTGCAAATATTATGAGACAACATACATTATCAACCCCAGATCCCAACTACTAAGCAAAGTGTGTTAGATTGACGTAGATATATGTATGTATGTGTGCGTGTGAACATGCGTGTGTGAACAGTTTCCTTGCAGTACTTGTTAGCTGTGTTTGAAAAATATCAGTTGTATAAAAGTGTCACTTCTGTTTCAAAATGATGTAAAGTGTTGTAGGCGTATAATTCCTTGATTAAATGCTTCACCTATCCCGGTATAATCGTTATTAATATAAAATAAAATTAATGCCTTATAAGTTTCTTAAATTTTTACAATATTTTGTTATTTTGATGCAAATGTTTCGTCTATTATCACATATTCGGGATATGTTGTTACATTTTCGGGACCTTTGAGAACGGAAGATTGAAATATATTATTAGGTTCAGTTAGAAAAACAGAATAATTTAAAAACAACATTGCAGATGCTTAAGAAGAGTTTGCGATTTATTCGTAGACACATAAATTTTTAGATTGAATTTAAATTAATAACTTACGTCAACTTGACAGATCCAATTTGACATTTGAAATCAAATGTTAAATTCAATAAGATGTCCAAATTCGTAAGTAAATTTGTGAGTAAAATTGACGGCGGCACTTTCCACAATGATATCGAGAGACTGAATTTGTAAGTTATAACTAATAACAGTTTTCTAGATTATGTGAAATAAATTTTCAGTTTTACGATTTTTTATTTTAATATTACAACAAGTTTACAGGTTGAAATGGTAGTAACCTGACTTACAACATTTCAGAAAAATTGTAAGAACACTATGGGCTGAGTTCTATACAAAGTTAGTTAATAGTTCTCTGACTATTATGACGAGTAATAATAATTAATTTATAGACGAGGTTTTTGGCGTATAAGATGCTCTTTTAGATTTCAAATTAAGGATAAACTATTAATGAATGTGAAATAGTACATATATATGCAAATTTTATGTCACTATAGAATGAGGACGGATTATAGTTCCTCGAGTAAATTTTGAAGAACATTTAAATTATCTTTTAACATAAAGTTTAAGAGTAGTGTATGGTTACTTGACGACTGACATTTTAAACATCCAAGTACTTTGATTAAGATATTGTAATATACTTCTGTTTTAAATTATCAAACCTTATTTACTATATACGATCATCATTAATAAAAATAGTGATAGTAAATATAAAATAAATCACGTTTATATCTTCACCAGAAAATACATAAAACAAACATGTACTTATTATGAAATAGAGCACTGCAATCGTAACATTATTTCAAATAAAAGAAGCTGTACACAAACGCAATATTTAAGCTTTTCTAACCTCGTATACCGCAGCACGGATATTAACTGTAGCGGGACCGAGTGAGTGAGCGGAAAGTGACGTTTTAGTAGAGAGTGAATGGAGCGAATTATTCGGTCACCGCAGATCAACGAATCACTTTGAGAGTTCAGATCGTTAGTGGCATTTAAATAGCATTGTCTCTTCTTACAATTCATACATGTCACCAGCAGAATGTAAATGTTTACACTAAATAACCATATTAAAATTTTATATACTGATTATTCAAATACAACTCTAAGTATATAATCGGAAAATCAGTTCAGTTCCTGATTGCACTTGAACTATGAAATACATAAATAAATATAATGAATCACATGATAAATTATAACTGGATGGAAGCGGGAGCTGTTATTGACCGGTAAATTAACGATCGTTACTGATTTCACCGATTCCACTGACTATGCCTTTTCTCTACTGTTTACTTTATCGTTGGATCTTTTATTCCCGCGAGCGCAGTGATGATACTTCCCATTGCGGTTGATCGATGAGTTCATTCTACAGGAGGACAGCAGACATGTTAGTTACCTTTCATAATAAATAGCTTTGTAATATAACATTATAAAATAAATTCAATTATAGATAGGTCTTAGTCAGCAGGCAGCAAGTAAACCTAAGATGGGATTTGGTTTGTTTGATGCAATATATTTTAATATGTGTAACAATTTAAATGGATATTAATGAAGAGCGCTAGTTTCTATTTGTTTCAATTCATCAATAGATATCCACTATTTATAGATAAAATCGGATGACTCTATTCCTATCAGTGACATATGTTTTAAGCACAATTTTTATTACTTTTTAAAAATGTCTATTAAATTAATTCCGTTTGATTTGTCTCGATACCACCTAATTAACAAAGTTTTGTTGAGTTTGTACAATAAATTCTTGAAATTTTTAAAATAAAAATTAATTGAATGCATCTAAACATTTATGTATATCAAAATGCTTGTATAAAATTGAGATGAGAAGTGAAAATAAGACAGCTTTGAATTACTTTAAATGTACATATTTACAAAACAAGACTTGTTAAACAGTTGATTTTATTTCGTCTTTATACAGACTATCAACAATTAAATTATTGGAGAATTTTAAAAAGGCTTCAGTAATTTAAATAAAATGCATATCAACTTAAATTTTACCAGAACTTAACTCATTTAACTCTTAATGATTTAAGTCTCTTTTCGAGTTAAATCTTCTGGAAGAAATTTACTAAAACTGCTTTAATTACATCAGATTTAAGTAAACACGATTATAAGAACAATTCCTTTAAAGAGAAGTTAAACTAATATTAACCAACTTAAAAGGTATCCTCTAACTTAGAAATAAATGAGTTAGCAGCTGCTTCGTGAAGCTAATAAAATTATGGACTCGAATTCAGCATTAACTAAAATAAATATATTTACGTTTTATGTACCTTTAAACTTATAATGAAAACATTGAATTAATGACTTGCGCGTCTAAGAGAGGTTTGGAATACGAATGTGACAAATGATGGAGACGCTCAATATGTCTCAAGGTTAAACTGTTCAAGGAAACTGATGGGAATGCGTAACTAGTGGAAGTATACAACGATATTTATTACACCATTTCCATATTTGTGTTATTCAGATTAATAACTACATTGTGTGTAATTTTTACATAATAATATAATGATCAATACGAGCATGTATTGATACATAAGATTTTCACACACTCATTCTAACGAAACTATGTCACGCAGATGACAAGTAACGAGAGTCTCTGAAAGATATTTTCATCTCAAATACAGTAACCGATACATCGGATAAAATGTAAAAGTGTAACTGTAATAAATGAACGTAGTATATCCTAAAATCACAATCTTATTTTAATGTTATTTATTTACAACTGATAAACTTTGTATCATAAGTTCCTAGAATGAATTTCAGTTAAAATAAAGACAGTTAAAATTAAACAAACAATGTCATATTTTAAACAGCACAACTGTTGTGACATTCATAATCGGCTTAGCGCCTTAAACGGTTCTTAAGTACAAGACGTTCGATCAATCGCTTTACAGTCACGCAACGGATGTCCGCAGTGTGTGCAAGCTAAATTAATGTGAATTTCAATGACCGCCTCAATTTATCACTCGGCTTTCTAACAATCTCTATATTGTAATACGAAAAATCTCAAACTGTAAAATCTGTTTACAGATAAACCAATACAGTAGGACGATCTCATCATTGAATTTTACAATTTATTTGGGAGTAAGTTTACTCTTCGAATTAAAAAGTAATTTTTTAAGTCCCTTCAGAGAAGCACTTAGGTATATTTTGAAAGAAAAGTTAGCTTTGCTTTTTATTTCGTTGTCCTTGGTCATTTATGACAATAATTGAAATTGTGTTGCCCATTTATTCTATTTGTTAGATATCTACTATTTATAACATCTTCTAGAGTAATCAAGAGTTTTTCACGTGGTACAATAGGGTACGCTTGTAAATTTTTATACAAAAATTTTTATAAAACCATATACTGAAAAGGGGTAATAATGGCAGCTTTCGTCTACTATCGGGAGCATTCATTCCCAGTTATTAAGTCCTATCATAAATCGATAAGAACTAATTTAGTGTATAGTACTTGATTAAGCTTATGATACAGGATTTTAATTAAATGTTCGAACTTGAATACATTAATTACGACAATGACATTATATTTATCCATCGGATTATCGAAAACTAACACTTTAATTCTGCGGGATTGTCTTTGTAGATACGAGATTTGTTTTCAATCATCCGTTGTATAAAATGAAATAAGATATATTTATACAGTCTCAACAGCCTTTTCGGGCATGACTAATGTTCAAACAAGAAAACGTTCAAACTTACACTTTCAATAACAGATAAAATATTAATCAAACGTCAAACTACCGAAAGTTAATTTCTATTTAAAATTACTATCACTATTTTAAGTATGATTGTACTCCACTTTACATCTCAAGGGAGTTTTACCAGCCTTCAATAAGTTCTAATTCTGAGGTTATTTAATTTTAGTCAGAACTAACAAAGTTATAATTAGTTTTTGCATTCGTTCACTTAATGAGTATTAATACTTATATATATATATATATATATACATATAGTGTATGCATTGAAATTAGCCATACTGAAGACAGCAATGACATTGACAGTTGTTTAAAGGAAATTATATTATTATTGGAATTCAATAACAATATATAAAGCGTTTTCGCACAAAATGTCTACGTTCGGAATTTCAATGAGGTCAATCGTTTTGGATAAGGCCTGTCTTTTATGTAAAACGGAACTCAGGCTGTCACAATATGTCGTAAAAAACGTGGCGTTGAGTCGTTAATAGTGAAGATAAATTGGAAAGTTAACTGTTGCCACCTCTTATTGGGTCACGACACTGCACTTGTTGCATTTATAGACCCTGCCAAGAATATTATCAACTTTTCAGATATAACACAGCCATTAAATTTCATAGCTTTTCTGATAGCATTATAAGTAGGTCATTTGTTTTATAGAATATTTGTACGTTATATTTTCTTCAATATCTCTAAGTTTCATTGTGGAAAAAAAACAATCGGGCAAACATAGACATAACAACAACGCAAAAACCCACACATACGAAATCTCACTCTAATAACAGTTTTGTGATATCTTGACGAAATCCAATATAAAATACTTCGTAGTAAGAATATGTGTTCTTGCTTTTCTGGCGGATTTAACCCTTTTGACCCTATTTATACTGCCTTACTATAGTGTTTGTGGAGTGATATGTGACACTTAACCTCATACGTAACTTAGGCTAATAGCGCTCATGAGACAATGCTCAGTGGGCTTCACCTAGAGTTGTGAATTACATTTGCATTTTAGAAACTTCGAGGAGAAATGGGTATACTTTGAAAGTGTTTTTTTAACCCTATTTTAGTGTACACTCTAACCAAAAAGGCTTTCAACAAATTCCTGAAAGCCCTTCAATTACTCTTTCTTTGGTAATGTATGTACGGTGGTTTATTAGGGCATAGGCCTTAGCAAAATTGTTAAGATACACTTAGAGAGAGAAAATTTCATTACGTAAAATGAAACAATCCTTCATTTTATTTAATGAATTTTAAGATACTTTAAATCTTAAGATATGAATTTTATTCAAGTGTTTCCCAAGCTCTATCTTACCATTATAATACACTTTTTTTACTAAAAACAAAAAATGACATTTTTCGAGCACTACCATTTCACAAGTACCATTTATTTCAATGGATTCCTACAGACTACTTTCATTGAATATTCAATTACCAAAAAGACTTGTGTTGTTTTACTAAAAGACTTCTTTATAAAATGGTTTGTTTGTATTCAATATCATTAAAATAATATATAAAAAATAAGCTTTCACCGTAGTTACCGTATGAGTGTTAATTTACCGGAAAAGTAAATAATAATGCGTTCAGGGTTACACTTAACGTTATCATGCCGCTATAGCGACAGACAATAATTAGCACTATAACCCCTGTGTGTGGTTAGAGTAGCGATAGGTTGCAACCCTAATTAAAACGTCGTGTTTCGTCCAATTTGCTTTTTATCAAGCAAAACAGCAGTAGATCATAAAAACAAAAACAAAGAACGTGTTCTGTTTAACATCATTTTAATTAAGAATAGTCCCGTTGCTACCTTACTATTTTATAACAAGGATTTTAATTGTTAAAAGATAATTCTATCGCTGTAAATCTTTATAGAATATATAAAATTTTCTATAACATAATTGACTCGAGTATTTGCATTCACTTTAACACTTAAAACAAACTGACGCAGTACGCTAAACCCGCATTTACTTGCAGTATTGTATACTCCGCCAAACCCGTATATGCAAAATCGTCACAAAATTCCCCTTTTATTCATTCCAATAAAGCAAAGAGTTTGGTCTGAAACAATAGAAGTCGACTCCGAACGATTAAAACTTCGTACTATTTTTTATTTGATTGCTGAATATATGTTTTTTTAAGTCGATAAAGGTTTTTTTTTCCTTTATTTTAACAAAAGAAAAAAACTCACAAAGACCTGTTTCTATGAAAAATAATTATATATATATTTTACAATGAGCCCTTATTGATATCGTGTAATTATAATTTTAATAAAGTTGCCGTAATGGGATAAGTGGAAAAAATCTCTTAGCTTGCAATATACACTGTATTTTATAAATTTAATTAACAGTATAGGTATTAAATGACAGTATGAGAATGTCTTCGAGTGTTACAATCAAAATGATATAGAAAAAAAAGTGTTCAAATCAATATTATATGTTAGATTTTTATTGTTACATTACTATTTAGAATGCAAGTAACGTTACAATTTCAAGAGTAACTTAGTAAAGCCATCCATCGATCCTAGGATTAGGCCCAGATGTTTGAGTAACTTTTCAACTACATACCTTCGCAGCATGAATGTCAGACAGATTGCGGCTAAAGATTTAAATCCTATTAACCTTTTTGTGCATAAAAATTTAAATCTCATTTCCTTTGTCTTTACTAGTTTTAAATTCTAAGTAGATTACTTTAAACCGGGGCAATAAATTCATTATTTTATTTCAGCCCTTCTTTAAGGTCCTTTTATTATTAGTTGTTTGTGACGCCTGCACACTAAATTGTTGGCCGGGTTAAATTAATGATATAAAATATGAACGTAGGATTTATTAATATTTGTGTCAAAATGTCACTACAATTTATAAGTAATTATAAAAGATTTAGACCAAAACTTGAATATTCTACCTTTTAATTAGGGTTTCTGAATGAGAAAGCCTGGATTACTGGCTTATATTCAGAGTTCAATTCCCTAGAGGGCGATGAATTTTGCACCATATAGGCAAGTCTGTTATTCGATTTGATGGTAGGATGTTTCCTCTCTTGAGATTATGTGTTTATATGAAATAGTCTTTCTTGTATTCACAATCTCGGCCCACTCGTACCATTTAAATTTATAACATCATAAGACATTAAAGAACTTAATTTCGTCAAGAAGAATTGTTAATTGAAATCTAGTTCAACACTTTAAGATTCAAAGACAAAAACTTAAATTTATACTAACATTACAAATATAAGAGGAGAGGAAGCTATTAAAAACATTTTTATATATTTTTCCCCGAGGGAGAAATACTCAAATCGGCTTAACAGTTCGATCGGTGTCAAAGCTTTACAGATTAAGCCTCCAAATATTTTATGTTATTTTAGAATATACGATGGTATGCAATTAGAATTTTTCCGTGATATATTTTATTAACAAGTTTAAATAATGTAGAATATTTTAAAGAATAAAGTAAATAGGAGAACGAGAATAGTACATTCTTTTTAAATGCTCAAACATATCACTTTAAACAAAATTTTTATGACATGTTTCAAAAAGTACTTATATTTTTAATTCCTTAGTTTTAATTGCGTTAAAATAAAAGTGATATTTAGGTCAATGCGTACAATTTTGATCAACACGCCATCAGGCAATTTAGTATGAATGTCTGTGGTGGTAAATAAAATATAAGCATTTTTATACGAAAGTCATATATTTGCTCATATTTAACAAATAAATCTCTTTAATATTCTGGGGTACAATTAGTTAAGCGATTATAGCAGTTCATTAAGACCAAGTATAAAACATGTTACTAAAGCGGTAAGGTTAAGTTATTGTACAATAAATACATTACAAAATTCTCGAAGATTACGCGTTAAAATTTATTAAACTAAGCAATTTTTTTTTTCTCAAATGCAAACGTTAATAAAAATCATAAAGGTTTAAGTTTAATCAAAATATCTACTAATATTAAATAAATTTGCAGAAATATTATCCATCACGCTACATTTTTCATCAATATCCTTTTTAATTACTTGGTATTCATCTTATAAATTTTCTGGTTGATTTTGTTTATTAATTGAATCAATTAAATTATAATTGTAATAAATATATTTATATTACAACAATAAAATTTACTTTTCAATTGTAACGAAGATTATATGTGTACTCGTATCCATTGTAATTCAAGATTTTTTCTATGTTTAAATGTATATAGTGAATGCTGTATAAAATTGTGGAGAGATATACTTAATGATAAGATCGTCTAAATACTAAGATGTTTCTAGCAGGGAGATCACAATTGTTCGTGTGCATATTCAAACATGAATCTAGCAAAATTCTGTTTAATATCACAAATTCGGATCATAATGGAGACAGACATAATAAAGACTTTCCTCCTCGTGTATGTACTGAATGTTTTTATTATATCACATAGATATTTGGATAACCCTTGATATAATTTTATTTGACAACTATTCGTTATGTTCGTAGTTATTTTGACTTCATGAAGATTTTGGTAGTAATGTTGAATAGTTTGTAAATTTCCCCGTATTACGAGGCTTAAAAGTGTTGACATTACACACATATATTGTATACAATATCGAACCACAAATATTTATAAAATTTTAACAGGCCGTATATATAAAAAATGCTAAACGTGTCAACTATTAATAAAAACATTGGCTTCAAGTAAAGAAACTAATGGTTTCAGTTAAGTGGTTCTCTTAAACCTAAAACGTTTATTTTTTCCAACAAAATGAATGTAATGCGCCGTCACGAAGTCACTTCCTATTACCATATTACAACAGTTATTTACCTAATTTAGTAGTCATAGTAAGTAAGGAATGAAAATGACCCACGCGTTATCCATAGCAAAACAGTATTCATTATGACCAATATTACCTTAACAACAAATCAATAGTACAGTTATATACATTACATGTATCGTTTTACTCTGTTTAATTAAATTAACCCAATTTCTTTCCATGTATATTAAAACGCTGTCAGCTGTTAGAGTTATAAAACAGAACAAAAAGAGAAAAATATCGATTTGTTCTGTTGTGAGTTTGGTACAGCGAGTATTAATAAGGACTAACGTCAAACTCATTAAATATGTTAAATATTTGAATCAGTTATTAAAAATGTGAATATTTTACGTTGATTGTATGATTTTATGAAATTCAATTATATATGTGATATAATTAATTTATTGTGCTTATATATTTGAAAACGTAAGGTCAAATAAATAAGACAATTCCCGATGGTTGCTTCGTGACAAACATTTCAAGTGTCCTCCTATTACACATTGTTAGAAAATCTCTAGCGATTTGTTGATTTTGCAAACAAGAGTTTTTCTTATCTCAGGCAATGTTTGAATTTGAAATTAACAAAAGGATTATATGAAGAAAATTAATATAATATTATTAGTACTAAAATTTTATCTTTTCTTATTATTTTTTATATATGAAATCTTATTAAACTATAATCAAATATTTCTAGAAGATATGTATCGATATAATATGTAATGGTATTTAAAAGAAATATCCCTACATTCATAGTAATGCGTGCCCACAAATAATCACAGAAAATTCATCTTCATACTAAGACGTTATTAAAAAGAAATTTGACGTAATTTAAGATTTTTATGATAATTTATCTTTCCTTTACATCTAACAAAATACATTATTCCGTTCACTGATATTTAGCAACTCGGCTAAGGGCGGTGCTCGCTCGGGCGTAAAGGAAACTCCGGCTACGGGAATATTTATTGTAATAATATAATTTAGTTTCAAACAAACCTTTTGTTTTAACAAAAAACCTGAAATACATTTTTATATTATAATTTAATTATAATAAAGAAATTTCAGTAACAAATTGCGAGTACTGTTTAGTTATCTTGATTTAAACAAAATATAGGAGCTATTATCTTGTAATTTATTTTTTACAGTAATAATACTTTCATACCTAATGTATTAATAATAAGTGGTTATGGATATTATGGCAAGTTGAAAAAAAAATATATTTTTATAACATTTAGAAACATTACAAGCGATTGAGTTGTTTTATTATGTTGTGTTTGAGTAACAAAATAATGAAACATTTTGGGTGGAAATACATCAGCTGTAAGACTTCGCAGCTTTTGACAATTAATATGAATTGTTGACACGACAGTATAAAGCTATGAGATGTATGAAGAATTCTAACAATAGGAAAGAAATGGCACAGAATTGATATCCAACTGGCGCTTAAAAGTTTTCTTGTGTAAAATACTCCACATTTTATTTCTGTATTTGTCTTCTAGATATTTCATGGTTCCATTTTATAAGTGTCTTTGAAAAAAAATCTTTAAAAAAACGACTTAATTTAATATCGAATGTCCTATGTATTATTTGTAATTTTTAAATAAAATTGTATTTTATTTCATTATTTATTCATTGAATAAATATTTTTCAAACCAATTCATTTAAAGATTTGAATACAATTTCTGACCATCCGTTTTGTCGGTGACTATCTCGGTTTACGGAAATTTAAAAATAAACTAATTTAAATAGCACCAAACCTCCGTTCTCTGAAAGGCCGGAAAATCAAATATGTCTTAAATGATAAAAATACTGGCCATCGTAAGCAGTATATGATTTAAGATAAGATAAATATAAATAAAAGTCGTGTTTACTATACGAGTTGACAAATCCGTGTTATGGCGCGTACAGGTGGATATGGGGCGCGGCATATCGAGCGAGTGAAGACGGCGCGCGCAAGTCGCTCAGTGTGACGATAGCCTAGCAATCGTCCGGGCGCGCTCAGTGCATGCGTCCCCTTAACACGCTACTGCCGCGATCATACATATAACAGTAAACAAGCCCATGTGATGTTCTGTGAAGTGATATAGCGACTGTGTTAATTTATTTATTTAAAATTTCCTTATAAAATAAAACCACCGTGTTAAATGATCGGACAGTATGAAAGCGTGAAATTTCATTGATGATATATGTAGATCTAATCGCTCGTAGCATCTGGCCGGATGCTACGCCGTAGCCAGATGTAGTCTGCAGTCTACGAGTGCCAAAAAGTTAATCGCGGACTCGGCTAAAAAAATATGTGCTAATGTGTTAAAAGATAATTCAATATTTCGAAATCAGTTAAAATGTATAATTGATGGATTTAATGACAAATATTACATATAATTATTAATTCCTATCCCGAACGATTCCTTAATTTATTTAATGGCATTTTATGTTTTTTTAACAATAATAAAATAACTATCACCAAATATAATTTTAATATAACTAAGTACATCTGTTGTCTCATTGATTGTAAAGCAATTTATTTATTGCTTTCTTTATATATACGTGCATATAAATTTTTTTTCTTCAATTTGAATAATTTGTTTTTTCCGATAATTATATTGGGGACATTGTACTACTTCACGACCTTGAATTCACAAAACATGCAATACTATAGACTTACAATAATCCACACAAATACCATTAACTAACTAACTAAAAAACTTACTCTTTTATGTAATCATTGACCCGAAATAGAATTATGAAAATACTTATCCTATTAGGATGTGATTTTAGCGATTCAATCATTTAATTTTCTGGAAAAATTATATTTCCGAAATATTAGATTGCTTAAGATAAATCAATATCCCAAGTGACCTAAATATGATAAATTTAAATATGCAAATTAGATCCTATATAAAAAATAATTCTTCCTCTGATTCGATTAATTTAACTCAAATTAGAAGATGATTTTTTTATTCCTTTAGCACTAACATCTTATTCATTATACCCTCGCCTTTATCCACACCATGAAGAGATCTTGTTAAGAGAATTTCATCTCTGTAAAGAGTTTGCGTCAACGATTCTTCCCCTTCTTAAATTTAAAGCATTTTTGTCAGAACGTAGTAAAATTTGATACGAAAAAAATTATGGTAAAAATTATAGGGTTTTTCATTATTTTTCAAACATTTTACAATAGATTGTTGTTCATATAAATCTTAAAATTTTTCGTTAAAAAATTTAACGATATGAAAAATTACGCTAAGGAACAAAGAAACGGCAGTAAGAATATGATTAAAAATATTTCTACTTAAACACATACATGCACATAATATTAAGGGTAATTTACCAAAGTGATTGTTTTTAATGAATCCTTAATAATTTTTGAGAATTTTCACTTGGTAAATTTAATTTGTATGGGCAAAAGCTGCATGGCCAAATAAGTACGAACTATCGTACATAAAGATAAGGCTGTAAAACAATTGCTATTTAACATAATGAAAAATATATTTTTCCCAGTTTTTTCGATAGTTTAATATATGGCTTATCTCAGTAAACCTTTATGCGGTGACCCATATTACGTGTATATTTAAATATATTGCGTTTTGTCGAGATGGGTTTAAGTATCATCTTCTGTAGAGGTTCTCGATACGTTATCGACATTCGAAATTATTTTTTTACATAAGATATTGAAAAAAAAAACCCAACCCAACGATTTTTCATCCAATGAGTTAGTCATGAACAGTCATAGCAACTTTATTTGTCATTACTATAACCGTTAGAAATTATCGAATTTAAAGCTTACAATTTTTTCTTTCGTTATAACATAATGTTAAATATATACGAGTGGTATAAATCAGCGGCTTCCTTCCAAAAAAAAAAAATTACGCAATCATTTTTGATGAATCTTACACAAGTTGCCATAAAAAGTTCGTAATTCGGGCCAGTAACGAGATTGTTAAAAATTTATGGTGAATTTCCACCTTTTCCGCATACAGATGCTATATAGAACAATTATTTTTATTGACATAAGTCAACGAACAAAAATTTCGATCCGGATACTTTTAACGGCTCACCCTTTTTTGATTCGTAAAATATTCATCACATTATTTTGTGCGAAATAACAGCGTGTTGGGAAACGAAATATCGTGATTCGCAGATAACATTGCTCCTTCGTAATAACAAGCGTATGTTCTATAATTCCGACGTTATTGTATTATAATATTTCGGATACAATATTACTTTCGGAGATTTTGTTACGAAAAATCGTATTCCTGTTCCATAATATAAGTAATTTATTATATCTATAGTCATAATATTTAAGGTTTTGCAGAATTAAGTCTTACGTCTTATTTGCATTTTTAAAACGTCCAATGAAATTGAGTTTTATGTACTGCTAGCATAAAAAATATAGATTTTAACTGTTATTCGATATTATTGTATTTTATACAAATATTTTTAGGTTAAAGTAAATAAAAAGAAAAGTAAATATAAAATAGTTTTTAGTATCGTACTGATAGACATATACAGATGATTATTTAAGAGTGATTTTTACAATTTCCTCACTAATATCCTAATTGTAAATGTCAATAGCTAGATTAGATTCTGGAGAAAATAAAACTCTAACATGTCCTGGCTATTAACGACGTCTATAAGTGGCAACAGAAGCGCCAATGCTTTCTTTCCTAATTCGATGACCTCGGTCTTAAGGAGATTAAATTGCCACTAATCGGGATAGAGGACTAGTTGATTGATGATTGACTGTATTTAAGGATAGTCTGTAGCTGGCGCTGAAGATAAAAGCTGATTAAACTATTTATTTTGGGATTTGATCTTAAGTACTCATCTTAAGATTTAATTTTAAATTAATTCCTTGTGTTTTAAGGTGTAATTAAAATTGTTTTAGTTCAACGATTTTTTTGTTAAGTTTAGATAATATTTTTAATAATATCCATGTTAAAGATTGCAAAAAAATATTCGTATACCAGATTGAGGTCAATGTAAAGCCGTTGTCCCAACTCTGTAATTGTTTGCTGCACCTCATTAGTAGAAAAAAGTCAGTTGTGGCACAATTTATCTATGAGGAATTCCGCGAGACGTTTTCCCTAACAAAGCTCAGCTCGGATATCTGTTAATGAGAATACCGAACAGTTACATCAGTACAGATATATATTTGAAACTTATAAAATGCAAAGCTCATTTTCAATATCTCAAACCAAGCAGTTTCAAGTAATACTCTCTATAATGGACTCCCATTCAAACACTTCGTGGCCTTCATTTTATATTTGAAAATGGCGACTTTTTAAAATATCAGAATGTTATTGTATAAAGTTTTCTATGTCTTGAATTATTTTCGAGTGGTATTCTGTACAGTACCTAAAGCAAAAATAGTCTTCATATATCGTTATTTATCTGTTTCCAATTCACTAATGAATAATATTTCGTAACTTGTCTTGAATTCGTGTCGACCTGACCTAATCTTAGAGTTGACCCGAATATTATGTTTATTCAGACGTTCTGGGTGACAAAAATAGGCGTAACCAGAAGTAGTTAAGAATAATACAGGAGCTATACTATAGAAACAGCTTCTCTGCTTAGTGACGTTCATTAGGAGGATATGTGATTTTAGATAAAAAAATACCTCTCAAAATATCACTATTGAATAAGTTGTCAGTGAGTAGACATTTTTTTATTAGACTTAAAATCAATAAAAAATCATTTTTTTGCGTTTTTAATTTGATTTACTTTGATGATAGAATTTTCAAAACCCGTTCGTACAATGCATTTCATCGCAAATATATAAATTTGAATTTATTATACGGCATAGAATTTGAATGTTCTGATTACTCAGAATTTACTGGATTGTATGCTATACTTTATGAAGTCGACAGCGTAACCTTTCATTGAAATACGGAATACCCGTGTAATGACAAGTAGATTATTTTTGTTTCATATATCGGTCTGTAAAGAACATCCCAAAAGCTTGTAAGAAAAAAGTAAAATTAAAAATCAACCGCAAGCTCTCCCTATTATCTTTGCCCATTTCAACTGAATTGTCTAAAAAAATTTAATGATACTTTTTACGAAATACGTACCTAAAGGGGAATGAAAATTTAAATATACTTGAAACTTTTCATTTCCAAGTGATAAATTGAAGATTGTAATTGCAAACCATTTTAAGTGAAAGCGATCTTTTAAAGTTGTGTAACTGAAAATATATATTATGTTGATAAAACCAGAATTAATAGTAAGGAGTTAAAAAGAAATATGTTGCGTACAGTATTTAAGGAGCCTTTGGACTTTCATTCTCTTTGATTAATAATTCCTTAAGTAATTTGGCTTTCACTGGGTTATATATTAACTTCTACTTTGAACGGCTTATATAACATGCAAAATCTTTGTAACGTCATAATGTTTACCATTATACATGAAGATTCATATACCGAGTCATTAAATCGATTATCTTGTGTAATCTAATACGATACAAAGTTTTCACTCTCAGTGTAACAATTTAAGTGTAACCCACGTAGCAAACGGTGCAATTTAATCAAGCGTAAATCAACTCGCTCACTGTGATAGCACGAGGCTGAATTTATGACATTGTTGCGTTTGAAAGCAAGTATGACATAAAGGGAAGTCTTTAATACTAACAGCGAACCCAATTTATATATGTTAAACAGTTAAATGAATATTGTAGTTTAATAAAATTCTACTTCTTGTTACATAGAAATAACATAGAAGCAAACAAATTTATTTAAAAATGATGAAAATATCTCTACGTTAGTAAATTTATTCATAAAACTGATTTTAAAATTAATATATTTTAAGTAAGAATCGTAAGTATAGAAATAAATGAGTACTTATATAACGTTAAAATGTTTAAATTAAATCTAATGATATTCAAAAGATTTTAATTTGTGTCAAAAATTTTGTTATTAACCAAAAGTAAGTTTTTCATTATCTCGCATTTTAAACAATTTCCATAAACAAATTCCTTTCAACATAATTACACAAATTTTTATTACAATATTAAAGAATTGAATTTTCACAAAGACCACGTATTTAATTAGTACCGAAAATTATTTCATATTTCGAGCTAGGGTTTCGTATGTCGACTATTATACATTTAACCTTGGATAACGTTATGTATGTAATTCAAATAGTTTTTATTCTATTTTGAAAAGATAATCTGTATTATTTTATAAGAAATAAAAGTAAAACAATGCTAACAGTTGGAAAAATTATAAAAAAAAAAAATCTTATTTATTTAATTTCTGATAATAAATTTAATGTTACAAGATTTTTTACAATATTAAAAATAATAAAAATAATTTATTTTATTGCTCGATTTAAACAGAACTATTTACAGTTTCTGACTGAGTTTTTATTAATTCCTATTCCTCACTTTGCATCAAGTAAAGATATTTAAATGTGAAATTTAAATGTAACTTCAAAAAGCGGAAGGGTTCAGGGGGTTGGTCTATTGACAGCGTTTGGTTTAACAATTGGAAGGAAAGGTACATAACATTAGCATTTCTTCTTAATATGACCAAGAAACAATCTGTTGATCTTGTTTTATATACCTAGTCTTATTCTCAAATCATATAATTTACGAATACTTCGCTATAATGAGTTTTTATTTAAATATTATACCACTGAAATAAATAATATAAACATATTGGGTTAAAATTCTAAATGGAGCGTAATAAAAATTTTACTTCAATCCATTTATACTCTGTACAAATGCTTGTTCTGGAGGAGATTAAAAAAGACAATGTCAAATGGGAACATCTAACGCTAACGATTTTGAGCGAAATAGAAGAAAAAATGTTTTGAAAATGGGTGACGATTTCAATAATATTCGTGTAACACCTCCGAGGGTGATATACCTGTCCGATGTTGTATCACGGCACGATCATAACGGTTTTTTATTGTTTGCTTGATTTGATTGCCTCATGAAAGTGTGATGGTTGTTTTATAGTGGAAAGAAATAATGAAAAAAATAAAAGAAAAGATATAACAGCAATTTCGACCAGCTAATAATATTTTTTTTACAAAAGTAAATAATATTTTAGGGAATCCATTTTGTTGTGTTTTTATAATATATTTCGTGAAAGAGATTTATAATAATAATATTTACATGGAACCTTCATCTTGTCTTCTCGTTCAATGCTATTTTTTTCCATTTCATCTACATTCCCTACAATTATCCATTCTATCGCGACCTTTTTCCTGTACCATATGACGTGGGGAAATTAAATTTTCAAGTAATTTGCGGTACGAATGTTGTGTCATCGTCGTTTGCACTCTGTATGAGAATTTATTGACATACAATTTTCTCATTTCTCCCATTCATTGTTACTGGAAGATGTTGGTATTGATGTGAGGCTTTTATCGAGATAATACATCTCATTATTTCATTAAAATGTATGTATTAATTTTCACAAGAGCTTTTCCAATAAACGAAATAATAAGATATCGCAATTATGCTGACATCGTTAATTCAAAGCAATGAATAATAAAATAATGTGACCGCAGACGTTGCAAAAGGATAGCTGTATAAGTTCAATTATTTTTTTGGTGATAAATGTTCAAGTTAATATCTTGAAATTACATCATGTATAATTACATATATAGTAGATATTATGATAAAATAAATATCAGTTAAATACAAATCTTGTTCCACATCTCCACTGGAATTCAATTACGCGTAATACCATAAATACGACAAAAATATTATAGGTTATAATATCCAATGATTATATTTTGTATTTATCTATCATATTTCATATTAATTTCAGTATAATGAACTTCAGTTCGATTTGAATTTCCACTTGAACCCGGCTATAACTCTCAATAAAGGAATCAATTTCTAAATAATTGAAATTATTTATTAGTATTACGAATCGTGTGATTAATCCTCATTTTATTTCAATCACCATTGACAAATACTTCCACTTAAAATTTTTCTTTATTTAAAAAAATAAACCCTAGTTTTATTAACTTAATTAGTTACTTTGAAGACTTAGTCAATTTTAATATTGAACACAATAAGATTTAAGATTATATGAGATAGAAAGTATATTTAATTGAAATGTCATAAAATTTTAATTATTCAAAACAAAGGATGTATCAAACTTAGTAAATTTATACATATTAAAATAATGTTCGACAGTATCCGATACAAGCGTGCGTGTAATATAATGTCAGTAGGGAGGCGTAGCCCGTAATTCACTTGTTAGCTTGATGGCAGTTAATTCAGTAGGCGCTAACTTTGAAGTTCCAATTTCATGAACACTTTTCGAACTATCGACAAATAGTCGGTAATAGTTTGACTTATTATTTCAATTATAATTTTCGCTACTACATTACACATCGGATCCGTTTATATAAAACATATAAAAGTAATACTTGTACAATGTATGTATCTCTTTATTAATTTTTTTGTAATTTTAACGCCATCCTCCCAGCACATTTGATAATATGTTATCTAAATGATGGATGAAAATCAAAAATATGTTGTAAAAACAAACGCAATATTAAACTCACCGTATGTTTACATTACTTTAAAGCAATATCAAGTATCATCTTATATTGAAATTAAAAACCACAGGGTACAGATATCAATAGTTATGAATTTATAAGTTCATCAAACCTTATAAAAAAAACAATCCATTATTCCGTTTGTCACATCTGTGTCCGTTTGAAATGTTGCCAACAGCTGCATTTACTCTCCTGCCACCCTTCTACAATAATCAACCCGTGATGTGACGAAACTTGGCAACGTCTTATAAATTTTATAGGGAGTATTGTTACTTCAAAGATAGTATTTTTAAAACATGAACTACCTTCATAAATCTCGTCATATTTTTTCAACAATGCTTTCCTGTTATACGCCATATTGGTGTGAAAAGCGTGTGAATGGTTCATTCATATAACGTAGATAAAGAAGTGAATATTTCGCTTATTTTGCACCATGCTAATGAAATTTTAATGGAAGTATATGATTTATTAAAATGTATGCTGGATATGAAATAAAATTCTTTTCTTGTTTTTACTAAGAAATTATTACTAGGCAATGTAATTTTTTTCTTTCACTATAATATTTATATACAACCTCATTTATAAACGTTTTTTTTAACAGTTGATAACTTTAGATAAATGGTTTCTCCCATTTACTACTTGATGACATTATTATAAGGCTTTAGTTTTAGTAAATTGTATCATTGTTATTGTTTTAATTGTGGCATTCACGGCTTTGGGTTTAATTTCATTTTATGGCATTTGATTTCTACATTTTGTAATACAAATACAATCTTAAAATGCGTTTTTAAATACAACATAAATGATATAACTCCACCTCGATAAAATTATAATTAAAAGTTTTGTCTTCAATCGTTTTATTTCTTTAGTCATAACGATTTATGACGCGGTTTAATGGAGCGATTTGACCATAACTTAGTATGCCATGACAGCGAATTATAGCTGGCAAGTCTCACGCAGGGTTAAAAACTACTATTATGTAAGGAGCAGAAAATATAAAGAGTGATTTTATCAACGTTGAATGAAAATGCTGTACAAAAAGGTTTTACGATAAAACTCGAGATATACATATAATAGTCATCATAATTATATATAATACAAAAACGATAAAGTTATATTCGTATATAAAAATTTACGACTCATGTCAGATGATAGAAATTTAAATTTTTAAATCAACTAAATATATTTATTGAAATTGATTCTTGAAATAAACATCGTTTAAATTCTAATGAAGATATTTTGGAATCTTTCCTTTTATAACTCCTAAATTTCGACACCTAAATTTTGCCCCGGGAAAAGGCACCATTCGCTTAAATAGAATACGATCAGAACGGTTTACATTATTTACAAATATCAACTTGCGTTTTTAAATGGCTATATTTGGACATCATTTATCATTTCAATATATCCGATTGGAAACATTTTGTGAGAAGCACTTATACAATTTATTCTCGTCCGACTTTCTCAGCTGCAGTCCGGATACTATAAATTCTTAATATAAAGCCGTGTATAATATAATAGGTATAAAGCTCAACTCTCTCGGGTTTAGTCGAAACACTTTTTTTTACGAGTATTTTGTACTAGTACTTAAAAAGTATAAAAGCTTGGCCAATGTCGAACACAACTTATCTGAGACTGTTATTGTCAGGAAGTTAAAACTTCATTGCCACTAATTTATTTTACCCCAAGACGAAAGAAAATAACTAAGGGATCTGCCGCTAAGGACACTTAAATGAAGACATTGACTGAGAACCTTCTTTTCCTTTTCCAATGACGCCTCAAGGGCAATTAAAACAAAATTACTTATAATAAAAATGCTTTTAAAAACCTTTTAAAATAAAACCCATTTTTTTTATAAATATCTACACATATTTATGAAACACAATTATTATATTTTTCTAGTAATAAAAATATATTTATTCTGTAATGAAGGAGTTCTAGTCCCTTATCAAAACAAACATCCGTTACTGATAGCACTCAAATGTTTCGAGTTATAACATATATAGGACTTCAAAGATCTTTTACTTCCTAACTACAGGGACGTTCATCGAAAATCGATGTTGAACGAGACCGTTCCCCGTACAATCAAAGTATTTGATGTCTGACATAACATGCTTGTGTTTATTGATACTTAAGGTATCACTATCTACGACGTTTCTCATCTTTATGTATGTGTTCTGTTTTACGAAAATTGTTGGAAGAAATCATTGGATAGTTACCTTTAAGAGTTACGCGATTATTGATAGAGGATACTTAAAAAAATATAAAATTTCAATGATACTAATCAAATAACAATAGAAATAAAAGGCAGGATAAGCTAAAATAATTATATATACAAATTAGTTCCTATACAAGATGCCAACATTGTACTGTTTCTATCATCCGTCCTAAAATCCAAGCGAAGCGGTGGTCCTCCTTGTATCCTAACCTGAATTTCACTACTTCCGAATCCAAAAAAGACCTTCCACCTCTGATTATTTACTCATGTGGAATCAATACGAACCGCTAAGCTGCCTCCACTAAAAATATGTAATTTTTTAAAATAAAATCTTGTTATTGAATTAATTGAATTTATTTTGAATAAAATAAAATTATAACATTTTTATCATTCAATGTTTCTTACATATTTTTATGAGGTTCTCCTTCCCTTACTATTTAACCACTGGTTTTTACATAACATTGGATATGAATAAACCAGTGTTTGAGAATTCTTTATTCTTACCCCTATACCTTTTACAGAAAAGTGATTTATATATAATAATACAAGTTTATTTTGATGCAAAACCATTGATTTAAATCCGTCACGTATACAACGCGATAGTGTTTATAGTTGAACAAAGTGAACTGTAATAGACAAAATGTGTTAAGACAAAAGTGATAAAATGATCGTAAAACGAACTCAGTGCAATACAGAACTGTTTTGTGTAAAAATTGTTTTAAGTAAAACGATATGGGATGAGTCATTGTGAAAGATGTTATATTCAACATATTATCCAGGCCAAAGATGATGCACGAAATTCAAGACAATGCTGGGTCAGGTACAAACGACGCGATGGAGGAAAACGAGGCCGGCGGGAGTGGGGGTGCCGAGGTCGATATGGACGACATCGGCTCTCTTACACTACCACCCGATCTACCTCCCTATTCAGGAGATTATATTATCAGTGATTACATGGAACGTCTTGGAACACGTCTTAATATCTTAGAAACCGAATTAAAGTACGCTTGGCGGGCTCTGGATCTATTAAGTCAAGAATACGTAAGAATGTGGGATAGGTTGGAAAGATTAGAAACTCTGCTCGCAGATCAACAGGGTGTGATTACAACTCTACTCGATTTTTATGCCTGTCGCACGGTAACTTCGAGGGATCCTTTGTCAAGGTTAGAGGTAATCAGAGAAATATTGGGTAATGGTACGGTTGAAGATGGCATTGAGGAAGGCCTTGACGTAGGTCGAACAGCAGCTTTGTTAGATTCGCAAGATGAGGTAATGGAATCTAATGAAGCTTTTTATAGAAGTTTAAATCAGGCTTATAGAGATGATTTAGTGTGTGATGAAAATTCTAGACCACCATCCCAATTAGATATGATTTGGGAAGCACCAGAAGAAGCAGACATAGAAGTCATGCCAACAACATCTAGGCAAATATATAGTGGAAGTGATTATAAAAACTATTGTGGATTACAAGGAGACGGAGGTTTGAGTGAAAGAGATATGGTGCATATTTCTACCTTAAGTACAATAGATCAAATTACCGTAGATAAGTTACATGAATTAGATAGGTTGACAACCCAATTACACAAGGATTCGAGAGAGTTAAAAGACTTGAAAACTAGACTTCTTAGTCCGGAAATTAAATTATCAACAAAACGAGACAGAGAAATAGAAGCTAAAGCACTAGTAGAAGATGGCAATATAATAAATGAGCAACTTAAGAACGTATATACCGGTGATGAAAATTGGGGTATTAATGATATGATGAAAAGTTTTGATGATTTCCTTTTAACAATGCCGAAAGAAAATATTAGAGACAAATCACCATCAAGATTATCGCTTTCAGACCAAATGGTGGGTGGTGATAGAGCGCTAGATTTCGTTCCATCAGCGCTGTCTCCTCGAAGAAAATTTGTTCCAGAAAGGACAACAACTGAACCATACACAACAGTAACAGGGCGTTTAGCCTATAGTTCGGCAGTAGCTAATGCAGAAATTGCAGCAAAATCTTCAAAATCTCCTAGTGCATTATCAAGAGAAAGATTTGAATACAGTTCGACGTATCAAGTAGAAGAACCAACAAGACAGCATTATTATTCTACAAAGAATGTTTCTCAAGCTTTGAACGAATTATACAAATCTACCTCAGAACAACATTCTCCATTGTCTGTTCATGAAATTTACGACGAACCTTCAAATGAAAGACTGGAAATTAATTACGAAGGTAAATTACGAAAATCTCCAAGTCCACCACCACCCGCTCCACCAAATGGAGCAGAATTATTTTCATCCATAGAAAATAATACCGAGTTATTATCTTCTCATCAAGCCATGCTTTCAACGAGCGTTGCAGTAGATAGCATGCGATTAAGTCCTCGATCACCAAAATCACCTAAAACCTCTCCAAAACACTTAAAAAGAGATAGTGCTAATATTGTCACAGCAAAATCCGACTCAGGGCTCTCTTCCATGAGTGGTTGGTCGAGTTTAGAAAAAAGTCCCGGATCACCTAAAACAGGAAGAGTCGTTCATGTGTCCCACGATAGTTATAAATTGAAAAACCAGTCACCTCAGTCTATTCAAAGGGTTCCTTATGAAATCGATTCAAAGCCGTACTTAGAGACTTTGGTTGACTCATACCAATTCGAAAATAAAACACATAAAAGGGATTATAACCAAGTTAGAAAAAGTGATGTTTCAAGAGATCCCTCCATGGATATAAATAGAATTCCAGAAAAGGAGGATTCTATTTATTTAAAAAGCGATATACCGTATTCAATATTAAATCAAAACTCTTTAGGTAATATAGATTTTTATTATCAAAATGAAGCACCATCTATTTATTCTGTTGCTGGTAATAGACAACCAATTTTTACAACTGTTTATAGTTCTCCCAGAGGAATACTTTCTGAAGAAAGAAATTTTTCCGAAATATTAGATAGAAATGAAATTACGGAAACGGTTCCTAAACAAGCACTTGATTCGTATCCACCAGAGCCCAGTTATCATGCTCAAACGGTAGTTATGTCCGCAGGTAATATAAATAAGAAAGTAATTACTAGAGCAAACACTATTGGAGCTAATGATGTTCAAATACACCAAAATGGGTATAAAGTAACAAACAATCGCTCAGGATATCCATCAGGAAATTTAACTGATGCACTTTCATATTATCCGACATCTACTAGATATGATTCTCCTAAGCGATCTTCCCTAGAAGACAGAATCGCATGGCAAAGTAGTAGATCACCGACCAGCTCAACAGAAACATCTAGTTTAAAATCGCAATCTCTTAATATTGCGGAGAGAAAACAATTTCAAAATCAATTACAACAAGAATACTTTAAGCAACAGCAATATGACCAAAGAAACGGAAATGCTATGAATGATAATAAAGGGTATGAAAAGCAAACTTTAGAAAATAACATAAAGCGAAAAGAACAATTAGTTGAACCTTCAGGAATTTTAGTATCTGAATCTGGGTATTTATCTATTTCTTGTAACCTAAAAGCCAAAGAAAAAGAAAAACAAGGAAAGAAACCTAAGCGGACATCTTCTTTGAAATCTGCCATGTCATCTATGACTCATTGGCTTCCTGATTTACATTTACCAAAAAAACATAGGTCTCATTCTTTACCATCTGGTGTAGATACAGTAGAGCAATCACAACAAGAAAAATCTCTAAAGGAAAGGTTATTATCAGCCCAAAGACGAAAAAAGAAGTACCACTTAGTGGCATCAATGTCTGGATTATTACAAAAAGCTCGTCGGAAGCAACAAGCCAGTCATCAGTCATTATCAGATCCTGAAACATCTGAAACTGAATGGTCAGGAGGACGATCAAGTGCCCAATCGGAAGATAGTGACAGTGTTTTTTCCGACTCGACACATGAAGGAAGTATGTTTCCAAAAGTGGCACCGAAGATAAAGCAAAGAAAAATAAACAATCAAGAAATTGTGGAGCAACAGCAAATGCTTCAAGAGCTACAACAACAAGGAATGGAATTTCAACAAGACGATAGCGAGAACCTTATGGAAGAAAAAGAAAAATTTGCAAATAATGTTATGCCGCGAGATAAAAGTGATGATATTGAGTTTCATTTTGCTCGCGTAAGTCAATTGCAAAAAGAGCATATAACTGAATTGGAAAAGTTAGATATTGATACTGATATTTCAAATATAGATCCATTTGAAGAAGATTCAAAAGAAGGTAACCGATCACCCGCTTCACTATTCGCAACTGTCGGAGATGTTAAAAAAGCAGCTAGTATATTAGATGATGGATCAAATGAAAACAATTCATCGTACAATGGAAGCTCACAAGAATTCGCTGTTTCTAGGGCTTTGGGCAAATATCGGCTGCGTAAATCTTCATCTGTATCCGATGACCAAATGTCTGATACATCACCGCCCAAACTGGAAAGTAATATACCCGAAGAAACCACAACTGAAATTACGAAAGTTAAAAGTAGAAGACCGTCCAAAGCAAGTCCACCGGAAATTATAAGCAGTTCAGTACCAGAGGATACTGCAACAATTTCGGAACGGAGTCCTTCTATACAAAGCGTACGTGGTTTACCTATGAAATTCCAGCCAAGACATCAACAAAGTTTAGAGATACCCAACAAACATGATGATGATGATAGCAAAAGTACACACTCGTGGAGAAGTGGTTCAAGGGTGTCATCCAGGCGCCAAAGTACGGAAGATAGTATTGATTCAGAAGACGAATGGTATTGTTATGAATTAAGAAAACTGGAAGAAATGGAGCAGCAGTCTCAAATTGAACAAGAACGGGAGAAAACACTCGCAGAAGAGCCTGAATTTGATGACGAAATAGCTACCGAGCCAAATGAATTTTTGAAAGAGAAAATGTCATATGTTTTAAGAGAATTAAAACTTAAAACTGCCTCAATTAAAGTGAAATGTGATGACGCTCCAACTGAAGAAGCTTGGAAAGATGTAACTACATTTCCCGTTATTGATGAAAAGGCCCATGAAAGTGCTGCAGAGGTCGAAACTGATGATGATAAATCTTACGCTGACTCTGGTTCAGGAGAGACTTCTGGACCTGACAGTCCAGTTCAAAGTGGAGATGAATTTGATGAAGATTATGACATGCCAGAAATTAGCAAGGAACCCGTTCCTACAAATAAGCATGCTCCAACCCAGCAAGACGCTCCGGTTGGCAGCAAGTGGAAATTATTAAAAGCATTAAAAGATCGAAAAGCTGAAGAAAAAACAACCGAAACGCCAGCTGCAACAACTCCGTCTAATGAAAAGGATAAAGTCAGTGCTGGTGTAAGTTACCTTATGCAAAAATTTCATGAAATTAGAGTTAAAAGTTAAAATGTAGAATCTAGGTTATACATTCATACTACTTATAGATTAATGCTATTTAAAATGTTAGCGAATTAACGTGGACCGCTTTGTCAAAGAGCATATAGGATCACTTGTAATGTTTCTGCTATGTTTTAATCGTCTTAGCACAGGTTTATGCATTTGTGACCATAGGTACTTAAAAGAATATTATTCTTTATATACTATTAATCTAGACCATGAAAAGCAAAGGTTGTGTATTTGTAATTTTTCCAACGAAAAATTTTTGAAACCCAAAATTAATATTCAATGTTTAAAAAATGTTCCTGTGAAAATCTTTTATCTGCCGAAATTCGGTTCAAAACCGGAATGATTTTATAAACATTTTTTACTGAAGCATAACCGTTGAATAATTTCTTTCCTTGTAACTGGAAATTAAAAATATACTTAAGCTATTAACGCTGGACATGTTTGAGGCAATAACAAGGTTCTACCAAAACTAACGTACTAAAGACTACTTACTATAATAAAATAATAAAAATTGGGATTTTACGTAAAGCTTTAGAATATAAAGTTCGATGGTGTTTTTACAATTATTCAGGAATATAGCTTGTTAATATAAAAATATAACAGTTAGGCTAGTAGGTCATTTAATGTGATAAGTAAATTGCTTTAGTATTCACTTGGGGGTTAGTGCGAAGCGCTAATCCTATTAATATTAAAACGTAGTGACTTCATTCATACAATTAATAATTAATTATTAATATACCTGATAAATTTGAAGGTACAAATTCATTCGCCGTCATATCACGTCATATCAAAAGAAAAATATTATTTCTATTCATGGCTGTCGCCATTCAGTCGAAATCATATTTACTCATTAATTTAATGAATTATTTATATTCGTAAGTAAAATTATTTACTTATTATATAATGCTTTTAATGTCTATATTTAACAAAAAAAAAACTTGGTGTCTCGAACATTATTATTTTAGATTAAATTTACTGAAATAAAAAAATCGTAGCAGCGTTATGTTTCGTGTCGTTAACGAAAGACGTTAAATGATATGTCGTAGACGTATTTTATAGGCGGTTTAATCGTTTAGTGAAGTCACTGGAAAATCTAGAATGCACTTAATGTATTATCATATACTTAGACGAAGTAGACGTTGTATTTAATGGACTTGATATTTGAAGAAAACTAAAAATCTCGCAAGCTACTCTGTCATAGCAGTTATATTGCCTTGGGGATAATGTAAAAAATCCCGCTTCAACTATAATCGAAATGTTATCATGTATGCTTTACAATAATATCAGGCGCTAATTATAATGATTATATCATTGACATCTTTCACAGAACCTATTAGAATAATATGTTTGTATGTTAAATTGAAAGCTATTAATAATATGATACGTGTTAATTCTCTGTTTGCGGTATTTGCTGATTGATTGTATAATTAATATTGTGCGATTAGATTTTATATAATTTCGATTCAAAATAACACGAGGAGAATATTTGGTATCATTCCATTTAGAGGATACATCGAAATTGTATAAATTATAATTTATATACTATTGTTATTGATATTATTTTTTTGTTACAATAAAATATTCATTTTTTTTTCTTTTTTCTTTTTTTCTTTTATAATTGTTATTTTTTTATTTATTTTTAGAATGGCACTGGAGGATTCAACGAGCAAGGTGGTCGCGGCAATGGGTATGAAAAATTTCGTTTTTGTTTTAATTGTAAAACTATATGACAGAAGTGGTGCAATTTTAAAATGATTTTCGTCAATTTATAGGCATCCCGGAGATAATCCCTTTTATAGTAACATCGACAGTATGCCCGATATACGACCGAGAAGAAAATCAATACCTCTTGTCTCTGAACTTGTAAGTATACAGATATAGGCTAACGCGTCAATTTCTATTTGAAATAAAATGGAGCTATCTTTTTTTCTTGGCCGGTTTCAATAGACTATCTTAAATATTATAATATAGGGTGTTTTGAAGGTAGTATTGGAACTGGTCGTCGATGTTCACGGCTCGCCTCGACGTACGCTTAGTAACGTAGGCGCGTAATAAATGTTTTCCTCTAACCGGAAAGTTTTTTTACAAACAATGCACGTGGAGAAAATCAAAAGATAAACAGCTCGATCTACGACAAGCCTCCCCGTGTGTTGTTCAGATTTGTGATTATTTTTATTTAAAGACTTTCGAGCAGTCTGTACCTTTCTTCTTCTTGATGTATTTATGTTTTATGTGATTCTTGTATCTTCCTTCTGATTTCTATTTGTGTAGGTCTCTTATCCTTTTATAGAAGGCCTATACACCAATTACCTGCAAGGTATTATGAGAATAGGGGTCACCTTATTAAATTATAATGTAGCTAAACCAAACTATTATAACTGATATTTCCTGATATAAATTAATGATCTCGTTGCATTTTACCCTTAACCATGGACCCGCAGGTTCTCAAGGTATAATTCTCCCATAACACTTCTTTCTATGCATGTTTCTATAAAGGTTTTACTGCTTTAAATATGCAACCGCTATATATATATAAAATATTACTGTCGTTACCGCCTTACGCAACCGCATGTACTGCTTACTTTGCTGCCCTGATATACTTAAATATCTTTTTAATTGCATAGGAAATAACTACGTAAGTTGTGCACGAGCATACATATATATTTATTTTTACAATATTCTTGTCACTGCACAAGTATCTACAATGTCGCTTTACTAAAACAAAATTGAAGCATTCTGTACTGTTACTATTTTTGATGAAATATTTTACTTAGACACAATATGTTTAAAGTTTTCTATAATAAATACAATAAAATGCAATTGTTTGTTCTGATAGTATTAACTTTAAAAACGACAGGCTTAAAATACAGCTTATATGAATTGCATGTGTAGCATATTTTAAAATCACTAGCAGGCTCTTAAACTTAAGAGAGCAGTTTGAGCATAGTATTTTTTGATAGAAGAGATAGAACCTATAATCTTTTTTGGTCGAATTAATATTTAGAACTTTCGTGATTATTTCGGTACAGATACTAAAATTCTTAAATCACCTCTAGACTATGGCAGCTACGAAACGGAATGCTGGATTGACGTCTGCAGTTCATCGTGCTACGTTGAATGATGAGGAATTGGTGAGACATTTTAATTAAAAATATCAAATTAATTTATAATAAAAAAGTAACGTAATATTATTTATTTAGGAAACCTATTGTAACTTTAAAAATAAAGTTAGTAATAAAAAAATTTAAATATAATTTTTTCGATCTAGTTATACACGAAATCAAGTAAAAAGTTTTTTACAGAAAATGCACGTTTACAAGAAGACTTTGCAAGCACTTATCTATCCTATATCGTCGACAACGCCGCACAACTTTGTCCTATGGACCGCCACCTCACCCACTTACTGTTATGAGTGCGAAGGATTACTCTGGGGTATAGCCAGGCAAGGAGTTAGGTGCACAGAATGTGGAGTGAAGTGCCACGAAAAATGCAAAGATTTGCTTAACGCTGATTGTCTACAGAGTAAGTAGTCTTAAATGTTGGTCGCCGAAGCGCGACAATAATCGGTTTTATGACAACTTTGGATTCCATTTTTATCTTACAATTTGTTGTCAATATTCTAACTATTTTAATTATGTCTAAAAGTACCAAAGCGAATTGCAAAGTTACAGCTACAACTGAAAAAATATATAAAACTAATAAGCTCTCATGAAGCCGATTATTATAAAACCATGATCATAATGTGGTATTCTGAATTATTAATAAAAAAAACCATCAAATAAAATAATTTAGACGATACAAATCTATTATCATGGTTTTTAAGGACAAAGTTGACGTACGTTGATATTATAGTTTAGGCTATGACGATGTGTAATCAACTGTCACGTTGAGAAAAGATCGTTACATCATAAAGGCATTGAAACTAACTACATCGATGTTTTCTACTTTTCTGGCAGTGGCGAAGCGCCGTTCACCTTATTACGATGAAGTAGTGTCAAGATGCACTCATAGTGGCTCACACAGTAGACAAGATCTTTGTTGCACAACGATGCCGAGCAAATTACATTTGATTAAAGATCGTAAAAAACTTTAAAGTCACTAGTGTTTTTTTTTTTTACATTTTAGTCTAAAGTTTAGCTGGAATTAAAGTAATAATGTTCTATAGATTCTGTGTTTCGTCTCTGCCATTATAAAATATATAAAATTCTGGGATTAAAGCGACAATAGTACATTCTTAACAAACAAATTGTTAAACATCTTAAAATGAGGGTGGTCTTAAAAAGGATCAACTTTTTATTTTGGTGACAATTCTGACCTATAGAAAAACATCTCATTCTTACATGAGTACATTGTGAACATTATTTGTTGTATTATCGTACATAGTATTTGATGTGATAAGGTAACGATCTTTTCAACAGAACGTTTTATTCCCTTTACGTTGTAAGTAGCTAACTAGATGACATCTTTATATAAGGTAATATACATCTGTTGTCTGTGGTATATTTTAATATCTGAAACTCGTCGCTGTAGAGTTAACAACTATTAGAAAGACATATGCATGAAAACATCACGCATGGTCGTCAGTCGCTACATTTACATCAGCGATTATTCAATCGATAGGGTCTATCAGATTAAAAACACTGTAAAACAAGAGTAAGTAAACAAATCGGTAATATATGGTTGGATATAACTATCTTAATGAAAACATATTTTTTCCATTGACGTTGTCTTTTGATTTTTGATCTTCTTTTTGTGTGACCTCATATAATAAGGCATGATCCTATCCGCGTGAAATTCCCCTGTTTGCTTGATCGGTGTGCATGGCTATCGGTTTATGAATATTTTTCAAAATCAATATAAATACTTATTCGGCCAACATCACAATGTCACTATCATTAAGGCGGGCAGTCGTTTGTGTAAAAAGAAACAGATAAAATAATTACTTGCCTATTATACGACTGCACGTCAATGTCATCACATAGTCTACATCTTAGAAGCATTAACATGATCTTAGGATTTTATTTTTATTTATATTTCTTTATTTATATGTAAATTAAAGTTTTGTTTTATTTTAAGTATTAAATATACGTTTAAGTGAAATAGATTACGTGTATCTTTTTTATTGTATATGTTTTATTATATCATTAATAAAAATTATTATTTTATATTATCTGTGGTATATAGTTTTTTTTTATTAAATTTCAGAGTATAAATATTAGATATATTAATGTTTTTGATATGTAGACTGTATATCACCTAGCTAGGGTATTCGGTCCCCAGTTCCTCACGGGTTACCCCGCCCAGCGCCGAAATCTTTTCAAGAGCCCTAAAACTTAATAATGAATATTATATATATATTATACTTAATATTTCACACTTTTTTCACAATTCTATGAAATATGTCTTCAAGCCTCCAGACACGAGCCCCCCTACGTTTAAACTACAATGTGCCTGTTAGCGATGTGTGCACGCAATCCAGTATATTTCCAAAACAATATTATATGTGGTCTTAGTTTACTTTTTTTCGTCTTTTAATTTATGTCCTTCAATTTTTCTGTATTAATTTTAATTCTTATCTTTTCTTTTAAACTCTTATATAATCTGGTTTTAAACAACTCACTAAATAATGTCAGAGTTAAAGTTTTATTTAAATAAAATCCAGGTCAACGCAAAATATGCGTACTGTCATAAAATTCTATTTTTCAATAACATATATATTATAATTAATTTAAATATCAGGAAATATTTTGATTACCTAAATGCTATTTATTTTAAACAGGTTACATGAATTATTAATGTATTTATTGATAATACATAATTAAATAGTTTAAAATTAAAATGACCATAGCTTTGAGATACTTTTATATTAAAGGCGCCGTACTCAGGTTTGCACCGGCTGGCGCCGCTCAAGGTCGGCGACCTTATCAGATGCAACATGACATGATTGCGTATGATTTACGATTCTGAGTTGATATCTGGTTGGGTTGAGGCCTCTGAGTTGTCGTGGCAGGCCTGACTGCAGGGCGGGGGGCCTTCCCGGCGCAACCCGCACTAATTAAGAACAGTGTTGGCACCGCCTGAGCAGTGTGTTTCGCAGGGGCTGCTGAGAAGTCTTCAAAACATGGCGCTGAAGATAAGGCAAACTCAATTATAACAGCAATGAAGGAACGTATGAAGCATCGCGAACGTGACAAACCAGAAATATTCGAACTGATCAGGTTAGTGCTTTATATGGTATTATTTATAGTTCTCCTTTTTTGCCACTAAAATATTCTTCCATTATATCACACTTCTTAACTGTCCATTCTATATTTTGTGTTACAGAAATGGTATGGTATTGTTTTGTTTATTTCCAGTGCTGATTTATACACAAGCGAACCATTGACAAAATGTTATTAATGGAGATTCAACTCATATCACTATGTAAATTTACTGTGCTATAATTTTTATAAATACATGTATGTAACAGACGCGTGTTCAGCATTGAATCCGAGGGACATTCCGCACATATGAGCACCGTGAAGCAGTCCGTCCTGGATGGAACTTCGAAATGGAGTGCGAAGATCGCCATCACAGGTTGGAAGATGTGTCGTGGCTAACCAATATTTTTTGCAGATTGTCGTGATCCTGACGAGGAGGAACTGTGTAGGAGTGACAGCCATCCAACATATACGGTTCATACAAGACACTATAAATTGATTCGTGTCTTTCGTTTCATGTGGCGGCCAGGCGGACTTTTAACGTCGACCCCGACACTCACATAGACAGCCTCGAACAGGCCGAGCAAATCACTATTGAAGGGACTTCGAAATGGTCCTGCAAAATCGCCATTACAGGTTTGCAGTGGTCTTTTGCGGCTAAGACCGCACGCTCGCAAAATTTGATTCTATTAGAAGACTTCGCCTACTTTCTCTATACCACTTTTTTGGTGTCTGCTAAAATAACGTTTTCGTATTATAATATAATTATAGTAAGTCGGAGAAGTATGAAAATTTTAACACACACCAAAACTCTATATGCAATCTTACTTTAATTACTATCCCAGTCCATTCACGGTCGTTAGTGCACTGCCTCAACTCACTTTTTTGACAGAACGTAGCTATTAACCATCAACACATGGAAATTCCACGAATCTAACACTAACAAAAACCAATTTACAAAATCAATCTAATGATAAATTACAATATGTGCACACACAACTGTTATAATATTTTATACAATACGATACTTCACATTGAATTTAACAATAGCAATTTATAATCGGCAGCACGTCTGCTAAATTGCCACGATTGCATGACCTCACCTTTAATGTTAATTAATTTATAACTGTCACAACCCCAAATCCAGGTGATGAAATGCTGTTATTAAATAATAAATTTACACGTTTGTCGTTTACAGATATATATATAATTTAATTCTTTGCGTAGTCTTTCCCACATTAGGTGAATGCATTGATCTAGCGAAGTTGAAGCATGCAGGACCTGAGACCCAGAGACTGTAACAATATAAAATTTCTATTTTCCTCCTTCTTTCTGCTCTTCTTTCCAAAATACTTCGATTCGTGAAAATTCCGCAAAATTTAGAAACCATCCCCGTGCATATAATTTTTAATCATAATTTACCTATCTTGACCGATATTGCATTAGAAGTTGCGAATGTAGTCGCTATGTTCAAGTTGTTATAGACTCGAGTTTGGGCATTCATAGATAATTTTGGTAGATTTGAAGCTAGTGTCTTCTTTAAATGAATCAGACCCCGGGACGGGAAGTCAACAAATTGTCAACTGTTCACTGAAGGTACTTTGGCTTTTCAGCGGTAAGTAGAAATTGTAGGAGCGTTAAAATTATGGCCTTTTGTAAAGTTCATCTCATATCAGGTAAAAAAACTATTTGTTTTGCAAATATTTCTGTTATTTTATGTAAATGCCTTTAAAGCATTTGGTGCTTTCCAACGTGAGAGCTTTATATAAATATATAAAATTATATAAATTTAGCTACACATAAATTAAAAGCAGTATCATAAGAAAATACTATTATATAGTTCAAAAATATCACCTTATTATGTCTGGGACTAAGATTTTATTATTTAAAACAGTTATCTGCGCACAAGGCTTGATAGCCAAGGATAAAAGTGGCACCTCTGATCCGTACGTAACCGTCCAAGTAAGCAAAGTCAAGAAAAGAACTAGAACCATGCCGCAAGAGCTTAACCCTGTGTGGAATGAAAAGTTCTACTTGTAAGTTTATTTGTAATAGTAATAAAGAACATTTTTATTTTTCTTACTTTCTAAAATTATGCTTAATAAAATGTTTGAATTGTTATACAAGACTCATAACAAAGAGCGATTTTATTTCGGCCATAATTATTTCATCCCCAATGCTCTAAAATCAAGTTTTATATTGCAGCGAATGTCACAATTCCTCCGATCGGATAAAAGTCCGAGTTTGGGATGAGGACAATGACCTTAAGTCCAAACTACGCCAGAAGTTGACAAGAGAGTCCGACGACTTTTTGGGCCAAACTATAATTGAGGTAAATAACGAAAAAGCCGGTTGCCCCAGATAAATAAAATTTAAACTTATTTTAAATGACCTTTTTCTAGTTGTTTTGCAATTAATATTAACTGTGGCACGTCATTCATGAATCCATCGATTTTATAATTAAAGTTGTTTTATGCTTGAATTTCAGTGCACTGTAAGTTGTTTTTTAATTAAATAAATAATTTTTAATTTTGTGCCAGGTTCGGACATTGTCAGGTGAAATGGATGTCTGGTACAATCTGGAAAAGAGAACTGACAAGTCTGCTGTGTCAGGAGCCATTAGGCTGCATATAAATGTAGAAATAAAGGGAGAGGAGAAGGTGGCACCTTATCATGTTCAGGTAAGGGACGTTTTTAATAAATATATTTTAATTTTCTTTTAAGTGCTTACACTTGTAATCTCTTAAGTTTACAATTATAATGAGATCGTTTCAATCTTTCAAGAAAATTAAAAATATGCATAGGAAAAATTTGAAATGCTGAATTGAACAATAATTGCTTACAACTTTCTTGTGGTGGGGTAATATTAGACTTGTATTACGAGTGTCCAGTGCACAGCAAAAATTTAGATTCTGTAAATTCAAATCAGCTACGTTATTTATTGTTTTAAAAGGAAGCTGTGACTATCTTAGAGCAACAATATAGTTTCAAATTCCATGTGAGAACTCAACAGGTCTGAAAGTTTTGGCACCATGCCCCTTGGCCGCGTTCCAGTCCAATAATCACTGCGCAGTTACGTACAATCGCCAACTTAGCGAAATATAACTTAAAATTATTTTAACAATGCTACTTTAATTAATTTACGGCTCACCGAAACTATTATGTCAACTTATGGTAGGGATGACACTAAGTCCGCTATTTCGTATAATCCAATTTAGATTAAATGAATGTATTTTATGTAAGCTTACGGAAGCAAATTTTCATTTATTTGTCTAAACAGATTGACTTAAATGAAACTTTTACGTATA
This sequence comes from Danaus plexippus, assembly GCF_018135715.1. Lineage (NCBI taxonomy): Eukaryota > Metazoa > Arthropoda > Insecta > Lepidoptera > Nymphalidae > Danaus > Danaus plexippus. The sequence goes on from NC_083549.1 coordinate 5,977,386, forward strand.
AATGCAGACATTTTAAATAGTACGTTCGTTTTTAGTGATCATTACTATTCCAAAAGCGGATTTTGTTTTGAAGAGACTTATAAAGTTCGTACTTCTGGTTAATGTAAAAGTTTCTACCTCACTTTTGATAATCATTTATGTTGCTTTTAAGGAAAATCTTGCTTGAAAGCTATGAAATAGTGATAAGTTATCTACGTATAACTAATATTTGTATTTTATTAAATTGATGCAAACGATTTTAATGTTTAAAATATTAACGTTGCGTAATATAAGTAAAATAGTTCTTTGAACCTTAAACAACACCAGCTATAAAACAATTAAAATTATTTTCTAATAAATTTGCTAAAAATTCTACCCGTGCTTCATATTTTAGACTGTAATATAAAGTAAGTAACAATAATCCATGGTTTGTGAAATGAGCTTGGGCCTTACATTCATAATTTATTAAGATCACTTGAATTACAAACGAAAAAATTGTGCGTAAAAAATTTCCGTTATGATATCATACTTTTCATTACTATTGTTATATAGAGTACTACTATTATTATAATTATATAATAGGTGCTGTTTAAATTACCGAAAGTTTATTAAAATTAGTAAATAAGTGAAAAATGCCACTTTTGACGAAAATTTACAAAAAGCAGATGTTTCTATTTATTGTATATAAACTAGTTATCTTACAATGCTTTATCATATCAATTCATTTCTAAATATTGATTCCCTTCTATCCAATAATTGCAATAGGGTTTTTTAATTTTTTCTTCTTCTTCGACTAAACTTTTCATCTTTTGATGTTATTTATCTGATTATTTAGATTAGGTTAAGAAACGCATTATAATCGCATGTTTTAAAGTTAAACTTTCGTTGAATTTTACCTGCTCTAACAGACTTATATTACTAACCAATATTATCAACGAGTTAGATAAGGAAACTAATATATCTATAAACAATAATGAACTATTAACTGTTAGCAAAAATTAACAGTAGCCTAATTCTAAACCTCAAATATAAAATTATTTATCTCAGGTTATAGTGGTAATTTTTCTATTTGTTTAAACATAAAATACACAATTGCAAATAAATATACAGTTATCCAATAAATTTGTGACATACGCGACTTATATATTCGATTGCTCCGTACTATCGTCTGCTATGTTCACGTCCTAAGATAAAATTCAATATTGTAACTTACGTTCGAGCTGCGCCTTTACGAAGTTTCCGTTCGTGTTTTACGGAATGCTGCCCATATAACGTGGAGCTGAGAAAATCAAATGACTTTTCATTATAAAAATACAAACATTCCTCGCGTTCAAATCGTCTAAAGCTAAGAATTGGTATTTTATTACTTTAATAGCTTCAAATTTGTGAATGACAAATATCTTAATTATTGGTATCTCTTTTTAATAAAAAAATCTTGAGTTTCTTATTAGAAAGTACATATTAATCTTATTATATATAAGATTCCATCTCAATAAATGTATATATATATATATATATGTTTATAACACAGCAGCACTACCTCTTCCAACGACAGTAATCAGTCATTGTTTAATAAAAGGCATTCAGTCATTCATCAGTCATTGTTTAATAAATTAATAAAAGGTTTAATTACCAAGGGTTATGTAATGTCAGTGAAATTTTCAAGTTAAAGAAAATACCTAGCGATCTTGAAGCGGGTTTTTTAATTAAATTCTTATAGTATGTCTACATCTTCGCAATGTTAGACAATATAAATATTTGTTTCTATTTAAAGATTCAAGAATTAAAGCACATTGTTTTAGTGGAATGAGTTTTGTCTCATTAACGATGGAACAAATATACAAGGCTTAAGTTTGTTTTTTTAGTTTTAGGTTGGTTGATTTTCACAGCTGTAGTCTATGACTGAAATAAACAAATAAGAATGAATGTTTTAAATAGCTTTCCATATGTTATCCTGACAAATAAGCTGCATTACTGTAGAGTTTCAAAATAATTGTTCAGTAATTTTTCTGTGTCTGTGTGTGTTTGTTTATTTCATCTAAAAGATTAGTATTACTTTTTAAACACAAAAGTTTTATAGATTTATATTAACTATAACAATAAAAACAGTTTACTCGTCATTCGCGATATCCTAATTTTTTTTTTTATAGAATTCGTTTGTGGCTATTTTTATTTATTTTTGTAAAGTGATATGATGCGATAGTGAGATTTTTTGTTTTAAATTGAATAACTTACACGATATCCACACCACAACACACATGTAATATTTTCAATTTAATAAGTCCAAATTGGAACAAGAGCGTAATTTTACTATTGACACGTTTTGGAAAAATATTTTTTCTTATATACAGTATCTAGACCTTCGTGAAATAAAACAAAATTTTTGATTTACTACTGGTTTTTTATTATTTTAAAGTACATACTCCAGACGTTTCGGTTACTTTTCACAAACCGTGATCGTGGGCACCATTACTACAAGTTACCATTTCTGCAAAGTAACCGAAACGTCGGGAGTATGTAGATAAAAATAATAAAAAACGAATACTAAATACGAAATATTAGTTTCATATACCCTTCAGTTTCCTTTGCATTACTTTCATTAACGTTAAATGAGATAAGGTGAACTTTCCTTACAATGTGTTTTTCCTTAGACGACGTGAATTTACAATTATTTTTTCTATTTTATCATAGAAAAGAGACGAACAAAGCAACCTTTTACAAATTTCCATCAACATAGCAATTTGAAAATTATTAATGTAATATTTTATCCTATATACAAAATTTACCATCACATATGTTTTACTGTTTGCAATACATGGCATAATGTATCCTACGAAACGCTTAAAGATACTGCAACCAAGCAAACAAAATAAAACCAGTAACTCTTCCAAAATCACCTTTCACAGTCAAAGTAATGCGTATAACATTGAACTGGGACTATTAAATAAATCCTGTATAAAAATGTGTCCATAAAAATGCATTTACGCGACCATCGGTCCCGAACGCGAATAAATCCGACAACAAAATATACAATGGATTACACACGTCCGCCTCGGCTAATGTTTGACCCCGAATTCCTGTTTGAGTAAAACATTAAGCTCGCTATATATAGTACCTATTATACAAATGACTGTCGGTAAATAATAGCGATTTATTGGTAACCTCAATTCGATCGACCTTGATAGCATTCGACGATGTTAAAATATTACAATGATTCTGCATAATGGAAAATTTATTTGAAATGATTTATAGAAAAAAAATTGTTTTGAATAATGAATACATTAATAATTAAAAGCTAACAATCCCTGGATTTGTTCGGGTAGAATTTTTCGCACGGGTAATGTAATTCTTTCCGCGAATGTAGAATAGCATGCAATTCTAGATTAACGTCTATTTGATCTGTGCTAGGGTTAATTTAAAACCTTTACAATGCATTACAACATCGAAATGACATCAATAAATAAAAAAACACTAATCATAAAATTTTATATAATCATTTAAAATATTAAGTTAATATAAATATCATCCTTAATAGGTAACGTACGTTTGATATTCAATGTAAAATTTTACGTCCATTATGTTTTCTATGTAATAAAAGCCATTAAAAAAAAAACATAATCTCTAAAACGCGACAGTTTTTTGTGGTTTCGACGTGGCTTATTTTATATTTATCAATCGAGGGCTTTGCATGACAAAATTCACAAAACTTTTCATTTTATTCGCTTCGCGTTCTGGTATTCAGAATAAAGGATTACGTTCTGAAATAATCAATAACAACGATTTGTGAAATAATAAAAAAATTTATATCTCTCTGCTAATTTTTAATCTAATATGCTATGTTCTAGACAGTTTAATGGTGAGATATATATGTATATAAGTTTGCCTTAGCCTTCAAATTCACATGAAAACGGTCTAAACATTTCCTTTTCATAATTTCATTTACATTTTTTTATAGATATCAGTAGAATACAAAGTAATTATGAACGTTGATATACATTCAAATTTACTCATCTATGACGTAATAATATTCACTTTCAATAAATATTTCCACGGCTTTGAAGATTACAATTGGTATATACAGTTATAAAATTCTTAATATCATTCTCTAAAATGTTTGAATTGATGATGAAGATAAATTAAAATGTTTCTCGATTTTAATTGAACAAATGTGTGAAAAAAACAGTTGCTGTCTCATAGCAGGTGAGAACTGAGAAGTAATGCAATTAAAAGTTGCTTGCGTGCGACACTCCCGACCCCTTTAACGTAATTGGCAGCAAGAGCTCATAACGTCCTCACAGCAAAACAAACTTAGAATTAAACTTTACTAAGCAATTAAGAAAAATATCTAATGAAGCAAATTATAACATGATAAGCATAAATTTTAATCCAAAATATAGTTGATAAATTAATCCCAAGACTATATTGTTATCTCTTAGTACAAATTGAAACAAATTCAATATACTTTTAGCGTATCTTAAATAAAATACGACGAAATCCGGTTTCTCGTTATTAAAGAGACCTTTACGAAATAATTGGATGTAGTGTCTTATTAGGAACATACCACAATAACGTTGGGAGTTAGAAGTGACACGGTTTTAATAATTGAGATGAAATAGTCAGACTTTTTTTTTATTTATGTAGTTTTTTATATGAATGAAGGGACGAAATAAAGAGTAATTAAAATGCCTATCTTATGTGTGTCATTAATTTTATACTTGTTTTTTGCATTTCGAAACAGTTCTGATCTTTTAATAAAACCAAAAATATATTTTAATGTTTTTTTTCTTTTTTTACAGTTTATTGATACTTTCATTGAGACTGGTATAACCCATACACCAGACCTTTCATGTTAAAATTAGCAAAAAGTTAAATTTTTAAAAATATTTATATATAAAATTGTATCATTAACTTTTTATCTAAAACTAAAATAACCTTTTTAATTCGTTAATTCACAGATTATAAAATAAGAAAAGTATTAAAATAGTTTTGTGATCACCAAATTTAAGCGACAAAGTTCGTATATAGCTATTCAATCTGTATTGTATGTCAGGAATGTTAGTGCTGCAAGTCTTTAGACATCTAACTTCCTATTTGAGTGTCCTAATTCCTGTTCTAAGTTCTCCCATTCTTGGACTGAGATTTTGCTTGCCTTGACGTACATAGACAACGGAAATCATTCAACAAAAGCGAAATCGTCTGGTCGTTTGTCATAATAATATTATTGTTTCAATTTTAAAATTAACATGGATTATGTTACCAAATTAGACAGTTTACATTAATATCAGAAATCAACTCATACTGCTCAGTTTGCTTATTAATATTTACTACGATACAAACGGATGGTTCTGGTTGAAAATTTAAGGGATTGCCAAGCGTTATATTCGTAATCTACGTATCCCCATGAGACACGGGCATGAATTTATTAATATATGTACTGTGAATCTCGCCTCAATTCAATTCAAGTTTTAACTTGCTTTGTCGCCAGACTTGCGAAGACCGAGTCTAGGAAGTTCCAAACTAACATACTCATAAAATAGCCTTGGCAGGGATCGTTAAAAGTTATTTAAAAGGGAACTAATGAAATCAAGTTATACAGACATTAATGTTATAATTAAAACGTCTTGCGAAAGAAACTTTAAAGCTACTTAATGAAGTATAAATTTTTATGTTGTCTACATTTTTAATTGATGGGAATTACTCGAGAGTTCATTATTAAAATGACCTGGTTTCAAATCATCTTCAAGTTTTTAAATATAAACAGACATTTTTTTTAATACGATTTTAAAAGTACTCAAGTAGTTAAATACAAAAATAGCTCAAAGATATTAATTTAAAAAAACATGATCATTATTAAACAAAAGAAGCCATTCCAATATCTTAAATAAAAAAAAATAAAGTGTTTGTTTGAATCGAACTAAGTATAAATAAGGAGTAAATATGAGATAGATAAAGCAATAAGTGACATGGGGGGGGGGTCAAGTGCAAAAGTTAGCATGTAAATTAATATATAATTATACTATTGTATAATGCAAACTAATCGTTGCAAATTGCCAGTTAAATAAATGTATGTGCTAAACAAAAGCAAATATACGTGCGTCCTTCTATATTATTAACCTTAAGCATTTTCAATACTCCTAACAAGTTATCTAGTCAAACAATCGTATTATACCAAGTCCACAATTTTGTTTATGAATAAACCTTGTCGTACAAACTTTAAGCAAACAGATTTAAATAAATTAAAATAATTTAAGACCTCGATTCAACATTTATCTCATTTCAAACAAAATATTTTATTGAAATGCTATCAAAATACATTTTTAAGTAAATATAAAAAAAAAAAACACAATATTTATCATATTTTTATACACTAACTCTAAATGTATCTGATTGCTTAAAGCACGATGACAGATATGTCGCAACAAAAGATGTCACAGTCACGGGTAAATTTTAATAACGTAAAAACGTAATATAACAAGAGCCATTTTTTTTTTCGATTGACCCTCATCAAAACGATGGTATTGATGTTTACAAAAGAATGTTAAATTTTATTTTAGAAACGAGAACAGATTTTTCATTTGACATTAATGATTATAGAAACGAACTGTTTTTGTAAATAAATCGAGGGTCACAATGTCGATGTATCGATGCATTTTTATTTTTAAATACTAATATTTTTATGTAAGGTTTTATATATTTCTTTAAAGTCAACATTTAAGAGATTAATAATCATATGAGCCAAAATAAAATTAATATATTATAATCTATATAAATAATCATTTAATACAGAAGTCTGTACATTATTCTAGAATATAAATGTTATCATATATGTTTACATACAAGTTATTATTAATGGTACATTTATACAAACATACAATTTGCTTCAGTTGTTAGGTAATATTGTTTTTTTCAAGAAGAGATGAGTGAGTGGAATGTCAAAAGTAACATGACAACATTTTCATTTCTAAGTACCCACATTAATCACACGGAACAAGCTAACTGTCAAGCAAACCGTGAAACACTCCTGACAAAGGAATTAGCCTTTTTTTAAGAGATTGCGACAAAAATCTTGTCCGGCATTTCTGTCTTTGGAAGTAAGATAAATGGTTCCTACATGATTACAGGGACTTTTTTAATATTACTCGTAGTGTTATTGTGTAATATTTAATCATCAAACAATGGCACCTGATTATTTTTGTATGTTTATTTTATAGATTTCCGGAGCACCACTGTATTTTCGTCCACAATTATTATAATTTTGAATATTGTCAAGAATTATCTATACAACATACTAACCGCTAACGTCGAATAATTTAATGTAAAACATAATTTAAAAATTAAAATCAATAGTATCTCATTTAATTTACAGCATTTATTTAAATTACGTAAAGCGAAATAAAAAAATTATTAGGTCTTAATAGAATAATAAAATTATCTTGTCATGTTGACATTGTTTCCAGATCATTTAACTTTATGCATCGACTTTCAAGGATCACAACAAAAACGATTTAACTTAAAATTAGTTTTGGAACAAACTACACCTCTGCTGTGTATAATTTTATAAAATGATTGCATACTTCATTTAAAGTTGCACGTATGTTATTTTGAAGTGTACAAAATTTTATTTTATTGCATGTTTTTTTTTAATCTTCTTCATAAAAACAAGTCACCCTTCACATCCTCCATCTTATTCACGTGTCAAAGCCTTCGTGAACGAACATTTTCAGGTAGTGACACGACGGAAGTTAATTTCAGGTATGAAAAGAGTGACTTCATAATTTTTTTAGCATGTTAATATATTATTCAGAGACGACTCTCTTGAAAATTTACAAATTTTTAAATATTTCTAACAATTTCACTGAAAAACTAATACGATCTATACTAATGTTTTTTGACACTTTGATTCGTTCTTATAATCACGGATTCATTCATTTAAACTAATTTATGCCTCCATGATTTATATAGGTCCTTTTAATTAAAGCGAGTCTAGCAACGGCATGCCTTCCCGTAGAAAATTATACCTATTCATTCAGAACATAAATCCCTTAACCGGCCTATCTAATTACTCTGCAGAATTTCAAAATATTCTTTTAAAAGAGCAGCTCTTCCTTTCATATAATATTAAAAAGCTCAAACTCTTCGGCGTCCTGAGAAATCTTAAATTTTATTTCAGTAATTAGCAAATTATTCTCAAGTATATTTTAGAGAAATTCAAGTAATAAATCTTAAATTGTGCAATTAGTCGCTCATTAATTTAAGTTTACTGTTAACTAAATGGTTTCGTCTACAAGTTTGAATCAAGGTTTATTTTGTTACTTTGCTTTAAAAAAATGGTGATGTTTTAGAGGTTCTTGTTAATTAAAAATTACATAATTCTTCATTTTAAAATATTAATAAGTTCACGAAATTAAAATTTTATCAAGGAACTCAAAAAGGAATCGTCGCTTCCTGACTTTTAAGGTCATATATAATACAATATGTCTTGATATCGTTTTGAATTTCCATCTACGCAAAATATAAGCTTTTGTTGGTGTCTTAAGTTGAAGAAGAGTTAGGTCAAGTCATTAAGATTTATCGCCTAGAATCAGGATTCTAACACTACGTCATAAAACAGCACGCAACGCTAAGGAAGAAAAATTCTTAAATGATATTATATTTGTAACATAAAAGTTACTTTTAATTTCAATTTACAACAGTTTATTGTATAACATCAGGGCAAACATTTCTAAATTGTCTTTCACAGAATAAATAATTTACGAAAACTACCCAAAGTATGCCGGTTTGTTTAACTAAAGTGATAACTAATTACGTAATATTAACATTCAACAGACATGATGTTAAGCGTTTGTAATTGTTGTATATAAAACGTAAATTTTGATACGTCCTTTTAGAATTAATATTGCGTATTTTTATATAATTAACAAACACAGTAATGTAACACACCTTTAACTTTGCAAAATAAAATTAATTGAAACACGAGTACAGTAGTTAACCTAATTTAAAGAGGAAAAAGTAGACGAAAATTAAATTATAAAACGGATGAAAGCTTAATTCAAAGAACATTAAAATATTTGTTCAGTCAAACATCTTATACTAACTAAAAACTTTTCGTTTTTATTAATTATACTTACAGAGCTTGTAAATAAAAATTATATTAGAATTATCCGTTATTTTATATCCCTGTCGTAGATAAAAAAGACAAAACAAATCCTCCCATATAAAACTCTTAATTAGGCAAAGGTCACATATGGAATGTGATTTGGGAAAAGCAAGTAAGAATTTTCATAGACATATTATTTAAACCTGGTGACTAGATTAAAATTTGTCGACTTACAAACTTATGTAAATTTTTTAAGGTAATTTCAATCTTCGGAACGGTCGGTTTTAAAGTTAGTATAAACACGTATTAAGAACCCAGGGCACTCGCAATTTGCATAGTAATCGACGTTAGCAAAATTTGTTAGTTACTGAGGTGAAATTTCAGTGTATACTAACTTACTTCGTGCTGGTATCTGCGGATAAGGAAATTGCTACAGATAGTAGACCCTGTTTACAAGTTTTATCTTCTATAACCTTTATTGTATCGTAATTAACGTTTTAATAAAATCAAAATAACCCAAACCAGACATACACCAGCTGCTTCTATAAATACCGAAGTCAGTCTTACGTCTATAATAGTAATCATTAATATTATTGATTATATTTATTCAGTCTTGTAAGCAACTTGTTAATAATTATGTTATCGGTGAAGTGTATTTTCTTCATTTATAGTAAATCTATACATATCTTTGAATATGAAACTTAAATGTAAAAGTAATTTATGAAAATAAATATTTTGTAACGCTATACTTACATGAAAAAAAAACTTATAAATAATGTTTTATTTTATTTAATTTGAGAAACAAAAGGTTTATAAATAATTATAGAAAAACGCGGATAAAGTCGTTGTTAACAAATAGTTTATAACGGTTCATTAATTAGGATAAGTAATAAAAAAAAACAACATAATATATATCATGCCTTTGTGATGTGTATGGGCGTCCATCTTGTTTCTTGTAAGTATCTCATTAACTTTGTTTATGTTGCCGCGATGAAACCTCAACACGCAATAAGATAAACAGAATGTATCTTTTTTATACCTATTTTGTGTGTTTTTTTCATTCTATTACACTTTAATGAGAGAAATTTATATCTTTTTATCTGAAACTTACATTCAGATACGGTTATTTGCTTTATTCACAAACAGTTAAAAAGGCTCACATACTATTTATGTTGAATAATTTCTAAGGTTATTTTTCTGTTTATTCTTTGCCAGCATCTATAGACTTCAATTTGCACACTAAATTATACTAAAGCAAGTTAAGGAGACGTAAAATCTAAAGAGGACTTTCGAATAATTCCAGAAATAACTATAAATAAATTTATATAAAAAATATAATATATAAACGAAGTTCTTTGTTTTACTAACATTCATAATATCATATCTACAATGCCTCATGATTTGAATTTTATGATTGACACATTTCGCTCATAAAGACTACTATTATTTGACTATTATTCTTTCAAACCACCCCAACACCTTTCTGGTTTCAAGATAAAATAAAAATATATATCAAATCGTGTTCTCCTATTAGCATTGTTAATAACGCTTTGATGTCTGATGAGAGGGAATAAAGTGTTGGGTCAAGATGAAGCTCGTTTTTAAAAATGGTGTGGGTATTACTTTAATATTAAACATTTTCACGATGTAAAACATTATATAGCCTGAATGAGAACGAATGACACGTCACAAGTCAGGTCCCCACTGTTCAGTTTAGTTAATAACAATATAATTTACCGATATCTTTGATATTTCTACAACACTATTTTAGAATTCAAAGGATATTGCTTTAATTTAATTCATATTTAAATTTTGTTGTGCCTTATTTCTTCTACATTATCGTCAAATATAAGGAAATGACTCTTAGAAAAGCGAAACAATATAAATAACGTTTAATCTATACATTCTATATTATTTATCGAGTCATCCATCAATTTTTAAATTCTTACAAAGTTTTAAACGTGACCTATTTCTGCGACATGATTTCATTTTCAATAACAAAACGCAAGTCAGCGGTACGGAATGAGTAAATTCTGCAGTATCACTGTCGTAAATCGAGTAACAATGAAAAAAAATGTATATAATTAAAAATGAGAATGTTTAACTTTTATCATATTTTCATATTTGAATACATATTTGTTTTTAAATAATTCAATCTGCGTTTTCGTTCAGAATGAAAAACTGTCAATCCCAAGTAAATTCAATTTGTTTTTGCTGCTAGAACTGATTTCCCATATGAATAGTACGTTTCGATATTTTATATTGAACAAATATAACAAAATAACTATTAAGGATTTGGTTTCGCTCTGATTTTGTTTGTCACGTATAAATCTTCGAATATTTGCAAACACGGGTTTATGAGGGTTCGCGAACACATTATTTAGTTTCAAACATAATTTACGATTATTTATTTACAGCCTCTACTGCGTCCAATGGCACCGTAAAAAAATATTTATATTATTGACTTGTTTTTGGCGAAAATTTTACCCTTGCGATTGCTTTTGTTCTTTCAAACCCCTAATATATCTGAAATTGGGTAATTACATTCTATAACCAAGGTATATTTTTAAGTATAGGATATATCAAAATATACAAATATTAAAATAAAAAAGCTAGGCTTATCATTCTTAGTTTTGCAATTTAACAAGTGTATTCTGCTTGCTGAATGACTTGCGGAAGTCTATTTAGTTATTATTAAAAGTCTATTTTATATAAGACTGTTTCTATTCCAGTGCTATTATTCCGTCATATATCTTTGTAGCATTAGGAGAACACCTGGAGCAATTTCTACTGGCTACAGGTGTTTCATAGGCAGGACAATCCACTTAGTATTAGCGCTAAACCCACTTTACCTTACCGTCGTATACGGACCTAGAAGATAAAAATGGCATACATTTTTATTTATTTTTTGTATAGTATACTTGTCTCCACGAGAACCTGTTCCACTATCTGTGTGAAGAAAACGGTGGTGCTGTGACTTTACCAGCTGCAAGAGGCGATGATGCCTGGAAGATATACTTCAACGAAATACCCGAGGAAATTGTGGACGAGTTTGCTATGAGATATGGTATTGAGGCGATCTATCAAGCCATGACGTGAGTATAGCCCAAAAAATAATGTATATCATTAATATTTGGTTTCCTATTGATTTCAATGTAGAGCATACCACAACGTTAAGTGAAAATGACCATGTTAACCGACTAAAATGTAAATCCTAGAAGTAACTGTTAAAAATTTTCAAAGAAAGCTGTCTTTTATTTGAGAAATAAAAACAAAATGTTTTTATTGTTTTAGTCATTTCCACTGTCTGTCTACAAAGTACCTGTGTGCTGGAGTACCGGCCGTAATGTCAACACTTCTAGCTAATATCAACGCATACTACGCTCACACTACGGCTTCGTCTGCGGTCTCCGCATCAGATAGATTCGCCGCTTCTAACTTCGGGGTACGCTAACTCACACTAACAACAAAAACCGTTTTTTTATTAAATAAATACGTATGTTCAGGTATATCGTAGACTTGTGCTGTTGGATACAATTGAAATAGAAAGTCTATATTATATATAAAATTATTTCTATTATGAATGTGTGCCACAGTAGAATAAAAAGACCTAAATCAACAATATTCAGGAATACCTAAGCAAAAAAAAACCTCATAAAAGTCTGTTGCCAAACTACGACAAACATATTCGTAGATACTTAGCATTGTCGTCCCTGGAACATAATTTATATATAAATAATCTACAGTAAAATGAAAATATTTTTTACACAAGCAAAGGCTGTATTACTTACAAGCAATAGCATATTACTATTAACTTCAAACTAACTAATAATTACGTTGTACATGACTGCTCAAACAATTTAGTCAGCCCGAGAGTTATTAACAGACATGTTATTAACATTACATACTTGAGGTTAGTTTTAATTAGTTAAATTTATAGTTTCATGTATCAAACACAGCCTTCTCAAATAATAAACGTTATGTTGGGGGCGACTAATAAGTTTTCGTAATTGCTCAGTGCTTAACTCTGTTATGGCTTAATTAGAATTCAAAAGATAAATTGTATTCAAAGGAATGATTACATCATAAATTGTACACATTAATACTTTTGGTTAATACCTTTAATTTATTTTAACAAAGAATATTATATCATCGATAAAGGAAAGCATTTATAATTGATAAATTATATTTGTGTAAATTTCTTAATAGTCATCCAATTTAAGCCTTTAAAACTTAAAATTTTGGTATATTATAATTTAAATTAAACTGTTTTTTTGCAGAAAGAAAAGTTTGTCAAGCTCCTGGATCAGTTGCACAATTCCCTTCGCATCGATCTGTCTATGTATAGAAATAACTTTCCCGCCTCGAGCGCTGAGAAGCTTATGGATCTTAAGTCGACTGTGGATCTACTTACTAGCATCACGTTCTTTAGGATGAAGGTGAAAGGAAAATCCAATTTAACTTAAGTAGTATATAACAGTCTACACTTAAAGTGTAGTAAATCGTAGGTTTATACGTTCTTCATCAGTATAGGATATTTTACAGCTTTCAACTCGAAAGTAAAACGAGTAAAGCGTCTTTACAGATCTAAGTGTTTGATGTAGATATTGTTATTCAATTTCCATAACCGAATTGAAACACAGAATAATAATCCTAAACAAATTTTACGTTTGAAATTCACTGAGAAGAATAAAATGCGCAAAGCAAATTTATTCAAAAGAATACCGTCCAAGTTTCGAAAGAATTAAGGACTGCAAGTTTGTATCCAAATATTAGCATACGGCTTTTTCACATTTCATATTCCAAACTCCTACCGAGCAAACGATCATAAGGATACTATTGTGAATTATTTATGATAAACAAACGACCGTACTTAATGGACTTTATTACTTCACATATTATCAACAGGTTCAAGAGCTCAGCAGTCCGCCTCGCGCCAGTACAGTAGTCAAAGATTGTGTGAAGGCTTGTCTTAGATCGACATATCAATTCCTATTCGAAAACTGTTATGAGCTTTACAACAGGGAATTTCAGGTTTGTTTAAATTAATGTATTTTATAATTATTGATCTTAAGTTAATTTTATTTAATGTTTTTATTTGAAAATTATATAAATATAACACTGAAAAAAAAACAAGGGTGTAAAATGAATTTGTACACTAAACAACAGTAGCGGCAAAATAGGTTAATCAGTGAAACGACTGGGGCGTGAAGTACCGGAGAACACAATTTCAAAACCAACTCTCTTTCAAACATGTACCGTCTATCTACAAATGTCATAATACTAAAAGAGGAATGATATTTAAATACAAAATTATGTCATAAGTAACTTCAGAAAAGATTAATTTTAAATAACTTTTAAAGAAATTTTGCAATTACTTCAAAGGTGGATCCCAACGAAGCTAAACGAGATCCATCCGATCATGGCCCTCAGTTGGATTCGGTAGACTTTTGGCATAAGCTGATAGCACTCATCGTGTCAGTCATAGAGGAGGATAGGAACAGCTACGCTCCAGTCCTGAACCAATTCCCTCAAGAACTGAACATCGGACAGGTGGGACGAAATAACTGTATTAATATTATATACAATTATAATTGTTTAGAGAGTATACAGCTGATACAGCAAACAAGTATCATATACTTTCATATACCGAAATTTTATATACCGTCATAAATGTAGTATTCTATATTATTGCTTTGTCGTCTGGATATTTACAGTTGTCAGCAGCGACGATGTGGTCACTATTCGCTGTGGACATGAAATACGCACTTGAGGAACACGAACAGCATCGGCTTTGCAAGTCTTCCGCTTATATGAATTTGCATTTCAAGGTAGGCTCATGTTAAACATTCACTAGAAAATTGTTGGCTTATGAAATCATTCTATAAAATTCGTAAAAATATTTATTAAAAAAAATATTAACGTTCTATAGTATGTACTTTCTTTTTTATTTATGAATGTAATTTTAATCTGTTTTATTAAATTTTACTATCTCTGTAAGAAAGTATGCGGAAATTAAAGCATAAGGTAATTTTTAAATTTGCTTTCCAATGACCAGGTTAAGTGGCTTCATACTAACTATGTGAAAGACGTTCCTCCATACTGTGGCGCAGTGCCAGAGTATCCAGCCTGGTTTGAACCCTTCGTTATGCAATGGCTCAATGAAAACGATGATGTTTCTTTGGAGTATCTTAACGGTGCTTTCAATAGAGATAAACGGGATGGGGTACGAAAAACGAATTTTGTTAAAGAATTGTTATCCAATATTTCTTACATTTTTTTACAACCATTAATTTATTTCAGTTCCAAAAATCAAGTGAACACGCTCTGTTCAGTAACTCAGTTGTCGATGTGTTTACTCAACTAACGCAATGCTTCGACGTGGTATCAAAACTTGAATGTCCCGACCCTGAGATCTTGAAGCGTTATATGAAAAGATTTGCAAAGACAATTGTCAAAGTTTTGGTTGCGTATGCTGATATCGTTAAAAAGGAATTCCCTGAGCATTTGAAAGAAGAGAGAGTCGTAAGTGTTTAATTTTTATGATTTGCTTATAAACGTCGAGAACAAATTTAACTTCTTAGTACTTTTCACAGGCTTGTATTCTTATGAACAACATCCAACAACTGAGAGTTCAACTTGAAAAAATGTTTGAAGCAATGGGCGGAACCAATTTAGAACGTGATGCAGCCGATATCCTCAATGACTTGCAAGCAAGCCTGAATAGCACTTTAGATGAGCTAGCTTCAATGTTTGCTAACAGGTATGAAAACTTGAACTGGATACTTCCATTACATCAAAATACGTTGTCCTCGACAATAACTTCTTGAAAGACCGTATTGGTATAATTCATTCATTAATATACAATTCTTGATCTATTCAGTTTGGAAACTCGCATTACGGCCAGTGTGAAGGAGCTGGGTGAATTACTTCAGAAAGTTGGAGGAGGAACAACTGTACCTGGAGCCCCGCCACCACCAGCTCACCACGAAGCGGACGAAGTGCTGCGACCGTTAATGGATATATTGGTGACTTATATTTAAAATACCAAAATAAACAGTACCTTCGTAAACATAATAACATTTAGATGGACGAGCTTGTGATGTATCGTATTTTCGATACATAATTTTTCAAATTGGTAGTAACAATTCTCTTAGTAAATTATTTCACAGCCTAATATAAAACTAACGTTATATACGAAATAATAGATTAACATAAAGGCATTAAAATACAACCACTAGATCTTTAATATATGTATTTATGACGATGTGTTTTCTTAGGACGGCTCACTTACAATGTACGCGGAATCGTGCGAGAAGACAGTGCTCAAGAGACTTCTAAAAGAGCTGTGGAAGATTGTCATGAAAATTCTTGAAAAGACTGTTGTTCTCCCTCCAATGACTGATAAAACGGTAAAGACACTTTTCTCTTTTCATTTCTTTTCAAATAATTGGAATTGATATTTTAAAATACCTACTATGTGAAGTGAGCAATTCCTATTTATGACCAAAAAAACTGTATGAATATATTGTTCGTACTTTCAGATGATGTTGAAGAATCTTACGAACAATGCGAAGAATTTAGCTGCGAACGCAAAGATTGAAGACATGACTCAACTATTCAAGAGCACGGTCGGTAAACAGGACGTCAAACACGCACTTTCAGGTGTCATGGATATTTCTAAGGAAGTGAGTCAACACGTGATCCTCAGATGCATGGCTTACCGCCACCATTAACTAAAATAAACTCATACTTATGGAAATTAAAATAAACTTAAGTAACCGTTCCCATGGCACATAATTTGTGAATTTAATATTAATGTTAATTGATTAATTTTTATTATATCAGAGTTTTCTGTTTTTATTCACATTTGTATGGCAGAAGTTTTTAATTTTACTATATTCCCTTTTTTATACAGCATCTATCAGCAGAAAAGAGTCTCACACCGAAGCAATGTGGAGTCTTAGATGCTGCTCTTGATACGATCAAGCTGTACTTCCACGCGGGTGGTAACGGTTTGAAGAAAACTTTCTTGGAGAAAAGTCCTGAGTTGCAATCTCTGAGATACGCTCTTAGTCTATATACACAGACTACTGATACTTTGATTAGGACGTTTGTTACTAGCCAGCAAAATCAAGGTAAGAACAAATTATTATTTAAATGATAAATACAAAATAATATGTAGTAAAACATTCATTACCTATGAACCTTAGAGAAAACAGCATTTATTAACTCTGTAAAACGAATATTAAATTGAATTAAGTTATATGTACCAATTCAAGCGTCTAAAGTTTTTCTGTTATTTAGACGCGGCGGTCGCTGAAGAAGGCAGTGTTGGAGAGGTATCGCTCCAAGTAGACCTTTTCACACATCCAGGCACTGGTGAACACAAAATCACTGTCAAAGGTAAAAAAAAATTCGCATGTGTATATATATATATATATATATACACATGCGAATATTCGAATGCGAACATGAGAATATATATATATATATTGTAATATCATATCATCTTCATTGTAATATCATATCAAACAGTCTGGGTCATTCATAATTCTAAAAAGAAAAAAATAAGTATATAATTCTAAAATTTTAACATATTTATAAATATTCGGCTCGTGATAGCTTTAAAAATTCTTCCAATACAGTATTTTAATAAATAATAATTTTAAGATGAAAAAAACGTACCTTATATAGATAAAGATTCTTTATAAACTTATATAGAAATAACAAAACCAATGCCCATGTGATATTCCCTTACATATAATTTATGTATGCTTTATCTGTTCGTCTTCAGTGGTTGCTGCCAATGATCTCAAGTGGGTGATCGCTAGTGGAATGTTCCGTCCCTTCATCGAGGTGAACCTGATTGGACCACATCTCGCAGACAAGAAGAGGAAATTCGCCACCAAATCTAAAAGCAACAACTGGAGCCCAAAATTCAATGAGACTTTCCATTTGTAAGTGAACATATCATATGGATTATATTGATTTATTCATAACTATATAAAAAATAATTAAACTGAAGCTATTTGACCAGAACGAAATCTATTTGTTATTATTTTTTAAACTGGAAATTTTATCCGCCTCAAGGGGTTCTATCAATTTTGAATACTCCCGATCGATGGGTCTTGAAATTTGGTCTATCGTATAGAGAAATGAACATCAAAATAAAAAAATGCAAAGATAGAAAAACAAAAAAACAAGTTAATTATTTAAACAAAAGCTTACATTACTTTTTATAACATCAACTATTTTCCAGTAAATAATCTCGAAATCGTTGTTACCATTTCAAAAATTTGTCTGAACAAACAGACTGGCCGACAGCCAGACAAAAATTGTGCAAAACGAGTTTAGGTATATGTACCGTGTATATCCATTTATTATGCACGTTGTAAAAGGATTATTTTCTTTTAGAAAATAGATACTCATTTTATGTACGCAACTCAAGTGTATGTAACGATTATGGAATGTAGAATATAATGTTGTTTCAAGCATGGTGAGTGCGACGGAGCAGTTGGAACTGTTCGAACTTCACGTCTGCGTTCGAGACTACTGCTTCGCGCGAGAGGATCGGCTGGTCGGAGTCGCTGTCATGAGACTGGCGGATATAGCGGAACAGGTCTGAAAAAACTATCGATGAATGACCTAATTAACTGCTTGAACATTGTTCTTCTTGAGGATAAGAAATGAAAATTTTATATATTATCAGAAAAAAAAGCACGTAAATCAAGCTGCTCTCCAAATTTGTAAACTATACTAATCTATTAACAAATGAATCTGTAACAGTCATCTTTAAAAATAAATTGTTAGCAAAAATGAAGGTATATTCAAAAAATAAGATCGTTTATATTTACATTTTCATTTTTCAGGGATCATGTGCCTGCTGGCTGCCTCTTGGCACACGAGTCAAGATGGATGAAACTGGATGGACGATACTAAGGATCTTATCACAGAGACACAGTGATGAGGTCGCCAGGGAGTTCGTTAAGCTCAAATCAGAAATGAGAGCTGAAGCACCAACCGGTAGCCAAGGACCCTCGTGAAGAATCTGAAGATAACACAGAGAGACGCACCTTCATCCAATTACATTAGGATCTTCCAATTCTATTGACGAATGGAATATCTATGGATGTTGTCTTGATAGTCCATCGTCACCAGCGCTACGGCTACCGGTCAGTGCTCGTTACCAATCTCATGTCGAGATGTCGTTTTGTAAATAAATTAACCGTCTTAAGTTTAGCGATATTAGAATATTTTGCACAAATTCGTTTCATCAGCCAAAAGACTGACCGTAGATTGCCGGGCGCTGTCGTCGATTTTAGGCATTCAGCAAAATAAAAAAAAGCATTCTTTGTTATTCTATGGAAATAGAACAGCACAAAATACGTGACGGAATTACTTTCTGATGTTTATTGTGGATGATTGTGTGTTGTATATATTGATGTTATGTGAACTCTTGACTCGTGGGATCCGTTCCATGGGAGTCCATTTTGCTGGATACCTAACGTGTGCAAGGGATCGTCACACGATTTATGTATTAATAATATGGACCAAACTGTCGTTATGGACGCACTACCTAACCCTTAACCACTAATATTAAAACATTTATAAACATAATCATCTTTAATATTTGTACAGTAAGTAATACATGGCCTTATGTAAATTATTTCCTTTGTTACATGACATGCTTCCGGTGAGTTTGTTGAAGTATCGTGATGAGTGTTGGTAAAATCTGATCTAGTGTTAGTCATGCCTTAATGTTTAGGGTTTTCTTAAATTGTATCGACTTAGTATGATTTACTTGTGGAAGTTTCCCATCTTTTATATGATCTTTATCCAGTTTTGATTCATCTTAAAGTGTGATCTATTGTATATAATCGTTAGTATCGAACGTAACACCACATCTGTTAATTTCAATGCTTAAAATATTTAAACGTATTATATGAATCCTGTCTTTGTGAACGTTATTGAAAATTGTGATATTGTTAATAATACATCATAACAGATATTTATGGACTTGCTTTTAAAGGGTTCGAGTAAACTGTTAATGTTGCTTCTAATTGGTTCTTTGTAAGGGCCCCTTTCACTTTCTATATTATAATAATGTTTGTGAAATCCTTTTTAATATACCTAATGTTAGACATTCAGTGCTCAAATAATTTTTGTTCAGTTTTAATTAGTATCGTGTTTTTAATGTAACTGTTTGCTTTTTCAAAATAAATAATACAATAATATCCCATCCAAATATAACGACTATACATGGTGTTTAATTGTTTATATTTTTAATATCACTTCAATCAAATATTTCTTATGGTTCAAAAAAAAAAAGAATTGCCTCAGTATTTGAATTTGAAAACTTTCAAATATTTTTGATTGTTGCAGTTATATTAAAACTTTAAACCAAATCTAAGAGACCAGATTATTTTGACCTCCCAAAGCAAAGTGATCTTTAAAAATATATACATATATACATCATAACACACAAACGCGAGCATTAGATATTATATATATTAATATTTATCATGGATAACATATCTGTAGATAGAATGTGGTTTGTCTAGTCCAAATCTCTATATATTTAAAATATATTTACTCGTCTTTAAACTATTGAATTGAAAAAAAATAATAATATCGAGTGATTTATGTGATTTTGAATCCGCTGAATCCGTTTCTAGAATTTATTGTTTTATGTTTCAAAGCACACAATATATAACAGATATTATATATAGTTTATTTAAATATAAAAATTATAACATTTACGTGTGCTCTATATTAGATTAGGTGAATTGTTTTAGAAAAATGTACCTAATGATTGGTTAGATTTGATGTCATTATAATATATCCTCTCTTATTCAATATTTATAATCAGATATTTATTTAAAGTGACTTAAATGTAATATATCATTGAGACAATACAAAACTTGATGATCACTTTAATTAAATATCACATTGATAATAGATTTTTAAAAAAGTTTTGCATGATAAATCACTTTCGTAACATAACGTCCATCTTATATATCGCAGGGATCTATTTAATTTACTAAATTCAACTACATATAAAGCGTCAAAGCTAGTATTAAAGAAAAGCGCACAGCATTAATTCATCAATAATATATAATATAGTAATCACTCCTTTACCATGACAATACTTGGTAAACTTATTCTTAAGTGAAATGTGATGGACACGATCATTACGCTCCGATTATAATATTAATATCACTAACATTGCATATGTCTTTGTATAAATGCATATATGTAAATGTTACATGTTTAAACACATTATTGAATTTAGAATTTTTATGAAAAAAAAAATAAATAAATATCCGTATTTCAAATATAATTTCGTTTCGTTTTATTTTATCACGTCGTTATATATTTTTGTCGTAAATTATCGGAGGACTGTTTCGTTGTTGTGGTGCTGTGATTTTTGTTGTGAATTTATTTGACGTCATTTATTCGACCTAACTAGAATTAAGTCTGAATCTGATATACAATTCAGAATTCTTAAAGGCTGAATCACTTTTTCCAAAAGTTCCTTCATACGTAAAACAGCGTCACGGCCGAGCTATTTAAAAACGTCACCCATTCATAAAGATCGCGCACATTGAAGGAGTTGCCACAGCGAGGCACGCACGCATCTCTGTATTTAAATACTGTTTGTTGGGCAATACTGTTTGTTAGTGTTGTGAGAAATGAGCGGAAACTTTCTTACAATACCCGGGGACGATCCCATACAGAGAAGATCACGGGTAAGGATACTTTATTACAATTTCTTTGCACAATATAAATAGATTTTATTCTCTCAATAATAGTAAAAGTTTATAAATTTTGAATATGTTTATGAAAATTTTAAGTTTCATTGCCAACGTTTAGTGTTTCAAAACGTTCTGATCACTATATCATTCAGTATTTATGATGTTAAATAAAAGTCAGTTGGCAAATGATACTTGTATGATGTATTGGTTCCGAAACAAAGCACTGATAGGTTTTTGGTAAGAGTTACTATAATTCTAGCTCTTATTAATTAATTTATTTTCTATATTTTATGTGTTTATAAATTGTTTTTGAACTAGAATTTCGGATAAGGGAAAATATATTTAATTTAACTAAGACCTTGAATTGGACAAAATAATTATATAAACATAAAGATTTCTGTCGCAATAGCACTCGTTTAAAATAACGTATCTCACAAAATATGAGTGATTTTGATTAGACTAAACATGATAGTAGTTGCGTGCACGACTTGATGCGTAAATATTATTCTTCTAATGAAGCCATATTTATGAGTTTAACAAAAATATCCCACAACATAGGCCTGATTATAAGCCACAATTACATAAAAAGTCACATTAAAAAAATATTTTTTCATCTTCACAGGATTTACTCAATTTAATTCAGAAACGTTAATTTAGTTTAAAAAATTATGTATAGTTCAAGGTACATAACAAAAAGACAGCAGAAGAATGTTTTTAAAAAACTAATGTTAGTGTGGCTCTGCGTTCTTAGTATTACAAAGTTACGTTTCTATACTACACGTGACACGTGACACGTGACACGTTTTATTATAATACCATTACATAAAGAATAGTTGGACCTCGTCGTTACGTGTTGCAACTTAATACAATGATGGTCATAAAAGGTTGTATCATACCTACGTTTCATATATATTTCTATATAATTTCTACGAAGAGACAATACATTGGTTTTAATAAAAAATCATATGACGAAAAATGTTCAAACCTTCTCCATGCGAGAAGAGGCTTATGCTCAGCAGTGGGCTTCCGATAGGCTGATGATGATGATGATGATGACGAAAAAGCTCCATGTTAAAAATTATTAATATTTTAAGGTTTATTCATATAATAATAAGATAAAATGTCTATAAATAATATACGGCTTATGTAGGTTTGAGACATAGCAAATATCTTAAACATCGTTATAACTTGTGTAAGTACTTATACCAAACTATTATTTTGTGTGGAGTTTGTATATAGAGATTTTCTTTTTTACTCTCGTATGATTTTTTTTATAATTTCTTAATTCATTTAAAACTATATGAAAACTCACTAATTTAAAACAATTAGTATCTTTTTTAAAAACAAACCAATTAACCACTCAAAGTACATAGTTTATTTTGAGAAAATAATGGAAATCTTATTTAAAGCTAAAACATTATCTAACAAAACATGGAGAACTAAAATAAATGAAAGCAATCCTTTAACAAGTATCTGAGTTTTCGGCATTAACAGCCATTACGACATTTATTTTCACATTTGAAAGGAAAAAATACAAGAAAATTCTTTTGAACCGAGGACCTAAGAATTGTATCAAGAATAGTTAGCACTTATGTCGACGTACTATCCATTAATCTTTTTTACTCTACTTCTACAAAAATGTGGAAGAAAAAAACCTAATACCTAAACTCGAGTATATTTTAATTACCTATTGCGAGAGATAGTTCACTTACACGTAAACATTAAGTTAGATGCAATTATAATAACCTTGAACATAAACTTGAATATTTTTTTGTAAATAAATGAAAATACATCTTGCTTTAAATAAACTTCTAGCTTTATTTTCTCTTAATGTAGTATAGACTAAACTTTTTCAGCAAAATCGCTGGCGTGGAAGTGTGTAAATTTTTACGTTAAACAGAATTTGGTTTAGAGAGTAATGTGTAAACGTATTAGAACAATATATTTATATACTTAAAGCAAACCGGCAGTGATATCTTGAGTATGTGTCATATGACTGTTTGCAAAATACGACGTTATGCTGTAATCCTGTGGAGCAATCCGGAGCTCCGCGATACCTGTAGCTCATGTTATTCTGAAGTATAAGGTACAACTATATCTGCTGTTAACATTCAGCGAAAGTCGAAAATTATCTAGCTTTTGTCCCGAAGAGACAACAAACATCCACACATCTTCCCAAATTAACACATTTCTAATATAGGGAAAGACCAGATGAATATCCATTGAAATATTCAATTATTAGAACTACTTTCAATCTTTACCGACAGCAATTTTTTTTATCACCAAATAATTAACAATATTATATTTTTAATGTTACATATTTTATTCCTTGTATGGGTAGATGAAGTACAAGTTTGTTTTATACACCGCAATGAGACTAGTACATTTTTTATCAAGTATATTTTTGTAGTAAATTTTTTAAAACCTCTCTATGAATAAACACCGGCAGATAGATAAAGCAAATTTATAACATACTAAAATCTCAATTCATTACATTTCCAGTACCTTTGTAACTTAAGCGAAAATTTTAATAAGTTTTCATTTTATTTATTGTACCTACAATTTTATATTAATTTTCTCATTACAATACCATTAAATTATAAAAAATATATAATTCTCTCCTAACTTTATATACTTAACGTCTACTTTAAATAACATTTAATAATAATAACATAGGTACTTGTTTACTTAAAGCAAGAATCAATTATTATATTTCGCAGTCACAATTATATTGAAATTCAGTCGTTCATTTTCTTGAAACACGTTTAATTGGGGACAATAGTTAGTAAATAACTGTTAAATTTGTTATGGCGACGTATCCGTGGAACGACGCCAAAGTCTAAATCCACCGAATTTTTCAAATGCCATACCTCAATCCCTAAGACCACATATACTCGTATATTAAAAATAGTCAATTAACTTATATATTTATAAATAACATTAAAAGTTAGATCAATATTATAGTAATGGAACCTGTAAAAATTTACATGAAAAACCTTTTAAATTTGTCGATCCTAATATTTTACTAAATTTGTGTTACAACATTTTTAAATTATATTTTAACAGGAGGTTTTTGGTTTAATTCAGATAAAACCAAATAAACAACAAGAATAAACTTAAAACTATATAAAAACAAGAAAGTATTGCTACGAAGAGAAGCACTTAGACTTAGACATTTCGGACATACAATTTCAAATTTAATATTCTCTCAAGTAAGTTTCTGTAAGTTTCTTGGAAACTTGGAACTCTGGTTTGGTACTAAGTTACGTAACTAATTCACAATCACGACTAAAATTAATATAGTATCAAGGACAAAGAAAAGCACAGTTATAAGACATATAATAAAACTTTCTGCTATGGTATACTTATACACTTGATTTTTGATTCAAAGACAGCTGTCTGTCTATATTAGCATCACTGAATCTAAGGCCTTTGACACTAGGTGGCTTATTTCAAAGATCAAACAAGTCTGTACGGATTGAACAATTAAAACTAAGACACTCTGACCTATTTAATTAATATTCTTATATTGTAAACTATGAGAACCCAATACTATGAACCATTTACAATATATTATTCCTTAATTTATGCGTGACAAGGCTGCCTCAACATTATAAACGTATGGAGTATAATACATCATTTATATAAAAATGTAACAACAGAAACGTGTTATATGATTGTCTTAAACCAATTATCAATGCGTGTTTACATAAAGAGGTAATCTAAAATAATCTCTAATAAGTCGGAAGATGAGGCATCGAGTCAAATCGGGCGTAAAAGCTGGACAAGGTCAGGCCAAGGCCTTTGAGCCATTGGCTCTGGATAACTGAGACGGGAATTTGTATTGTTTCTGTCAATATTAATTATCACAAATATTTTACTTCTCATTTTACAATATCCTGCTTACTTCGACCTTTAATCTAAAAGATGCGTCATGTTTTTTTTTATTATTATATTTCTGATTTACATTGCTTACTAGCTGTGTCGCAGCTAAAGTTAAGTTAACATAATTACCATTTATTAAACCATCTTATAATGCAAGTAATAACCGTTTCAGATAAAGCGGAACGCACTGATAAATAGACGGAAAGACAATCTTTTTTTTTTTATAATATGGCCTCATCCGTGCAAAGACATGCACAGTATATTCTGCCAGTGTCATGTAGAATGGAGGAGACACGATTCGGGATTGACTTTTGAATGAAATAAAATTTAAGTTTCGACTGAAGTCACAATTAGGAACTACATATGTTGGTAGATCTAAAACAACACAAATTCAATGAAATGCAGACATAGGAGATATATCAGACAATTTAAAAATAAAGTTTCTTTGACGTATATACCGTGTGTACATCAATAGACTTTTAGTAAAAATCTATAACTTTAATATTTGTGATTTGTTGATCATTATTGGTACAATGACAAAAATATAAGTTTAAAATAAACTTTTAAAATAAACTTTTAAAATAACGTTTAAAATAAACTTTTAAAATAAACATTCCTTGGTCTCCATCGGGTGAGTTAAAAACAAAACTTTACTCAGACTGTTTTTTTCCTTCCACTACGTTCCATATGTTCGTATTGTAAATATTTGTCTATTTATATTTTAAGTAAAAGAACATAGGATTTTTGATAAATTCTTTAAAATCCTTTACTTTTGAACATTTAGAAGACTTTAGTTAGCGACCATTCTTACCGAGGCGGAACTATGTAAGCAATAATATTATATTGATTTCGTGAATCGTATGTATTACACATTTCATACATTTTTTTAAGAAGAAATATATTGAAATATCAATTTAAATGAAGCACTAAGTTTATTGAACTTCCAGTTTATTTTTAATTATTAATTATATGAATTTAAATATATTTATATAGACAGTGTTAATGTTATTTGTGACAAGAAATTATAGTGTAAGTGATTTTGATACAAAATTTATTTTTACACAGATTTACTAAATGTATATAAATAAAGTGATAATTTTATTAAATATTTTGATTAATTATTATTTAGAAATATTTTTTTTTTTTAGTGTTACAATCATTTCATATAATTCCGAACTAGTTCTAATTCAATCAAGATTTAAGAATGAATTCTAAGAAAAAAAAATGTCTGAAGAAAGCTCTACATAGACGATGCTTTTCAATTACGTTGGTATTCGATACTAATTTTTAGTATCGAATACCGACCGTTTAGTAGAAAAATTTACATTAGAATACAAAGGCTTCTATTTCCATATAAAATTAAATCTGTACGGCTTATAGCCACTTTCGGAATAAGTGGTCTGGGTGAATTTATATTATGATCATAAACGAATTTCTATTCCGACGATGGCAGGTGTTGGCAGACTGTCACATATAAATCTTAAAGCGAACCATTTTAAGAAACCATCAGAATTGATTTATGATCATATATATTGGGGCAAAAGCGAAAATTGTGTACTCTGGAGATGAATTATAGAAATAAGAAGAACGACTATGACTGTGAATATTTTAAGCGTCTTGGTAAAAGCATTGAAATGAAATCAGTCAGAAAAATTCACATTACGTCAATACCGTTTTAAACGAGCAATCGCTTTTCCAATGGATTCGTAATAATTCAAATTTATTAGTTACGTGTATGGTTTTTAAATTAAAAAAAAATCTAGTATAAAATAATTCCTTAGAATTTTGAGTTCAATTTTCAAGGATCTTAACCAAATATGTGAAATATTCACTATACATCCTGAAAAAAAAAACATCACGGGAGAAAAACACGACGTCCTAAGTTCGTGGTCCAAGCCTCACTTTTAGCAGGCGCCTTTAGAATGTACGCACCCTAGGGATCCTTCAGGCCCCTTCGTAACGGGCCGGTCCCAGCACCGGCTAACTCTTCCGGCGATGCTGTGAAAGCCGCAGGGCTAACAGCATTACACATTTAAAAAAAAAAAGGGAGAATTCATACATTTAAAGCACTTTATATGTGTGTATGTATGTATGTACATTTCTATATTAAAAAACATATACATAGATATATTTACATAAATTAACTTAAGAAAATATGCAATTATAAAATGAATTTAATAATTTTCCACAAAATCAGAACAGGGTTTTCCACAAAATCAGTGATAACTATAAACAAACTATCTGTGTCGATAAAAATGACGTACGATTATTTCGTTTGGACATTTCTCAGTTATAATTTTAAGTTAATAAATAATATTAATTTTATTTCTTTATCTCCACTCACACTAACTCTTGATTGTGATATTATTATGAAATATTTAATTAAACTGATGAATGAATTGTGGTATAATTTGGTATTGTACCAAAAATGTGTAAAACTCTTATTCGAACTTAAAGTTAATAAATTTATATAAATTCTTAACGTGAATATACAAACTAAGTCACTGACCATTTCTTTTTTATAAGCTTCAAAAATATTAGGAAAGTTATTTAAGACAACTAAATGGTTTTAATTTTAGATTCATTAATATTTCCGATCCGTTTCGTAAAATTAAAAATAACAAATGACACAGAATGAATTGGATCTTATCATATGGGTTCTAGGAATTATGCAATATTTGCGCAGCTGT
The DNA here is from genome assembly GCF_018135715.1 of Danaus plexippus. Lineage (NCBI taxonomy): Eukaryota > Metazoa > Arthropoda > Insecta > Lepidoptera > Nymphalidae > Danaus > Danaus plexippus. The sequence goes on from NC_083549.1 coordinate 6,005,795, forward strand.
TGTTTGTTATTAAATCAATGGCATTCATATTTGTTTAAAGATCACATAACTATGTAGCCGCAAACCAAACTTTTGTATTCTTTTCTGAGACATTTCAATAATTAGTAACGGTTCAACCTTGAGACTGTTGTTTTTCAAATGTCTTGCCAATATCTTTATTCGAGTAAACTATGTTTATTTCTTTACATTCCACAAATTATGAGTCTTCGTACTAAACTCATACTATTTTCGATATTCCAGTATGTCAAAAAGCATATATTGTTTTAATAACAACTATATTTGCCCTACAGAGCTCGTCATTGACAGATTTAATATCTGCGTTCGACAATAAAGCTCAAGCCCACACAGAACTTCAGAAAATAACAGCCTTCAGTGGCAGCTTCGATAAAAATCTTAAACCAACCTTCTCCAAAGATGAATATGGAAAGTGAGTATTATATTTCATACTAGTAAGTTGGATTTTTTATAATAAATTAAAGCCCGCCAGAATAATGTTTTTTAAATTGTCTTTTCTATTTTTAAACTGTGTGTATATTTTATCGATTTCTTTAAATAAGTAAATAGTTTGAAAGGTTTTAATTGTTACAGTATTATAACGAAACAGAAACGAACAAGAGTACTTATTATTTAAACATCTAAGAAAAAGCTATTCGCCTTTAGTTAGAAATACGCAAGAAAAATGAATAACAAACACAGAATTTACATTTTTCCTTGTTCGTCTACAGCTTGGAATCTTTCTTTTTTTTAAATACCTCGACTATCTTCCACGACGTTCTTCTTTGTACAATGTATACTTCCTCTAATATACATTCCCACGTTAATTCAACCATGACTTATACTGACCTTGACTTTGATAATTGACTGCCAAAATTTTTCATCTTTCAACAGCATTACAAAGACGTGTCTATGATTAGAATTCTAAATGAGACTTGATTTTTTTTTTATATGAATTGAATCTTTGTGGTATGATTCTGTAAATATTTTTTCATACTTCTTAAGTTGAAAAACTATTTATTTTTTATATTATTTCAAGCATTTCTGTTTCATTACGTATTATATTATTTACAGGTGAATATTAATTGAAAACTTTTTATTTCCCTCTATGACTCTTTGGTTTTTCCTTTACTTTACAAATTTATGTATCTTATAAACTTCATATTTATATCAATTAATTGAGTATCATTTCCATAATAATATTAAAATACCTTTAGAATAATATGACTAAAAACTTAGTGTTTTTTATTGTGAGTTTAAAAATTTAGGGATCTTTGTCTGTAATTTTGTATATTACTGGTTTCATAATTATTAAAAAAGTGAAATAACAAACTAAAAAAAGAAAATGAACTACGACATGACAGAAGATCTAATATAAACACATAAAGATTGTTTATATTCTCAGAACTTAGTTGAAACGAATGAAACCTTACAAGGGTACGTCGCATAGAGGATCGATCATCTAAATAAAAAAATATTATTTCAATATGCAGTATGTCACACAAATTATTACATGTTTATATTATTTCGAAATAAATCATAACAAGTATAAATTTTACAATAGCAAAGAATTATTCTAAGACAAATCTAAAGAGCACTGAATTCCATGCTTTCAGCACAAGCGCATTCTTTACGTCAGTTGTTTAAAAACTATTATTTATTTTGCAATCTATTCATTCAGAAATAACACATTTACCTACTTTTAAAATCGTATAAATGTCTATCAAAGCTGAAGAGATACGCCATTTGTAAACATCGAAAAACTTCAAAGAGTTTTTAAATATGAATGAGAGGCGGCAACTGTTTTGTTCTCCTACAAAAAAAGTAGAAACATTTTAGTTAACAATACTCTAATGACATAGACTTTAGAATATTTTATTTCATAGTAACAATAATACGTGTGACAATCAGGTTTATTCGAACGCACACATAATAATCTTTTTAACACATAGAAAACAGAAATAATCGTAGGCGTTACACATTGTTGCGTATATAATGAGGTGATCTTAAGTACTAAAATGTTTATAACAGTTCTAGTAGCAATGTTATAATTAATTTGTCCATACGCTGTCTGAGCGTCCAGAGAATCTGAATAAAATTAAAATCTATATAGTATAAATAATATTATATTCATCAGTTTTGTTTGACGCGGAAATCCTAAACAGGATAACATAAATGAACTCATTATCAAAATGGTGATGAACGCCTTTGAATCAAAGCTGTGGCTCATTCATACAGTCTTAAAATTTGAAACCTACTCTAGAATGTGATTATTATAACCCAGCTCACTAACCACTAACTAGAGCCTTACATAATTCCACTGATGATTCAGAAATCCCACACATTAAATTTTGTACTTTAACTCCAATTTTGTAATGATTAATGTACCGTATAAATAGTTTAGTGAAACAACGATGGTCATGAAATTTTACGATAACATTATTGTTAATAATAACCATAAAGGCTGTCATCTTATTTCCTTATTATGTCCATATTTATATATAACGTATGTTATTCAAATTGTATAATGATTGATACAAACAAGAGATTTCATTTTTCAATAACACTAGTTTTTTTATTAAATACATATCATTTAGAACACTTAATATTAAAATTATTTTATTCAAAGTATTTCTCATATTTCAACTTAAGAATACGTAACTACGTAAGAGTGACAAGCCCACACAAATACATGTAGTGTCGCCTTTAAGCAGAGAAACTCTCCCATTCATAAAGTTATCAAGAAGCTTCTAAGAATATATATAACAAGTATTCCTAATACCTAATTATTTTTTCTAGACCCATCCCAGGATCAAAGACTGAGTACAGAGGCGCTGAAGCACAGGCTAGAGTTTGTACGGAAATGAAAGAACTTTGCGAAATTATTAACGAATACGGAAAGAGTCCCTGCAAGAGCCTCTTACCACCGGAACTGAAAGATGCCACAAAGGTCATATCATTCGGTGAACTATTCACAGTAAGTATACTTACACATAATGGAATTTTATTTATTTAATTGTATAATTTTATAATGTTGACTATTTTCAATAACTCAATCGAAGAGTTAGTATAAATTTGAATGCAAAATATCTTTATATTTCATCCACCTCTAACAGTTTGTAATCTGTATATATATTAACTGTTCAACAAAATCCACCATCGGGTTCCTTTTCATACATGCATATTTATCTTTCAGATATTATGTCTTTGCGAATAAAACTATGTTATTCTTAATAAAACGAATACATAAAAAAATAACAAAGATAACAGCGTTTTGTTTACAAATTTACGTAATATTTATTAATGAAACATTGAGAAATAAAATATTAAAAACATGAAAAGACGGAAACAATTGTTCCGATTCTATTATATTATGTGTAACGTAAACAACATCTACAGTTTGTAAAGAAACTGCGAGAGGTGAAAGGTGAGATGGAGTACAATAAATCTGAGGTTTATTTTACTCCACTTGACATTGATTAAGAAACGTAAAGACTGTGAGGGTCGTTAGTCTGTACTATTTAAACAAAGGAAGAAACGAAGTTGCTCCAGTTACTATTTCTCTTTACCTTAGAGTTTTACAAACTTGTTTAAGTAATAATAACTTTTGTATTATTGTACTTTGTATTAAATTGTATAGAAATGAGGTTACGTGATGAAAGGAGGATACGTGATATATCTTAATGAGCAAAATTTTATATATAAATTTAAATTAATGCGAAATTGCTAGCGGTGGGTTACCTGGTCGTTCACCGAAATATGCTTGGTTTTCTTCTACAACAATACATTAACTCGTTCTGAATTAACATTTTCGCTTCAAAAACAGTATTTGATGATTTTTATAACTATCACGATTTTTCTGTGTCAGTATTGTCTTACCTATTAGGAGTATAAAATATGAGTAAATATACTTCATAAATAAACGCTTTCCTGTTTTAAAACTATTGATTTATAATACATCGATCGATTTGTCAACCGCAATCACGAAATTATTAATTTAAACCGGTCCTCTCATAACACGATACATTGCCTATCTTTTCATCAATTCTAAAATAAGATTTCGGATGGACAATGATCTTGGCAGCTACTCGGGTGACAGATGCTTAAAATATTTGTAATTTGTGACGGTCGGCCAGTCTCATTGTTATAGATATACATATATATTTCTATGGCAATACGAAACTATACGGTTGTATTAATAGATGCAAAACAATTTGTCACGCATTTCATTTGTTACAATAAAGCTTATTTTAATATTATGTTAAAATTTTTGTATGACAATGTAAGCCGTGACATTCAAGAGAATTGTTTCGATATAAAATATGACTTTATGAATGATTCCAACTATTAAATTCAAAAGCTCTACATGAAACGAAATATGTACTAATATATATAAATATGTATATCTATGTAATATGAAAAAAAGCATTTGGTATCAATTTAAAGCAAAATTCCTTTTTAATATCCGACGGCATATTAAAAGATTTATTGGAGAAATATGTTGCAGTAGACTATTCGGAGAAGTTGCGGTTAAATTTAATAACTAAAGCCACATAAATTATAACCCTCGCTAGCTTTTTTTCTTGTAAACGATGTTTTGAATAAAATATTCTATTAGAATTTATATAATAATTTATTTTCCACAAAATATTTCCCTATCATTGGCTTAAGAATCGTAACTAAACATTAAATTTTGAATATTGTTACCATTAAGCCGATCACCGAATTCTGTTTACTGAATCAAATTCGTAACTCTCATACCAGACAGATGTGTGGTTCCAAAACGATGACGTCATCTGACATTCCACCGCCGTCACGGCAATCGTGGCTTGGCCAGCGTCGGCCAAGTTTTAAAATTGGCAAACATACACTAATGGCCGTTCACTCGTAATTAGCAACATAAACATTGTGCCGGACGCCGAATAAGGAAACGTGAACACCGATCGAAAATACATCTGGAACATTTTACGGATATGCTCGCGTATGCTCACCGTCGATCAGTTATGACGTAAATATTGATATATTTTTTTACGGACGGTCTAAATTTATACATCGAGCGATTCGTTTGGATGTCAGATTAAATAATTTTATGTGTTATCTATGATAATATTTTGATCGAAATAATTTCACCGTTTTATGCCAAGATACTGAATTATATTTGTTTATACGAAACGTAAATATTTTTCTATTAATGATAATTGTTTTCGAAAACAGATTTTTCCATACAGTTTATATCGATTTTGTGAAAAATATTTGTTTTAATTATATATTTTTTTTTAAATGTATTTACACTTTGAGTGTCATATATATGCATCTCCTATTAATTTAATTTAAGTACATTTCAACTATTACGCCGCTAGAAGTGATTTCTCTTAAGAATCAGATGAATAAAGGGCAAAGTTTCCAAGTTTCAGAGTCATTAATCTTCATCTTATTTATAACATCCTATTTCAGATATACACAGTGATCTCAGACAAACTCGTTGGCATATTGCTAAGGACGAGGAAGCATCAACTGACGTTTTTTGAAGGCGAAGTCTTATTCCAGGTATTAAACGAGAATAATATTAGATTATTTAAAATAATTAAGATCATGTTTCATTCATCAACGATTGCATTTACCATTAATATATTTTACTCTATATTCTGAATTATACTACATTGATAGATATTTTCCGTGGATTCTCTTCCATTTCTGAAGTTTACATTAAAACTATTTTATTTTTCGTATAGCGTAATAGAAAATAAAATTTCCACACAAATTGGGTCGTTACATTTATGTCATAGAATAGTCACACACGCACTAATCTATTGTCCACATTTGAGTTTTTTATTTTGTTTTAAAAGTTCGTCACCGACTATTATTTACACTTCTGTTCATTTAACGTTAGTTATATGTAAATTCTATCAATCTATTCACGTTATCGTGCACATAATGATATGTTTCAGAATATATGTAAATTTATGCAATCAGACATACACTTACTGTGAGTCCATTACTCGCTTGAGAAAGGGTCATTAATATGAACCTTTTAGATAACCGTTGTTACTGCTGACTTCATTAATGTTCCTTTGATAAGATATTAACAGAAAACCAACGAAATATATTAAATAAATATATATAGAAATCAAACGGACAAAAATAGTTAAACTGAGTAAATAATAGTTAATATACTAAAGCAATTTCTTGGTTTTACTTGGACTTTGTTTTTTATCTTTTTATAATTTTTTAATATTAAATCGAGTGTTTTCGGCGGAGTCTATAAAATTATTCATTTTCTACGTCTTAAACAACAAACAACAACAACAAGATTGCTTAACCAGTCGAGAGTGAAATTGTCAAAAAAAAAATTATTCAGGGTCATTTTGTTTTTAAAAAAATAAATACAAAATTAACAATATATTCTACTTGCATTATAAATTGATGATTATGTGTCTATTAGATTACATTATAGCTATTAACTTAGCTCTATATAAGCTAATAATTACATTTATATAACAGTTGACAAAAGATTTTATTTAAATGAAACTAATATTTTTCGGATTTTTTGTTAAAACTACATACTCTCGACGTTTCGGTTACTTTTCAGCAACCGTGATCACGGGCAGACGAGATGTGACGAAAAGATTTTATGTTGTTAATACATAGAAATACTTTCGCAGAAACGTGATGACGACGTTCCGGTGTTTCTGATGCAGCCAATTGGTGATATTCGAGCGTACTGTGACAACAAGGCTCTACAAGCGAGACGATCAGTATCTCCGATGCCTAATTAGGACACTATTGAAATTATAATCAATTATAACGTGTTTTTCCACTTAACGTGAATCAAGTCCGCTGATTGAAGCCATTGGTATCCTATACTACCTAATGATGTTTTTACATTTATATGAATTTCTTTTTGTGTTAGTGGTTTGAACGGGCGGCTATAGTATTCCTGTTCTTTATTTTGATTTATGGTAGTGTGTGATGAATCGTAGGGAATTATGAATATAGAAATTTATCGGACATACTCAGACATTTGTCTTTATCGTCGTTGTGGATTATATTAAAAAGGTTATTCATATATATTTTTTTAAATATATCAAATTTTTTAAACAAATTTCTTCTTATTTTTCTTATAAATAAGAGGAACGTTAAAAGGTAGTTTTGACAACAACGAATTGGGTGGTACATTATTTTTTATATATGTTACTGTAAAAGTTTAACTAACGGTAAATCTTAAGATTGTCCAGTAAATTTTTGTATTTACCAATATGAGTTGGTAAATGTTGAAACCAGGACGATCTTTTCCGGACTATTTCCATTCGAATTCGGTATATGCTAGGTTGTACTGCAGGTTGGTAGATGTTGGTATTAGGACTTAAACAATAAAGAATTCTTAATTATTTACTTCAATAAACCTAAACTGATGCCTCTTTTGGAATTTTTTACATCTTAGGTTTTACTGGATCATCTTAGGATTTACCACAATTCGAGCTGTTACAGTAACATAAATTGAAATTAAAAAAACTTAGAACAAATAAGAAAAGTATATGTTATGCTATCTATCTATTTATCTTTATTTGTATAGTGTACTCTAGAATTATATAATTAACAAAGACTAGCTCGTACTTTGATGTTTCCAAATATCTATGTCAGGATTTACTAATTACATACATCATAAGAACGTAAAAGGTTATTGGGTCACAAACAACAATCATTCGGAAAGACGAGAATTTTTTTTTCATGTTATTGTCTAAAGACACAACAGCGCTTTTACAGTTAAAAAGTATTTATATGATTCTCAAAATTAACTTCCATCTAATATATTAAAAATCATAAGAGTTATAAATTATTTTCGTTATATAGTTTTATTGTATGGGACCTATATATTGTGTTGTGATTATCAATTGGTGTTGAGAAATTATTTGTGTAAACTATTCCTGAATCTAGTCATTGAAATATTTTGTTTCATATTTTTTTTTTTTAGTAATACATATTATATTATAACATGGTTTTTGTAAATATATTGTATGATTTTTTGTTTTTGTGGAATCTAGTCATCTTTAGTACATATACTTTTACAATAATGTAAGTGAACGCACAGTAAATTAAGGCTGAGTGGTATTGGAATGTTTTATTGAAAAACATCTTCTAAGAAACTGCTTTTTTTAAAACAAATGAATAAATCTCAAAGGTTTTTGCTTTAAATTTCATTTATATATTATAGTTTTTTATATTTTAACGTAGTGATATTTTTACGAAAATTTTGAAATCAGTATAGTGATTTTTGTAATATTTCTCCCTTAAAGTATCGTTTTTTTTTATTTTTTTTTTTCACGTAAACTTTAATTAAGAGAATTCAATCATAATTGTGGTTATAATTGTGAAGATATAAAATAAATATTTATAGGAATATATGATTTGTCTTGCTTTACAAATATCCCTTACAATGGATTAATTTTAATTATTACTTTATTTATTATTCATACAAAATAAATGAAATGAATATTTTTCGGATTACTACGCGTATTTTATTATTTTTAAAAACTACTCACTCCCGACGTTTCGGTTACTTTGCAGCAACCGTCATAAATTGGATAGACAAAGAGGAACATCGGTACACGCTGAAGTCAGCAGTGAGTGAACACACAATATACAAACCAGGCCACAACATTCGGTTTGATAAACCACTGATCCTCCCTCGTGAAGACAAGTACATACCAAGGTTAATCCACGAGGCTATTGACATTAAAAAACATCCCAATTTCAATAGAGAAGATGGCTGGAATCTATCAAACACCTGGGACCGCCTACTTTAAAATATAAAATCCCATATCCATAACCCCACCGCAGGACCTCGTGACTCCGTAAGCGCATTCTGCCGGCATCCAGAGCGGTACGCCAGAAAATTAACAAATCATTGGCGGTAGATGATAAATAACATGACCAACTGACATTCACATCTCGTCAGCCCGTGATCACGGTTGCTGTAAAGTACCTGGAACGTCGGGAGTATGTAGTTTTTAAAAATAGTAATCCGAAAATTATTAGTGTCATTTAAATAAATAGTCGCAAAAGTCTTGGATCTCATCATTCAAATTAATTTTTATAAAAGATTTTTGTATTTTCAATACTAACGCATAATTGAAAAAAATTTCATGCACAAATTGTATACGTTCAAGGTTTTTTAAGGTATTTATAACTGAAAAATGGTGTGACCTTTAGAACACAGATATCATTTTTTTTCATATCTCAACCTGAAAAAGTAACCAAAATGATTTTTTTTTATATTTTTAATAACATGTACATGATATCCTAACCCAATTCGTGTTATAAGGAATAAAACTTCATAAGAAGTGTCGCAAAAGTTTTGAAAAAGAAAAACATGTATTTTTCCCAAATCATAGTTTATTTTTTATAAATATCAGGTAGAAATACAAAGTTGAAACAATACATAAACCTAAAGCATATTTAAATCAATGAGATTTAAAAAAAATTACCAGCTTAAAGTTGTAAAACTCAAAACAGTAAAAATAAATTGACTCACGTCATCAATTTAATGTCAGCCTTACATACTGGCATACCATCACTGTCTTTTAAATCCCCGAAATTTTCTATGATTTTTTTAAGTTCTGCTTCTACTGGCATTGCTTTACTGAACAAGTAAGTCCTCATTACTTTGGATTCCAGGTCATAATACAAGAAGTAATTAGCATTCACCTTCATAAATATACTGCGCATCTTATCCAAAGGCTTACAATGGCACGTGTCTTTAAGAGCTCTAGAAAGTTCTTCTGGATTTTTTACAATATCAGCGAGCACGACTGTGTTGTAATTATGAACTTTCTGATGCAAAAATGCAAGATTCGGGGATTTTCTTTCACATTCACACGTAAACGGATCGTCCAATAAATCCACAGCCTCAGAGAATACAGCCTCCATACAATTCTTCACTGTTTTATCTATTTTGGGCCAAACATAAACGAGTTTGTAGGTGCCAAAGAAATCTGACCCTGCTTTGTTATCCTCAATACTACCTTTAGCAAGAGCAGATGGTAACAATATGCCTATTAGAATAATAGCGTACATGTTAAGAGCTCTTAATAATTTATTTTAAATAGTCAATAGATGTTTACGACCGTATCACTGTATTCCTCGATCACAAATAAACCGACTTCTTACAATCAAATAAAACGCGTTTGTATAATCAATTTGTAAAGGTTATCTTTGAAATGATAATTAGCTGTACATCATCTTATTCTAATAATAATTCCAGAAAACAGTATTTCATTACAAAAATTGTAAATAACGTTTCTAGGAAATCACAATAATATAATCCAGTCAGTACAACTGTGACTGAACTCTATTCCCCTCATCAAAATCGTCTTCGAAATACAAATTACAGATATTCCTGCTAAATATTAAATTCTTATATAATTAATTTATAGTAGATTTTGTTTAATATAAAACGGATTTATTTATATTTAGATATTTTTTTTTGCTGGATTCTATCCTTATATTAAATTCAATTATTAAAAATAGCTTTATTAAATTAACACAACTTTATTAGAAAGTATTATATTATTAAGCAATTTATATTATATTATTAAGCAATTTGGAAAGTGAACATTTCTTGCAAACGACTTTGGGGTAAAATCTTCAAGTCACCCTGCTGCCAACATTACAAATGAAATTTTAATTATGTTTTGGTGTTTATATATGCAGCTATACGAATCAGAGAATTCTCTATATGACATCTATATAGACATATATATATAGTGTATATAGTGTATATATATATAGTGTAGTAGACTCAGATTAAGTTTAAGTCTCTAGAAAAGTATCTTGATTTCGTATGACATGCGTTGGTAGCCCTCCAACATTTATATTGTGTAACAAATTACTTTGCCTGTGTACACAATTTTTTTTTTGTAAATATAAACTGAGAAAAAAACATTTCTTTAAGCTTGTTACTTTAAGGATCTTTACATATTTTTCCAGTATTTATTTTACAGAATATTGATGTTTAAATTAATAAAAGTATTAATGGAATCGGATTTATTAGATAAAAAGTTTGTTGTTTGATGACACTTAACGAAAAACTTGAACTTGGCACCAGGGTTGTCGTCGGGTCGTCGATGTTAAATGCGTGGGAGGGTAGAAATATAAACTTTCTTTTAATTGGCACGTTTAACTGTATGCACAATATTAATCGTTCACTCCAATATTAATAGAAATATTTGTATCTAAAAACAAAGAATGTTTTGTTAAATTCTTCAAAACATTACATATGTTCGTGATATATTCCATATTAAATAAATTGTTTTCGTCTTTTTACTTTGTAATATAATTGGACAAGAAAAGCAATGAAAAACAATCTCACGAATGACTCCGCTAATGTAGCAATAACGCCGATCGAAAAGTTAAACGCTGAAAAAGAATTTTAAGAAACACTCGTAAGTTTAATCATACAATTTTTTCTTTAATATACAAATATATTTTTTTTTAGTTAAAATTATTAAATCATTTAAATCCATTTAAATGAAACTAATATATTCTCGGATTACTACGCGTATTTTATTATTTTAAAAACTTCATGCTCCCGACGTTTCGGTTACTTTGCAGCAACCGTGATCATGGGCAAACGAGATGAATTGTGTAGTCTATGTGCAATGTATAAGCCGTGGTCTTTGCTTACTTCAGTATATACTAAGGCTTTCAAATGCTATTATTTATTTTAATATTGATTAATAATAGCTGAAATTACTTTCATTTTCATAAAATTTTTAATTTATCATTTTTTTTTCATGGTGATGAATCTACGGGTTTGAGTATATTAAAGAAATTTTTTTCGCTTGAGATTCCTTGTAAGACGTCCATTGACAAATATTATAAAATTTTATCAAAGTCTCTTAAACTAAACCAAAACATAAATCCCAATAAACTAAATACTTTTGAAACGTAATATTACAAATAAATTGAAGAAAGTTAATTCAATGTGTATTGTCTCGAAAGTTGTCTATTCTCTCCAAACTCCTTGTCTTCAAATTAAAGAAAATAAAAACTCTTTAAAGAATAAACGGATTATTTTTTATATCGTTTTATTTACATAAAGACTAAATTATAGATATTAAATATGTCATTACAACATTTATCGTTAATTATCATATAAAAAATATTATTTTTATTACGCTTTTCAATGACCAACTCTATGTCCATTCATCCTGTATATGTATATGTATATATAATAGACAAACTAAATTTATATAAAAACTAAAAGCTATCCTTTCCTTGTATAACAAATACATTATTCCTGTTTGAATTCATTTGGCTTTCTATCCACAGAGGTAAAGGCTCTGAATTCGCGCTCTGAATTAAGGATGTCTCTTGAAACCCCACAGTAACGCGACGGTTCTTCGCATACGCCTGTCAAAACATACGTGATTTGTAATAAGAAATGAAGCATCCAAAATGTACAAGATTGACTTTGTCATTATATTCACATACGTATAATTTCACTCGTTGGATAGATATATTTTTTCATCTGTATTCATCCTGAGACAGGGATATCTATTATCAGTAATAATGTAATTATTATTCGTTATGTTATTGAACATATTTATTTTGTGGTGGTACTAGTTTGTTATACTTTAACTTCAACACCGGCACTAAAAATGCTCCAATTCATATCCACCCCTTGAATATTTGAACACTAATAAAGTCACAGAAATATTACTAACTTAGTTTTTAATATTCTCATTTCGTTATATCTTAATTTGGTAATTGCATATTAATTGTTTTTCAAATCCAATACGTTTGTTATATCTGTCTGTACACACAAACGTGATGAGTATAACATAACTTAAAATTACTTAGCAATTTTAAATGTATTAAAAAGTCTAACATGTCTTCACAATACAGAAAAATATTAAATCGACTCACATTTCTCCCATGATTGACATCTTTCGTATCCACATTGCATCCGCATGCATCTGGAGCAGTCAGTATAGCTGCGAAGATTAATTATGCAATTTATAACGTAACTTAACTTGCTGAGGGTAGTTGTATATTTAAGTGAAAATATTAATCTCATTAAACGTCATACTTTCAGTTGCAATTACATTACCGTCCTTAATAAGTTGAAAGAAACCTTTAAAATTTATTAAAATTATTATACATGAGCAGTATCATGTTGAAGTCTCATACTACAATAATTAGGTTTACCTACATATCTTTCCAACAAAAATTTGCTTACACTTTAATAATTAGGTGAGAGTGGAATTTTAGTAATTTTAGAATATGAAACTAATTAACTATATATATAAAATCTATAGTAATTTTCATATTTCTGTTATTTAAAGTCACTTTTCCTTATAAGAAGTATTTATCTTTTTTTTAAGTTGATATATTTTGAATTAGTGCGTACATTCCAAATTGTATTCACTTATAAGTGTTATCCCTTGTCCAATGAAGATTTTTTTAAATTATTGCTTAAATTTCTTTACTTGTTGTGCATAATTTTATTAAACTGAACACGTTTTAAATAAATATGTCTTTAATACATACCGTTGGTTTTAGAAGGAGTGTCAGAGCAAAAAACTTTTCTCAGTTTGCGATTTATAATATTAATGTCTAATGTATAAGAGCCGTACACCAGGGGATCCATGCAAGAATTCGACACGGCCATGATGAAGAACAGATCCTGGACTTTGCTTGAGACATGCACAGCTGATTCACGGTCGAACATATACCTGATGAAGAAATTTATTTGATGTGTTAACGACGATTTGAGATGTTACTCGCAACGATAAAATCTAAATGTAGCTAGCTCTTGTACTGGCTGATTTATCGAGGATATGATAATTTACTCTGAGATAATTTAACTCTATTAGAAATTTTTACAGCCAATGCTTGTTAATTTACATTTTTCTAAGCCTATAATAGAACAGAATTTTGATAACTTAGGTGTTACAAAATTACAAAACAACATTAGGTATTTTAACAACTGAATTAGGTATTTGGAAGGTCACAGTTGACTAACTGAATTACTTAGGACGATTCGGAAGTTCATAACCAGTTCGGCCAAAGTTCATGTTACTAAAATGAATCATTCTAAGACACCCATTAATTTTATTACCCCTCTACCTGACCCAGATTCTATCCAGGCACGGTAGCAATGGACATGATTTTATAAAGAAGTCACGAACCTATGACAGGATGACATGAGGGAGTTTTTGCTGTAGATTTGGAGAAGCAAATACATCAAAATGAGTTATGTACTTTCAAGTATTTCTCCGGTACTACGATCAAGGCCATGGTCGCCAATGATCCTTAGTCTGACGAATTTCTTTACGTTTCTGATCCCGTAGAGGTTAGAGGCTTCCCACGAAAGTATGACAATTTTTGTTGGTTATTATAATGAAAGATTGGATATATCAAAAATAACTCCATGGCTTACACAAATGTTATAAAAACAGCAATACATATTTTTAGGTTGATTAATCCAGATACGAAGCCAAGAATATTACAAGAACTTTATTTATTTAAATAAAAAATATATTGTTGCTGAATCTTGTGCAACATTCTGCTAAAAGGAAAAAAATAAACAAAATTGTTGCATTACAACATTAAACTTTTACAGTTATAATAGTTTTCGCAAAAGTTTCGCACACGTCTTGATAACAGCTTACTAAGTTCAGTAGAAATATTTTCTATTTCGAAATAAACGCTTAGGAAGTGTATTTGTGGATCCCTGTCGAACTTTGAATATTTTTTTTTTAATATACCTATTTTATTTACAAACATACATCAATACACTTGACACGGGTCTTCTTCATCTTAACCTTACTTGAAATCTCACCTTACACTGAAATAAATCGAATACCTTTGGAATCATTTACGTTAGGGACTAAGAGTTCATTGAGCCTACGACAATTATATCTCTGAAGTTGTTTTATGAAAAGGCATTTTTTTTAATAGTAGTAATAAGCCATGAGATCTCAAGATAAAATAAAATACACTTTCAAGTAACATAATTTTTTAAATTATTTTTTAACATTGTAATTCAGAAATGCTTCAATTTACTAACGTGTAACAATTACATATTTAAATATGTAGGTTTTGATTATAATGTTTAAAATTATATTATGGTATAAAAAAGGTTGAATGCTTGAAATATAAAATTTTCGGAGATGTTTTAAATAGTTTTCAAGTTAAACAAGAATCGTCAAAACAGTTTGACACTTGACTCGTAAAAATAACTTAAGTAACTTTCTCATGTTATTGTTAAACACAATTTTACCCTCCTTTTAACTTCTGCTTAAACATAAAAACTAAATTGTATTTTATGTAGAGATAAAATTTACTCTACACTTTTTTTTGGTTTAGTGCCTTCGCGACACCTATAAATAAAACCATTATATTGTTTCCTTTTCAATTTCTCACTGCGGTATGTCAACAAGGACAAAGCTTTTCTTGAGTTATAGATTTTAAAAACTGAAGAAGGTTCTTTAAATAGCGATGTGAAATGAAACTTGTATGCAACTTTGCTCATACAATTACACAGGTTCTATTATATAACAAAAATGTATTGCGCAGAAAAATATGTAAACGTAATTAAAGTTGTAAATAATCACTTATTTAAATAAAAACTTATTCAAGGAATCATTCGTCAAAAATATCTTACACAACCTTGAATAAGAGCTGATACTCTTACAGTGCTAGAGTAATTTATAACAAACCTAAATGAGACCTATCGCCTGGAAACTGGCTTAGAATTTTTTTAAAAAACGCCTTAATATCGTTCCATCCGTCTTAGAGCCATTATGCCACAAACACACAGACATACAAACACGCATACATCAGATAGTAAAGGGTTCTATGAGCACCCGTGACCATGACGTGTAACATATCTGTAATAGATATTTAAAAACCTCATTTGAAAGTGATCACCAAGATTTGTTCCATACAAAGTTTTCAGAAACACATGTCAAAAACCAATTTATTTTCTCTCAAGAAACACTTATCACCAATTTCAGCACAAGGAAATGTCCTTCAATACTATTATTATAACAAATTACTTTCCTCTTCAAAGTAACAACAGGGGAAACACCTAAACTGTAATTACATCACCGAATTGCTCTTAATAGAAAAGTTTTATTTGGACTCCCTCTATCGTAAATTAACTAAATTTACCATAGCGTCATAGTAGCATACGGCAACCAGCAACATGCGAACACGCTCACGATGGTGACAGTCATGCGAAGTGTTCTTCGTCTCGCTCGGGCAAGAGGCCTCTGGTCGGAACGACGTAACTGTATACGACCCGATTCCGTAGTTGGAGGTTTACCTGCTAACACATAACATAAATAATAACAAATAAACTAGAATACCCTTATAAATATTCTTCATAGGCAATATTATGTTTAATGTAATGTATTAAATTCTATCAAACAATTGTTTTGTAGAAATATTTGTGTTATTAAATAAAAAAACTATATACTCTGGAGGTGTACATTTTTGTAGCCCACACGTTTATCGATCGATACCAATATACAACACAAAATCGATTAAAAATATATACTATAGTAATAAAAGTCATAATGAACACGATATATTTAAAACAAACAACACAAAATAGCGCGTGCCGGTGAAAATTACAAACAGAAGCAAGCTTTAATTAAAACTATATTGGGGATTTCATTTTACAGGTTATCCAGGTGTATTTAAAATGTGGAATTTTTAATATTTTCTTGTTACAATTTTAGAAATTTCTCTATTTCATGTGAATATATAGGTTTGTATTTATCTGGGCTGACTAACAAAACACAATACTATTTTCGGAGTTCTTCAAACAATTTGGTCCGGTGATAAATAACACAAAAGGTTACTTACATATGGTATGTTTGAAAGGTCGATTGCCTTGGATTGGTAAAATCTTAAAATTAATTTATTGAAGTAATTTAATAATAAATAAAATTTAATTTTAGCGAACTTGGTCTGAATGGTCTCGAGATTTTTATAATACTAAATTATGATTACTTTTTTTAATATTTATGTAGAATTCATAAAAAATATATAATTTTAAGATATCCGAGTTATCCGCGACAACTAGTACTTCTAATCATGGTTGCAGCGAAGTAATCAAAACGTCGGATGAAATGCAAAAGGATAGAAGAAGGAAATTAAAACCGAAAAAATAGTTTAATTATATAAATTATTTGTAATTTTATACAAATATAAATAAAGAGTTAAAAAATAAAATCTAAACGTTTGAAATAAAAAAATAATAATATAACATCTCCTTAAATATCTTTGTGTAAGAATTCTAGAAAACCATAGAACTTACTTGTGACTTCTTTTGAATTTGTATGAATCTCAAAGAAGATGCATATGTAACTAACGGTGATAATAGTGAGAGGTGCAAAATACATAACAACGAGACAGGTCAAGTTGTATGCCAACTCCTGATGTCGGTTGGAGAAAGCCTCGAAGGAAACGCACTGCTGGAATTCTGGCACAGTCGGATGTTGCATCACACGAAAAACTAAACTCTGGAAAAATGATTTCTAGCGCATATAAAATAATCAATAATTAAAGAAGTGACAAATACTAACAGAGTCCTAATTATAACCATTACATATAATTATTATTTCGAATTATTTATAAAATAAATTTAAATTCCAATTATATATTCTTACCAAAAAAAAAACAATAAATCTATCAGATGAAATTTCTTGATGGACACTTACTTATTATAATTTAAGAAAATATTGTAAACAAAATCAATTGATTGTATTAATAAAGTATCATAAAAGGGATTCGACCTAAAATTTTCCAAGAAAGAAAAATAACTGTGCTAAAAAAATATATAAACACAGATTGTACAAAAGCCTTGATCTTTTTTTAATAGTTCTAGTTATAAAACGTTGAAACTTATTTCTATAATACTTACGCTGTACAATTATTTATAAAATAAAATAAAACATCACATTTATCTTTCGAGTATTAAGGTCATATAAAATAAACTTCTTATTAAACGAGCTTGTTAAAAGAGGAACAACCATTGAAAAGTATGCCTTAAAATATACTCTGAAGTTTCACTTCAAGAAAAAATTCTTGTTAACACAATTTATGTTACTCTATTTATGGTAACAATAGTTATTCTAAGGATCTTAATATCCCCGTTGTATAAATGATTTTTTTTTCTATCAATCGTTAATCTAATTGTGACATGATTACAAACTAAAAAGTTAAAAATCACTTAAAACGAAATTACAAAAATACTAGCATTTAAAATATTAACATTAATTAAAATTGTACATCGTGAAAGTTTTAGGTACATAATTCCCTAATTTTAAATTGAGTTCATTGAAAAACGAAACGTCAGAGTGCTAACAACCAAGATCAAACGAAGTAATATTAATGTTAAAAAAAAAATATCGTAAAAATGAACATCTTAACTTTCAAGTTAATAGTATTTAAATTAGATATCTTTAAGTGTTGTTAAACTTTTCATTCTTTATAAGTTCATCGAATCTTTTTAATGTTAAACGAACTCCATTCAATTCTATTTTCAAAAAACCTATTTTGTTTTTTTTTGTTACAAAAGATGAATGACTTGTACAATACTTACAAAGGCCATTGAAAGAATTATGTGTAAACAAACCTTTTTCTCTTTCTTTTCACAGTCCAAAGAATATGATGTTGGAACAATTATTTAATCTAATTTCGACTACAGAATATATATGTTCATAATATAGAAGATTTCGAAACCCTTTTTTAATCAAAACAAACAAATTTATAAAAAATACACTGCTATAAATGAAACAATAACAATAAAAAAGCCTGTCTAGGGGAGAAAGATAAAATTCAAAATGGAATTATCTTAAAAATAATCAACTTACCTGTGGGAAGCTACATATAAAAGCTCCAAGCCAGGCAACCCAAAGCATAGTTTTACTTCGGTTTCTCGCCACTGCCAATCTAAGTGGATGAAGCACTGCGAAATATCTGAAATAAATATAGATTTAAAAAGGTTTCTTCTTTAAAATGAAAAATCAACGTAACGTATTTAATTATTTTTTTTTGATAATGATTGCTTTCGGTAAGTTCAAGTGTGGTATTTCCCGTAAAGTTAATTTTTTATGACCAAATGAAATGCATACTTTATAGGCTAAAAACGTTAGTATTAACCTTAATAAGTTTAAAGAATATTTTAAATTATAAAAAATGCATTATACAATAAAATATACCTATCCAAAGAAATGCACACCAGCACGTTGGAAGAAAGATAAAGACCAAAAGCTCGCAACACTAAAAAAAATTTGCAAGCCAAATTACCAGCGAGCCAGGCGTTTGTCGTTCTCCATCCAATCTGAAATAAAATTTAGACCATAATATTTTATGCCATTGAATATAAAACATAAAAGCTTGATATTTTTTATAAATTTAATATAAAATTATTACGTAGAATAAATTAAATCACATCTTGTAAAATAAATTACTCTTTGTTCTATATGGCGAAGCAACAGATTTTTTTATCAACTGTCGCGGTCGCCTGGAGACCGTTACTTTGCCTTATTTAAACGACAAAACATAGCAATTTATTAAAATACCACAAAAGCCGGCAACTGTGAACTGGAGGCACGAATCCATTGGTTAAACATCACATAAACAAGAATAAAACAGCGCTTTGATACAAACGACATAGACATACTATTGAGACTATTAAAGTATAAAATTATTGAGGATTATTAGTTCATATTATAAGGTTTGAATATTTTATGAGATTCTCTAATTAACTCTGATTTTCTATTGTGCTAAAGTTTTGAAGCCCACGCTGAAAATTAATACACTGTCCGATCTCCCAAACAGCTCATGTATACATAACTTTTGACATTTATAAATATATATTTTACAAAGTTCAAGTAATAGGAGCAAAGAAAAATAGATCGGCTCTTTTATGTATTTCATATTTTCTTTATGATATTCTTATAAAAATATACTGTAATTATTGAAATCTGACAAATACTTTTACATAAAAATGCCTGGCCGCTGTACCGTTGTACAAATATAATGCGGACACATGTGATGTGTACAATACGTACATAGAACAAAATGTATGTACTTAACAATGAATATTTAACACGGTATGACCTTCTTTTTATTATAAACGAACAGATCTTCCAAGCTTTTATAATGTTGATAGCCAAAATCCTTCGTGTGTAATTTATAATTATCACTTTCATTATTTAATAGTTGTATTGCGATAACAAAAATCGTTTCGTATATAAAACGTATAGCCAAAATGTATTCCTGAATCTCCTAGGTTTCAGTTTACAGTTTCACATTCCATTTTATCTACTTAAAGCAAAGTGAATTTCTTAAAGCAAAGTGAATCATCTGGATTTTATATAAACGGGTCGTGGGATTTTATAAAACCAGTCCTACCTATAACTACAACTTATATCCACTATATGAGCCAGTCTGATGTCAAAATTATTTAAATATCACTTTACCTTTTTAACTAGAATTGTATAGATTCAGATAAATTGGTTTAAAGGGCAAAAACAATTACGTTATGACCTATTAACGGAGGAAAAGAGAAAATTATTGTTTTTGAGAGCTTTTTTTATATTGAGCACTTCTGTTCGAGTAACAAGATTAAAGTAATGAGATAATTTCTAAAATTATATCAAATTTTTTGTCCCTACTTAATAAAAAAATAAGATTATATATTTATATTATTAGTCATTTAATTTGTAATTATAGGAAAACATTATACATTCTTTAATTTACTAAATTACTTTAATTTCAAATTATCTTTTCTCCCTACAGGAAATTTAATATCGTAATTTCAAGATATTAAGGAATAAATACGTAAATATTCTTACGAACATAAAAATTAATACAAATATAAACTAATTCAAAATTATGGCGAGACTGTATTCAATGATTAGCTTAAACATTGAATATCTATCGAATAAGATAAAATCACACATCATTTTAATTAAAGGTCAATTCTGATATTGAATGTTAGTAATTTGCTGCAAAGCGTTAGTTATTTTATAAATCTGATTCAATACAACGCTCATCTGAAGTAGACTATATCGACTCATAAGATACTGTGTAGTATCTCCTAAAGTTTCGTCTCTTGAGAATAGTGTCTGCAATCGATTATCTTGAGAATTTTGTAATTTCTTACTTGTTCTGAGATTTTTAAAACTACATTACATACTTATATATATATTGTTTTAAATGTGTAGGCTTTCTGTCATTTACTCTTCCCGAAATTATTACTGAAAAGTCAAAGAAAGGAGGGTTTAAAAATTACATGAGATTTAATTGTAGATATATATAGAAATATACTTGCTGTAAAAACGTCATATCAAAATTTAAAGACAGAAGAAGATTTGTACAGCATCACAGTATAAAACCTAAATTTGTATTTAAATTTTATTGTCGATTAGTCGTATATTTATTTAGTAAATATATATTATTATAAAATCGAGCCAAAATCCTTAAGATCCAATCTGAAACTAGGATAGCGTTCATACACAATGGAGCAAGATACGATTTAAACGTAGTTTTATGAAAAACAAACCTTAGTAAAATCGGCTTATGTATACAATGAAAACTCACAGTTATAACAAAAATGTTTTAGATGTGAGAAAAGCTAACCCGTTTTCCAACTTACATCACAATAATTATCTAATCTAATTATATATTTAAAGGATTCTTTTTTTTAAGATTAACTTAACGCTATTTACGTAAATTTATTGAAATTCAATTAATTATGAAGTTATCGTAGATTTTTTTTTTAATTAGTAGTTCAATTAAAATTATCGTTACTTTGAAATAATAATCGTAAGATTTGTGAACTCTTTAAATCACAAATACTTTTATTATATAAAGAATAGATTGAATTGAATTTTCGAGTTTACAATTGTCTACAGATACATACTGATATTTGATATTTTAGCCAAAACAGATATCAAAAAAAGCACTATATATAGTGTCCCAGACAAGCTTGATTTCACTTTAATCAAATGAGTAGATCAATCGTGAAAAATTAACAGTGACAAGCACAGATGGAGTTATATTATTATAATAGTATATACCTGTTTTGTAACTTCTACGAAGGTCTAAGTTGTTTCTTCTCGATATTAAAAAGTTCATTGACACCAAGCGTTAATCAACAAAAAAAAAAGAAAATGAATTTAATATACATATATATTGTGATGTTACTAATATACTATTCGTTATATGATAGGTCAATTTTTGACGCCACTTAATACAATACAATACTGCAGCATGACAGATTTAGATATTTCACTGTGAAAACAGTAACCTGTCTATCAACAATATATATCACACCGTCCAACTAATAAAAACTTTATGGTTGAATAAACTGGACTCATGGAAATTCCAGTGCGAATGAGGCCATAGCAGAAAAAAAAAACATTATTTCTAAACAAAACCAAATAACTTTGTTACCGTTGTTGTTTTTAATAAAAAAAAACGAACAAATAAATGAGTAATAAAAACGTATCCTTGAATTCATAAATATAGAAAAGGAACAAAGTGACGGTAATAGACAAAATATATCAAATAACGTTGTATTTATCTCATAGACAGCTGGCCGGCCTGGTCGGATCAATGAACTGTAGATAAAAGCAAAAATATAGATTAATTATTTGTTTATTAACTTAAATACAATGAAAATTTAAAAGCCAAATTTAGCTTAAGGCAGCGACTGCTTTCATTATACAAAAATAATTTTAATAGAATAAAGAAAATCATTTACCTGAAATAAATAAGCCTAATTTTTTCCACAATCCGTTAACCGTAATTTTAATTAAATTTCCGGTTTATAGAACGCTTTAAAATATTATTCACAGGTTTTTTTATAAGTTTTTATGTGTAAGACTTGAAAATGATTTACATTTACATTTATTTGCTTTAAGTGGTTACATTTGCTTTAAGTACGAGATGTGCCAGTGATCACGGTTGCTGAAAAGTAACCGAAACTTCGAGATTATGTAATTTTTAAAATATTTAAAATTCGCGTAGTAAATGCGAAAAAAATGTAGTTTTATTTAAATTGAAAATATTTTAATTATAATACATTAAATTCATAATCAATAGCCTGTCAAACTTTCTCGCTGTGAATTTTATAAAAATATACATTAAATGGATAAATATAACCAACAATAATTTAAAACTCAAATACTTTTTTCATTATAAAATCTGTACTTACCAAATCAACTGCACACATTAGATAAGTTTTCGATTTTCAACGTAAAAATTCAATTACTTTGCTGTAACTGGTTTCAAGAAAATTTTATATAAAAATATGTCTTATTTTTCTGAGATGAATTCATATTATAAGCATCATTGATAATATTCCAAAAAATTGCCAATTACACGAAAAAACTTCTTGAACTTTCATTTACTATGGGTTAAAAACTCTATTGTCTAATAATTTAAGTAAAATTCTACGAGGCAAATGACACCCTTTTAACATTAAAACTTAAAAAAAAGTATTATAAAATGTTTAAGTTTTTTTATACAAGCTGTTAAAAAATATAATTAATTCAATTCTAATTGTCAAAAACCCAAATTTCAGACAAGGTTTAGTGAACGGTCCGTAAAATTTTAACTTAGTTGTAGATAATTTTACAACTCAAATCAGTTAGTATCAACTACGTAACTGTTATGGTTTTTGTTGGAACATTATTTTAATGATCCTTTCAAAAGCACTAGCTTCACATTAAATTTTACATCCAGCTCTTTATGAAAACACTTAACCTGTATTATTTAAGTTTAAACATAGCGTAAGTAATTGTCATAAAAAATTTTAGTTTTCTTAAAATCTACAACAACCGGTCAACAATCGTTGCAACTAACAACAAGAAAAATATGACAACAAAAGTTTTTTCTATTCTTGCCGGTATTTAATTAATGTTTTTTTTTCAAATCTATCACGAATCTTTTGTAATCCGCTCACAAAATTTAGTATATAATAACTTTACAACCATTTATTAAATTAATTTTAATACAGTCTTATTACTCAACTTTTTAAAAGCGATAAAAGTGTTATACTAACAGAGATTATTCTTGTCCATATATGTTATGGCCGCTACAATAAAGATTCTGATTTAAAAAGTTCCCAACATTCGTCCAGAAATTTCATCTTACAAACGTTTTTCTTTATTTAAGGGATAAATTAGAAACGCAAAACCAACAATGAATGCCTCAAGATCAGTTCCGTGTCATATTAAAATTAATTCTATATGCATTTAGTTATACATATTAAAGCTTTTTTATGATTTTAATTGAAATAATACGATTTATTTTTGTTTATTATTAAATATTAAAAATTAACTTCTTTGTTGATTTGTTGCAAAATATGAAATAGTAAATACTTGGATAACATAATGTACCTTAGTAATTTTAACTCTTTTAATGGATTACCGTGAATAAACAGTGTTAATAAAATTATATAACTATTCCATAAGGTTTCTCTCATATTATTTCTTAGACTTTAGAAGTCAACAACTCAGTTTCACCAAATACGCATAAAGACGGAACCGCGTTATATGTACATATATATATACATTTAAAACAAATGAACACCTATATATATTGTTTTAGAAAGAAAAGACTATATGCTAAGGAATTAAAAAAAAGACATATTTTATATTAAAATATAATATGCTGATAATGTATAAAGTATTTATGTATGAAGGTTGAAATAAAATGGCTTCCCATATAACAGGCAGTAATTAAAGTGCCTTAACCATACGCTTCGATTTTAAATCCCCTTGTAAGTAATTTCAACCACATGGTGAAATTGACCGGGACGTGAATAATATAATGATTGATATCCAGTCTAATGGACTATATGTGCAACAAAAAAATATGGCTTACCAACCTTAAATAATAATAATTTCAGGGAAAAAGTCCCTTTGAAATGATAGAGATACATTTGATGAAAGTAAACGTTTAAATATTTAGTGTAGATATTTCTATCTAAAAAACCACATACTAAATATATTTCTTACATTTTCACATTTCAAAATGCGAACCGATATTATAATTAAATTAATCTATGACATTTAAATCTAAGAAAAAAAACTGTTAGTAGATTGTAAGAGTCTTTAGTTAAAAACAATACTATTTTTGTTATCAATATAAAAAAAAATATTAATTCAAACATAAAGATAACTGAATTGAACTAACTGAAAGGAATGTATAATTTTATTCCTCTCCCTTATACTTCTCACGCCATGTAACACTAAAAGGATCATCGCCCCCAATTTCACGGCAGCATGCTTTTATTGATAATAACTTTCACATCCAATAACTTTTAAAACTCATTTTTTTAAAGTTTTCACTTAATAATAATAATCTAAAAATGAATTTATAACTATTAATTTTAATCCGACAAATCGAATTTCGAAACCGAATGTGTGAACTGAATGAATAAAAATTCATAGTTTATTTTAGAACACTTTCAGACAAACAAAAAAATCGTACATCGAAGAATTATCACTTGGTCGTACTATGATAAAACATTTATACTAAAACACAGGAAAGGAATTTACGAAGCAAACGAAGAAAGACTGAAACTGGCAGATGAAATTACCACAAACATTTCGTAAGGAAACTTTCTACACGAGTTAGATATGTTCAAAACAAAGAAAAAGGTTAATAAGTAATTTTATGTCTTTTTTGTATATTTATCATCACTACCATTCTTATATAGCCACTATTCATTAAACAAAATGTTAGAACTTAAAAGTACTGCACTTGAATATGTATTAGACAAGAGAAGTGTATATACAATTGTTATAAAGTATTTGAAATTCATAATTTCATTTCAATCACTATCAATGAAAATTAGCACTCTATGTGTATAGCATGACGTGTTCTATTCATAATAGTCATCAGAGGGGAAATCTCGTTGACCCATTTGTTTTATTTGATATGACACGCTGTTAAATCTTTTTTTTTTATATGCTGTGGCTTCATTCTCTCTGGAAAAACATTAAACAGTTATATTTAGAAGTTTTTCATACTAACGCCGAAAATGTCAAATGAATTTTTCCTTTTTTTTTTTGGCAAACTTTTAACGAGTGACATATATAATAAACATCTATCAGCGTACAAGTATTGTTAAAATATATAAAGGTTCTTTTACAGAATAAAAAATCTTACAATATTTTTATATTCGATTAATACAAAAATAAAATAACATGAATTTTTCCTGCCTTTTCATTTGACTTTTATATCTCTATAATAAGCTGATTGAAACTAAGTTTAGATGAGCTGGGAGAGAAAGTAATTTCATTGTATTTCAATGCTTTATACGGCGTAATTATACGATGCCATTCATAACATCAAAAAATATTATATTTTTAAAAGGATTTTAAAAGGATTTTAAAAATATAATATTTATTAATAACTTTGTACGATAAAAAGGCCAGATGCTGAATTCAATATAAAAATTTAGACGGACAGAGTACAAATATATACTTACAAACGTACACACAATAATACTGAAACGTATGGGTTTAAAAGACGTTCGTTTTAAACGGTCACGTACAAATTGAAAATACAAAGATCGGGTCCGCAAATGGTTCTGAATGCGGGCTCTGGCAAGAAATAGCGACGGGAACAAATCAATATCGAAAATAAATATTTTAAGCCTAATACAATTTTACTTTTATTTATACAAGCAACACTTCTGGCCTTGTGTGATCTACTGTTTTATTTCAAATGCAATATTCGAAGAGAAGCGTGGGAGGACCTTAGACGTCCCTACCAAGAATTTATACACCCTAATAAAAATATGACATGAAGGTTTTTATATAAATATCTCACGGTCATACGTTTTATAATATTATGAGTTTTATGTATTTGTATTTCTAAAACTTTTGCAAAAATTTTCTGATCTAAATTAAATTGTACCGTAAAATTTTAATTTATACATTTATATTCATATCGTAAAATTATCTTAATTTAAAAATATAAAAAAACATATAGAAGAATAATAACTGCAGAACTATAAGTTTATATTAAAAAAAAAAGGTAGACAAACAAAGGTAGCCCTTTAGCGCTAAATAACTCGGGCTAAATGCCTTACAAGAAAAAAATGGGTCTGTAAATTCTTATAATATTATTACTTAGTATATTTTTTGCTATCAAGCTCTTGTAATATTTACCCTAGAGTCACTACATGTCTTGTAAGACAAACAACAGACCACAAAACCTATATACATATGTAGTTCTTCGGACAAATTACTACTTCCATAATTATTCTGTTCTCATCTCATCTCATCAATACTTTTTTTTTTTTTTAAGTCAATAATTTATAAAATTTAATTACTATTTGGATTTACTATTATTATAGACCGTCCAACTGAAGCCATGTAACTGATTTATTTCAAGGAAATTTAATTTCGATATATAACTTTAATATCCGATTCATTAAATTTGAAATAAATTAAATTTTTAATATTAAACTCTGGATTTTTCTTTGTTTCACATAAAACAGTGATCGAGTAGTTAATCTACCATCATGCTTCTGGCATTAATTCGTCCAAGGTCGAAGTACTTTGAGATGTTTAAAGAAGTTTATATATTAAAAATAAATTTCATACTAACTAGCTATCGGTTGAGGCTTCACTCGATATAAATAATCATGAAGCCGTAAGTTTGAAGCATATTACGATAATACCTATGATTTTTCATATTTTCATATTTTATTAATACGTATTAAATATATTCTTATATGTATTTTAAATTTCGCTATGAGGAGAACTTTATTACTAAACTATAATATCTATTGATAATGTAAAATTCTATTTGTCGTAATATGAAAAAGCTTCCTCACAAAATTTTCTCATACAGGTGTTTCACTTGGAGTTATATCTATGTCTATTGTTTTCTAAATAAAATATATCATAACAAAACCTTTTGCCAAATACATTGTTCTCTATAAATTCCAATATGAAACCTTTCAATCATTATAAAATATCCCTAGTAACTACCTCTGTACGTTAACAACTCAGAAGTAGCGTCTGTTATTATTGGAAAAACAATAGAAGGATAAAATTATTAGTCATGCAAAATGAATAAAGAGACCTTAAAAACAAATTAAATTAAGAATGATGGCAAAATAATATATATATATATATATATATATATATATATATATATATATATGTATATATATATATATATATATATATATATATATATATATATATATATATATATATTTTGCAATTAATTATAAATTATATATATATATATAATTTATAATTAATTGTTATAATTCGTGTTAATTCATAGTAATTTAATTAAATTCCTATCCCCCGATATTCACTGACTCTATTTTTTACATCATGAGACTAAAACTAAATGTCTGTCGTTCTTTGGTTAATGTAACATAATATTAATATATCACTCGGATGCTAATCCCTGCAATTTATTTCCTTTCGTAATCTTGGCAAAGGATTTGAATAAATATATTAATTCCTACATCCCAGATGAGTGATTTATTATTATATAAAAATGTTTTACATAAATCTGTGTTACATGGAAGGAATTATTTTTTATTAAAATTTATCTTACATACCTCAAAGGGGATTACAATGAAGGTAACTATCAGATCAGCGACAGCAAGATGGGTCATTAGAAGGTTGACTCTAGACTTTCGTCTTCTTGATCTCACGAGAGACACAAACACACACACATTCCCCGCAGCCCCAACAACAAACAACGCGCTGTATATACCAACAACGAAACCCTGATCATTGTGCACGGTCTCCGTTTTATTCATTCCTTCATAAATATTATCCTGAATAACTGTTTCAAATGAATTATTTGATGTTACATTCATCTTAAGTCATAACTTCACTAGATCGATTTGATAGTCAGATATATTTTTTCCCTTGAAATTCAATCATATTAAACACTTAAACAAACTTATGTCTTCATTATTTTACACACAATAATTAGGACGTGTTTTAATTAATCGGTAAAGTAATTTATTTTATTACAGGTTAATTATAAGTAATGTAACCATTACTTTTTTATAATTTAACACACATTTTTTTAAATTTATTCGTCACTTTTAAAACAAAAAGTTTTTGTATGTATATATAAAATCTCGTAGCGGTCCACGAGATACGTTCGTTCGACGTAGCTGGTGCTACAATTATGAAGTGTCTACGAAATACGAGTGCTCGACGTAGCGGCTGCTACGACTGTGAATGATCGCTCCTTTCTCCTATAGCTGTGACTTGCAATTGAAATGAAAAATTTAAATCATTATCCTTTTTAAACTTTACATATAAAAGTTATTTATTTTGTTGTTGTTTGATGTTTTTAAAATGTATTGGCCACGGGCACATCTCGTCTGCCCGTGATCACGGTTGCTGAATAGTGACCGAAACGTCGGGATTATGTAGTTTTAAAATAATAAAATTCACGTAGTATCCAAAATATATTATTTGAATTTAAATAACAATATTATTACTAAACTAGCACTAAATCATAAAATGAACAACATACAAACTCAACCGGATACCTTTTTTTTGTATCGTATTTTAAACAAAACACTTAGAAGGAATTTAACAATTTCTGTTAATAAATTACATTATAACCACTCATTATGTATATGACTTCCTTAATATATAATAATAAAATTGGCTTCATTTCTTCAACTTTAAAACTTTTTATACTGTTTTGGTTAATTCAGTTAATGTACTCGTAATATTAACATGTACGTATTTTATTACATGTTTTGAACAATCAAAATTGGTATTCATTAATTTTATGATTTAATAAAATAATAATATCTTTTATTGTAAACATTTATTTAATATTCTTCTTAATTAATTCTCTTAGTAAGCGAAAAAATCCCTTCTCCATGATCTGTCATACCAATGAAGACTGTGATAACGTTCTGTAAATATGAATAAAATGCAAGATAAAATGTTTAAAATTTATCGAAAAATTTACGGTTACTTTCACGGTTCTGAAAAGTAAAGGAAACGTCGGGATTATGTGGTTTTTTAAAATAATAAAAATCCGCTTAGTTTATCCGAAAAATATTAGTTTCATTTAAAAGGTTACTATACTAAAATTGTCCTACAATTGTTTCTGTGCAAAAAATACACATTTCAAAAAGTAATATTTTGTAGTTCATTTTGTTGCAATAAAATGTTGTTTTCATAGATTTATTTCTAAATAGTGAAGATAAATTTTAACTATATTTTTAAGAAATTGAAAAATATCTTTTCAAATCTGTGCTAATCAGTTGCAGGCCTTATACGAGGCAAGTTTGGACATATGAACGTATTTGCAATACTTCATTTGAAAATTAAAATATTTTAAAATTATTTGTTTCAAACAAAGTTATCTTTGAACTGACCTGTGTTACTATATTGAAATAGTGGCTTTATTTTTCCACGTTTTAAGTGCCATAATTGCATAACTTATATGGTAAACAAACTTCTGTTTGTAAGTCTCGATAAAAGGTTGTGTTTAGTATATTTTTATTTATTTTAGAAATAGAATATTAAATCAAAGTTAATATTACTAGTTTAGAACATATGTCCTCATATAAAAGTTACGTAATTTATATATTTTATTAAGGAATAGAGGCATAAAGGGTCTCTCGCATAATTGTCTGCCTTATTCTTGCAGTTTTGATCCTAAATTCCACAGAACCAGCTGAATATTGATTTTCCATCAATACAACTTTATTACTTGTAATTTTAGTCTTTGATTTTTTTAATACAATTTCTTTATTTACCTTTTTTGATAAATAACTTTTTTAATAATAAGTTAACCGTTGTTTTACTGTTTTATTTAATATATTTTTTAAATAGTCACTTCAGATTTAGGTACGTTAATACTCCCATGATACTAGGCAGCATTTTAAAGTTTATCTCGCTAAATTATGTTTGAAATAAATAATATGTTAGTATCTTTTTCGTATCTAATACTCTTTGTATGACATACACACACTTATAACCATAATTAAAATAACCAACACAATAGCTTTTAACGATCGGATTTTTCTAAAGACTTACGGGTTGGAGCTTTCAGCTTATGTTTTTTCTTTAAAAAAAAATCTACAAAAAATCTTTCCTGTATCCATTGCTTGCTATTGTTCGTACTTTAGATACTGATTTCTACTCAATCGCTCGATGTACTTCATCCACAACAATATTTCATCTCCTATTTGTTCTCTCTTGTTCTATAAAAAATCTCTCTTTAAGCTTTTATATAAACATAGAGAGCAGATAAAAAGCCTATACCGAAACTTAACATATATCTGTACTAAAAACCGACCATTAAATGAACGAAAACCCTTTCAATGGCCTAAATTAAATAAAATGATAGCACTCATCTTATCAAAAATTTCGATGTCATATACGAATAATATTTTTGGGCCCAAAATAATATAAAGAGAATTATATAAATATCGTATGTAATGTAGAATATTTTTATTTTCGAGTTAATAAAATACCTTATGAATATAATGAATATCCTTCAATGTTTTGGAAATAATCTGTTGTTAAAATTTATATATTCGGATGTGATGAAAGGTACGCTTTTCAACAAAACCTTTTAATATTTATACGAGATATTTCATCATATATTTTGATACTCTTATCAACTCTCTATGACTCCAATTAGTTGTATCTTAATTTCACTTCCTCGTATTTTAGCTAGGAATAAATAATATTATCATTGAAAATAATATATTTTATATATATGAGGTTTAATATATAATACATATATTATTTTTGGTTTTATTAACATATACTTTCAAACATAAATATAATATTTAAGGAAATATAAATTAATTAGAAAGCTTTTTGCGTTTGGTATATTTTTTTTTAATAAAATTATTGTTTTTTTTTTAATAAAATAACTAGACTTTTAATGCAATATATTAAACATTAAAGCGGTTTATTTATTATTAAATACGTTTACAACGTGAGTAGTCTAGTTAAAAACTAATTTCTCACAAGTGATGTATATTCAAATGTAACGATAATTTAATGATATGAACTGAGAGACGTGAACATAAGTTGATGTCTAACAAATTCTCCCATATAATTGATCACGGACAATACTTCAACTTGTTATTTACTACAATCTTGTGATTTATTTATTGTGATAGTCATTTTCTTACATAAAACAGTGTTATGTAATGTATCAAGAACCAATGGTTTAAACCTAAAATTATAATTTTTTTTGCTAAATGACACTCCCGTTATTGAATAATTACGGTCTCTACAAATTGCCACTTTTTACTGACGTCCAAATGATTGATGCGCTTATTCAATTAAGAAAATCTGTAACATAAATCTATCGCAAGTAATTAACGACATTCACTCAACGATTTCCTCCGTATATTTAAAGTTTTTTAATACCGATTATAAGTGAGCTAAACATTTATTCATCTCATTTTAATGTCCCCTGGAATATATTTTTGATCTTAGATCAATACACCGAACTATGACATACTAAAAAATTTACCGATAGTAACAAAATTCTTAACATTCAAATAAAATTTTGTTCTTAAACTTTTATATTGTACCGAAGTTACAGACAGATATTTCTATTTATACAAATTTCTTTAAAAAAAAAAATATTTATATGAAACAAAGTTTGACCTTGAACTTAGCAAAAAAATATCTTGATATTGAAATCAAATGCATTATTATTAATCCTTATGAAATATCCCCGGTTTCTATTCATATCGATTATTCACAATCAACAATATCTTATCTCCCCATTAAATCAGAATATCGACAGATAACAAACTGAATAATTTTATCTATAATAAGAAACAATAGCTGATCGGTATTAATCAACAGTGACAAAACAAACGACGTATTATTAAGTAAATAAGTGATGTGAGTGAAAATTTTAATAATTTTATTAAAACGTAACGTTAAAAGGTAAGAATGTGATCTAACTTGCACTTTGTTTCATATAAAATACTGGATTTCAAGAGATACCTTTAAATATACATTGATTACATTAAGAAATCACCTTAATACTTATGATATACTTTACAGTAATAATTTATTATCTATTTCAAGGTGTCGAAGCAGCAATAACATTTCTATGTAGAATTGTTTTTTTATTATAATTACAAAAATGATTCCCCACGCCAAAACTATGGAGGAAGCTTTGGACTCTGAAATAAGATATCAGAACCTTAAAATTATTAACCGTAAGTGTTTACTCATATAAGAGAGATGATGAATTAAGTGAATAGAGTGACTTAATTCTAAAATAATATTTTTTATCTTACAGAATTTAATTAAGAATAACATAAAGTAAAAATACTTAGCTATAGAATAAGTTTCTTTAAAACTAACGTACTTCTTTCAGATATAACATGGTACGACCGAATTCTATTAAATCGACCAATAAAAGTCGTACTTGCTTTATTTTTGGCAGCGGTCGTCAGTCCCTTGTTGTTATACAGATACTCTTTCTTCGTCAGTATAAACCTGCCACCATCTGACGGGTTTTCTATAGGATCATGTTTGATTCCTCGATCGACAAGACTTCCCTGTGGTAATGGATCCAGCTTACAAGAGCATTGTCACAGCCAGTGCTGCTTTGATCTCAATCTCCATGTCTGCTATCATCGTCTACCCTCAAGGTTTTCCTATATAATGAATCAGCCTTGGAATGAAAATATAACATTGTCGCCTCGGATAGCCACAGAGCCTTACGCTTTTCAGAACAGTATACCTGCAGTCAGACTGTCCGTTGATGAAGTAACAGCCACACATATGACTCTCACGTTTTATAATTCGAGAAATATATCTCTTAATGGAAGGAGACTCCAAAACAAGGAGTATTCGTATACAGTCACGTCGCCGGAGCTGAATATCGTCGTGAGAGCATCAAATAGAACAATTTTTAACACAGCAAGTGGACCCTTCATAGCATCGGATAATATTTGGGAGATGTCCTTTATATTAACCAACGAAATGATGTACGGATTGGGCGAAATACCGTTAAAAAAGAACAATACAAAAGTGATATACAGTCACAAAGGTGGATTTAGTTCCGTGCCACTGATATTCGCCAAGCTTAACAACTCCTATCACGGATTACTATTCGATGCTAATGATCC
Organism: Danaus plexippus; assembly: GCF_018135715.1. Taxonomy (NCBI): domain Eukaryota; kingdom Metazoa; phylum Arthropoda; class Insecta; order Lepidoptera; family Nymphalidae; genus Danaus; species Danaus plexippus. The sequence continues at coordinate 6,039,966 of NC_083549.1, forward strand.
CACAGAAATCTTCATCTCATTGGAAAATCACGTCGTTGTTCGGAGTATCACGAACTTCGGTTTAAAGTTTCACTTGTTTTCTGGGCCGGAGCCGAAAGACATCATGAAAGACGTTATGGCCATAACTGGGAAATACAATAAGTTGGAATATTGGATGCTGGGCGTTCATATTTGCAGGTATTCTTAAACGTTTCATCGGTAACAAAATAATTCATGTTTTTATTATTTTTTGGTAAGGCAGAACACAAGAAATTTCATGAGGAATTTATATATATGCGTTTTATGTGTATATTTTTTTGTTTCTCTAACAGTGAAGTTCAAGGTTTGGAGTTGAATGCATTTTTAAAAAATGCAACAGCTGAAAGGATGCCATTTGATAGTCACTGTGGTGTCCAACCTATTGTGTTTACTAGTGATCAATGTAACAGCAATGACATAAATAACATCGACGCTATCAATGCTGGTTCTAAATTGCTCGAAAACGCTCAGAAAAAATTCGTACCTCACGTTTCCCCTTACGTATGTATATTCAAACTATCTGGCTTTATGTTTAATAGAGTTAATGTAACAGGTGTAAGTGCAGCGTGAGTTATTTTTTCTTTGTGTAAAAAAAGAAAAAGTAACAAATAAAAAATAAAAGAAAGAAATAGCTAGAGCTAGTTAAGTCTGAATTATTGAAAGAATTTCTTCTCTAACAGTTACTTTAAACTGATCTGTGAGATGGTGGTAGATCCCAGATGGTCCTCAATCCTCATCAATGATTTCAAAGTAGTATTTCGTTACATTAACTCGGTATGGTGTAAAACCATATGAAGGTGACAATTACTTGTTTTGATGTGAATACTAGCGTTTAAAGAATACATAATTTCAGATATACAATTATTAGACAGTTTCATATAAAACTAAATCAGTTATCATTGTGAAACCCAATGAATACCACTCTACTTGAGAAAAAAATGTTTTAAATAAAAAATAATTTAAAAATTTTGAGTCACATTTTAAGTTAATAACTTTCTTCGAAACACTTAAGAAATTTATAGTTATTTGAATGACATTTTACAAGTTTTTTATTAAAAAAATTTATCAAGACATATCCGTCTTAATGTTTTGAGAGTAAAAAATTTTGTATGATAATATCACAAAATAAATGTTTGTCTAGTTTAGCAAATATGTTACTCGGAATCATTTTATTAAACTACCCTTGTCACAATTTTTCGTAATAAATAAATAATGTCTGATTTATATGTTTTAAATGTAAGGCAATAAATTTTTGTTCCCTTGAAGTGAAGTGGTTATAAATGCTTTATTATTATTATTATATTTAATAAAATATATATTCTAATATATTTTAGATTCGTTATGAAATAAAAAATGACACAGATATACAAAACACGACCACATTTACTGAATATAACGTAAGCTGTGAAATTATGCCGCATTTTGATAAATTAATGTATCGAACACCAAATTCAAATGAGGTGTACACCGGGGAAATCAATGATTTTGCAGTCATATATCCTAACTACGAGGACGCTCCACCAGAATTTCTAGAGAGTTTATGGGCTTATAACAAAAAAATTGATGGTATTGTGCTCGAAAACAATTTTCCCTTAGACGAAAAAGAGAAAGATCTAGAAGAAATGTCTTTATACCTGCCTTACTTTAGTCAGGTAATAATAAAAAATAAAAATGTATATTCTGTAAATTCTTAATAACATGTATTATAAAGTTCCTTGTGTTTCAGCACTTTAAAAATGCGTTTAACTATACGCCACCATGGAACTTAACACTGGCTGATTATAACCAAAGCTACCTCTTCCAACATAACAGATATGGCAATAATTTTGTAGATGCTTTCATAAAAAGGTCCAACGATATTCCTATCTGGTCGAGCAGTCTTTGGCTAAATTCTGGAACTAATATAAACAGACAAAGTGTTAATGCTTCCTGGCTTAATCTTAATAATGAACTGGTAAACGCAGCTCTAGGAGGGGTATCTGGGCATTGGCTATGGTCATCGCCGATATGTGGGGATACAGAATATTTTAATCCGGAAACCCAAACGAACCTTTGCATTAAATGGTACCTAGCAGCAGTTTACTTACCAATTGTGAAAATACATTCCAAAGTGATCCCAAGATATCCTACTGCTTTCGTGGGTACTCATAAGACTTTGGCTATAGAGGCAATAGGTAGAAGATACAGTCTGTTGCCATATTATTACACTGTGCTCCAAGAAGGACCTTTACTGAGACCTATGTTCTATCAATATCCAGCATCTCAAGCAATACGAGATTTAAGCTCTCAGTTTAATGTTGGTGATAGTCTTCTCATAGCTCCCAATTTACTGCCTCTTCAAAGTCATGTTCAAATTCGGAAACCTCCGGGCTCCTGGTATGAACTGTGGAGTGGCACCAAATTGCAAGGTCAGGAAGGTGACCTACTTACATTATCTACCACGGATGCTGACCTCATGACTTTTATCAAGGGAGGTTCTGTGATATTAATACAGAGGGTAAATATATTATACCATCACCTAAAATTCGTACAATTACTCCTATAACTACATAATATAGTGATAAATATATTGTTATTGTTCTGGATTTTAAAAATAACATTATTTTAAATAGATTTTTTTTTTTTCAGAAAACAGAGTTGTCCGCTTCTGATACATTGCTTACTGAATTTAACGCAATAATTGCTTTGGAATGTATCGAGGAAAACGTGTGCTCGGCTTCAGGGAAACAATTTGTCACTGACGGTCTAACATTGGTGTTCGAGGCTAATGCTCAAAATATGACGATATCTGCTATTGGTAACGATTTCATGCCTATGTGCGATTTCAATTCTGGCACATGGGGTTACGACATCAAACTCTATAGTATCTATGGTTTACCAGATGAGATTAACAATATGGATAATCAGAGGCAAGTGAGTCAATTCACAGATTTGTGCAATTTAGAATACGGCGACAACATCGTTATAAAATTTCTCACTTAATCGTTTCTTTATGTAAAAAAAATTATTATAATTTTCAGAACTATAGAACACATACTTGTTTAATTGTCTGCTTATTTTTTGTATTTAACCATTTTACATCTTGAAATACAGATTCTGAAATGCCGTAATTGATTTATTTAAAATGTTATGAAGAAATGAACCCTATGAACATATTTTTTATACAACTACTTTATCTATTACTGCGTTATATTTTATTTTTAAAAGATTTTCTTGCTCATTTTTGCTAACTACAATTTCCTTGCCAATAAATCTTTAGTAACATATTAAGTAAAAACAAATAAGCTACTTTTAACCTACCAATAAAGTTAAAAAATCATCCTTCATATTTCGAAAATATTATCAATAAATAAATAAAAATATATTTTTAATTATTTATGATATTAACAACATTAACTTGAAATGTTTAAGAAGCTATTTATACAAGGACAAGTGATTAATGATAAAAGTTAATACATAACATTATTCTGATTTGTCAAATATGTAAATTACTAATAATATTATGATGTAATATTGTTTATCTATCTCGTTATACATTGACTGATAAGGGGCAGCTTCCATTGTTGGGGTGCCGATATGGATAACCCGACCTCACTTGAACTTTGATAAATCTGTTATTAGCAAATAGCTGTTATTTATTAACACAAACCTTAAAGTGTTGACATACAGTGTACAGACCAGTCAAGCTAATGAAATCGGAGAAATATCAAGCTAAGAAAGAAGACGAATCTGAGTTAAACGAGAAGAAAGAAACGAAAAAAGCTCCAAGAATGCCGAACATTAAAGTTTTTACTGGCAGCTCTCATCCAGAACTTGCCAAAAAAATCGTCGCTAGACTGGGCCTCGACTTGGGCAGAGCTACCACAAAGAAATTTAGCAACAAGGAAACTAATGTTGAAATAGGAGAATCCGTCAGAGGCGAGGATGTGTATATCGTACAGAGTGGTTGCGGTGAAATAAACGATAACCTTATGGAACTTTTGATCATGATAAATGCCTGTAAAATAGCCTCTGCCTCGCGGGTTACAGCTGTAATCCCGTGTTTCCCTTACTCGAGACAGGACAAGAAAGAGAAAAGCCGAGCACCAATCGCTGCTAAACTTCTTGCTAATTTAATATCAGTCGCTGGAGCCGATCATGTTATAACCATTGACTTACATGCATCACAAATTCAAGGTTTCTTTAACATACCCGTTGACAACTTGTACGCTGAACCGGCGATTACAAAGTGGATCAAGGACAATATACCAGAATGGAAAACAAGTGTCATGGTATCTCCGGACGCCGGTGGTGTGAAGAGGATGACTGCCATCGCTGACAGACTTGATATTGATTTTGCCATCATCCACAAAGAAAGACAGAGGGCCAACGACGAAGATTCAACCGTTCTAGTAGGAGATGTGAGAAACAGAACAGCTATAATGGTCGATGACTTAGCAGATACCTGTGATACTATAGTTAAGGGAGCTCAAAAACTGCAAGAGGCAGGAGCAAATAAAGTATACGCAATTTTAACCCACGGTGTTTTAGCCGGTAACGCTATAGAAAAGATTAATAATTCTTGTCTTGAAGCTTTTGTGATAACTAATACGATCCCTCAGGATAAAAATATGAAACTCTGTCCTAAACTACAAACCATGGACATATCTGTCATGCTCGCTGAGGCAATACGGAGAACTCATTACGCTGAATCAGTTTCCTATCTATATACCAATGTACCTTATTAATTGCTCTATATTTTTCTCTAAATATGACGTAGATTGAGGACGATACGTAAACATTTATATATTAATTGTGTCGTTGGGGGATTTTCTTTATTTTTAGCATCCTTCATAACCCTTGACTGTTACAACAGATGTATTTACTTCCAATAAGCATAATTAATTTCTGGACACGAGTGTTTAAATGAGTTTCCCATTTTATAGCAATGTAACATCCCTAAAAATTCTTTTTATTTACATTCAATACATAAAATTAAAGAAAGTTGACCTCGGAATTTTATTTCAAAAAGACCTAGAAGAAAATCGTAATTTCATTTAGACTGAGAAAATTCAAATTCAATAGGCCCAGGAAAACAATCCTTTTGTTTATCCTTAATACCAAATTTGTGCAAAATTGTAAATTTAACTGCGTAGTTGAAACGTAAACTCTAATCGCAAACACACTCTCAATTGCTTAGATAATATTATTTCAGTCTACTAAATAAGACAGTATATTTCAATTCAAACTACCTTAATATTTTGTTACAAATCAATTTAATTATAATTCCTAACGATTAAATACAAGTAACTTCACGCAGATCTGTCCGCTTTTTTATTATTGATTAACTTATTTATACAGTTTTAAAGTTTTCCATAACTCTTAATTTTGATAACAAGAAGAGATAAAAATTTGTATATGTATACATTATTTACTTTACTATTTACTTATACTTATTATATTATTTTATCTTCATATAGTATTAGGAAATATTAAATATTACATATTTTGTTCCGTACAAATATAAATGTAAATTCTATATTCTGTTACCATGACAACCATCGAAACATTATCCTCTTATATTCTGCTCAAAGATTAGATTATTTACTTAACGTATTATTAAGAAAGCTTCCAAACAATGTTATCAGTTTGATATTTGAATAAGGATAAGGTATATTTATATATTTCTATGTGAACTTATTTGGACATCACGCGTGTAATATAGTATGTATGTACTTATGCAGTAGTCGTTTTGGGTAATTCGGTAAGCAACATGAACATTTTATTTTAAATTTTAAATATACATAATTAGCAAATTATTTAACACTAGGTGTGGAACAAACTTTTTAAAGAGACATGTCCAATATTTGTGATTAATATAGGTAGTTGTCATAATAAAATGGGGAAGCAAACATATTTTATATATATATTTTTGTAATAAATAGAAAGATCATATTATGTGTTTAACAAAACTATTTAGATATTTAATTAAGAAATAAATTTGAAGCTAGCATTAAAAACACGATGCGTATCCGGACAAACCCGAACACGTGTGACGTCATGATGTTAATATCTACTTGCAGTAAACATATGATAGCGATTTGACTATTGAAAGATAAAACTGACGTTTTTATAATCAATATATTATTTAATATAAAAGAAATAAAATCTTTAAAAGTATCGTTAGGGTTTTGTAATCGTTTTGGACAATTTGGAACAAACACCTCTTAGAAACAATTTTCAAGAAAAATACAAAAATGTTTTTAATGTTGCCAATGTGATAAACTTGAAAAATCTGACCTAACCATAGCGAAGAACATAAACGATTCTTTATTGTAAATGTAATTTCTATGTAAGTAATTCATAATATCAAAGTGGTTATAATTATTTCCGTGATCAATATAAATTAAATAAATTGAGTATTCTAATATATTAACCGAAACTCCTAACTAAAACATCAGGACATAAATTAGCAACATTGAAAAAAAAGTTTAATTAATAAATCTTCTATCTCATAGTAACAGAATTAATTAGCATGAAAAAATATTGAAGTTCAGAAATATATATCTACTGTTTGTTAATACATTAAAAAATATATAATTACTTTGACTTCACTGCAATCTGCAGTGCTTTTAGAGCCACACAACATGGTTTAAAATGTTTTCTTTATGTAACTGTATTAGTTTTTGTTTCTAAAATAAAATTAACTACGAAAACTACAATTTAACCATAAAATATTTGTAGGCATTACAAGTAACGTGTAAAATAAGATTCATACAACCCGTCATGAGTTCGGAAGCAATAGGAGTTAGTAGTAATATTTTATATGGACCGTTTGAGCACGACTGTAAAGGGTTCTTTAACCAAAAAAAGAACTATAAATATTTAAGCAGGTTTATCATACGTTATTAAAGGTTAATAATTTAACATCATAATCATATCAATAGCATAAGCTAAGGAAGTAAAGAAATAATTTTATGACATTTCTATTGACAAACGTTTGACACTACGTAACTAGGAATTGATAATTTAATTTTATTATCACATAAGCAAACATGTCAAATGTGAATTGATTAATAGCTTAAAACTTTTAAGAAGTCGTAGAATATCTTTGTTTTTAATTAAAGGATACCCAAACAAAGATTAGGTACTACACTACTTATTGACAATTGATAATAGTACTTTTGGTATCAATATATAAAACAAAAATTGCTTACAAGATTCTCCTTGTTTTTTGTAAAAATTCAACCTGTTTTTATATATCTTACAATATGCTTATGTTTTTCGTATTTACTTAAGAATTCCTTTATATTATTTGCTTACTAAAGTTAAAATGTTTCATATATCGATGTCTACTAGAAATTTCTAATATAAAATTGAATGATTGATTTAAATAAATCTTAAATTTTTCAAGTTATCCACACTCTTCCTAGCTACTTCATTTTGTGTTACAGATATGTCTAAAGCCGGCAACTTGCCTATATTATATAAAACTGATGCAAGTCCCCCGGCCAGAGCGGTTATGATGGTAGCTGAAATATTAGGAGTACAATATAGTAATTGTGAGATAAATCCAGTGCTTAGGGAACAGGACACACCAGAAATGACAGCTGTAAATACAGATTTTAATTATGTAGCTCCAATATATACTTCTAGATACCTTAAGTGTTTGTAATGGACAGAAAAACAATTTGCTCAGTACACATAAACTGTCCCATACAAACATCTTTCAGCAATTCCATCCTTTGAGATGTAAGGGACATGGTTTAAGATTGCTGTCCAGTCTAATATGTATATTTTTTACTAAATCCACATCTTTGTCTCAGAAGGAAAAGTTGTTTATGAATTTAAAACTTGTAAGAAATGCTTCCGACATCTGCACTAGTTGTTTAAGTTATCTAACTAGTTATTTATTCATACGTAGTAATGTATGTGTTTAATTTTATTTTATATTTTAGAAAAATCCTTTAAGAACCATTCCATACATAGAAGATGATGGTTTTTGTTTAGGGGATAGGTGAGTAAAGACATGTGAATATTTAAATATAATGCTATGCTGTAACTATAAATACAAACCAATGAATTTTGAACTCACTTTTTGTATGTAATATCATCAAAAATGTCTAAGTTTTTAGTTAATTTTTAAGATTCGCTGACAATAATAAATCAACTTTCATTTTATCTGTTTTATATAATTTAAACTAGGTGCTATAGTCTAGGTAATAAGGTAATATTCATATGTTTTCAGTCATGCTATAATACTTTACCTTTTTGACAAGTACGCAAAGCCAGAACATGATCACCTATATCCAAGCAATGTAAAAATTAGAGCCAAAATCAACCAAATACTATTTTTCGACTGTGGGGTGTTGTTTGCTCGACTCAGATCTGTGATGGTATGTAGATATTATTGTTTATTCATTTTTATTAAAAAAATATATAAATGAAAACGTCTTATTTAAGAACTAGTTTTAACATAATGTACACTTTAAATTTGTTAAACATCAATAAAGTATCTCTGTATATAGTTTCCTTCAATGGAGTTTGTTCTCACTATTTATATATATAGAAAATATTACAGGGAATATATTTTTTTAATAATAACCTTAAGTTCATTGATTTTTCTATCTTGATATTTTTTACTTAATACACATGTCACAATATATATATATGTAATATATATATTATACATGCAAAATATATAACAAGATTACAGTGGATCCCCCCCTAATCTGGCCCCTGTCTATCCAGCACCCCCTATAATCCGACATTGTCTATTATAAATGAAACTAACCCGTTATTTTATTATTTTTAAAAATTGGAGGTTCTCGTCTGTTCGTGATCATGGTTGCTGTAAAGTTACCGAAACGTCGGAAGTGTGTAGTTTTTAAAATAATAAAATGCGCGTAGTAATCCGAAAAATATTAGTTTGATTTAAAAAAATACTCGCGAAAGTCTTAAAAAATTATTGTCTATTACACATTATGAATATTTTCTTGATAATGTTTGCTAATGCACCAATGAACAAGTTACAACTTGTACCCACCATCTCTATTGTGCTCGACGCGTAAGATATTTTTTTGATCTCATTGCCCAGTTTGAATTTGACTACATATGCTACGTTAATTTTATAATAAAACGTGATATTTCCATTGTGCCATTTAATTTACTAGATTTGACATACATAATGAAGCATGATTTGTACTTCAGAGCACATATGTAGGTATATGTAATTTGGGGCGGTAGAGCCTAGCTGTGGTGAAATTACTACAGCTCGAACATGGGCTGGCTCGAGCGGGGCAGTACCACCCTCTCACAGAAGATCGGAGTGAAGTAGTCTGATACGGCCGCGTTTCGTCCGATGAGTGAGAGAGAGCCGGTAGCCCTTTCCCTTTTCCCACCCTTTCCTTCTTCCCCAAATAGGGTGGCAACGCATCTGCAAAATTTTTTGCGATGTCCATGAGTAACGGTACTACCTCCATTAGGTAGGCCGCGTGCTCGTTTGCCTCCTTTTGACATAAAAAAAAGAAAAAAAAACGTGAACAATCTTATACTAGATCTGTAATTCGGACAAGGTATTCTTTTGTAAAAAAAATTCGGACTATAGGGGGTGTTAGGCTCTTTTCTACTCTGTAATCCGACATTTTAGACAGTGCTCTGCAAAATGTTTGTTTGACTGCCGAGGGTCCACTGTAGATAAAAATTCAACTAATGACATAAATCGATATTTCAGGCTCCAACTTATATGGGGAGATTGAGCGAATTATCCCAATCGATGAAACGTAATATAGAGGATGCGTATAGAATAATAGAAGCGTATTTATCAAACACGCTGTATATAGCAGATAATAATGTTACCTTAGCCGATTACAGTGTTCTTGCTACGATGTCATCACTTCATGGTCTGCATCCAATAGACAGTAACAAGTTAGTTAATACTAACTATATAGTAAACTTACATTTTATTCCATAAAATGTTTATGCATGAGGACAAAATTTCTTGTAACAGTAACTAAATTGTAATTCAGACTTCGGTGTTATAAAATCATTATTTTAGAGAGCGAAATTGATACTTTTATAGCCAGTTCTATTTAACTAACTTTTGTTTCATATATTTTATTGTTACCCAGATATCCCAAACTCCTGAATTGGTACAACAGAATGTCAAGTCTACCGGTGTGTAAAACAATAAACGATCCGGGGGCAGAATTACATGTGACCGGGTTGAAGAAATTAATGGAGCAGAAAAAATTGTCAAAGCTGTAAATATATTGGAAAATATATGAAGATAGTTTTTGATTATAGAGTACTGAATACATAATTTTTTTAAGGTTATATTGAAATTTGTTTATTTTATTATACCATTTTAAGCAAACAGTTATTTTTGTGTGATTTTTTTTTCATTTCTAACTATGTACCATAATTATTTTTGTACATACCAATGCAATTAGATTTGCTATTGAAGCGTGGAGCGTGGTTGTAACACGAAAACAACGGAATCGTTACGAATCACAGGTTTTCATTTATTTTCAATAACTAAAAAGAAATGCAAAGATATTATTATTTAACTTTACACTCCAGTAACGTCTAGGCTACCAATGGATAACTTGTGAAATTAATGATTACAAAAAACGTTACACATTTCCTATAAGTCTTATAAAGGTCTCTCGCGATTGCCGGTCGGAACATAATAGCACTTATATATCGAAGTACACAACTAAACGAGATAGTTCATCACGCATAGACTTTGGAACAAACGTCCAAGTCCAGTCACTTTGATTGAAATGTCGCACGCTTGTCCTCAGACGACTGCATTAGCCATCCTCCTTCGGCGGAGTGAACCAGCCTGAAAAATTTATAAAAATGTAAATAAAACGACACAAAGATTATACAATCATAATTAGAGAGATATAGTACTGAGTCAGATTATAAATTTTGCATACTACATACATATTATGAATTATAAACATACAGAATTTTTCAAATAATTTAAAAATATTAATAGGTGAAAATTTAACATTTAAGTGTATCTACACTGAAATGTAACATTATATTCTGTAAAAAAAATTATTTACGGTAATTGTTAAAAGTATTTACACATTTAAATTTATATTTTTCTTCTTTATGCTGCATTAGTTTTTCAAAACTAACATTTGTTAATACAAAGGTTATATATCCCACCATTTTTCTCATGTATCTGCACTAGGCACTTGAAGCTCTGCTGAGCTCGAGCTAGACTATACTGAGTCTGCGACACGACCTTCGACGCCCCAAACTGTATACGGGCCTTCCCCTTCACCAGGGTAGCGGCTATCTGCATGATGACAGCTTCTACTGTGTACGCTGACGACCAGCCTTGTTTTGTCAGCAGTTCCATACATATAGCACCCCCCACTAATACATACCCACCTGAGGAGATAGAAAAAATAGATTAAATTTGACATATAAATATAGTTTATAAATGATGTTATGTGATGATATATTGCTCATATTGGTAGAGTTGGTTATGACTGGCATATAAAAAATAAAAGAAAAAGTTAACAAAGATATGATTACACTTTTTGAAACATTGAGAACTAAGTGTGTACTATCCCTTTATAAAAAAGAAAATTGTTTATAGCTCATTCCTTATTTCAGTTTTGTAAGAAATTTTAAAAACCTAATTTAAAGTAAAAGTTGTTTTTTGCAGCAATCAAATTCAACATACTAGATACTGGAATAAGTACTTGCGTATCATTGCACATCATATTAGTTACATTTATAATGTACAGTTACCTGATATAACAGGGTATACGACCCTCACGAATGGCGGTTCGAAGGGGTAGGTTTCTTTGAACATTATATTAAGGAGTATAGAGTCTTTTCCCTCCTTCTCCTTGAGGAGTAACAGGTCATTGTGCAGCGGACTGTCAGGGTCCACGGAACGCAGCGTTATGTTCCATTCATACAGCGAATCATTCACTAATTCTAAGAGAAAAAAAACCTTCATTAATACATAGAAACATTGATATTATATATAGCATGTAGTGTTGCCATAAAATGATATTCAAAATTCATATGTCAATTATGAAAAATTTATTTATATATTACGAAATTTTATGTGTCACAATTATTACAGTAAAATATGCTATTCTATATGAAACTGAAAAATGACCAGATTTTATATAAAATCAGAATAAGTTTGTTATTTATTTTTGTTACATTAAATATTACAAAAGTACGTATGATAAAAAAAATATTTTGTACACCTGTGTATTCCATTATTATATAATATTTTCTAAAAATCATTCTTATAACATATTTTAAGCTTACACACTATCGAGACATCAGATTGTGGAGTCATGCTTATATATACTTGTTTATTTAACGTCTCGTTTACAATTATCAGGATTATTTTTGCTTCCTAAAACTGAGTTGTCATTAATTTATTTCTCTACTTAGTCATTTAATCACAGTATTTTAAAATGAAGTTGTCAGTAACACATCTGCCATAGTCGCTTTAAACAACGAAGAAAAATCTAAAGGCGAGTTACAGCTCAAATTATTGAAGGCTGTCGTGTGTAACACAAAAATACTCCTTGGACGGACAAACTCAAATTAGAAATGTTATGTTCAAATAGACAAAGTTTTGTTGCGAGTGGCGCCAAGGACAAGATAACTGTGTGGTGACAATAACCAAGCATGTTGGTTGTTACAATATAGTCTTTGTATGCTTATCGGGCCATGGTACTAGAGATTTGGAAGAGTCGAAGGTATCATGAAATATGGAACACTGAAACAGTATAAACATATTTTGCAGGTAAATGTCGTTCTGTTTGGTTTAGGATTACGCAAACCACAGGGGCTATTTATAACAAAAACTCCAAAGGAGTTAGACAAGGTGTGACCATCTCAGACACCACCAACAGGATGAGCTTTTGTGTTAAGAGAGTAATGGAAATGTTTTCAGTTATTGTCCATCCTTGCAATATGGCATTTGAAGTGCTTTACATAAAAGCAAATAATAATGCACAAGATGCAATGGATTTTTATAAATATAAATTAAAAATAATACAAGAGAGGGTCTTTCGATAACTTTTTAAGGTATGAAAAGCATTTTTAACATGGTTGATATTTCTTGTTTAGTGTTTTTTTTTAGGTTTTATTTGATTTTACTATATGCAGAGGCCTTAAACCTGTAGTTTGCAGTGTACACGTCAGTAAGATTGAGGTAAATAACATTAAAAACAATATATATGTGTCTTCATGTACACAGACAAGGACAATTTTTCATCCTTCAATCGATTCACCGTGCTGGTGCCGGATCCATCGCGTTACAGGGAGAGGAGCTTCAACAGTGCCTGGGACCTGCGACCTAGGTGTAGGTTTAAGGGTCCCCTACTTAACGAGCGCTAAACGCTCACCTCCACAATCCAAGCTCCTCTCTCTACTTCACCAAATTTGAAACGAACCTACTAGAGCTGCCTTCGAAGTACGTTCTAAGAATGAACTGATGTTAGTTCTGGACAGCCCCACGTCTTTTAATAAGTTATAGAGAGATTTAACTGTTATACCTTCCGCTTCGACTTCTACCGCGTACAAATTTATGACGAAGATCTAGTGAGTTCGTTAGTGAGCTCGTAATACTTGTTGACCTTGGCGGTATAGGCTTTGGGCATGTTGTTTTCCAAAGGAACCGTAAGCTCTATTATCACAAAGCGCATTAAAATTCGCGAATACATCAATATGTCTGGTCTAGACGCAGACACATACATATCCTCTAGAATTTTGTATTGCCTCTCATACATATCCATCATTATAGTCCAAACCTGAGCCTTAATGATAGAGTAAGGCTTGACTATTTTTTAGTCCCAATTCCTTCTCTCACAAAACCTTTTAATCGCTCGTACGTTGTTATTTCTTTTAATTTAATATGAATGTTTATCAACCGACCTATAGAGTACATGTTGTTCTTGAAGGAATGTGAGCGGTATATGTCTCTGAGCTCCTTCATCAGTCTGTCCGTGGCCTGTAGACTGCCCGAGACGCTGCCCGACAGGTAATCCTGTCGCTGGTTCTGTCTCAACCGCTCTAGTGTCGCTAGGTGCTCTGTTTCCATGTCGTCCTGTAAATTATAACATATCTATATAACTATATGCTATGTATAACCTCACATACATTTTAAATTACATAATAAAAAAATATATTAAATACTTTTGATTTGTGTCTTACTTTTCAATATTATTAATTTTTATTTCATGTTGTTCCACTAAATATATTTTTAAAGAATTATATTACGTATATTTTGTTAAGCGAACAACTGTATCACTATAAACTTAAGGTCACAAGAAAACAAAAGCTTTAACACTCTACACATTTCTCTCTAAGGCCAATAGCAAGGTCCACATAGATTAAATTGTGGTCAAAGGAGTTTGGACGGTGGAGGTGAGCATGTAAAGCGCGTTAGATAGCTGTATCTTAAACCTACATCTGGGTCGCAAGTCCCAGGTGCTGTTCATTCTCCTCTCGCTGCTACGCGATGCACCCGGCACCCGCAGGGTGAATCCATGGACTGATGAGAGATTTCGCCTCTCTTTATACTATTACCCCTCTCTTTATACTAATACCCCGACTTTATACTATTACCCCTCTCTTCATACTAATACCCACCTTGTTGCTCCTGCCAGCATCATCAACCATTTCTAGCGGCAAGTCATCCTCACCCTCTGACTCGTCTTCCTCGGCAGCCATCTCCTCATCCTCCTCAGTACCGGACTCAGCACCGTTTGATGTCACACTTGGCACTCTGGAAATTGACACAGTCATGATAAACAACACACAAAAACTCTTCCAAAGATATTAATATGAGAGATAACAAAATATGACCAAACAATAGAGAGCTATTGAATTAGACGAGAGTAAAGTTATTTCGGCACATTAATGAATCAGACCTTAGTAAATTTTAATTTAAATCAATTTGATAGATAGCTCGTTCGATATCTTTATACACATATATATTTAAGGAGATACAACTTCACATATATAAGTCAGATAGTAAAGGAACTAAATTCTTTATTGCATTTCGTTTACGCTTCTGACTTTTGAGTTTTAATTATACGAGAGGTTGAATATTTAATAAGCCACTAGCTTCCGCCGTCGTCTTCGGCCTTGCGTCTTTTGTTTCCATAATGTAAATTGCGAGAAACAAAATGTATACTTCCCTTCCTCTACAGCGAGTAACTCAGATTATTATTACAAAATTACAATTGATAAATCAAACGTAAAGTATTTAATTGAAGGTGTTATTCATACTTTTATAAGGCAATTGAAATATTTCAGAACTAACTAAAGTATTTATACCAACAAATATATAACACTTATAATGTAATTTTCATTTTCATGAAAATATTTGAATGCTTTACGTATTAATTTATTGAGGTAGAACATACTGAAATGATTACTATGAAACTTTACGGGAATGTAGCATCGGCATCCTCGTAACATAATTTATCCCTTCATCATCATTTATGGTAGACCTACCTCTGATGAGGCGCCGGATGTACTGGCAGTGACAATGAGTCCAAATCAGGTGGTTCCGGGACACCGTGTAGTTTGCAGAGCTCTCTCAGTAGTATACCCACCTGGATTTTTATTTCCTTTATAAATATTATCCGATAGTACTTAGAAGTACTACAAAAAAAAAAATTACAGCTGATTTGAACGTTAAAAACTTTTAGGTAAGGAGACATCTAAAGTATAGCGAAGATGCCGAAAATTATTGAAATATTATAAAACGAAAAATACATTACTTTATATGTACTTAGTCTATTTTTCGTGCAAAAAGTAAAAATTTGTTTGTAAACAAAGAAACATGTGTTTGTAATTAGTTCCAATTAATATAAAACACAAACAGATCAAAAGTAAGGGTATAATGGCTGCAAAAGATGGACGTAGAGAAAGGTAAGGTAAATAAAGATATGGTAAGGTAGGTCATGAAAGTACCTGATTTATAACGTGATTATCTCTCCCCTGTGTGTTACTGAGGATCTGGACAGCATTAGTGACAATGGGATCCTCGCTGTCAGCAAACCACACCGGCGGCGTGTTAGGATACGTCTCCTGGTTACAGAAGGATATATTAACAAAAACTATTAAAACGTTATTATATATTTTAGCAATCTTATATATATACATAGCGTAATATTTTTAACTATTACTAATATAGAGGCATATTAATCATACTATGTAACGAAGAGCTAACATAATATTTGTTTAACCTAGCAGTTATTAAAATATAAAATGAAGATATATTGACACCGGTTTATGTATTAGTACCTGATATAATGAAGGTTTGGATATGATACCTAATACATTATAGTCAAGTACTATGTTTCTTGATTAGTTAATGGATTTATTTGAAACTGAATTACCTAAGTTTAATAATAATAATGATAATAACTATATATATATATATAAATATTGATAGTTGAGAAAATATCTGTCGTTTAGATAAATTTAAATTGTTAACTATTTTTTTCTTTATCATTATTAATGTAACAAAACTTTCAATTTTCAAATTTTTAAACTGAAAAAGTTGAAACGCTAACAAAAGAAAGCTGTTATCATTCTAAACCATTTATTATTTTAAAATATTATAAAATTCAAAAGATAAATAAAAAAATTTTGTAACACAGAAAAATAGACTGAAATGGGAAGAAAATAAAAGACTTTGTTGCTTGCAATCACATAAAAGTGCCTTATCAAATAGTGTGAAGAGAAAAAAAAATTGCTTAAAATCAACAATTTTGAAGCTAACAACCAATCCACCAGCAGGTGTTATTGAACAAAAGGAAACGGAATGTCAATAGCATTCATTAGTTATTATGCCTAAACACTTAATTCCTGAACTCGTTGATCTTTTGACTTTGAAATTTAAAAAAAAAAGATTTGTACAAGTCAAAAAGCATGTTAATCTTTCCATAAATTTGTTTATTATTTGTCTGTTATAAAGATTATCTATATAGATCACATAATTTACTGCGAGTAAAGTCACAGGCATAAATATAACAAATATATTAACAAGTTATATTTTATCAACATATTTCATATAAACAATACAAACAAAGCTTACAGTGCCAATGACAGATTAAACGAAGTTTCTGTATCTGTGAATGCAAGCCAATTATATTTTTCATACTACACTTTGGGCTTTTGAATAGTGAACGCGGAGATGTCAGGAACACATTTCACTTGACCCACTTGCGGCAACACAAAACTTATGTACTCCAAAATTTATGTTTACATATAATAAACATATTAAATATTTTTTTAATGATAACACAAACGAGAACACCTAATGAAATCTTTATACTAATAATGTCTAAAGTATTGATTAGTTATAATTTATATAGCAATGATCAAAATATATTTGTTTACTCAGGAATTTCAAAAATGTTGAACATATTATACATGGGTAGTCCAGACATGTAAAATGTCTGTAAAAAATTTACTTTCCCCAGGACTCGGGGATGATGGAGAGCTTTTATTATGCAAGAAAAAGTTTCTTTGATAATCATCAAACTTGCAATGGGACAATGTTTATATTAAAAAGAACCCTTTGTTTATTGTAATAAATCCTGTTACTTTAACTATATATATACATATATAATGTGTGTAAGTATGCTTTTCAATTAAATATTAATTTAAAAACAATTTCTAATAAATTGTGTACATTACAGCTATTCAACCTTAATTTTAGAATAACACACACATTAATTTAAATTCTTTCAACATTTGTTTAAAAACTGTGGAGCTGCTTATGTTTATGTTTATTTAAAGTATATAATTTATTCTCATATTTTCACTTTTTATAAGGTTTTCAATAAATAATTTTTATTTAAAGATAAATAAGTACTAACTATTTACAATACCGAAAGCCCCATTTACTTTTATGTTAATAAATAATCTTGTACATAACTGTAAGAATGGGAAACACAACACCTTAATAATGTTAATGTTAGGCACAATAAAGGAAAAACAATTTTATATATCAATAAAAAAATATTAAGAGACAAGATCATTATTTCATACAAGGATTTTATTATTATTCATAGGTAATAAGAGGAAAATTTATTGGCTTTAAGTAATAACATACTATATTAATGCACATATACTTAAAACAAGGATATAGATTAGGAAACTTTAAATTATCATAATAAAGGTATTTATGATAAATTTATTTTTCCAGTTTTTTTAGGGTTATTTATATAGAAAATTTATCTTTGTGCCGAAAAACAGTAAGAAACAGCAATAAATCTCAACTGCTGTGGAGACTATTCACACTAACAATAGTCGACCGTCACAAAAAGCAGGTAGCCTCTGTACCCAGCATGACTAAGAGCCTTTGTCCCAAAAACGCGCATTATTACCGTTACCCAAACAAAACCTTCTTACCCTCAATAGCTTTAACACCTTGTACTTGCGCTTACACAAAATTCTCGAATAATCAATACGATGATTCGTCACCTATACGCAAAATCATTTAAAACATGCCATATTATGATTAATACATGCGCGCATTGATAACACATAACCAACAGACAACAATATAAATAACAGGAATAGTTTCTGTTATATGAGCGAGAACACGCGATTTACTTCACACTAGAAATATAATCACTTCCGTACACCCTCTGTTGACAGCCCTGCCCTCATAAACACGACCCTTTGTCCTAACTAACGATAATCAATACGTGCTATCAAAACTTTCATCAACTTAATTGAAAATTAGATAAACCAGAAACGTTATGGACTTATGGTACTTACCGTAATATTTGCGTGTATTTCGTATTTCTTTCCATTTTTGCCAACGAATCTGCAGGTCAGTTCGTCGACACTAGCTGACATTATCTGAAACCGCTCATGGTTTTTTGGAAACACTTGTTCTAAAGTCTTTATTTCTAACTTAAGGGTATTTAAGCAAGCCATTAGTGTATTCAACACTAATTTTTAAACTAAAAACTATTTGCCACATTAGAATACATAGAAATAATTTTACGTTCACTCCCGACCAAGCAAAATGGCGGAACGCAATGGCGGATCAGATATCTACTAATTATTGACAGTAGAGGGCGCATTAATATAAAAAGAACGGGAAATCATCTGTCTCACTTTGAGTCTTTTTAATTTTTGATTAAATAATAATATTAGTATTTACGTTCTCTAATTTTTATTGTCTTCCTTTGATGTTGACAAATATTTTCAAATCTCTGATACAAATTTTGATTCTACATTTAACAAGTTTTAATTTTGTTTTTTTTTGCATTTACGTAGCTTAATTAGTTTTGTACACATAAAATATTTATGATTAAACTCGACATTTAAAAGGTTTTAAATTTTAATATTGTGTTAGTTGCACGTGTGATTTCCATTTTTTACTAATTGTAGCGAATGGCAACAAAATAAAAAAAGTATTTTCACAATACTAAATGTTGTGACCAATGACATTTCCTACATATGATTTTTTAACAGTTAAGTTTTGTGTTTACAGTATTTCGCGGAATAAATTCATAACAATATTTGATCAAGTGTATAAACTGTGTATAAACTATATCAATTTTATTCTCCACTTGAAATTAAATTGCTTTACATGTTGAAAAGTACTTTCTTATTTTAGTTATTTGTCAGTAAAATTCTACATTTAACATCTAGAGTATTTAGTATGTTTTAGGTATAACCGAATGTATAACCGCATTTTAAAATGTGAATATTTATTATTATCTTTAGATTTATAGGAAACAATTTTAAAAATGGATTATAAATCCAAAAATTATGGATCCTCAAGTAAAAGAAGACGTTCCTATTCTCCTGAATTTGACTCCCGGGATAGACACAAGTCGAGAAGAACAAGCCCGTCTAAATTAGAAAAAAACGATGAATTTAGTTTTTTGGATCACAAAAGAAATTTAAACAAAATAATCTCTTATAGCAATGATGGTAATCCCATTGTGAAAAACCTAGATGATTTTTGGGTATTTGTCAAAAAATATGAAGCTACATTGAAAAAAGCGGGAAAACCTATCTTAGAAAGACAAACGGATGTCACAGAATATAATGATATTGGTATACCTATTAACTTTTCTAAACATCATTGTATTAATTTTATTAGCAAAATAAAATTCATGGATGTCTGTGATGAGAGAAACAACAAAAAGTTAAATAAAGATACTTTTGATATATTTCTTAATATAGTATCTATATATTTAGACTTTAAAAATAAAGAAAAATTTGATAGATTAAAAAAATTACGTAAAGCTCAAAGTGAATTACCAGTCGCTAAATACAGGTGAGTAAAAATATTTAGTTATATATAAACAACTCTCTATGCTGTTAAATAAATAAAACAATAATGTATTTTTTTCTCAAAATATTGAAAGTATTTAGTCAATGTTGGGATAACAACATTCTGATCAACAAAATGGGCCTACCTCGAAGCTATATATGTACCAATACTCTATATTAAGTGACTATTTTGATGTCAACAAGAAATATGACTAATATTTAAATTTTCTCATGTGCCAGGAATGAAATAGTATCAGCAGTACAAAATCAAAGAGTGGTGATCGTAGCCGGAGACACAGGTTGCGGTAAATCAACACAAGTGCCACAATACTTACATGAAGCGGGATTTCAAAATATAGGTATGGGATATGTCAAATACCTAATAACTGACAAATATTAAAATCCATTAATCCAGTTTTGACTTTCATAGCATTTAAAATGCTGTCTAAAAACACGGAATAAAACCGTTTTCCTTTTTTTATTTCATACTAGAATTCTTAGGTCTGCGATCATTTCTAAAAGTTTATAAAAATTATACGAGAGCCATCCAACAATGTTTTGGTAAACTGTGGAGTTTGATGTAATTATTAAAATTTCATAAGAGAACCCAATAGATGGCACTACTGTCTATAATTTTTTTATTTATTACAAATTAAAAAAATATATATATGTATATATTTCTAGCTTGCACTCAACCTAGAAGAATCGCATGTATTTCACTGTCGAAGAGAGTGTCATACGAAATGCTAACCCAGTTTGATACTAAAGTTGGCTATCAGATCAGATTCGAGAAAAGCAAGACATCGGACACCAAAATATGTTTCATCACTGAAGGTTTGCTTCTGAGGCAGGTTGGTAAAGATAATATTAAATTTCATATATAGAAAGATTCAACAATTACTTTCAATTTATATATGTATATATATATATATATGTATATATAAAATTTATTAGAAAATCTAGGTACCAGCCCCGGCAGCGCACGCGCTCTTAAAAAAAATATATAATAGCCTATTTCATTTTGAGAATTAATTAACTTATATTATGATAACTTTCAAATGGTACACCCAATTTAAATGATTCAAAAAGTAATTTACAGATACTGATGTAGGCTTGAAAACGAAGTGATTTATTTTGATAAGACTTAATACCATATTCATGTAAATAGCTTTCCAATAAACGATTTTAAAGTTGTAAAATAGATATAGTATGTTAACCTTAAGGTATAGACATATGTCGTCTAGTTATATATTGTTATACCTTTAAATATTTGTTTCCTTAACACATGTATCTCTCAATTTCAGATGTCTTCAGATAATCTGCCCGAGTATGATGTTATAATTCTAGATGAGATACATGAACGTCACCTCATGGGTGATTTCCTACTGGGTGTACTTAAATGCCTCATCCACACAAGAACTGATATTAAACTCGTTCTCATGTCAGCGACTATTAATATAAAACTGTTCCAGGATTACTTTTCAGCCGAATCAGCTGTAGTTATACAGGTAATTACCAAAAAGTTTTTATATCTTAGGTCATTAATATTTAATTTGCGTATATTTTATTTTTTTTTTTAATATTTCAGGTCCCCGGCAGACTCTTTTCGATAGAATTAAATTACAAACCTATACTCATAGAAGAAAAACCTTCTAGGCACGATAAATTAGATCCTCAGCCATACGTACAGATTATGCAGTTGATAGATAGCAAATATCCAAGTCAGTGTTAAATATTTATCAATCGATATAAAAAATCGATATCAGTCGATTATTATATAAAAAATACATTTAATGAAATGCTAAGAAAAAAGAAATTTTTAGTATAATTAAATATTTGTAGTCACAAAATCGCTATGATACAAGTTCTCATTGGCACATTACATACGAAGTGTTTACTGTTAATTAAAAACTGGCAAGATTTATAAATGATATGAGACTAAACGTACGGAGCTGTATAATACATTATTTATAATAATGAACCTAATACAATACCTGATAGCCAATCGTTCGCCACATTTAGTATCTATGAATCCAACGAGATGGCGCTTAAAATAAAACAGTGTTCAGATTCGAATTGTCATGAACAGCGCCATCTAGTTCTCGTTACCAAAATTAGATCGACATAATTTTCTAATTAAATCCTTTCCTATAAAATTCCTGCTTTCCAAATATGTTATTGCTATTGATTTATATGCTCGTTTAAACTAATGAATTGATTGCAGAGGAGGAAAGGGGCGACCTGTTGATATTTATGTCCGGTGTACAAGAAATAACGACAATATGCGACGCGGCGCAGCAATACGCGGAGAAAACAAAGAGTTGGATCGTACTTCCCTTGCACAGTGCGTTGTCGCTTAGTGAACAAGATAAGGTTGTTATATTATAATACATATAATTTTGTTTATGACAAAATATAGTAAGCACATTGAAGTGATTAAGTTTAAGTTAATTAAAAAAAATATGATTTTAAATATTGAGTGGACTAGATTCCTTCTATTGAATTGCAATATACGTCGCTCACTAGAGGTGACCTTAGCGCTATTAAATTTTTCTAAAGATCACCTCAATGACAATTTACAAACAAGACAGTGTAACACGCATAAACAGTCTTTCAGACATCATAAACGTATCATTAAGTATATATACATAGAATTTAAATATATTGAATCAATTATAAAAGCCAATTAAATTATCATAAAAACTTTGTCATTTATTGATTATTTTGTTTTATATACAGATTTTTTTTTTGTATTAATTATATAATTTACATGATATTATATAATTAAAATGAGACGAAAGATAATTTCATATAAAATTATGTCTGTAATATTCTTTTAGGTGTTCGACTATCCGCCAGATGGCGTTAGGAAATGTATAGTCTCAACGAACATAGCCGAAACATCTGTCACCATAGATGGCATAAGATTTGTTATTGACTCCGGGAAGGTAAAGACGTTGTATTCGATTAATATTTCTTTACTTATAATACAATTAGATAAAACATAATTTTTAAAAATGTTACATACATATAATTGAAGACTGTGAGTTTTTATTCTCTCTCTCTCACTCCCCCCTTTCTCTCTCTTCGAAATGGTTGTGATATTAAGCAATTTAATTTTTATATATTTCCAGGTCAAAGAGATGAGTTATGATTCGTCAACAAAAATGCAAAGGCTGAAAGAATTCTGGATTTCAAAAGCTAGCGCTGATCAGAGGAAGGGGAGAGCGGGCAGGACTGGTATATAATAGAAATAAATACACGAATTACATATATATATAGTTGTATGTAATAAATAAGCATTTATTTTGAACTTATATAGATTTCCAAAGTATTTACTGGATTAAATAAGTACAAAAGTTCCAATAAATTAACCATAAAAAAAATTTTTATTGAAGAAACTATTATTTTTTACATCTATTGAGTGTATTTAGTATCAACATATAAATTCAAATCGATGCAACATGCGTTAGGTTCCAGTACGCTGGAATACATTTTATTTCTAACACCTGCATTTACTTTGCAGGTCCAGGTGTTTGTTACAGAGTTTATTCAGAGCAGCAGTTCACCGAAATGGAGCCGTACAGCACCCCAGAGGTGTCCCGGGTGCCGATTACGTCACTGTTACTGTTGATGACGTCACTGGGCGTTAATGACGTCAGACGGTTCCCCTTCATCGATGCCCCAAGTGATGCCGCTATCGAAGATGCTCTGTTAGAGTTGAAGCAGCACGTTAGTAACACCATATGATAACCCTTACCAATATTTTGTGTGATCGAACTATATACTTCTAGTTCGTAGTTTTTAATAGTATCATTGTCTGCGAACGAAAAACTCAATACTATGAGTGTGTATCAAACATGTGGTAAGGATACCAGATTCTGTTCAGGTAATCATGTAATGTAATTAAATTACTGAACTCTTAGTTAATTTATAACTAAAAATGTTCCTCATTAATATATCAAGCAGAGTCTGTACAATATACATGTATCTTTAATTATTTATTTGCGTAAAATAAATACACTGTATCATAATCACGAAAATCATAGACAATATGTATAGCCTTCATCAGATGTATATAATAATTTAGTATAAATTTATTTAATAAAAAATGCTGTTTATTATCAGGGAGCATTAGCGTCTAATGAGAAGCTGACACCGTTAGGTCGGTGTATATCTTCGTTACCTTTGGAGGTGTCATTGGCTAAGTCGCTGGTGATAAGTGCTACTCTCCCACCGCAGTGCCAGTACGCTTCACTAGTGCTGGCCGGAGCCCTGGGACTCCGAGGCGTACTCACGAGAAGAGGAAGGGACCTTGATTGTGAGGTAGTCAATGTCATAACTCTGTTCTTAATATATTAGAAAGCTTGGAATATTTTTTTAGGTCTGATCAGCTTAATAAACTAACTTAATCAGAACAAATGAATTTTCAAATCGGATATAACAAATATTATATATCTGACAATTATTGAATAGAGTTGAAGACACTGCTGATCATTTATTTTTTTAATAAAATAATATACAACAGATTGGTTTAATATTGGAACTGCAGATGGCGCTGTCATTAATTATTTATATAAACCTATTTCATTAGTTCAGTATTGGAAGTGTAGATGGCGCTTTCCTTGATAGTTTCTATAAACATTATATTCCAATAGTTCAATATTATGTATTGATAATAACATATCCAATACTGATTAATCGCTTTAATTCTAAATACTATAACATAAATATTCCAGAACGCTCGTAAGCCAGACGAATCCGACCACGGCGATCCAATAACCCTCCTGTGTTTGTACTGTTCGTGGTTGAGGGAGAAGTCTTCGGGGGGTGGTCGGGCGTGGTGCAGGAGACGAGGCATCGAGGAACAGAGGCTGTATGAACTCACCAAACTGACCGCACAGCTCAGATCATTGCTGCAGGTGATAAAAGCTGCGATATAAACCATGATCTCACTTAACTAAATATTTACTGGTATCTTAAATTGCTTCATATCATAGCCTTGACTGAATTCTTAAAAATAATGTCTTTTCTATTATACTTATATATATAAATGTAATAAACCATATGTTTTCATGTTGTTTCATATTAAGTTTACTATTTTTAATCATTTTATGTATGTTACTGAAAGTATATATATATATATATATACTTTCAATAATACGTTTAATAATGCTATAGGCATTTAACAACTGCACATTACAGAATAGAAATGTTTTTATTAAACTTTCTTTACATTTTAGACATAAATTACATCCGTTTTAATTTCAATAAGTTATCAGAAATTACTTATTGACAATTTAATACTAATAAGTTTAAAGTACGTGGCGAGTTTTAAGTTAAATATCATTACTTAATATATCATCATCAGCCTATAGGAGCCCATTGCTGAGCAAAAGCCTCTTCTCACATGGAGAAGGTTACAACATTAATCACCACGCTCGCTCAAGACGGGTTGACGATTTCAATCTTATAATTTGAAATTATAAGACCAGGTTTCCTCGCGATGTTTGCTTTCACCGTCTGTCGGTGGTATCTGAATACTCACAGAAAAGATCACATTGGTACTTGCCAGGTTTCGGACCCGCGCCCTCGCGTGTGAAAGGCGGGCCTTTAACCTCCAGGCCACCACGACTTCGCTTAATATATATTTTATGTTATTTCAGGATAACAATCTATTGGATTCTCCGGAGCCTGAGACGATGTCATCATCAGAGCGAGCGATGAGACATGGACAATTGAAACAGCTCAAAGATCTTAGAAGGTATATATATATATAGTTACTTCTATAGCAAATTCTATGGCGCACTATTGTTTTCTGTATATCCATTTCCACTTAATCATCACAAAAAGTTTAAAAATTTATTTCAAATCTTAAAAACATGTTATTAAAGTTGATTATTCAATAACCAGACAGTACAAACAGAAGGCTGCCGAGGATGCGAAGCGTCGTAAGCGTCTCAAGGTCGACACGTGGGAGATAGGTGATGAGGACGATGACGTCATCGATGTGAGAGACATAGAGTTCAGGATGACCAATGACGCTGCCAGGATACGAGCACTGATCAGCGGAGCAAGTACTAGCGGCGGACAGGATCTTGTTATGTTGAAGGTAGATTACAAAATATACACATGTATGTATCTGAAGTGGTACTTGAATTAATATCGAATTACAGAATGTGCAATGAAAATTCAACTTTATCCTTATGACCCTAAAGTTGAAGGTACCAATCTATTTCATATATTTATTATTTGAACTATATTCAAATCAAATTATGTTATTAATGAAGACATCTATGGCATGTGTGTGAAAAAAAAATGTCCCTTTCATAGAAACGGCATTAAATAAATTTAGTCACTTACCTGGGATCAAACTCTCTTATCATCACTTCTAAATAGATAAAACAAGAATACTTATAATCTAATATGCAGAAAAAGCTTCGATGTATTTTAAGTTATCAGTTATAGTACTTATAGCAAAGGTAAATATAATAAAAAATTATAACTGCCATACTTCTATATACATGTGTACATTTCATTGTGTTGAATATAAACTGGTATAATCTTACATTGAATATAGAAAAATTATTATTCAACACAAAAATAAAATTTATATTATATAAGAAAAAAAGTTTAAAAAAGACTTTGACCCCGACGTGATTTGAACACGCAACCTTCTGATCTGGAGTCAGACGCGCTACCGTTGCGCCACGGAGTCGTTGAGAGCTGAACCGAAATTGTTAACAACATCTCATATAATGAAACAGACAATATCAATAAAAAAAAAATGAATGCACATCGTCAGTGATCCTTAAAAAATAATGAAATCATGTATTTCGGTACAAAACTAACGATAAAACGTAAAAGAATAACATTTATAGCCTGCGCTTATTTCAGATCGTGTTATGCAGAGCTTTGTATCCGCAAATAGCTATCGCTGACGAATTCAATTACTGCAAGGTGGGCATTAACATAAATATTATATAAAAAAATATAACATAGAAATCATTTTAACAGTTTAGGAGATTTACATTATAGTATGTACATATAAAACTAAATAATACTCAGACAGAGCAGCTATATCACACCTGGAGCAAACCCTCCGTGTTCCTGCACCCGACTTCATACTTCGGGAGATACCCTAAAGCACTACAGCTGACCGAGACGGACATACAGACGGCGCCGGGGTATAAGAGCAAGCTGCCGCTGTCCAATAAACACCAACTGTTGTGTTACTTGTGAGTATATATCTGCGTTTGTTTTTCCGTGTTAGCAACATTATTGTTTATATATATATATATAGCTATGGTTGTCCGTCGCCAGGTCCCTGCTTGAAACCACGAAGCCCTACATAGTTAACTCTATGCGTATGCCGGCAGCACAGACGTTGCTGCTTCTAGCACATTCTATAGACACAAACACAGGATTCACAAGGTTGACAAACTTTAAAATATATAGAAAATCACTGCATGATAATTTAATTAAATTAATATGAGACATGAATTTTTCATACGAATATATTAAGTAAGATTTTCAGTTATATATATATATATATATCTGTCATACATTCCCATATATTTTCATATTGATGTTACTTAATGTTTTATTAATAATGACATTAATAATATTTATATCAGGATAGTATGTGACTCCTGGCTCCTCCTGGAATTCCCTTTCCCTGAATCGGGATGCCAATTGCTATATAGAGCATCCACGATAAGAAAGAAATGGGATGAACTGATTAATAGAAAACTTGCAGGTAGTTACAAAAAATTATTTATTAGTAATACAGAGAAAGTCGCGGTGGCCTGGAGGTTAAAGGGTCCGAAACCTGGCAAGTACCAATGTGATCTTTTCTGAGTCATATGTACTTTCTAAGAGTTTTTGGACACCACGGACAGACGGTGAAGGAAAACATCGTGAGGAAACCTGGTCTTATAATTTCAAATTATAAGACTGAAATCGCCAACCCGTCTTGAGCAATCGTGGCGATTGATGCTCGAACCTTCTCCATGTGAGAAGAGGCCTTTGCTCAGCAGTGGGCTCCGATAGGCTGATAATGAAGATGATAAAGTACTAAATCTATTTGCTTGCATCAGAATAGTATTTGCTACTGACAGTTAAAATCCTTGATAAATAATATCCAGTTGAAAATAGCTTGAGATATATGTAAATTATTGTGAATTTTAGTTATATGTAAGAATTATCAATGGTATTGTGTTATAAGAAATTATATATCAATAACTATTGATAAATAATGATCAGGTATAGTTGAAAATCTAAAATATTTAAATTTCATGCTGTTTATATTATCTGACTGAGAACGTTTTCAAATTCCAGATGCAAACCCCAACAGGTCGGTGGAGGAGGAGCTCCAGAAATCAAATCAAATGGGTTACGAGGAACTACAGCATGAGCTATCGTGTGAGATAAGTAAATATATGAACTGTGATGTGTCTTATACCCTCAAGAGGTTACTGCCGGGGGACTTGAAGGTACTGTACGATGGTGACACCCAGACGACTGTATCTCCTAACCCATTCGATCAAACCTATGTCTGCCGACCCCATGATAAGAAGGGTGGGGTGTAGAAAAGTAATATCTAAAATGTTATCTGTGAACTTGTGCTGCCATCTGTGATGGTTTAGTTAACGTCAAAACTACTTTAAATAAAAACGTTGGTTCTGTTCTGCACTAAATAGCGTTGTTTTATTATAGGTTATGGGCCCAGAAAATTAATGAAAAGTAGTGTTTTAACAAGTATTTCGTCACGGTACGAGTGTTAAAAAGACTGTTTCGACACGCGTTTACACTGTGTTGTGTAGATTGGCTGGACATTCGTGAAATAAAAGTATTTTATTCAGAATTACGATGGCGGCAAACTACTTGGTAAATGTACCCAAATTACGCGGGCGGGAAAATTACAGCGAGTGGAGCTTCGCGGCAGAGAATTTCCTAATCCTTGAAGGCATGAAACATTGTGTAAAGCCAGAAGGAGCTGTAGTAGGAGCTGCAGACGACGAGAAAACTCGAGCAAAATTGATTATGACAATCGACCCGTCTTTGTTTGTACATGTGAAAAGTGTAAGAACAACGAAAGAACTCTGGGATAAACTACAACAGTTATTCGATGACAACGGTTTTTCAAGAAGGATAAATCTGTTACGAAATCTAATTTCGATAAGATTGGAAAACTGCAGTTCAATGACGTCCTACGTGACTCAAATTATTGACACGGCTCAAAAATTAAGTGGCACGGGTTTTGAAATAAATGACCAGTGGACAGGCTCATTGTTATTAGCAGGATTGCCGGATCGATTTTCACCGATGATCATGGCAATTGAGCATTCAGGCATTAGCATAACGGCTGATTCTATCAAATCGAAATTGTTAGACATGGAGTCAACCATAGAGGAACGTGATGAAGTTGGCGGCGCGTTCGCAGCTCGTTCGAATTCTAAGTACAAGAAAAATAAAATGGCGTCAAGAAAAAATGTCAATGTTGGTAGCACTGCCGATACGTCAAAGTCAAACGTGACATGTTACAGATGTAAACAAAAAGGCCATTATAGAAATCAATGTACTAATAACGAAAATAACGCATCGAACTTCAAGGAAAAACCCCGAATGCAGTCTAATGCGTTTAGTGCTGTGTTCCTGAGCGGGAATTTCAGTAAAAATGCATGGTATATTGACTCTGGAGCCAGTGTACACCTTACGGCAAATGAAAGTTTGGTTATGAATGCGTCGTATGATCAGAAACAGGAAATTATCGTTGCGAACAGTGAAAAGTTGTCAGTTTTGTGTTCTGGCGATGTGAAAATTATAACTACAACTGGTGATATTGATTACGAAATTATGGTTGAAGACGTTTATTGTGTTCCAAGTCTGGCGACTAACTTGCTATCAGTCAGCCAACTCATAAGCAAAGGAAACAAGGTATCTTTTTCTGATAGTAGTTGCTCGGTATATAACAAAAATAATAAGTTAGTAGCAACAGCATTACTAGAAAATGGAGTGTACAAAGTAAACTTACAAAACCAGGAACATTTGGCTGCATCAGTTGTATCAGGTGTTACATGGCATCGCAGATTAGGACACATTAATAAAGACTACCTGAATCAGATGAAGACTGCAGTACAGGGTATGTCTTTTGATGAAAAAGTGGATATTGGTAAATCTTCATGTGATACATGTTGCGAAGGCAAACAGTGTCGGTTACCTTTCAAGAGTATCAATCAGAGAAGCAGTGACCTATTAGATATAGTCCATACAGATATCTGTGGGCCTATGGAAAATATATCCATAGGAGGATCCAAATACTTCTTGTTGTTTGTCGATGATTGTAGTCGAATGGTGTTTGTTTATTTTCTAAAACACAAGAATGAGGCTTTGAGGTGTTTCAAAGAATTCAAAGCCCAGGTGGAAAATCAAACTAAGAAGACAATCAAAGTATTAAGGAGTGATAATGGATTAGAATACTGTAATAAAGAGTTTGACAATCATTTAAAAGGTGCTGGCATAATACACCAAAAAAGTAATCTATACACACCGCAGCAAAATGGATTATGTGAGCGATTCAATCGTACTATTGTTGAAAAGGCAAGATGCTTACTCTTTGATGCCAACCTAGGGAAAGAATTCTGGGGTGAGGCTACTAACACGGCAGTATATCTACAGAATCGAAGCGTGGCTGCAGCATTGGGTAATAAGACACCGTATGAGATATGGACTGGCTGTCAGCCCGACATAAGCCATATCAGAATCTTCGGTAGTACTGCAATGGTCCATGTAGCTAAAGAGAAGCGCAAGAAATGGGACAAGAAGTCAGAAAAATGCATTCTCCTTGGATATCCAGAAAACATAAAGGGATACAGGCTGTATAACCCAGAAACAAAGAAAATATTGACTAGTAGAGATGTGGTTATAATAGAGCAGGAATCAAAATCTGAATGTCAGATGGAAGTTTCCTCTCAGAGTTTTGATTCAGTGGGGGAAGAAGAAGTTAATATAGATGAACCAAACTCGGAATCTGACCACACAGATAGCTCAGAGGACACATTTCTGGATGTGGTTGATGAGACATATAAACCTAGTGATTCTGAAGCTGAAGATATCCCGCAGATTAGACCTCAAAGACCTACACGAGAGAGGAAGCAACCAGACAGGTTCAAATGTTCAAATTTTTGTGCTGGTGAGAGCACATATGATGATGTGACAGGATTGTCTCTTCAGGATGCCTTAGCCGGACCTGAAAAAGAACAGTGGAAAATAGCTATGGCTGAAGAGTTACAAAGTTTCAAAGAGAATGATGCATGGGAGATTAGCAATCCTCCTCAAGATGTTAGAGTTGTAAAGTGCAAGTGGGTGTTACGTAAAAAATATGATTGTGATAACAACATTCGGTTTCGTGCGCGTTTAGTGGCGAAAGGTTTTTCACAAGTTCAAGGTGTGGACTATACTGACACTTTCTCACCTGTAGTGAGGCATACCACATTGCGGCTTTTATTTGCTCTGTCTGTTCAACTTAATCTTGATATAACACATCTTGATGTGACAACTGCTTTCTTGTATGGAATTCTTGAAGAAGACATTTATATACAAATACCTGAAGGTTTTTCTGAGAAAGTAGAGAAAGGTCAAGTTCTTAAATTAAAGAAATCTATGTATGGTTTAAAACAGTCTTCAAGAGTATGGTACAAGAGAGTAGAGGAATGTCTTTTAAAAATTGGCTTTGTTAAATCTAAGATAGAACCTTGTATGTTTTTGAAAACACAGGATAAGTTAAAAACTATTGTTACTCTGTATGTCGACGATTTCTTCATTTTTTCAAATGATATTATAGCTACTAAGCACTTAAAAGATGTTTTATCTGACAATTTTAAAATTAAAGATTTAGGTGAAATCAAGAAATGTCTTGGAGTAAATGTAAAAGTAAATAAATGTGAGAAAACAATATCAATAAGTCAGGAAGATTATATTGATCAGCTGTTACTTAAATTCAAAATGAGTCAATGTAAAACTGTTCAAACTCCAATGGAGACTAAGTTACATGCATCTAAAGATGAGAATAATGTAGATAAGTTATTGTTTCCTTATCAACAAATGATAGGTTCTTTAATGTATTTAGCGGTTCTTACAAGGCCAGACATTGCATTTGCAGTTAGCTTTTTAAGTCAATTTAATAATTCCTATACCAAACAGCATTGTTCATATGTAAAACGCATATTGCGATATTTAAAATTGACCAAACATTATGGTTTAAAATTTTCTGCAGATGGGAACTCTGTCATTGAAGGATTTGTAGATGCTGATTGGGGTGGGAACACTATTGATAGAAGATCCTACACGGGTTTCTGTTTCACTTTGTCAGGTTGTGTAATTTCTTGGGAGACAAAGAAACAGAAGACCGTGGCTTTATCAAGCAGTGAAGCCGAGTACATGGCTTTAACTGAAGCATGTAAGGAATCTCTTTATTTAAGAAATTTACAGTTTGAAATAACTAATAAGAAGTACACTATTGAATTATATAATGATAACCAGAGTGCATTAAAGTTAACTCAAAATCCAATCTTTCATAAGAGAAGCAAACACATTGACATACGTTATCATTTTTCTAGAGAATGTGTAAATAATAATATTGTGAATGTTAAATATTTACCATCAGCTGAGATGCCAGCTGACTTACTTACAAAGAGCTTGTGCTCTAATAAGCATTATTATTTATTGGATAAGTTGGGGGTTCAGCACATATGTTAAAGTTAATAATTGTTCATTATACTGATTTTTATCAATATAACATTGTTAGATATAGTGGGGGTGTAGAAAAGTAATATCTAAAATGTTATCTGTGAACTTGTGCTGCCATCTGTGATGGTTTAGTTAACGTCAAAACTACTTTAAATAAAAACGTTGGTTCTGTTCTGCACTAAATAGCGTTGTTTTATTATATGGGGTTTATGTCACTGATAATATTGTATACAATTGGTGAGATCTTGATTGATTTTACTTTAATTAAGGCTTTTTTTTATATTTATTTAGTAAATTGAATTTGATTTGTATTTATATGAAAATATAATCGCATGTTTTTATATTATCATAAAATAAGTTTTTAAATACTACGTATTCAATTAAAAAGCTATTTATATTATTTTCTTCACAGTATTGTAGATTCAGAGTGGAGCTACGATAGTTATCAAGAAACCTACAGCATACCATGGGTTTGTCCGCAGTGCGAGGTGACTGTCTGTCTGTCACCTTTAGAAAGATTACAGCATAGGATATTCACTTGCTCATCAAAAACTGAGAAGAAGCTAGAGAAGACAGTTACACGCATAAACAGGCCCAATACTAAAGAATTTATTTGTGATGTTTGCAATACAACGATGTTCCTAACGCCCGTTGAAATATTGAAACATAAGAAGGCTTGTAAAATAAAGGAGCAATGAAGTACTTGTTTAATTTATACAAATAATTCCCTTTCTAAATGATCTTAGCAACTAGTTAAAAGCATTCATAGACTTATTGGCAGCGCCATCTAGCGACAATCTTAAACTGCATTACTTCCTCTGTTTTCGGGATAGGTTTATTTAAATCTTTCGAAAAGAGAATAATTTTGCGTAAATGACGTTATTAAACATAAATAAATATACATACATAAGAAATCTAAGAAATTTTGCGAATGGAAAATTTTTTTGGATTTAAATAGAAGAAAAGATACATAGATATATAGACATTCACCATCACAGACACTATAAAAGCCATAAAGGTAATAAAGCCCCCATAAAAGAAATCTCTCTCTGTAATCTATTTCCGATGTAATTTCGAAGCGTCGAACAACGCTTCTGAACTGAACGAGTCACGAACCGGCAACACTCATACAACATACAAATAATATTTGTTATCTGTGACTTTCGATTCACTATATTTATAACACTGTCAAAATGTCGTATGACATTTTATGTACATATAATTAAAAATCTTAATTTTTTGATACTGTAAAAAAAGCTGTGTGTTAATGGTGTTTTGTTAATTTTTAAATAAAAGTTTGAAATATTACAAACACCTTTTTATAGATGAATCGAGAAAAATTCAAGTAACAAATATAAAACATCTGATAGAAACCTTTAGAGATATAAAGAATTTCCTTGCATTTATAATAAGTATGCAAGCGGTCGACAATTACGTAGTTACATGTAAAAGTAAATTCAATCAATAACAACACGAGTCCCACGGGCGGACAAACGAAACGCGATTCAGTTATTAATAGACAGCACAAGAACTAAAAACTAGCTTAGCGTTCGAGCAATTTAGTTGCACTATACTTCATAACTGGTTAAAATGAGTTCACAGGACAATCGTCTTTAATACAGAATATTTAAGTTGATAAGTCGCATGTCTCCAAGTGTTCTGTTCTCAAGTTAATAGGTTCCAATCATTAACGCTGGTCGTGACCCACCCTGGCTGCTGATGGCAGATCGCGATGCCCTTTTTAATTCGTACAGTAACGCACCGCGCTCGGTACGGACACACGGGATGATTCTTTATATTAGCATATAAATCTTCAGGGCATATTGGTGGTTATATCGCATTATAGAATTATGAAATAGGACGCTCATATTTATGATTTATTACTGATATGAATCGAGAAAGTTAGCTTCACGGAACTTGTGAAAAGCTTTACGATATTTCGAACTTAGTGGAGACTGGAGATTAAGCTGTAGGAGAATTCAAGACTAAATCATACGTAGGTATACCTAGCTGTTGTAATAATAAACAAGTAACTTACATATACTCGTAACAGGTATTTATAGTGATCATATTCAAAGGAATGACATAGTGTAGTCTCTCCAGGTCCAAGGAGCCCCGCCCCCACTCAGCCTGACATTAGGACCTACCTTGCTTGTTCTTTTTTTCTTATTAAACTCACGCAACTATGCTTTTATCTTGTTTGAAGCTTTGTATCGACTTATTATTTTTTTTGCTTTAATTAAATTTTCAATGCAATTTACCGATTAAAACTCCAACAGAAATAGAATATGTAATCATCGGACGTTAGAATTCTCACCTTATCATTGAAATACAATTTCCAAATTAAAAATATATACTAAACACGAATTTAAATATATGAACGAATATTATTATTAAAGACAATGTCAAACGCAAAGCGCAAGAGTTTGACGTTTACAATGGGTTCAGAAACATGATTTTTTCAACAAATTCTATTCCGAAAACTATATTCTATCATATATCTCCGTCAGATACCATAAAACACGGGAATTATATAAAAACTCCTATCATAGCCGGTATATCTAATTAGGTATATGATTTATGACGGCCAAAGTGGAAGCAATTACCGACGGGATTAGGAACACTGACCGATGTTAGATTATAGTGACCACAGATTATTGATAGATTGGATTTTATTTAAAAAATCATATGGTAATAAATTAATTAGTTCTAGAAAAAATATATATATATTTATTTATTTTTTAATTTCAAGTATTTCTTTAAGATATATACCATTTTTTTTAAATATTTCTATTAGTTTTTATACTAAATATTATTTTTTGTTTAGGTACAAATCCGACTGAGAGAAATCATGGTCTCCCTTTTTTTAGGATCTTATGACGCTACCAAAGTAATTTTTTTGATGTGGCATATGGATTCGCTACTTTGTGGACCACTATCAAAATTCAAAGCCCATTATTAGGTAAAACGACCCAAATTTAAAATCCGCTAAGATAAAAAATGGCGCGTGCCGCCAATAGAAAATAACAGTTATCTTATGTAATTTTGTAAATTATATTAATATAATAAAATTATGTTCGATTTTTTATAATTAAACAATTATATAATTTAAAAATAATGACATACTCATATATTTTTTCTACGTCTCTTGTATTTGGCGGGATTTAAAACAACGAATAATATAGCAAAATCGTTACAAAATCTAAAGCTTTAACAACAATTAAGTGAGCTCAGTTAAAATCAGTCCACAATACCTGTGTTTTGTCAAAATCGCAGCCGGTAATTTTCATTTCAGACAGCAGTAAAACCTTTTTGGCGGGAGTATCACTTTTTTTTTATCTGTGCGTATATACAAAGGCCGATCGGTAATGGCCGCTTCCCACGGCCGGGGAGATTAATACGCACGCATGTCATACCGCTTACGATTACCCGCGCTTAAAATTGCAGCGTTTTTGCCCTTTTTGTTATACTTTTTATATTATTTTTCAAAAAACCATCCACCGAGTCTTTTGTGTGTCCGTTTAATTATTAAGAAAGTATGTCTTCTTGTTGGGGTTCATTCATTTTATATTTGTTATAAATACTTAGCTGTGATTGAATAGTAATAATTTTCATTTTAACCAGATCACACCGGTATCGTATGTGTTAAAGATGGCTATGTATAAAATAAATAAACAAATATTAGAATTATTAATTCATAATTTAATTAAATTATTAATGTTTTATAAAACAATAAGAATATAAAAATATTTTTAGGGTCTCATTGCCTCTAGCCCGAGATGGTGTTTAGGTATTATAAAAACTCTAAAATTACAAATTAAAATTAGAAAAGAAATTACTTTTATATTTTGGACCAAATATTTATAATTTTCAGACTTTCAGTGTTATATTAATATAGAACTTCCTTAAAAACGAACAGATCCCACTCCGATATACCCAGGAGTATTTAGCAGTAACAAATTAAAAAAAAAACAGCAACTAGTTACGTAAGTAAGTATTTTCAAATGATTTGAATCAAATCTATAGAATCGTAAATATTGATGCGTGAAATCCGTTTACAAAGACTTAGCGCCACATCTGACGTGACCCTTAACAACTATGTAATAAGGTCCATTACATTCCTCGTAGCGGGAGGTCCGATCGTCCGAGGTTGTCATATCTCCTATTGTAAAATTTTTATTGTTCAATGAATATTATAAAATATAATTGAATTACAATTGTTATTTCAAAAGTCGATGACATTTAATATTTAGTTTTGCATTTTTTGTCCCTCGATTGTCAGACGCCGGCAGTAAATTTAAAACCAGCATAAGTTCGAAATTCAAAAACCGTTTGAAAATCGAACCGAGAGCAAGCAGACTATATCGATTTTATTAAATTGTTGTAATACGTTATAAAACAATGCAATACTTTGAGAATAAAGAATAATGTACCTTTAAAATTGATAAAGTCAAATGTCCGGAGAACAAATAGTGTGAACTGAGAAAAATAAACATAACCAGGTCCAATCTTTATAGCTAATCAGGCACGACACGTAGAGTCATGTTGTAAACGATTGTGATTAAAAAACAAAAGATCACACAAATTATAATCTGTTTGAAATATATTGGAGAAATTTTATTTTAATAAAATATTTCGAAACTAAAATAAGTCACTGTTTTAGGTATAAATTTTACGTTCAATAGGTGTCTACTTAGGAAAAGAACTATTTTGTTTTAAAAATTATGTGTCTAATTAAACATTATTATATGAAACAGCTATCAAATGTTAAATTTCAAGGTCTGTCTCCTAATATGTATAGTTATAACAAAAAAATACAATAGCTAAGTAGGTACAATAAAATCTAAGCCGGCAGGGACATGCCGTGTAGCGTGCCGCCGCACTATAAACTGTGTAACTGTCTCCCACTATCTACTAGATGCTATCTGTGCAATACAAAAATATTACCCACACACAATCTAGATTTGTTAACTGTGTTGTGCTTTTAGCGCTTAAATGAATTGGCTGGTTATGTTTCACTTTTTTTTTTTTAACTTAAACTTGTCCTTACAATTGAAGTCATGGCATTATTGAAAAAAAAAAAACAAAGAATTTGTATCTATTCGAAATATAGGATTTAAATTTCGAATACATTTTATATATTATTTCATCATAATAGGTTAGACTCGTGTTTTATATTTCCATAATGGTAATTAATTTTATAAAGCAATCGTGTTGTGACTAGAGACTAACTTTTTGTGGAAGATTTGTTTTATTATGATTTAAATATGAATTAATTTATATAATACCAAACAAATGGATTTTAATAGTTCAATAACAAATTAAATCAATTTATTTATTAAAAAAAAAATTAGAATGACGGATAAAATATTTTTTGTATAGCAACATATAGTTGTTAAGGTAGGTGCATACCTATTACCCATACCTATACTTATTTCATAACAATATGAATTAACTGAATTATAAATCAAATAATAAATATTTATGCCTTATAATACATATATATTTTTTATTTTAAGTCTTAAAAATTGACCATTGGTGTTTTGTAAGGAGCAT
The DNA here is from genome assembly GCF_018135715.1 of Danaus plexippus. Lineage (NCBI taxonomy): Eukaryota > Metazoa > Arthropoda > Insecta > Lepidoptera > Nymphalidae > Danaus > Danaus plexippus. The sequence goes on from NC_083549.1 coordinate 6,078,588, forward strand.
AAATTGAAATATCCTATGCCAGCAACATTTACACATACTTATATTTGTTATTAGGTATACCTACTTTAATTGGAAACACGTCTAATCCTTGCAATTTTTTACTTTAACTATAATTATTACATTATATTGAGTAGGTACATACTTCATTGTGATTTTTTCCCACTGTAATAAGAAATAAAATGTAGGTTATATTAGGGTATCTCATTATAATAATATATACCTACTTTACTTTCTTGTTTGTTTTTCTGAGTGATATGTACTTTCTAAGAGTATGTACTCCACTAACAGGTTGCGAAGGAAAACATCGAGAGGAAACCTGGACTTGTTATTCCAAATTATAGGTAAGTTTGAACTCGCCAATCCGCCTTGAGCAAGCGTGGTGATTAATGCTCTAACCTTTTCCATGTGAGTAGAAGCTTTTGCTCAGCAGTGGGCACTAATAGGCTGGTGATGATGATGATGATACCCACTTTTTAAATTATGTTCTAGAAAATTACAAACTTTTGATGAATAAAAATTGTTTGGTTTTCCAGAAGTAAATTATTGAAAAAAAGTATATTTACGCGTGAGACACTTACACTTAATCCATCTGTCCTCTGGTCTGGACAACTGGGTTTATGAGTTTGTTAATAGTTTATACTTAAAATAACAACATTCATTTAGGTCTAATACAGACGAGCGACAATTAAATATGCCGCAGTTGTGTAAGTTACCTTTGGTCTCCAAACTGTAAGTTTACAACAACTTTGTTTAGTCAAATTAAATACGTAAATAGCGTTTCGCTAATAACTTCTCACATAGCATCGACGTGTATATAAAAATTAAGAACTTCTAACGATGCGTATTCAGTGTGAAACAAACTAGTGTTAAGGTTATCTATAGTTTAGTTTCCTTCACACAGTAGGTACTCAAGATTGTAATTCGTCCCACAAATAAAAATGTTGACATTGCAAAAATATTCTGCGTATCCAGTGCGAATGAGGCCATAGTATAAAAATATCTATAGTTTAAACTGTCAAGCGAATTTCAGTGTTGTGTTCGTTGGTTTTAAAGGTTTTTTTACAAGCGAACTAATATCTTATAAAATGTAGTTAAAAAGACAATTACAAAGTTAAGGTAACAGTAGTCTGATAGACGATAGTTTTTATATAATTAGATAATTTTTTTTTTTTTATAAATTAAATTGAAGGTTTAAATTTTTAAGTCCCAAATTGTTATACCTCGTTTGTATCTTTAATAGATATTAAAATAGAGATAGTTAAATATTCATTTCATTAATATCTTCTGTTTAAAATGTGAAATAGATATTTAATAGCTGTAATATTTAAAATTGGATAGAATAAGCAACATTGTATGTGGGTAGTTGTAATAACTAATCAGTAGTAACGTTCTTGTAAACTACCTGCTGTAGATAATAATGAGAGCGTCAGGTTTGATGACTGAAAATTCTGAAGCCAAAAATGGATCCTCTTACTCTATTTCTCGTTTCTCTTTTTCCATGTATTGGGAATAGATTTAAAAAAAAATTAATGACAAAAAATAGATACCTTTTATATTTATGATATGACCAGGTTATTGTAAAACGGAAAACCTTCTATAAGAAATATCTACGTTACAAACGATGTTCATAATTAAAATTTAATAAATAAATAGTGTTTGTGATTATAAAGTTAGAGTGCAGAATGTTTTATACTCTTAGTATCTGCGTATAAATAAAGGACCAGTTATGCTTACATCGTTTACCTTAATACAGTCAGTTTGATCGATTAATTTGATAGTAAGAGACGATTTCTAAAAAAAAAACTTCCTATATGAAGTTTACAATAAATACTCTTTCTTTGAATGTAAGCACATTTGTAAAGGAGAATACAGATAAAAAAGTAAAACTGTTAATTCCTAAAGTTTTGGACGTGTGTTATTTCTTATATAATCTGTAACCTCTGTATTACATAATAATACCACATGTACCTAATATATAAAAGCTGTAAACAAGTTTAAATAAAACAAAAACAATGTTCAAAGAACAATGGCATGTATAATTCAGAACTCACGTATCTGACATCGGCATTCCGCGCGCACCGGCTATCGTCCAATCAGCGAGAGGGCGGGAATTTTGAAAAAGGAATTGCATTCAGCCCGTACTTTTAAATTGACAATTTAAAAAAAGTTTACATTCATATTTTTTAATTTTTTTTCTCAATAACCAATCGATAAAAAAAGTATTTATCGATAAAATCGATTCTTGTTTTAAAGTGATGAGCATTAAATAAATTTTGCCAGTTGGAATAAAAAACGTAATTAAATATTATTAAAATAAATAAATCACTAGTAATAGGTTATTACATTTTATGAAGTAATGAGTAAAACGTACCTTGTTACGATGACATTACCAACTCGTAAGTATTCGTGTGACGAGAAGTGGGGTGAAATTTAAAATAATAGAATACTGAGGTACCTACGCAAGAAAATGCGAAAAAATATTAAGAGTTTTTTAAAACTAGGTAAGTTATGTAAGTAGGGCTTGAGGGAAAACTTATTTTGTGTGGAAACTTAATTTATTGGTGGAAAATTTTATTTCATTTTATTCATTTGTGAATAAAGAATTCGGTAACTGACTGCGATGTAAAAAAGAAGAGTAAATAAATTATTATTATTTTTTATTTTCTTCTGCCATCAGGACCATTCCTCGAAATGCCAGAAAATAAGTATATTTAAAGTAGATGTTTAATTACATTTCTTACAACATATATAGGTACTATCTTTATTTATGAGATTTTGAATATCGTCTTATGGGTTGTCACTTACATGAGTAGAGCTCTCAAAATTCTGGAAAATATTTTCAAAATGGCTGAACTAATATTAACTTTACACTTAAATTGAACGACTCCTTATGAAAATAATTGCGAACAACCACAAAAATAACTCACCTTGTATGTAAGTTGACAGAATGAATTTAAAAAAAAAATCCTATTTTATCTGTGCTTCGAAAAGCACAATTATCTAAATCGTTATAATGTTAAATTATCTTAATATAGGTAAGTGCTTATAGGTCGGTTATAATTTTCTAAATCATTAATTTAAAATCTTATTCATACAAAATCAATATGTCATTATGCCAGTACATTCGGATGTCTGCCAAATGACTGGCCAGTGAGTGCCATTACCACGGATGCCAATCGGGGCAGTGACTCAGTGACAACAGCACCAGACTAACTTGAGCCGCTCTTACAGTTTAAATATCACATTCTCTTAGCACGCGACGGTTCATTTTATCTGGTGGAACGCGCAATTTTTCATTAGCTTTATTTTGAGCATTATTCGTTTTTGGTTGGAAATTGGATTACATTCTGACTTCAGTGACGTCATGATATACAAATTGTGATAAAAAAAATCGTATTTTTTCTTCGTTCTAACGTTTCAGAGGTAAGCCGTAACAATCAAAGAGACGGATACATAAAAATTGCAAACTTCATACAGTTATGTGATATTTATACATGAAAAGAGACTCTCTAATTTTATTTATGCTAATATAGAATTCTTTTGATGAACAACGAATACTTCGGTTGTACAGTAAGCGGTTACTTATAGGTACCTGAGGTCTGATATGTTTTAGGTATGCTAAGAATTCTAAACACTTACTTGTATTCTCATATCGGATGCTGTGTTTCCTCTCTACGTGATAATTGATAATAATTGATCTCGCGGGGCCACACGGCCACCCGCGTCGTATGTATTCTTATAACAGCTAAGAGCAATCATTCTCGGTTTCGGTTACTAAGGAATACACCATAAAAATGGCGTTTGTGTATTCTTTAACGTTCATCGTCTGTTATTTTTAATTTAAATAACATTAATAGCGTAATTTGGATGTAAAAAGTAATAAAATGTATAGTTTTATGGATGATTTAAAAGCGTCTATTAAAATTTAGATTTCTTATGAACAATCAATAATAGATCGTTGGTCGCCATTAGTTTTATTTTCGTGTTACTTATCACGACACAGACATTACAACAATAACTCACAACATACCCTCGTTAGTGAGTGCGAATTTTTAAATTCATTGCGAGTCATTTGCTTCGGGATCTGTTCGGGACAGATGACGTCATTAGTTAATATACGCGGAATGACAGTTTTGATACTTGATTAATTATTTGGTGTATAAAACATATATATATATATAAAAAGATCATTTATATCTGAGATCTGAGACTTTCGCGAGTTTAATTCATTTAAATGAAACTTTTATCTATCGGATATACTACGCGTGCTTTATTTTTGTAAAAACTAGGTACATACCTACTCCCGACGTTTCGGTTACTTTCAGCAACCGTGATCACGGGCAGACGAGATGTGAATGAATTGAACGTCGGGAGTATGTAGTTTTTTTACAAAAATAAAACACGCGTAGTATATACGAAAAATATTAGTTTCACCATTTATATCTTCATAGGCTGTATGAAAATCTTCACTTTATACAAGAAAATATTTAAGTTATGAAAAGTTTCATTTAAGCAGAATATATATTATATAAATATATGAGTTACGACTATGAAACTGTTTACCAACTGTAATGAAAGATAAATAAGGAATAAAAATTATAGTTTGCGAAATTATCAAGACGTATCGTGCTCGGTACAATCTGTACCGGCGGCAGAGTGTCGCGGGCGGCGACATGACGAATGGCCGCGAACGTTCCAAATTTAAAATGTGCCGCGTAACGTTCCCGCTAATGGCATTGTTTATAGAAGCGTTCGAACTGCCAGTGACTTACAATATACAGCCACACGGCTGAATAACTTTGGATCACTTTTAAACTACGCATTACATTTCATAAAAGCTTTTCCCGCTTTTAATTTAAGATTCATTTACATTATTGATGTTACGTCTGAGATTTAGCGACTCGTGTTTCTTATTTTAATGTTACACGTTTCTTCTTGCATTTGATTTGTGACTAATTAACGGATTTTAAGATAAAGGTTATATTACTTTTATTTATTAGTTACAGTTTGTGCTAATGTTTAAATTTTAAGTTTACCTTCCAATCGAATATCGAGAAACTAACGGCTTCAGATAATTTAGGTTAAATAAAAAGATAGATAAGTATACGGTTAATTTGTTACAAAATAACATATTAGTAACTTCTGTATGTAACCATAAAATTTTAGTTAAGTAGATTAAATTGTAGGGACGTAAAATAAAATAAATTTCTCTACCAATAACATCGGCGGTTGTTTTTATACCAGTCCTTACAACAGATATCGTTGAGAGTACTTCCATCCCATAAAGCTCGAAAACAAACCCTTGAAGTAACCCTCTTAAAAATAAAAATACAGTAAAACTTGAGTAGAGCGTACGAAAATGAAATTGAATGCAAATGTTCGAGGGTATCAAGATTTGTTGACGATCTAAAAGGATTTCACCATTTATTTGGACGAATGTTATCGGTCATTGTTTTATTGAATTCTAATACTTTTTTTTTTTAAATATTGTTCTTTTTTTGAATTTCGATTCAGTTAGTGTCAGTATGATGAAAGGGCTAATTCGTATCATAACTTAACTGGTTTTTACGGTTCTGATGTCATATATAAAGGGAAAATTGAATTCTTATAAGAATTTACATTAAGATAAATCCTTATAATACATTTTTGATAACTTATACCTATCTAATTGTAAAAATATAAAGTTAATAAATACATACCTAATTTATATTATATTAATAACTACCTATTTAAAAAAATCTAACTAAGCTTTAATCCTGTAAATATGTAGGTATAGACATCTAATCTATTCTTGAACTGGTATGATAAGTATCTAGTTGAAACAAGTACCTAAGACAAAGAAAGATATTATATTAAACGAAATTTGATGCAACTTATGTTGGTTATAACGCTTAAAAGAGAATTATAAAAAAATATACCTAAGTAGATACGTTTACATTTAATAATTCTTAACCCACAGAAAAACATTGGATTCAATCACGAAGCAAGCCCTTGTTTAGGTATTATAATGAACATAAAGTTAGGTTTAGGTTTTTTGCTGTAGGTATTTTAATTTAGGCACATATAGTACCTACCTGTACATTAATACGACAATTTTATATAAAAAAAAAGTTTTTATACAATTAAAAGAGTTTTTATATTTTGTTTTTTTTTTTTTTGTTTCACAATTCGAAATTCAAATCCGAACGAACATAAGTTCAGTGTTCCAGCTTTAGGTAATTAATAGTTAATTGTGATTTAACGAGCTCGTCTAAGCAGTTTGAACTGAAAAACCGAGCTCGCTGTGGCTATCCTAAAAGTTACGAGAGCCTATCGATTCAGAAGAAACTTTTTTACGCATATAATAAGCTTGGCTTTTTTTTATTTCTCTGTTAATGTTTGCTAATTGGAGTTTGGAGTTACGACAATTTTGAGTGGCAAAAATCAGAAGTACTCATTTTGCTAGGAAAAATTCACTGAGAGAGTTTGTATAGGATAAGGATAGGTATACACGAGGCTATAGTTAGGTAGTTACTTCTCTGTTTTATGTTGTGGCTAGAAACGATATCTATGTATATATAATTAAATACTCTTTATCTACGTTTTTTAACTAGAATATCTAGACGATATATATATACTCAGTAGCTAATAACATTAAAAGTAGGTATTTTATTTTAATACCTACCTACCTATACAAGAACTTTAATATACATATTATTTAAGTAAGTTTTGTTAGTATGTTATAAATAATGAGTGTTTTGTATGTATCCAGGTACATCAATGAATTAGACGGAGCGTTTGTCACGGGCGCGTCTGATCAATAAGTCCGCGCACGCTCAAACAGCACGACAAAAATTAACATTTTATACTTATTATATATAAATATGTGATGTCTTTAAGAATATACTGAGGTCACGATAAACATACACACGGAATTCATTTTGAGGGTAGGTATTGTTTTATTATAATATATATATATATGTATTTAGTTATTCTATTTGTTAAGTTTTTTATTGTGTACTAAAGCTTTCAGAGATTTATTACAAAAGCCATTATAAAAATTGATGACGTCTATTAAGGTTGTTCTTTAATTTGAAATAATGTCAAACGTAGGTGACATTAGATGCTTTACTATTGGCGGGTAAATTAATTAGCATGCGTCACAACGAATGTTTCAATTTTAAATTGAGAACACGCACGTGGGCGTGTCTCAGCCAATCAGAGATGTCACGCACTGCGACACGGTGACAATTCCGACCAATAGGAGAGCTGGGAACGTTGCGGTGACATTACCGGCCAACCGGCTCGTTCGAAAATACTTTTGAACTAAGAATGACATTCGCTGGATAGAGTGGGTGTTTCAGGAACTTAATGCTGAAAGTTCTTTATTCAAATTAATTGTATATTTTTTCTTTCTCTTTTGGTAAATTTAATAAATAGACAGATGTAAAAAGTTTCCACGGATAAAATCGCTAAATAGTCAAAAGTTTTCTTTGGTTGAGAAACTATTTATTGGCATTAAGTATAAAACATAAGTATCAATTAAAATAATAGTATTTATTTTTTCCTAAATCAAATTTAGATATATTACGAATAGAAAAAGGTAATGTAGAAATGTCAATACTTACTTACTTATAGTATGCTCTTGTTGTGATTTTGTGATATTGTTTCAAATTCAACGATTTTCATGCCACTTATTTCGCATTGCATTTACAAGTCCCCAAAACACAAAAATACATGATCTTATTTATTTCATCTGAATAAAAGCCTATAAATATAATATATTATAACCTTTATATTTAACTTAAACAGCGCAAACAAAATCATTGTATTGAAAAGGCAGAACCAAAGCAGCATTGAGAACAAATTAAAAATACTTTAGCATCACTGGCGTGCGACACTTTCAACCAATGGCGGCGCTCGGCCTTATCATTGGCTAGCAACGTCACTAGATGTCACCGAGTGAAGAAATGTCACAGCGACAGAACGAGACGGGGATGTCCGATAGATTTAACAGAAACATGTTGTGTTCAGGAAAATATACACCATCATACAGAAAGAAAAACGGGTGAAGGAGATTAAAAAAAGTATAAATCGTATCGTTGTACATAGTGTTCAGCCGAAATTTAAATTAAGAAAAAAAATAATTAAAAATTATATTCAGCCAGTATCAACTATCGAGTAGATAAGTACGTAAGAAAGGAGTTTGGTAGGTAAAAAGAAACATCGATGTGTCAAACGAGATGTCAAAATTTCATCTTATCATTTGATAAAAACAAATTAAAGTTGACTTTATAAAGATATAATATGTGATTAGGTAGGCATATTAAAATGGGTGAGTATTTTTGACAACAATTTCGTGTTTAACAAAATTTACTGAAACGTGTTGCGTGAAGCGTGCTCTTTATTTATCAAATTTATAACAATTTGATACTGACGCGAGCTTCTGATTAAAATCGATATTGGATCAAATTGGACTGAATTCACTGTTCAGCTTCCGTGTGGGAATTTTTGCGTGTTTTATATAATCATCTATAAATTTTAATATTTTTTATATGAATAATATATGTGAGTTAGTTAAGTGGTTAATTTTGTTATGTTATGAAATTCAGTGAATATCTACCTGGAGTTACCCACCTAAATGATGCCGTCAGGTAGATAGATGATTTTATCTATATCTAGGAATTAGATATAAGCAACTTATTTATTTGAAACTAGATTTATATATGTTTACAAAGACATAGTTGCGTTTAGTAAATATTTAGGTGTGGGTAGGTAGGTAACCTACTGTATTTTTGTGTAAACAAAATCCAGTATAGATACCTACCTATCTATTTTGGAAAGAAAACACAACTATTCTACATATAAAGATGCTTTCTCATATGTAGGATTTTTCTGAGCACATAAGGTACTGAACACAATAGTTCCGTACAATTTAAGCCACGTATTAGTTTAAGCCACATTAATTAATAACTTATATATCTGTTATTATACAAATTTCAATATTAGGTATATGTGAGTTATTCACAAATGATACATTATAAATTTAGATTTAAATCGTTCAAGCTTCTGAATGTTTGAAATTTTCAACAAAATGCGAGCACACGACAAACAATTCTCACGTTTTGTCATTGCCACGGGCGAGTAATGATAATGCTTAAACAATTTGAAAAATTTTACTAAATTTATACAAATATTTTATTCATCTCATTTATATTTTGAAAATTGTACCCAGAAGCGTTATCAAATAATATAGAAGAGATTTTAAATATTTCATCGCTCTGAGCAATTTTTGAAATGCGTCTCACAATTATTCGATTGTTTGAGGAATTTGAATATGGAACAGAAGGCATTCGAAAAATTGAGAAATTTTCGAATTTGGAACTCGAACACAAAGTCACGTTATTTAGTTCACACGGAATGACTAATGAGGAATTTGTGTTACGAATATTTGCTTGAGGTTATACTTATTTATATATATATTTATAGGTACTTTAAAACTATGACTACTCAATATAATATTGATTAATAAAACGTAGATTACCTTTAAATAAAAAAATGATTCGATATAGGTAATTAAAAGCATAGGTGAATATTTTACTTTTAAAGAGTCCTGTGTTCCTTAGGTATATGTTATTATAAATAATATGTAATTGTTATATAAATGTCCTTTATAACAATGGCGTCGCGTGCTATATGACAGCTGTTCGAGATTCCGAATTCAAAATAAGAATATCCTTGCTTCGATTGTTTCGCGCCTTCCCCGCGGCTAGTTGCGTGACGTCTTTAGAAGAAATACGTGCGCTATAACTTATAACTAATAAAGGGTTTTTATATTTCGTTTTCGTACATTTAAATTGTCTGTATGTGAATATGGACATTCGGTTACGTACTGTGTATACTGAACGCATAACACATACATTATAATTGCGATAATCATGTAAAATCGAACTATTATTGAAGAGCGGCTAATTGGCTGAATCTTTGTGTGCCAGTTGACTCTTCCATTTGGCGTGCATTAAAAAAAATAACACCTCCTTTCTTCTATTTCACAGTCCTATCAAAATATGTTATCCGTTACCCAGAATTATTTACATCCCAATGTCTAACATTACGATCGATTCTTCAAAATTCACAAAGCAAATTTCCTATGGTAATAACCTGGCTCCCTAAGAAGCCGTACTCATTAACGGCAAATAAGAAATAAAAAAACATAAAAATGCTCTAGAAAGCCCCATTCTTAACTTTTCATATTCAAATTTCAAATTTGTTAGGATTTGTATACACGGGCATTTTATATTCTCTTTATAATAATGATACCAATACTTCGTTTTGAGTAAAATTTCATTTAACGTAGGTGCCTAATCATTAACACCAAATTTTAAAAATATATTAAAGTCAAAAAGAAAAAGTGCATTGATAGTATAAAATGACAAAGTAAAACTAGTTTAAAGAACTCATTTCTTTAAGTCATAACTTTAGCAAGAAGACTTAAATCTTAATAACTAAGTTGTAATTTATTATTTCGCATAAAACATGTACATAATGTATATTGCAAAAAAATATATTTTTAAAATAATATAACTGTCAGTATGTCCACGGCTTTACCGAGTTCGCGTGACGATACTTTTTAAACATAGAGCGTCGTTCTTTTTTCGAATTAGAAGTGTTCTCTTCAAAACAAATTGCTGACAAGCGAGACGTCTCGATTCTTATTTTGAATGAGCCAACCGCAAACCCCTGACATTGTGCGATCGTTCCTAATTCAAACCTGTATATTGGACTTACAGTTTCAGTCGTTGTCTGACATATGGTGGAAAGATATTAAAAAATTAAAACATCTATTTGTTCATTTTGATATATTATATATACCTATTGGACTTACAGTTTGCATGTTTGTCTGAAATATGTTTGAAACAAATTAAAAATACGTTCATCTCTAAAATGTATATTGTTTAACTTACGATAATTCTTTTCTGATACATGGATATAAGTATATATATGTATCGATAAACATACTCGTAATGTATTGTTCCATCCCTATCGATGTAATAGGTATAATAATTTATGTACATACTAACCTACTTAAATATATATTTATTAGTTATTTTGGTACATAATTTGTGCGATATTACATTGGCTTAATGTTATTCAACCGTGTTTCCAATGCAAATGCTCTTGATGAGAGTTGATTATGTAAATTGAGACTGTGGAATATCAGTTAGCTACCGGAGTACAAATCATTTTTCGATTAAACAATAATCGATAGTTTAGATATTGTAGTTAAAATAAATTTTAAAATGTCATGTATTTAATGTCAACTATTTTTTAATTTATCATGAAATATATGTGTGTATAGTTTTTCAGAAAATGTTTCTACCTTCTAGAACTTTCCTGTGACTATCGACCCTAGTCCCTATCGTCTTAAACCTCTACTAACAACATGGAGTGAACGTCAATTACACAGACTGTAATCAATTACACCTGATAATGTTATGTTTATATATTAATGGCGGTCTGGCGCGTGTCACGCGACGTCACGACCGCGTCCTCCAAATGTCACGTCCACAAAAATAACGGTTGACAATCGATACGTTGTTACATCAAACCATTTATTATTAAACCATAAGCAACCGCCGTTCTTGGTAATACAAAAAATGTTTTCATTACATGTGTTTGAGATTCGTGATGATACGTGCGTGATACTGAATAGCCGTGTCCTTCGTCTTTTATGTGACATTTAGAAAAAAAAAAACAAATGTCATTGGACGTTGAACAATACACCTATATTTTTATAAGCTTTTTGTACACGAGAATTATATTTTTTGGATATCTCTGTCCTTAATTGATAACGATATAGGTAATTATTTTACTAATTCTATTAACAAATTAGAATTACAATTAGATATTGGTTGGTATAGTAAAAAAATAGTTTTATATATACCTACTTTCATTACTGTAATACTTAAACACAACTAACAATTTCCTATTCATATAATCGATTTGTATGTAGGTTTCTATTATTTTATATTTGTCAAAAAATTTTAGTATTGCCAGTACAAAGCTGATACAAGGTTATAGTTTGTTTATTGATGCACTTCATCTCATCTATATTATTAATTCCATATATTTAGTAAGGCTTAAGATTTAATCGTTTTTAAGGTGAATCGAAAACTTATATGCTTTTTAAAAAAAAAATTAAAATTTCGTAACTATTGTATGAAAATTAGAAGCATTAAAAATATAATCTGTTAACACTAATCAATGGATAATAAATTATTTATTTCACAATAAGAAAAATTTATAAAGGAAAACTTTAGTTAACGTAACTTGTGAGAAAAAAAATATAATTGTGTTACGTTCAGCACGAATTATGACCGGGTATACCATAGTTAAAAAAAAAACCGTAAAATAATTTTAAATGTTTTATTTACTCAGTAATGTTTGGCAAAAAGGAAGAATATAATGAGATGCTTATTATTAGTGCACACCGTACTTATTGTTAATACTTTTTGGTACTTAATTATTAATAGTTTTATGTAACAAAAAATACATTACATAAGTGAAATACATAGAAGCTTATTTACATTTAAATAATAATTTCGTTGTTTAGCACCAAAATATCTAATCAGTAATTACAATATCTTTGATAAATATACACCGTTCCGTATATATTCGTAATACAAGACAGACGAACATTCACCTAAAAGAGTTTACAACGCTCGTTACAGAATAATCACAAACAGACCTACATATATTCAATTATCGTTACTATATTATATACAATTTATTGCACAATATTACTATGGAATGTCATATTATATTTTTTTACAAATAATCTATTCTGACTACTTTGAAAGAAACTTAAACGTTAGACGAGCTCTATATATTTACAAAGCCGCTATAGTACGGCCTAAACAATAAACAGTATGAGAATTTAAGGTACTGGTACGATCACAAGGGGATTGGGCTTGGCGACTGCCGACGAGGTCACGTGGACAGCTGGAGACGGCTGGCGTGCTTCTCGCTGTGGAGATTCCTCTTACTCCTGGAGAAGAAAGCGGCGGTACATCCGCCCACAGAACATCTGTGAAGCAGTTGTGAATGAACACTCTCACAATGCAACTTGAGACAGGACAAGTCCTTAAAGCTGTCTCTACAGCCGCGACACGGGTAGTAACCGTCTTTATTCTGATGAGGCGCCTCGTCTTCCACGCAGTAATTCAGCTTCAAGGATAATGGAGGGGAACAATTCTGGTTCTGATAAGCGAAAGAGTTCAGGCCGGGTGGCAGAAAGCCAAACGGCAGTGGTGGAAAGTTTGGAAGCATCCCGAACGGCGTAAACAGGAAGGGATGTTGACTGAACATGTCGCGACCGTTCAGATAAGTCTCCGGCATCGGAAGTGGCGGGTACGGCGCTCCGAAAGGCATCTGTCCCAAATAATTTTTTGGTTTATTCAACTCTTTAGCGCGGTAATACTTGTGTGACTCGATGTAGGGCACAGCCCGCTCCTCCTCGTTGAATTTGAGTATAATGTCAATTTGTTCCTTCAACCTGTCCAGCACCCGGGACTCGTCCGGTATCTTCTGGTTGTCTGACAGCAGTCTTCTGTGTAGATTAGCGTTTGAGTTGTGCCGGTCTCTGTTCCGTCGCGTGGTGAAGGCGGCCTTGCATCCCTCGTTGTTGCATCTGTACATGACTTTGAGATGAACGTTCTGGTAGTGGGTCTTAAGTATGTATATATTTTGAAACAACTTATCGCAAACTTTGCACTTCAGAGGGTTGTCAACGTCTATGGGGACGTCGCTGGTGGTTATAAAAAAGCCGTTGTCGAAATGTCCGTAGATCTGGCCGTGGCTCTCGTCGGAGGTGTAGTCGTAGCTGGACACGGATGAGGAAGGTGATCTGTCAGAGAAGTCTGTGGAGTCGTTCAGGCTCATGTTGTATGAGCCGAGTTGGTTACAATCGATCTTCTTTGTAGCACTCGGAAAGTCACCCTTCGAGAGACTCTCTAATCGTTTTAATGAATTTTCTGTTGAGAACTCATTATTGGTTTCGTCAAATCTTTCATTTTTCGTTACCTCGCATTTCTCTGCGACCTCCTCCTTGACCCTTAAGTCTTGCGGCACAAAGTTCATTTCGTTGTTGTCGCTGTCCGTCGTGGGTTCTTGTTTGATTTTAATGTTAGTTCCGTTCTCACATGGTGCATTATAATTAGTACCATTAACATTCTCTTCGCACTTAACTCGTTTCAAATTCAGAGCTTCGTCATTTTGGTAGTTATCTCGCTTAGTGTCTTGCTTGTCGTGATCATCACTGATGTAGTTCTTTTCAAGTCTTGTTGGGTTAAGATTTTTACGTTTCCTTTTTATGACTTCGGGGCTCGTGGTCTCTTTGATACTGTCAGTGTTCTCGTTGTTGTCGCTGACGCTTCTTTGGTCGTATTCGTTCTCGGAGTCGTCCATGGAGACCGATGATTTATTGAGGCTCGTGTAATACACGCTAGTTAAATTGTCATTGTCATCATCGTCGTCATCCCCAGCGACAACGACGATTCCATCATCTTCGTCCGAATCTCCGTGAGCCTCGTGGTCTTTATTTTCTACTGAACTGGATTCCCTTCGCATGTGTTGAGCCTGGTCCAGGGTTTGCGAGAAGTTCATGTTGTTTTTGTAATCAAAGAGCATGTTAGAAGCGTGCTGTCTCATATTATGAGATGAATTAAGCATTGGATAAGATCCGAAGGGATGCATAGGATTCATGACCGGCGGTATACTCAAGCCGCTCCCTGGAGGAGGTATCAGAACAGGATGGGCTTGAGCGCTGCGGCCGTCGTGAGGAGATATTTTCCGCCTCAAGTGTGGTGAATGTAATTTAGGATTGGGGTTGGCGCTGTGCCTATTCCTAGATCTTCTTGAGCTGAACATCATGCTGCAGCCTTCGACGGTGCATTTATGCATCTCACGCAGGTGCACAGCAGAAAAATGAATTTTCAAAGCACCTTTATCACAGAAAGTTTTAAGGCACACGTTACACTGAACCCGTTTCTTCCCAGTGGCGGGGTTGATAAAGTGTGTTCCTAGGTTAAGGGGCATCTGGGACGCTCCCCACTGCCTCTTCGGTGGGCTGATACATTTACCTAACATCATGTCTCTCGTTTTATTCGCATCGCCGTAGACGTCTTTGCTTAAATTAAGAACATTTTCTTCCTCTGTTCTAACATTTTCTGATCTTTGTTTCGAAGCTGAACTCAACCTACTCTCAGGGTTTTCTACCGTTTTTGATGATATTTGAGGTAGTAGAGCTTGTAACGATGCTAATCCCATAGGATTTTGACTAAGCGCAGCCACCATCGCTGCCGGATGAGAAAACGTCGAAGGTATTGATAGAGGCTGCATAGGGAAATTTGTTGGGAGTTGAAAATTAAAAAATTGATTTCTCATCACGGCGTCCACGGCTGCTTTTTCGGCCGATGATATATTACCGTAGCCAGACTTTCTTTCTTCTTTGACAATATTTTCATTAATCTTATGCTTTCTAAAATCGAACGGTTGCATGTTTTGTAGTTGGTTCAGAGGGGAGGAGTTTACTGGGCTGGTTGTGGAAATGCGACTAGACGGGGACGACATGTGAACGCTGCGGTTAGGTGAAGCCTCCGCTGAGGACGAGTGGTGAGGGGACAGCTTCTGTTCGGGTGAGTATCGATTGCATTTAGGGGATAGTTTCTCTTTTTTGACGTTCACGTCCTTATTTAAAGTTTCTCTGGATTCTTTCTCTTGCATATTTCTTAAATATTCTAGATTACATTTGGCTTCCATCACGTGCTGGAAGTATTTGAGGGAGTCCTCGTTGCGATCTCTACTCGAGCGCTCCATGAGCCGTCTGAATTCAGTTTCCAACTTCAATTGGTCCAGAGCTCTCATTTCTTCTTCGTTATCCATATTTTTCTCTTGGATCTGTTCGTAATCTTGACTAGCTCCCGGGGAGGCGAGGCCGTTCTTCTTGTAGAGCGGCAGTAGCGAGGTTTTGTGCAGTGCTCTGGCCTCCTGGAGCTTGAGGATCTGATGAAGTGCCAGATTGTGCTCCGGCCCGCAACCGCTCCATCTTTCCGCGCTGCCCGATTGCGATTCCTATAACAATAACATAAACTATATCAATCAAATATCTCACGAGCCATGGCTGTATAAACGACTCATATTATTTAAAGCGCCATCAGTGACCCATAATCTTGTTGTTGATTCGATTAAATTAATTCGAACTTATCCGCCTTTTCGTATAATAAAGTCTACGGCAATTTTAAAGACAGGTTGTTCTAATGCCTCTTCAAACTAACTATTGGGTCGACAAACCACACCTTGCGTTTTCAAAGGCTAATGTCGAATTAATTCCGAGAACGGAGAGCAATTGGGTAAAATTGTGTAAAATGACGGTTTGGAATCGACTGGAGAATAGAAAAGTGGTTTGTGTCGCGTGTTGAGAACGATTTAATACGAAAACTAAATTACTATTCATTTGGTAAGTATTTGGGGCTGGTTTACATTGTCAAACACGAGTCTCGCTTAATTTAGCCACTCCTAAACGTAATCGTGCCGTTATTATCTGCATAATTTCTATTCAATACTTTATATTATTGTTACTAAAACATTAAGAATAATATAACAAAAAAAAATTCTAAATTTACATTTATAAGTACTTATAGATTGTCTTAAACAAGACTAGTTACAATTCTAGTCTTATATCAAATATTTTCTAGTAAGGAATCATCTGTTTGTGGAAACAATGTTTAGCTGTGGTGTAAAACCGTTTGTCACTCCATTACACCGTGTAACCCGAACCCGTCTCCCATATCATTATACATTTCTGGGGAAAATTATATTGTCGTTTGCTTCGCCGTCAGCAATTTTAAATCCTAACAAAAAAGTCATAACCTCAATTCCACAAAACGGATAAACACGGGATAACAAAGTGTCGTTTAAGTTAAACATAGCTCTGTGTTTGAATTAAATTGAGGGGTTTTAGGATTCGGCTATTATAGTAAGATTGTTTATTTCTGATGTATGTAGGTACAGGTGATGTAATATTGTTGTGGAAAAGTAAACAGGCGAGCGCGCAGGGTCAATGTCCAGACATATAAACGACTCAACATTTGAACCTTAGCACAACTAAATAACCATCATATTTAAGCGTAATATTAAAATCGCAATATCTGACCCACGCCTCCCGAGGTAATGGACCAGCGGACATATTTTGCGGCATTTCTCATTCGTTTCACGCGATACCACGCTTTATTGCATGTACTTAGAGTCCGTTTTTGTTTATACGTCATGAATGCTCGGAGTCATCTTTTTTGGCTTGTTGTGATTATACCATATTGTTCGAGGAACCCGGACAGGTTTGTAACGCGAAATATTTTCCATTTTTAATAATTTCTCGGCTGTCAATAAGCGGTGACGTCACCGCTGATCGATTGACAACCTTTCTGTGCGAACCGGAATAACATTGGCGTTGGCGCGGACATTAGCTGGAGACGTTAATACAATGGCTTCTGAGATATAATGTGTAACGTATCGCGTAATGCGTTTTTCTTCATATACTAGCCGTTACTCCAGGTTTCGTTCGCATTCGCTTTAGAAATAGGCTCCCGAAAAACAAGGTATGGTGACCACGACATCAGTGACATCTATAGTATACGTCACGCGACTGCATTATTTGTGGAAACTATATGAATATCTGAGATAAATCACAGCCTACGTCTTATTCTGTTCCCGTATCTATGTTACAATATATATTAATTGTAGCTATATTAATAGATCTTAGTGTTTGTCTACGCGTAGTTAGATTCGTCCACTATGTTAATGTTCCCAGGACAAAGACAACATCCATTTAATAAGATGCATCATAATCCCGAAAAAATATACCTACTCTTTTATTTGTACTGAATATATAACATCATAATAAGAATTACATACGTTCGATATGAACTTGTAAGTAAAATTGTTTTCGGAAGAAAATTCATATTATAAATAGTTGAATGCGCGTGATTAGGAGTTTGATGCGCACGAAGGTTTCATTTACATCGAGTGTACAAATCACCATAAGTTATGGCATTGTCTGTATGTCTGTCTGTGTATGTATGTCGGTATCAATATTTGTCGTTACCGTAACAATAGACGCGGGCGGGTTTAATTGAATTAACATTGTGATTCATTTAGAAAGTAGCATAAGTAATATATACACGACACGAGTGCTGTACAGTTTGTCTATAAAGTATAAAACATTGTCTATATAAATGTATTAAAAAAAAAAATTATAGGTAATATTCAAAGATATTTTTGGGAGCAATATAATCGTTTAATCCCAAGCGCGACCGCGTGTAGCAGCCAGCGTTATTATCATGAAAATATTTAATATAACGAAGTACGTACGCACAGATACGATCTATCACCCGGAGCTATAATTTGAATGTTTTTTAAGCATGTTCCCTTATGTCATTTAGCGGCATCGCATGGTACGTAGGTTGTCCCATTACTTTTAATACAATATATTAAATCATGCGCCTTCATGTCCCGTAATAACACGTCGCGGACAGCCATGGCTTATCTTAATCTCGGCTTAGGCACCTTATGGTGTCGTGTTAATCATAATCGGATAAACGGAGGTCAAACGCCGATTTAACTTTAATCTACAGTTTAGTTCTCCTCACAAATATGCTTTTATTGTAAACCGATTGGTTTTTTTTAGTTAATGATACCCTCGGATAAAGATCCAATAAGACAAAAAGCTTTATAAAGTTAAATATAGGCACACATCTACGGTTTTGGTTGTTCCGAAGTAATTCCTATATCCGGTTAACGAGGTTTTTAAACGCTTGTATGTTATAATTGTATTATTTTAGAAGTTTTACAAGTCTGACCTTATAGTCATCTTCCCACCATCTCTTGACGAACGCACTCAGTTTGCTCAAACTGTCATCTATGTCACCGTTCATTGCGAACAACTTAACTACTAGTCACTTGATATTTCACTGGTACTGCGGATCACTGAGACGTTTCTACTTCAAAGGACACACCGACTGTGACACTAACGAGTCACAGACGGAACTATCTGGACCGGGGGGTGGGGGTTGACCCCTGACTTCTTTACCTGACCATTACCTGGTAATCATGACAATGGAACAAAGGACACTCGATGAGCGTTTACTGTCCGCCCCAGCTAATCCAGATTGGGCTCTAAACGCAACTCTTAGCACGTGCACGCACAGAGTAGGTTTAACACTGTTTCTATGTAGGTATATATAGGTACCTTAGTATATAAGTAGGTATTATATAAAGAGATGTTTGGTGTCCAATATATAATATAATTTATTTTATATATATATTATTTTTCTCTTAACCGTCTAGTTGTATGATTACTCTTATAATTCTAAAGTTACGTACCCAATTATCTATCTCAACTTTTTATTTAGATTTTAAAGACGTTGTATACAGTTAAGTTAGAACGTTAAATTTAATCGTTTAGTTTTTTTTTAACCTTAATTTTAACAAACCAAATAGTTACATTTTTCGTTACATGATCTTTTATTTATGGACACCTACTTTTGTCTATAACTAGTTTTCTCGCAACTTAAAAAAATTAATGCACTATTCGCAACGATTCCATGAAAGCGATAACATTGCGAAAAACACTGTTCACTTGTTTTAAAAAAGCGACGTTTGTTTTAACGTGTTTATGACACAATTGTCGAGATGAAAGCGGGCCGCCTTTGAGTTCGCCGCATGCAAGACATATTGATAACGCAACAATGGCCGCTGATAAGGGACAAAAATAACCTTTGCCTTCGCAAAACTATTGCGAATGTACAATAGTGGTTTTATGATCTTTTGGGGAAGGTTACGTGACCTGGTGCAGGAGAATACAGACAATAAGATCCCATGAATAAGAGACTTATATTGTTTATATACAGCTAGTAGAAACGTCCTTGTTATAAGCTCAGTGTATAGGCACTCATGTTTATGAAGAATAATAAGGTTAAAAACTACAAAAAACAATCTTTGTACCTACTGTTATTAACAGAAAAAAACTGGAAATATATTATGTAAAACATTCGCTGGTTAATGTGAAACCTCGCGTAAATAAATTAAAAGTAACCGAAATTGATCTTCTGTGGCAAACGTAGTCTTTAATAGAACCTACTTTTAATAACTAAACAAGAACGTTCTCATATTAAAGTTACAACGAATTTTATTTCTGCTATATATTAATGATTATTATAAAAGGGACGTTGAATTTTCCTCTCATCTGAGCCGTTCCTGCCAAGACCATCAGATATAACCAGCTCGCGGCAATTTCGCACCTAATAATTTCTTAGCAATTATGATTTTGACGTCTCCTATGCCACAGATACGGTTAGATTTATGTGCTGAATGTATATACGGTTAGTGTTTTAAATATAATATGCTAGGTATATAATAAAGTTTACCTATATCAAGCAAATATATATATATTTTTAAGTGCATATAGATTAATTCATTTTTTGCTCTCCCTTTATAAGAGCTGTGTATTTAATGTCGACGTTAGATTCGGTTTGAATCGACATAAAAAAAAATCGATTGACAAAAGAGGTCCCGACTGTGAAGGTTTCATATAAAGCTTGTTTTAAATCGAATATATTAGTGGCATCGGTTTATTTGATATCAATGTTACTCGTTACTAATGTTCATTAATCCGTACAGACAAACACACTGTACCGGCGTTTAGTAATATAAATATATGTGATTGAATCTGTGGGCGGAACTGTTATTGTATCAGTTAGGTTACGATTTATTGTTATAGCCAGTCAGTATTAGGAAATACAAAATCTCTTGTATGTACGACTGTTGCCCGTGATAACTTGGAGTACATTTTATATGTTAAGTATATTGTAATTGATAATGTTTCTTTATTTGTTCCACATATTATACGGATTATTTAAATTGCATACTTATATATTTTAATAGAACAAAGTTGTACTGTGAAGCGGGTAGGTAAATATTTTGAATATTTTTTGTTGTAAGTCGTATTTACATATTTTTTTAAATAAATTAAATATTATCGTGCGATATATATAATGTTGAATTTAGTTAGAAATAAGATAAAACGTATAAAGATCTTTTATACTTATTAAACGATTGTATTTCATTTGTAAATATGTTAACAAAGCTGATAATAGATGGCGTTGCAAGACATTATAATGAAATACATACAAAAAAATATTTAGTTCATATAATTCCACTGTTGATGTTTAGATTTTTTAAATAAAATAATATAGATATGCCTTGATTGGTGACAATAATAATAATAATAATGATAATAGTTATATATTATTTGATAAATACGGCTACATATATCTGACGTTAAAGATTTCCTTTAAAAATAATAGTTTTAAAATGTCATTCAAATTTAATACAAAATTTTCGTATGTTTTAATTTTCAAACACGTTTTCCGTAAACAATTACGTTCCGTACGGATCTCGGTGTACCGGCCGCCCCGGGGTGATTGCTAAGTAACGAATAAACACCAAAACTAAAAAGCTTTAACGAAACACTCCGTCATTAAAAACGTGTTAAAGATCGCGAATCATTACAGATAATATAATAAAAAAACATAAATTCACTAAAATAATACACACACAGCTAGAGTACCTAACTAACGGAACGCGATAGTAAGACATTCATACAAAATATACGTACATATATAAAATTTGTTTAATATAAAATGTAGCTATAGACATTATTCTCATATTTGAATATTTAACATTCATATTAATTTAATTTTTTTATGTTCTATTTCCTATACAATAACTAACTGTAAGGCTAGCTACGACGAATCGAGCAGCCGGCGGCGATGCGGGATCACACGCAGAGCTTTTCAAATTACACAATTATACTTATGTAATGACATAAATATTATTTATATATACCAATAAAGAATTCAGTTTTATTATTTATAATATATAAATATTTCAATACTGTATTGAATGTATTGAATGGGACGGCCGAAGTAGGTGATTTGTACTCCACACGTGTATAATGTTAGCGGTCGCTTGTCCTAAAATAAATCCTCGTAAACAACACATCTAAATCCTTCGCGAGATCTCGTCCGATCCCCGATGTTAATGTTAACAGATTACACAGATCCCGTCTGCTTACTATCGTTGAAGAATAGATTTCTGCTCTCTTAATTTAACTATCACGAACGTAACTACGTACGCTTCAAATTAATTTATTTATATATCAATTTTATAGGTATATTTTATTCATAATATAGGTTTTTTATAAGATCGAATCTTGTTGGAAGTCATTTTTAAATTTGATCGTCACTGAGCTAGAACAAGATTATACAGAGAAAACCGTGAGCTGTTTTATCTCATTACAATAACTATAAGATACATATGTTATAAAATACGATTATTAATGTTAACGTATTAATTTCTTTAAGATAATAAGAATTATATTTTTAATTTAATTTATTCCGCATACGGTTAGTGCGAAGCGAAATAAGAACAATCTCCGCGTCGCTAACTATTTCTCTTTAAGTATTGTCTGTTAGTTAAATCTGTTTATAGAAAAACAATCATTCACTCATCAATGAACTCCCAATAATAATAATTTAACTGTCGTCTTTTATATTATAAGTATACGAGATAATTAACAAGGATTTAACGAAAAAATACGATTGAAGAGACTAACTAAGTACGCTGTGTTTTTAAATATTGAGTTGTTTTTTTTTTCTATTAAAATAAAACAATTCGTTTTATAAAATATTTCACATCATTGTCATATGTAAATATTAATCGCAGAAAGCAATGAATTAATTCTGAATACTCGATTCTGATTTAGTGTTAGAGAAATATTAAGATCTATCGTATTAGACACGACTTACAAGTTTATCACGGATACTATCGAATGGGATGGAAATTAATAAAAAAATATATATCAGTGTACCCAGGACACACTCACCTGAATCATGAAGAGTTATTACAGTTACCGAGCACCGAACATACACACAACACTGTTAATACATCTCACACAGATACAACACACGTCTGTCTAGAAGCCGGCTGTGACGGACACTGGCCCGAGTGGGACGAGAGATGAGCGGGGCGCTGCAAGGATGACGAGGAACCGCCAGGACACGAGGAACAGAGACGACTACAGCGCGACACTTAAAAAAATATAACACACGTAAAAAATACCTCTAGTGCGTTGCGTATAAGGCACATATTTGTGTCTCGCTGCGCGGGCTCTATGTCGCCGGTTCGGCTTTAAAACTATGCGGATAGAGGTGATGTTCGTTTGTGCGGGTTTTAGAGAGGGACGAATGTAAGAGGTGTCACCGAGAGCTTTAGGAGGGAGACCAGCTCGGAGCGTGATACTGGGGACATTTAGAGGAATCAAGACCGCTGGCTGTTGGCGCGGAGTACGGGAGTAGAGCTTAGTATGCGCTGCATCGATACCATTAGAACGCTTACTAGGGCACGCGGTACTGCCGGACTGTAGGTTAATACAATAAAAATCATCTGTAACTAATGTCTCCGAACAGTTCTAAAACCCTGTTGAGATGTTTTAGGTCTTCAAGACATTGATTGAATTCTGTATTACGATATGTTTGTGCACTGAAATGTATCGAATAATAAGGACTATGTCGCTGTTGTCACAGATATAAATAGATTGGCAACGGATGATAAACGTTCCACGATCAGTTAGATTTTTTTTATTTAATCGATGAGGAAAATGTTAGGAGATAAACAACACTCGAACACTCGAAGTTAAAGCGACGGTTTAAACCGAGCTTCTTATAAGGAAGAAACGTTTTGTACTCGTCAAGTTCGACTCGAAGACATATATTATATCAGAACAAAAATAAAATAAACTATTAATAATAAATTAAGGTAATATTAAATTATATATAACGAAAGCCAAAAAAAAAAAACAATTATCTTTATATCAATACAAAGCGTAAGTTAACCGTCCCCAAATGCTATTATTGCTAACAATGCAAGAAATTAAAAGAAGTCACCAAACCGTACGGAGATCCTGGTGGATAATGGACGGCAGTCGAGCTTGAAATCCAGACGAAAAAAATGACTCGCAAATCCGTTTGTGGACGTGGTAGCGCCACCGAGGAATCAGCGGACAATGAGGTGGTGACATCTTGTGTTGTGGGCGCGGTGGCGGGAGCTGCTGGGTCTTGTGGCCGCGACCACCTACGACGAGAACCTGGCTAGCTTCCTGCTGACACAGAAATTGCATTATTTTTTTGTTTAAACGTAAAAAAATAAACGCAAATCAGTAGGTACCTGATATTAAACTGTTGTTAGTTTCGTCTGTGATATATTTGATTTGATTATATATATATAAAATCGTAAAATTTTTTATCTGTCATACAATGAGAAAAATATTTTATAAAAATCATACCTACATTGATCGCTTCTTTTGAATATTTTTTTGTATTTTATAACACATAGATATTGATTGTTTTAGTGTACGTACATCAGTGCCATACACTTCGGTTAATGTATTAGGTCTAAATAATGTATATACAAATATATTTTAAAATATTGTTACAGTATCTAATGTTATTTTAATAACAGCCTCGTAAGGGCACCTGTTATTTATTACGGCCATTGTTTCTTGAACGCTCGTTTAACAGACCGTTTTTTTGATACGTATACATATATATATATGTGTGTGTGTGTGTGTGTGCGTGTGTGTATGTATATGTTCCTTAATATGTCACTGTCATAGTCTTATAACTTATGTATTACATTATATAATTATTATATTTTAATATTTAAAATTTTTATTTCAATAACAAATAATAGTTTCATAATATTCTGAGTTATCTATATCCATTTAATTATATTTTTTTTTAAATAAAACCGAGTTATTTTTTAAAGGTTATTAGATATTTTTATTATTATTGTCGTATCTTTATGATATGATATTTTTTTCCAAATATAATTTCAACAAATCCACGAGCTGTCTGCTAGTTTTTTAGTGAGCGTCTATCTTGTTCCGCTGAATATTTACTTATTCACCAATTTTATACTTTTAATGCAATAGGTGTATATAAAAGACCTTTTTCTCGGTGAATCTGTGACATCCGTAGGGATTAAATTAATACATTAATAGATATAGGTTTATAGAGAATCAATACTTCAGATATTATTCTCATTTGAGATTAAATAATTAGTTGGAGGGGACCAACCATCTAACATCTGGGAAACTAAAGTCTAAACGTCATCGAATTGGCGCGCCCTCATCGGGACACGCAATAAAATATACAACCTATCTCTTTGTTGATTTACAAAAAAATAACAGAAAAAAAATTAGTCACCTGTCGTGTCATTTGGTAAGAACAAGCCGACAAAGAGAAACATTGGTTTAGAAAAAATTGCTGACCCTCTGTGACAAGGATGATCACGATATTATCGCCTTTAGTCCAATGAAATAAAGACTATTTTAGAACATCACGTTTTTTTACTTCAAACTAATCGTTTTGACTGACGAATATTTACGATGTGATACATTACTAGCAGCGAAATAAAATGCCGGTTGGACTTCATTACGGAATTTTTTTTTCGCATTGCCTAATAATAGTTTCGGCTTTGATGACGCCTTCCGAAAAATTTAAATTTCTTTATACCGTCACAGTTTATTGAGCGATTCGTATATAGATATAAAGTTCTTAAGATAAATCCTGAGTTATATTCTCGTGTACATTTATACATAACTATGAAATGTGACCTCCCCACCAGTTTTATCAATACAGTTGTGTGTTATCAGTACGAGATGCTGTCTCATAACTAAGAAGCTTTTAAAGCAATCAATGGTAATTAATAAAAGTGTTATTTAATTGATATGCCCTGACAATTCAATTGCGAGCTCTGTGAAAGATAGCTGCCATTGTTTCTTCATTGATGATCTTATAACGACTGTGATGTTTCTAAATTATTGAATTCATTAAAATTTTTTATAAATAACTTATTCTTCTTTAACGTTTTGAACAAAATTTTGATATAGAAGTATTGAATTGATTTTGTACCGCTTTAGTTTCGTTACTGTACCTACCTACTTCCTGTACCTAATTATCATGTTTCTATAAGAAAATTCTTAATATTTTGTTTGAGTAAATTATCAAAGAAAAATTTAAATATTGTTTGCGATTCCCATATCTTTAAATAATTCACTATATCAAAATATTGTCGCGTCCGAGTCCGATGTCGCGTAAGTGAATTATTATCGGAGGTAATATTGGTGTCGTGACAAAAGACCATAAATACTCTGTCAGATTTATGTTTGAGGATGCGAACACCCTGTGTACTCGGAGCGCCGAAAATAAGTCGATGACGTCATTATTTATAAACATTAACCCGCAATTGATTATATAAGATAATTTAAAGCCACACTTCGTCTAGATTAATTTGTATGTACGAGTTGTTTTTAGGCGAAATGTCAGATAGCTGTCAAATTATGTCAATGTCATTTTTTTTTGTACTATGCCAATGTTATGTTTTAAGGTTTTATTGCGGGGAATATTATAAGATATTTATATAGTATCATAAAGTCTGCGACCGGCCGAATGTTCCAAAGGTCTCCGTCGTTGTCACCACGGCGTGTCCCGCCGCGGGTGGTGATGGAGTCATCTCGGCGAGCCGTGTTACCATTTTATAACCATCCGATTGCCATAATGGTCTTTAATACGCCGTTAAATTATAATGATCGTATGACATATAGCTTTTTTAACGTCACATTAAACGTGCATCGATTCCTTTATTAGACGCGATACAATGATCTGTTACTTTTTTTGCTCCCAAACGAATTCTATTCTGTCAAATTCGAATGTTATTTTTGCAATTCGATTTTTTTTAAAGATAATAATGATTTAAATTCGGTCCATCGATATACAGCCGTACAGAGCCATCATTTTCAGTTAACATCACTTATAAAGCTATTTCGTATATCATTCTTTAGTACTACATACATCGACACATCCCGTGTTAGTTTAGTTCGGCCCCGCGGGGTACTCGGGACCTTTTTTTTTAATCTCCCCTTCCTTTTTTAAGCCGCCAAGGTCTCAAAGGACGGCGACGTTTGTTCCCTTGTCTCGTCCGTTAATGATTTTTACGTATTATTAATTGTATAAAAACGCGATTGAAAAATTCATCGATTATAATCGTTCTAGAATCGATGGCTTTGTTTTTTTTTTTAACAATTAGTGTCTTCCAGTTTTTGTTCACAGCCTGATGTTGCACTTGTATAATCTGTGCCTCGTCTGCACTATACAGTCTACGGTATACGGTGAACTCCCGTTATGATACACAGCGTACGATCCACGTTAATAGCTGGGCGGGAAACGATGTTTCCGACCGTCCCTATTCTACTACGAAATAATCTAAATAAACTCACGTCCAATTATTAACATCAGTTAACGGTGATTTATAGCTTTGTTTGTAAAAAAAATTAATTCATTAAAAGGACATCGCTGTAGAATAGTTCTGTGTTAAAGTAAACTTGCGTTATAACGACTATTACAATAGTAACATTAATGCGGTGTAATAATACTAACGGGGTTCACAAGATGGCGCCACGTACAGCACGAGGTGTGACTACTCCACAGATAACTATCATCTATAACACTATAAAGAGTTGTTATCATACAGAGGTTCCACTGACCGTTTATTACTTTAATATATTTTTATTATAACTAAACATTGTAGATTACATAGTGTTAGTTGTTACACTATAATAAACTTTAATTATATTAAAAAGAACAACATTTACTTGAAAATAGTTTACTTTAGTATGTATATTAAAATTTCAAGATTCCAAAATAAATAATGAAATAATATGAAAGTGAAGATAATACCTAAGAGTAGTAGATAATGCTGATAATGGCAGTTCTGCGTGAGTATTTTTATTCTATGTACAAAGTGTATGTGATCGCGGTCCGTGGCGGGTCGGGCGAAACATCAACCATTTTAATTATCTCCGGGACACCATTAACAATAAATCTGTTGTTCCCCACACACACACACACACACACACACATATCATAAGTATAATCGATAGCCATAATCGAGAATCGTCCGATCGACGGTCGCCACGGTCGCCACGACCGATTTATAGGTAATTATAATTATATTTTAGTTCAGTCGTAAACCGATCTGTGACCAATTCGCTAATTACGTTATCGCTTACTTACATAGATCACATTCCGTTTCATTGTTTATAAGAATTAAATACAATTTAGTTCGTCACCAATTTTAAATTTACACACAAAACCATCCTTGATGTCCGGTTATAAATAAATATCTTATTATTTAATTTAATATAACGTGTTAGATGTTTTTAAATACGTTTAGGTGTGTTTGAGTAATGTCTCATACAAGATATAATTATGCTCGAGGCGTTATAGTAAGTTATAGCCAGCGATTGTTATCAGTAACCTCATCCAGCTCATTCTCTTATGACAAATAACAGATAAATCACGCGATTGTGAACTCTATTCCATTGTAATAGTTATTATACAAATAATTTGTAATATTCTGTTTCAGACTGAGAATCATAATATGTTGTTAAATATATGAATTTTAGAGAAAATTATTAGTTTTCGTTCTCGTCAATTGTAATGTATTAAAAAAGCTATTCAGTAGCTGTTGTAATGTATATTTGTACATTAAATTTTTTATAATTAATTGATATATATAGGTAATAGTTAGCAAACTGGATAGTATATACATATATAACACGCACACAGTTGTTATAAAATATTTCAAGTGATTTATATCCGTCTGAGTTAGTTAAATTAATTGTAATGTAAACAGTATTATCCGAACTGTCATGTCGGGCGTGTGATAAGTTTGCGTGACAGGTCACATCCAGCCTGATCTCGTGATGAGTCCCAGCGTCGCACTGAGATAACCCCTCGCGCTAGATGTGTCACTGTCGACCGTTGCTGCCGACCCACAGACACAGCTAGATAATGTTCGAGGAATCGTGAGATGTACGTCAATTGACGTCTCTGTCGGTACCTATAAATGATTTTTTTATGATTAGGAATACGAAAATTTTTTTTATGTTCGTAAAAATTTAATGATTTTCGCCTATTTAAATCGTAAAGTATGTCAAGATTGCAGTTAAAATGTTATATAACTGTCGCTTTATTTAGTAATAGTATCGCAATCTCGGTCCCATGTACGCGTCCATATCATAGACTCACAGGAACAGACGTAAGGGACAAAGCGCAATAGATATCCTTTGTACATAGGAGAACTGAGAAAACATGGCTGTGTCTATAGAAACATAATCCACATCCGAAATATCACAAAGAATATGTAATTGGATTACACAGCACTTAATATCTCCTTTCTATTGGTTTCGCTAATATATTGGACTCTAACATACGGAAGGCGGAGACTGATATTGAACCTCATGTTCAGAGGGGGAAGGGTCGAAATTACTTGCACCGCTTAAAGTATAAAGTTTAAGCGACCCACAGACGCGCGACAAAAAAATATCACCGCTCGAAATGATGTCATATTAAGAAACATGTCAATCATATTTTTATGACACACAATAGTCCCTTGTTCACTTGCGCAGTGCGTTTTTTTCCGTACATTTCACGCTCGGTCTGAGAGCTGCCTAAATCGCTAGCCCTTTTTTTTGTACATGGCCGATTTCGTGAATAAAAATTGTTTTATAACAAATATCCATGGCTTCCTGTTTATAAATTATTCCGCATGTCGGCGTCTCGGGCTGTGTTATGAATGTTATTGTTGTCAATAATTACATAAATTGCAGATTCTCATCTCGGAGTGGTCCTCGAGGGGGAGCTTCGATGTATTCATTACGAGCATCTCAAAAGTAAACGTCTTATTTTATACGTAACAAGTTTTTCTGTGATTTAATAATCTCGGGTTAAATTCTTATGATGAAAAATTTCAAGATTCAATGGCTTAATGTCTGGATCGTGTTATACAAATCACGTTGACATTTGTCTGAGTAGACACGAATGGAAATGTCTTTAGCGAGGTATTTAGAGATTTATATTAAACACAATTTCAGCCGTAAAACTTACAAACAGCGGGTATTACAAGCGCTTGTTTGTATCACACAACATCACATTTTCGTATCATTTAATTAGTTACCATTACCCAAATAGTAAATGCAAATTAACCGACGTTAAGAAATCGTTAGTATTTCTTTGTTAATGAACGTACCGGCCTCGTTGCGTCACCGCGTAACGTCAAACGTTCATGAGTGTTGCCGCTTTGTCTTACAATTAAGATGGTTACACAAAATTTGGCGCAACCGGGACGTTTAGATCGCCTGTGACCTCGCCGCTGATTATACACCGACACAAAAACGCGCACTTTAGATTATATACACGCGGTTCTGGTTTAAATATCATTTGATTGTATATCTTTAAAACTTTTCAAACTCATCTAGCAACACGTACTTTGACCTGCAGTTTTGCTTTTGGTAGAAAAATACATTTGTAATTAATTTGAACGCAGTTTTACGAAAGTTTTGATGCAAACGTCTCTGAAGCCGCCCATCTATACTGTGTTAGGAATGTTATGTTACATACATAGAACAATTAGGTACAGTGCTAGTAATTAGCGCCGTCGGTAGGAATTGCATCGCAAAGTGCCGCTAATACATTGTGTTTTTTGTTCGTGTTCTCTGTTCGATGATAGAACAAAGACGGCGTTGTATACGTTGAAATATAATCGCACGCGACATCGCCGCGGCGAGGACTGTGGGCTGGTACTGTAAAATATTACTTAATAGAAAAATAGTTTTTTTTAGGTCGATATTATTATATGCATATAATAAAATATCTACACTGGATGATAATGTATTTAATATAGTAGATTTTTTAAATATTAAACCTTATTAATCTTTAATTTTAATGCTCTACAATAATTTTATACGTAATAAACAAAGCTGTTGTTATTTTTATAATAGTAAATATTATTTGAATGTTATATTTTTCATAGTGATCCATTCGCACCCGACCTCCTCCCGACACAAGGGTCCGTTGTCAATACAAGGAGTGTCTGTATACTGTAATGACTTTCACGTGCCACTGTCCTCAGCACACTCGACCTGGACTTCCTCAATGTAACATCCTGCCCACATATATATATATACCCACCTACATAATAACTGACATGCGTTTTGGCAGAATCAACGTCTTTAGTTTATCAAAATTCAAGAATAGTTTAGGAGTTTCTGTAACAATTTAATGTATTACTGGTCTTAATTTTTAAAACAATATCTTTCGTTTGTATAAACAATTTAGTTTTAAAATATCTTCATTGATTTCTTGATGACTATTTGTGCTAGATGATTCTGATCTATTTAAGGCTTCCTGGACGCTGCTAGCTCGCATCCTTGAAGGACAGACAGGCAAAAAAGCCTGTACTATAACAAACTTTTCTCTGAATGATGTCAAGCAAATTAGGTTTTAGTTGGCAATTTAGTCCCTTAATCAGAAAATTTTGGTATTATTTTTTTTTGAAAACCTTACATCGTAACTCTTAAAGGTTTGTGAATCTGATGGTAGTTGTCCAAGGACTAGTGCCTACTCTTTATATTTCTCTTATGTCTTCCTTAATAAGATTTTGATCACATAACAGAATATATCTCCGGCTCTGTTTCTTTGAAAACTTTCTATAACTTATAATTAGGTATCTTATATTATTTTATAATTTTTTGTAAATATCTGAATGTAGGTTTAGGATCGTCACTTTAGGAAAAATTTGGTACCTAGTCATTTTATATTTGTTTTTTTTTTTTTTAAATATAACAAAAAAGTTATAAATAAAACTTTATTCCAACGTAACAATATAATTAATAATATAATATTTTCTCGTTCACATAAAATTACTTACATTAATCATGAAATGGCAACAAATATTAAACTCTTTCATTTAATCAAAACAGCACTACATGGTTTGTGTTCTGGCAACACTGTCTCAACAACCATAGTATATCATTTTATAATATAAATAGCAACACTTATCAAGTCATCACAGTCCAATGATAGTTTGGATTGTGTAAAATCTCATATTGTATCCTTTTGTTTTGCGCAATCCCGGCGACTGTAATGGCCACTTGTATGCAACTCAATAATTCGTATGAAGCTACTCGTTCCCATGGCATTCCGGGATCGGAACGATACACACACAGACCACACTCGCACAGAGGCATACACGACTTATATATATACATATAGAGTAAAAAAATACGTCCTATTGAAATTGTCTATATAATTCAAATTTAAGATTACTTATATAACATTAAATAAATATTCAATAAATTCTATCCATATTAAATGATATAATTACTAGTTTTTACTTTAAGAGTATTCATTATATCAGTGATATGTTGAAAACTAATGTATTGTTATATAAACGGCAACAAACTGTAACGTCTGCCTTCGGGCGTGTTTCTTTTAATAATCTGTGCTGTCGTATTGCAGCGTAGACAAAGAGAGCACGCAGGGCATAAAAAGTAGCTGTCAGAGGAGTCACGACGTGCGCTATGGAGTAAGTACTGAGTAAGGAGCAAGTATGGAGTAAGTGCGGCCATTATGGTTACGTCCTGGACATCGGAGAGTGTATGTCCCAGTGAATGTATACTGATAGGTAGGTACGTTATTAACAAATTATTAGTACTAATTATATTTGATGTAAATCGTCTGTTATGTTATTTATTATATTTATTGTGTATTACACATGTTATTTATATTAAATTTTAATTAATTTCAATACGTGAAAGTCATGAGGAAACTTAGTTTTGAACGTCTCATAGATTACATTGAGGTTACATTAAGTAAGGGGACGTGTGTCAGGTGGCCGGCGCTAGTCACGACTTGAAATAATAGCTGGCGTACAAACAGACGAATATATATCTTATATGTGTTACATAGGGTTCACTTTAGCTCTAGCGTCATGTATTATTGTGGTTGATGTAATTTATATCGTATTATTTTGTGTTAAGGTTGATTTCTGTTTGTAGTTATCTAAGTTGCTCTGCCTATGATCATTATAAGTAGATGGTGTGTTGAAAAATTATCTTCGATCGGAGGCGCAATGGACTCCGGTTTTTTTGGTTCATTTAATGTTAATATTACAGAGGACGGTCTACTGGATGGTTGATTATTGTTGGACTTAATACGAAAAATTAGTTCATATGAAGAATGATCTAGAAAAATATATCATATGTAAGAATCATATCAAATGTGTAACTTGTTTTATATAGAGACTTTGGGATATGTGTTTTTGTTTTTATTTTACAAAACATTCTTAATCATTATATAATTTACCTGTATTTCTGTATGTTTATAAATCAATATAAAGAATAAAAGATTTTTTGTATAGAAATAAAATTTAATATTTAAAGTTGTTTGTAAATAATTTTCTAGTAGATAATTAAAGTTTACACTAACCTAACAGAGGGTGTAATTAATTCTTTAGAAAAAAAAAACAGAAAATAATTAGAAAACAACATTAATTAGACTAGATCAACAACGATCAGGCTAGACTGGACAAGTCTAGACTGAACTAGACTAGACCAGACCGCTTAAAGACACTCTGTTCTTTATTTTCATCCGTCTGTGCCACTTCTAGTATTTACTTCTATAAATCCATGAAGTAAGTGACCCGCTGTGATTTAAGACGCTCTCTGAAACACATCAAAATGTCATCAAAGTTTTCGTTAATACGACGGACAGACGGACACACAATAATAGATACACAGCAATACGTTTATATAAAACATTGATATACTACAGCGATAACGAAAATAAAATAAAAAACTTTCAATTTCTTTTTAATATATTGTTTTAATTATAATGTAACTTTTATATACAAAAAATCGTTAGAAAAGTATATATTACGTTATCACAATAAAAAACTATAACTAACTATGTATGTACATTTAATGGAAATCAGTTAAGACGGATACTTAAGTAAGTTGCGGATCACGACACAGCATCAGCCGCGCCGGCGCGTCGAGTCGGCAGTTAGTCGAGACAATTGTTTAGTTCGTAAATTAATGTATTGTTGTATATCTTAAAGAATATATGTCGGCGCTGTCAGCAGCAGTGACGGATGCAACATAGGCATGACTCGTGGCTGTTATCAATTATAAAAAAAAAATGGCATTCACAATTATTTATTAAAACGAGAGTAAAATTTTAGTTTCATTACGACGTCTGACGCACGACAGTACAGTTCAGCGAGCGCGGACCGTTGAAGGATATAGAACCTTCTGGAAATACGAGGACATTAAGAAAAATTAAGTCTCATTTTGGAATATCACGGAAAGTACTGAAATAAGTTTTTGTATGAGAAGTAAAATTAAACTGCAGTGAAATTTATGGACTTATTACAAGAAGGTAATTAATTGTAACGATTTAATAATAACAAGCCGTTATTGGTATTTAAATGTTTAGAAGCACATAGCATTTTTAAGTTTTATTTATGAAAACTGCAAAACTAGTGTACTTACCTATTAGTTTAGCAAACTGTCCTTGTCCTCAGTAGCTGTTACTTCGACAAATGCCTCGTCCAACGATTTTCAAGAGTACCTGTGTCTTGCAAGACGCAACCATAGCGGTATAGCATCATCATCATCATCAGCCTACCGTAGCCCACTGCTGAGCAAAAGCCTCTTCTGACATGGAGAAGGTTAGAGCATCAATCACCACGCTCGCTCAAGACGGGTTGGCGATTTCAATCTTATAATTTGAAATTATAAGACCAGGTTTCCTCGCGATGTTTTCGTTCGCAGTACAGCATATTTTATTAAAATTTCAATGATTTAGTAAATGTCAAATGATTATCATCTAGGTTTTAGATGAAAATTCAATGAAAGAAAATTTTGCTCGACGAAATATTGATGCGAAAACTATGGCGCTAATACGATGTTCTAACTAAAGAAAATCTATTTAAGTATAATAAGTAATTTTCATTGTATATATATATTGTAATGATTAAGTAAATTGTTCTGTGTATATCCTATATCTCGTTTCAGTCCGTCACGTTTCCTTTAACCAACTCATGCGCACAGTATTGTCGTTGCAAATGACGGGTTACGAACAATCTCATTGTAATTTTCTTGTTCAAACTTATCCATATTAACTCGGAAATGTCCAGTGAACGAAGTACGGTGTCTCCGTGTGGGATGCTTGTGATGAGAGCCGGTGCAAGCGATTATAGGTTTAATGTGAATCGAATATGTGCGCTTTTCGCTTGTACAGTTCGGTGATAACTGTGTGAACCACGCGTATGATAACCGGTCACGTATTTCACGCTTCTATCGGAATATAGTATTGGACTGGAGGACTTCCCTCGAATAACCATTGATTGATGGCACAAACGCGTCTCTGAATAGGATTTTTAAACGTGACCTCGTCTTCAGGGATGCTGCATAATGTTTGTCTTCTTAAATTTATTTTGTATCTAACTTATAATCATTTGAATAAGTTTTGAAAAAATTTTTTGTTTTGATAATGTAATTTTGTTCTGAAAAAAGCAAACGTTTCAGTATTTTTAAATTTCATAGTTCATACATCAT
The DNA here is from genome assembly GCF_018135715.1 of Danaus plexippus. NCBI lineage: Eukaryota > Metazoa > Arthropoda > Insecta > Lepidoptera > Nymphalidae > Danaus > Danaus plexippus. Next base: position 6,114,202 of record NC_083549.1, read on the forward strand.
CCGAATAAATAAGTTATTATTTATTTGATCTTAATTCTTTCTTATTTCATATGAAAATTTAATTTTTTATTATAACGAAGTGAGTGACTCCTTGGTATAACAGATCATGTCATGGCTGTCTCCGGTGAGACTGCTGTCTACTGAAATTCGGTCTCAGCACGATACATTCAAATTTCAAATAACATGTCATTTGATATCAACCGACACTGACGTCTTTATGTATAACTCCTACAACTATGACGTCACAAACGCCTCCAACAAACTCCGAGGAATATAGACCTTAATGCATTGTAATAGAGCTTAATTCAGCTTGAGCCGTATCATTGTAGTATCACAAAGGAATTCGTCAAACAACTATCCGTCATGCGTTTTATAAAAGACCGCTAACCTTCCAAATTTCATAATTAATAGCTTGAACTCTATTTGCATGTGATAAAGGCTATATTTGCGTGCGACTCTTTTAACCCCCGTATGTCAGGCTTCGTGGAAGTGACGGCGTCAAAATGCTCAAAAGCGGTCAAGTGTGAGTTGTTAGCAAGTGTTTGTGCGCCAGTGACATGATAATACTGGCGGGGCTTTATTATAATGTGCTGGGATGTTAATTACATTATATACCTATAGTTATTTAACCGAAAAAAAAATCTTTATACGAAGTGGTCAACGTAGTTTATGTAGTTAACATTTACTATCTTGTTCCGCTTGATATCTATGTAAAGACAGACATTCAGTCACGTAGCTATAACTAGCGTTGTTACACAACATTTGACATTCCCAAATTACAGGTTCGATTCCTTGGTAACGTTTTTCTCACACGATTCGAGAGCAAATCACTGGGTGCTGATACAATATCGTTATGTGCCTCTGATCCCACGATCGTGATACACACACACGCACGCACGCACACATACACACATGGATCGTCAGTATATCGTTTAAAAATTTAAATTTTCGTTCGGAAATAGTAAATATAAATATTTTACCACCTAATGTTTTGATTTTAATTCGAAAATATTTATCTGATGTAATCGTGTTGACGGGAGGACAAAATTAGTTGTCGGATGATATACATTATACATAGGTTTTTAATTGAAATATATTTTCAAATATAACTTTTATATCAAGATGGCAGTATGTTTCGCGCCATAAGTTTCCTGCAAGCACCTCATTTCTCCGCTAATTTACGTTTGATTCCAATTTCAATCTATGTTTCCGTCTCGCTTACACCCATAGTCGCAGACAAGGACATAAAATGCGGTCACAAAATCGTGATATCTACAAAATGGCGCGATGTGTCAATTTTGTAGTGTTGCTATTTGCGCCTCCTTTGTAACATTCCTGGCGAGATTGTTTCTATCTGATGATTGTACACGATCTTGATTTATCCAATGGTCATATAATACCATACATTTACCATCAACGCTGAGAAATAGAAAAGATTTCACCCCAAAAAATACTTCGCTCCATTATGATCATAATGAATTTTGTATATTCAGAACTCCTAAAATATCTATGCTCGTAAAAATCATATTAAATAATGACAGCTAACAGAAAAGTTACTATAAAAATTTTATTTCTGTTATTTCGACTTGTATTTGCATTACATCTAGAACTTTAATTAAAACCGACTTAATAGTTTTCATTAGAACAGATATCTTAATTATCATCAGTACTATGATAGAATTTACAAATTATATATATACAATTATATAGTATAGTTGTAGTGGCAACGCAATTCCAATACATATAGTACGTGAACGCTACTGCGAGTACACTTGATTTACTACAATTGAATCAGCAACGACAGACAGCTTCCCAAATATACAAAATCATACCCTTAATATGATATATAATAAAAATTCATTAATATTTATTTCATTAAAAATATATTGATTAAGATAATTTACACTAGCTCTTAGATATTGTGTAAAGAATTTATTTGAATGATCGTAAAAATTATATGCTTAATATATAAATATATATTATCGTGACGGAAACTATCTATTTTTGTCGAGAAAACAAAATATGTGCTAACACTAGAAATGTAATTCGTTCAGACAAAGCCGAGCTTTGGATCTAAACTAGTGTATATAATATTATAATAAATGATCTAAACTTTGAGAACCAGAGGCTGTCTCATCATTTCTCCAGTAGAAAACGTAAGGACCACATGAAATTCAATGAAAAACGTGAGTGCAGTCACGTGAAAAATGCTAAGATTATTATAATATAGATACTATATTAAAAAATAGATTACGTCAAATTGTTATATTTTAAGGGGAGTATTAACTATACCTGATATTAAGAAATACCTAAACATTGGTATATGTATGTATGTATGTATATTAATAATTTAGTGCTTTTTCCACTCGCCTGTATCTCGTAACAGTCATGTCCATTGTCCGTCTAGTAATGACATTACGTGCGTCAATCCACGGTAGGACATCGTGTTCAAACATATACCACTAACAGACACACATACATATAAACTATAAAGTACGTAACAACTTAAATATTACTATACTTGTTATTTTTTGTATTTATTTTATTCGATAATTCCACTTCTATGGCTGATTGTACGTATCGATCTACATGAGAATCGTTATTAAATTACGTAAATTTTATATAATAAATCCAAATCTATCTCAATAACACAAGATCAAAGATGCTGTGACATTGAAATGTAACAAATATATTATGTTTAAATGTTGCAATAATGAAAAACAAACAGTCGTGTTTAAAAAAACATAAGATTTAATATATAAGATAAGGAATGAATAAGAAATACTCACTTTTTTTAATCTTATGTAGGATGCTGCATGATACACTCGCTGATTCGGTGAAAGACACAACAGCCTCATAAGAAAGCATGTGAGACTTGTCTTCTTAAGAAACTAACTTATACTAATTCTATATATCTATAATTTTACCTTCTTTCTTTTGAAAACGAGAGAACAAAATTAGTGCTGGCAGTCGTGATTGATACAACTAAAAACAAAGCTATCGTTACCAAAACAATGGATCCCTTAAAAGAAGGTCACTGACATGTTCATAAGCGAAAAATATTGTAAAATCTATTTAAATATAAAGTATCCTTCCTTCCCTTCTTGCACTCCTACATACATACGTTTGACACTTATAATATTATATTAGCAAGAAAATGAATTAAACTAGTCTCAGCATGTTCCGGAGTTATCAGGTGTCGAGTAATCAAACAGACACACATTGAGAATGTCTTTTTGTTTTCGATAAAACGACTCAGTGAATAAAATGTAGCGTGATTCCAATCAAAGTAATAGTTTCAGGACATAACTGCGAAGCGGCGGGCTTGTAGCTTGTAAATTCGGGGTGCATTGAACCGTGTTAACCCTCTAATACAATTGCACAGACCTCTTCAATATGCACAGAGCAAATATTTGCTGATTAAAAGTCAAAGCTGTCGTGCCCGGAGCGGCCGTTGTCTGGATAATATTAGTGGAGCGGATTACATGCGCCAATGATCACAGGGAACAAACGACATTATTGCGTCCGGGAAACGGTGACCACCGACAGCGAAGAAGGAGGTTGTGTTAAATTAATAAAATTAAATCACACAATATGTAATCTCGTTGCATGGTTTACACTTAATACCAACATTTTTTAAATCGATTTTCATTTAAAATATGTAACAAGTTGACATAAAAATCGCGTGAAACTGATAGCCGTGTTATTAAAAAATAAAATGAAAAAAAAAATACATTTCAAAATACGAACTCGTATCAAAAGTTTTAACGGAATTTAACATATTAAGCTGCAGTAAGCTTCTTAGTGCGTGCGGTGTTCTTTTTAAATTTATACAAAAATTTACCTTAGTGATATTAACCATAGAGTATAAATTAGAGTGTCGGCTGTTTTTATTTATTATTTTTGTATTTCCCGCGGACCGGTCGCGGTATTTAAAATATTATTGCGCCTTTTCAACGTTTAATGTCGCAATTAAAACAATGTCCGATGAACATTGTTATGATATTATTTTACTTTATAATATATTTAATTTTCTCTTACGCAAAGTTTTCAATCTATCTGGCTTTATATCTACTTCGTTTTTTTCGTTTTATAGGTTTGGGATGTTATCTTCAATACAGAAGATGTCCATATTTGTTAATTAGTTCTTATTATTCTACTTAAAGATTATTATTATTGTTATTTGATAAAAGATGTTTTAATATGCTGTGTAATATAACACCAGAAATATGTAAGAGCCAGCGTGGCCGTCATAGTTAAACATTTTGACATTGACAAGTGTCATTTTTTTTTAATAATATCTTCTAAACCTCGTCTAGAATAATGGAATTCAAATTTAATTAGTGTACTACTTTAAATAGGTTCTTAATTATTCCAACGAAATCAGCAGTATAAGACACCCGTAACACTTATCATTCAGAAATCTTCGCACATTAGAGTATTAAAAATAGAAACTATTAAAAATAAGAAACGGGAAACGGCACCAACTTGGACTAAGCACACAGAAGCCTTAATACTTGACGGCTTGGCATCGTCAACGTTAAACTGTGAGTTTATAGTTGGACGACTTACAGTCGCCAACTAACACCGTGGGTCATAAAGTAAGGTGTCAGTTTCAGCAGTAACCGCACTCATCTCCGTATGGCAATTATCAAAACAATACGTAAATTTGATAGTTTGTTTGTTTTAACCGACGCATTTAACATTTGGATCAATGAGTTCGATCTCTCGTTACGTGTTTTGTTTGGCAAGAAAAAATATATTCAACGATATTTGAATTTCGAACGCGTCCTTAATGTCAAAAGAATGAGTGTTATGGCGGTAAAGATAACATTGTTGGCAAGTAATACGAATTAATAATGTAAATTCGCTTAGAAAGTTTCTTTTATTTAAATTATATAAAATAAGAGTGTCAAAATTACGATTTGGAAGATTACTAGCGTCTTAAATATGCCCATTATTATATTGACAAGGTTGATTGACAATTATTTTACATTTGTAAACACGAGTTACTTCAACCAAGTGGTGTTGACGGCGAAAAGAGCAAAAGCCATTGTAAAACAATGAACCAATTACGCAGTCCTGGGGGGAGCGATAAAATAACGACCTCCCGGGAAAAAAGATTTTGGGGTAAGTCTGGTTATAATTTTTTTCTTTTAAACGTTCGGAATTTATTGGACATTTTTATTATAATCCGCTATACGTTTGTCTGTGTAATGTTTCATAAATTTTAATGAGGTTTTTAGTTGAGACGCAATATAAGTAAGACTAATGAAATAGTCATGAATAAAGTAATTTCCATTACCTTATATGTATTTGTTTGCTTAAAGTCGATCGTAAGTTTTGATTGAAAACTATAAGAAGTCCTATTTAAATTTATCTCTTTTATTAAAGTGATTTCTCTAACGTAATTTGTAACAATATGTTTGTATTATTTATATAAATTTCGCTTAATATAAAGTGTATAGAAACAAAAGACTTGAAAAAAATGAGGGATAAAATAATAAAAAACGCAGCATCTTCAATAAAAATAAGGCAATTGACAGATTAAAAAGACGTAACCCACTTGAGACGTTTAGTAGATGTCGGGGATTGGGGGGACTTCGCCCCGGGGCTCCGGTGTGACAGATTAGCGGGTAATACGAGAGTTTCCCCGGAATTGATATCTCGAGTTTTTCTCCCTCATGAAATATGGTAAGTCATCGCTTGTTTATGAGACGAGGGTGGGCGGAAAAAATTGTCTTAGCTGTTCGACACTTTTATGATGATCAATTAAGATTTGATGCATTCACTTTGAAAGTATTGGAGAGGATATTAAAGAACGAACGGATATAATAATTTTATATACAGATTCTATATATAGAATCCATATTAGTAGAATAATTCGAAACTATAATGGTTTCAATTTAAAACTCTTCATCCGTACGAGAAGTAACGCAGTTTTTGTTAATATAAACACGTACTAAGCTTGCGTTTCTCTAATACGAGCGCTAATTACCGGACCGGGGGCAATTTCAAAGACAGTTACACAACCCAGGACGCAGCAGCCTCCGAACAACTAGAGCGTGATGCTCATCACAGGCCCACCGCTTTAACTTGACACCCGCTAATCTAACAGCACATTAAAATCAATACAGCACGCTCATTGCCGGGGCTCAACTTAACGTGGACGCTGTTACGCAAATCGTTTTATAAGTAAACGTGTTCTTTAGTGCCTCGTTTGATACTGAATACAAATTATACGGCATTTTGGTGTATTTAATATGTACGAACAGTTTTAATCTCTATTTTATAGGGAAATAGATTCATTTTAGTGTGAAACATAAATAACAAAGTGTGTTGTCTTTTAATGAGTTGAAAAATGATGAATGTCGGCCAGAGTCGAGGCTCGAGAGAGAACGCTCGAGATGTTGCTTCAACTGATCCCTTGTAGAGAGAATTACATCTTCATGTATTACGATGTGGAAGTTATAGGAAATGTGTATCGTTAGCAAATAAAAAAATATTCGTCGTAATATAAAATAATTAAAAAAAAAAATTGTTCATGGATATTTAGATTTAGATAGAATTATAAATAATTAATCTCTTTACCTACACACTTTCTGAGAAATCTTAAAATATGTTTGTGCTTTCATTTACCAAAATATCTTCTACTGAGTAAATTACTTTTACAATCAGTGCTAGTCATATCGCACGAATTCCGTTAGATATATCGATATTTATTTATACTTACTATATATTATTAATTTCATTGTTCATGTATTAACAAACAAACATGTCATTTATTTTATTCATATAAATATATCGACCATTTAAACAATAACTCGGAGTACCTCCGGGCTATCATTGGAACTGTATGTGTTACACGAAATTAACAAAACCCCGAATCTATAATCAAAATATAGCGCGCGACACACGCCGCGGGCGACGGACGACGTTTTGACGTCCCGTCAGTAACAGGCCTTATTGTTTAGAATGTGTTTAACTACAATTAATACTTACATAGCATTGTATTATTTGAATTATATTAGATAAATAATACAGGTCATTCCAAGAGGTATAGATTATGGCTGGAACGTGAATAAAAAACATAGATACCTACTTAAAACTTTAATTTTTTAATTGAAAACCATGATTTTAATTTTTAAGCATCTCCTAGACATATTTTTTTTATGAAGTCAAAGCACAAATCTCATCTAATATCCTTAGTAAAAGTTTGATCGTATAAAAACAAATTATTATTTCCTCACTGTTTTCCATTGAAATAATATTTTTGATTTAACCTCTTTACTTAGGACGCATGTTTAATTTTTAATCGAATAAAATAATAAAAAAGATCTAATTAATTCAATAATTAATTTTTATTAATATATTTTGCTTAATAATACTACAATATAATTTGTCAAGACTAATACAAAATGGCTGATTGCGATTCAATAAAACATCAAAGTGTTCTTTATTCAAACGTCACATGTGGGGTTGCTGACGCGTTCCATGAGACATTCCAAATACAAATTTATTTGAACTAAGGCATACGATTTTTGATCTTATCACAACACAATAGAGTTCAATATAAACGCACAAATAAAATTGCCAACATATCGGATCGATTTCAATTTCTTATACAAACGAATGTAAACCTTAAAAGCTATTAAAATACGGCTGTATTTACTTTGACCTTGTACTGGGGAGTCTAATTGAATATCAAATAATGAACCTTATCTGAAAGCAATAAGAGTGTTACGCGTTATATATATTAAGTGCTCCTACGCATCACAAAAGCTCCGTAACGCGATGAAATCTCTTTATAACGCCGACTGCGGTTTAATTATAACCGAGTGTCGTTACCTAATTAAGTTATATACTTGTTTTGATTGTTGTTGATATATAAAATATATTGTGTGTAGTTTAACTTATTACTTAATTTAATTCTTAAAAATGTAACGTTTAAATTGAAAAGTATTATTTTTTTATACAGTCTGATAACAAACAGCCAATGTGAGTAGAGATGTGTGTATTCGATAATTAAAAAAAATTCTAAATTCAAAATATACGCAGACGTTTTAATGTACACTACATAAATTAATCTTGGAGTGGGAAAATATTAAAATATACAAAAAGATTCGTATCAGACGACGTCTAATGACTCCATAAAACCAAAATGGCGTACAATTAACGACAACAGCACCAATTTAGTTATATTTTGATGCCATAAAAGTTACGGGCTACCTTGTTACTGTTGTCCCGTTTATAATCACTAATGACAATGTCTCTGAAGATGACGGCCGCTAATAAAATACTAAAACTGGCTTTATTGTTATCATAAATGTAACAAAATATTATAGAAATATAAGATTTTAATAAAAACTTGTATTGTAATGGAATAAGGTTGATATTTATATGACATTCATGTCTTCAATTACTTAAGTTAGGTTGTCAATATTGGAGGTGATGTTTTTGTGTAGCTCTTATTGCGTTCAAATAAGGTTCAATTTGTTTGTATTTGGTCCAGTTTAGAGTACAGCTTGCTTAACACAGGCTTATACTGTCACACGACATACGAAGCGTCTCCCAATACACATTCAATAATTCACGTTAATACTATAATGTTTAATGTACAAAGATTTTTGAATACAGCACTTTTAACTCTCCGTATGAAGTAATCGCTGCAAACGTGGGGTAAACATTTATAAATATAAAGAAGTTTTTTAATAAGTTTTAAGGCAGGAAGCTTCTGATATATTTCTTATATTAATTATGTTATTGTTTACATTTATGAGAATTTGTTTTTTATTCTCCTAAGACTATCTCTATTAATGAGATCTATATATACTTTCGCGAGTATTCATTAAAATAAAACTAATATTTTTCGGATATACTAGGCGAATTTTATTATTTTAAAAACTACATACATATCCCCGACGTTTCGGTTCCTTTTCAGTTTACAGCAACCGTGATGACGGGCAGACGAGATGTGAACTTGTGACTTTCTCTATTCTATGGTCTTGTACATCTGATTATATTAATTTAGTATAGTCCTTTTAAAAAATCTTTTTTAATATATATTAACAATAATAGTGTCATACAAAAAGCTTTTATAGTTTTCTGTAATTGAGAGACTGGCACATTTTTAAAATTAATAAAATTAATTTGATTGTCCGTAAAGCCGGTTATAGGACGTTAAACTACGTGATAATTTTACATATACGTATATTGCATATACATAAAAAACTGTGCCTATATTAACACACCGCATGACAAACCCATAGTCAACACACACGCTACTATAAAAATATCCATAAAGCAACCCCGAGGAAGCGGAGTGTAAAACAGTTACATTAATAGTTAGTATAAACAGCATTCACTTGACTGAGTGCTTAAAAAGAGTATTCTGTGTTACATATTTGTTCATAAAGCGAGACCACCCACACTGGAAATATAAACGCCGCGTTTTATGACATCGATAATAAACGTGTGTTTACACCGCTAGCGAGTCTGGGAGGACGTGTCTACTTATGTATACATATATATATATATATATTGTAATATATATAATACATGATAAGTGTATAATTAAACAACTATTAACGTCAGGGTGGACGACGAGAGACAATATATTAGTTCGTAAATCAAATTAGACTAGTGAGAGCTCCGACCTCGGCTGTTGTTTCATGTAGGTACCTAATACAGATACATTTATAATTATTGTATATTGTATTGTCATTTTACATTGTACTATAGTTACTCAACAATCTTATAAGTGTATAAACTTAAATGTTAATAGTATAAACTATAAACTGCCCTTAATGCAATCAATTGATATAATATTGTTACAAAAAAAAAAAAAAACATTAACATATTACTATCAGTTTTCATCGTTGAAACTCAAGACAGATAGTTTCAAGTTTTTGTATCAATAAATCTTGTTACATATAAATGAAACATTGTCAAAACTGAATGTACTTTACGTAACCTTGCGTCGAGAATGCTGTTTATTAAATTGTATAGGTAGGTTATGTGTAGTTTACAGTTGTAACAAACAGACACACATACAGCCCAGGTATTATTAAACACGTATCATATACGCGAGGTCACGTCGCTAAAAAAAAACATATAATATATTTAATTTTGAATAGTACCTACAGCTTCATGTTTTTGTCGTATCGTAACTGACATCGTAATGTCAAAATAGACTGACATCTGTCAAGGAATATTAAATAGAAATAAGGTTTTATGTTCTGTTATTGAAATAAAAAAAATATACATTTATTATTAATAGTAAGTATTTGTATTTAAATAACTCAATAGATATCTATAGCAACATCTTTGAACTTGTGTCTTTAATAGATATTTTTTGCCGTTTATGTCCGTGTGTAAGATTGGAACTGAAAAACCTATATTTTGATTTTAAAATAAAATCTTGTATATATTATTGCAGCCTGTATAATGTATGGAGTGTTGTCACACTGTCGTGTACATAGTGTAAACATATCATAAGTCCTCCCACACACGATCGACTGTCGCAACGCGTCGTGGGTGGTCGTACACTATAGTAGAGCTACACATAATTATATATTAATACATATTTTATTACTTTCATTTACAAAAGATACACTATCTTTTTAATAAGTAGGTATCTGTTATTAAGATATAAATTTATTTTAAATATAAAATAAGATAAAATATATTTAATTTTTTATTATATATCTATAGTAGTTACTCTCCTATATTTCAAGTAAGATATTCTCTTAACATGCTAACTTATATGTAAGTATGTATAATCTCGAATCTGTTAGGCGCCTAAGCTGTAAGTCGTCAGTCTGTCTTTCGCCTAACAGTGACAACGACATTACACTATTCTTGATAGACAATTGTTTATTTTACAAACACCGCCCGAACATTACTACACTAACTACATCATAGATCTTATTACAAAGGCATAAGGACTATTTTAATGATACACATTAGATATTAAATGTTTTGAATAGAGGTCAAAGACATGTCGATGGGAGAGTGCCGTGTGAAAATAGATTCACTTTACAACTATATAGATTAACAATCTAGATTTAAAACGTATCTAGGTATAGATTATAAAAAAAATAGGTTTTTTGGCTATGAATCTTGAAGTTACATATGTTTTCAAATCTTTGATTAATATAAATCAATACTAAGGAGAAAATGAATTATTTCGCTTTGAATTTTAGCTATCAAGTGTCAATTAAAACACTTAATTGCTTGGTTTGATATAAAATTAATTATGTATATAAAATAGTTAACAATGTATGTATGTATGTTTGTGAACGGGGATGTTTATCAATGTTGAGCGGACCCCGGTCGCGGCGCTAGTCACGCGACGCTTATTTGTAGCGACAATTATCCAATGGCCGCGTTATAAGGCATAGCTAAATATAATTTCGTTTTCTTTGTTCAATATTATATAATTTCTCATATAAAAATAATATTTTCTTTGTCTAAACATTTAATATATTTATAGTTATTTTATATCTAGGTGGGTATTTGATTTTTTTTTTTTAATATATTTTTGTATGTCAATAATGTTTGAGTTAAACTAAGCTTTCAGTTAATTGATAGTTATTAATTGTTATTAATATGTAATATAAATTGAATAGTACGTAATTGAAGGTACATTTTATTAGCCACCTACCTATATATTTAATGATTCTCATATAAAATATTTCTAAAAAAATAAGTAGGTGTTGTTTGTTCCCATGAGCGGCAACCCTAAGTATTTTCAACTTTAAATGTTTTACCTGAATTTCATCCACACGCGAAGGCTTCACTTTGTATACAACTTCCTGTAGAGCGGTTCCGGTGCTTGACCGGAAGTGCCGCTCTTGATACATGTCACCGTAACTGCGCTGATTCTTAGATTTATTACTTACAGGAATCGTAATTTGGTGTAATTATGTTAACGAGCGGTTAAATTTTTATATAAGGGTTGATTTTGAAATACCTACTGGGACATTACTTAAATGAAAATAAGTTAAATAGGTACCTATAGGTATAAATGCATATTCATTAAATTTAAAATTTATATGATCGGAATGATTTAATAGAAAAGGAGACAATTTTTATACATTTTCTACTATTACATATAAAAATTGCCAGATATATATATATATATACATATATATAATCTACAATTATATACAAAAAGATAAACACAAAGAAACGTTCATATAAGAAGTAATAAACGACGTTTATGTCACTCGTGTAATACTTATATACTTACGTAAATTACAGAAGTGTCATCAGTAGGTACGTGTGACGCTTCCACGAATGACATCCACGTCACATTACATAGCGTCATGTGGCTGATATTTACAATACAAATGTTAGCCACATGTCGCGACGGGGAATGACAAGGTCGGGCGGCCGGTTACTGTGAACCCTCACGCACAACACTCACATACAAGCAACAGACCATCATAAACTGGACGCGACGAGAATAAAGTTGACACAATAAACATAAGATTATTTATTTACTGAGTAATTATAGAGCAGATGTGTTAAAGGTATTGTTGGTTTTATTAAAATTATGTGAGAAAGGAATATATGTAAAAAATATTAAAGTCAATTGTTGAACGTATGTAGGCTAAGTTAATTTAAACCATGAAAATATTTAAGTTAATTATCGTTCTCATAACCAGCTCGTGATGGTCCATTTCGTGTGTTTGTCATTCGTGGCCGCCTTAAATGATTCTAATTATCACGAATATTTGTTTGACGGAAATATAAAAAACGATTGTTATCTAAGAGTACAATTACTGAACGTATCCGACACGATCCGGGATGTAATGGCGCCTATCAACATTACAGTGTCAACACGGTTATGTTATAAATGACATCGGCTTATCATACATCGACCAGCGACACGCACACGCTGTAGTAATAAAAAATAATTTTGATTACACTCAAGTAGGTACTAGGTACTACACAACTGAAATCTTATATAGAAGATAGTAATTACGTATCTATTTTGCAATAAAATTATTTAATACTTTCTAATTTTAGGCTTTACAAAATAATTAAGACAATAAAATTAATGGGCACTTTAACGTTACATTTGTAACAATATTGACATCTGATCTACAGATTAGTTACTACCTACTTACATAATAATTTGTTTGTAAGCCGTTTTTATTCGTAATTGGAGGGTTCAGGTTTATTTGGGGTTGTGAATTGAGTGCGAGTACAATCTTAACGAGCATCGCCACGACACTGGATTTACGAGCCGCCTCATAGCGTGTAATAGCCGATAATGAAGGATACAACGGCCGACACGCGACAATTATTATATAGGCATATACCCTTTTCATATGTTAGATATAAAACCTTACCGAATAACGTTATGCCTGTGAATACATAATAAAAAAAAAAAAACATCATACATACGACACGTTACACACACATACAAATGTAATTCGACTTTCAACTTCACTTGAATAACATTAATTTCACGTCAAATTATTCCATTCCAGTAGCATCTCCTAAATGCTATCCTATTGGTGGATCACATGTCTATGTCACCCATTTGTCACCAAGCTCCGACCAATCGGGGAGCGGGATTCGAAAATGGAACACAAAATTGTCAACGCGATGTCGCTTTATGTACAGACCATTGTGTTCCCGTTGCGTAGTGATTATGGCGACCGAGTTTTTAAATGGAACAGCCAATGTCGTCCAACAATAAACATGACAAGCGTTTATAATATCTATTGAATTTTTAAAATACATACTTTCAAAAGTATGCTACAATACGATAATTTTACACTCATCACGACGAATGAAACAACAAAAAGGACACAATTTCGCCCCAAATCAAGCGTGACTTTTTACAAAGGGCGATGTATATGGGATGCGCAATCGGCTATAACGCTGCCAGATGAGAAGGTATGTTCGGTGAAGGTGTATGCTGTGGAGGTGAGTGTTTTAATATCGGCCGGGTTACAGGCGAGTGTGCCAATTGCCCGGGGTCGGTGGAAATAACATGGCTGTATCATTGTTATACAAAAGTGCAGCTGTTCTCTTCCCTAAGGGTAAAAAAGACGTTCTGTATGTTTTTTTTCGATACGCTTCGAAAGCCCTTTTAGCGGTCACCGGGACGCACGCCTCCTGTTTGTGTTGTGATACATTGTAATTTTAATGCCTATCGATATATTTTGTTTCGCGACAAACAGCCAAAAGGTTTTTAATATTTTAGTAATTTTTTTATTATAACATTAATAAAAAATACGTAAATAAGTACATTGAAATATCCTCATTTTACTATTTTTCTTTATTTGCAAATAAAAATAATGTAGGCATATCGATAAAAAACTATGTGTATGGAAATTAATTTTTTTTAAAGCGAATCTAATAAAAATTCGTATATTATAGCGCGGACATATTTTAAATACCAAACAAGCGGCGGTATTCAATAAGCATTCATATTAAAATCAAAGCATTTATTCTTTATGTCCTCAAGCACCCAGCCGCCATTTTGCTTTTATTATTCAGCCTTTAATATTCTTTTTATTAATGCATTAATGCGTTGAAAACGTCGAGACAGATGTAAGCCAAGGGTGCAGTGTGTTTAAGGAGTTTAGTGTAGACGGTGTTCCAAATTTGAAATATACATACGTCATATAGTGACAGATACTTTTTTAATTAGTTGAGTCACTTCAGCCAGCTCAATGAAGTAATTAAAACTTTTTGGTCAATTATCAATGTGGCTTGGTAAGTTTTGATATTTTATATATTTTTTATTTAGACTTCATTAAACTGCTTTTTTTCCGCGATATTTCTAATATCCGGTACACGAATGATCTCTTGATATAGGTCAGTCCATTGGGCCAGTGGGCCGCTCACAGCTTACATAGAAAGATCGATCGAGCTTTAAGTACTGGCGCGTGGAAAGGTTTTATATAGAGTTACATTGAAATATACCTATTTATACTTTTGGTATAATACAAATCATATTGTTTTAAGAGGACTTTTATAAATTAATGTTTACATCATGCATCCTGCTTTTATCATATTGAAGTTTCTTAAGGGTGTATAAACCGCAGTTTATTCTCATGCGAATGACTTATATTTATCGGAACTTATGACGAAATATTCGTAACAAATTTTTACTACTACATAGGAAATTCAATACCTGATATATACCTACTCTATAAATATTTGACAGACTATTAACTTTTTAACATGTAGGTATTTTGAAACAGTTTTATATAAATGTATATTAATAATTTTTGTTAATAATATTGCGACTGACTGTCCAGGGTGGCACCACCCTCGCCAGCTGAAAGTTTGATGTGGGTTCGTTGTCGCTAACCCCATCGCTACATATGTATGTATGTATGTACATTCGGATAAATCCTTAACTCTAATGTAACAGATGTCTGTGAAGAATTCCCTATTGATTGCTGATCATTCCATTGTTCAGAGTACGTTGGGGAGTGGCCTTACATGACATGATTTTTGTGAATTTGAACCGGTTGTCTCCAACCAACCTGCGTTCATATTATTGGTTATACAAACGCATGTCTGTATGTCCGTTAAGAGTTTTCTCTGAAACCAACTAGCTATTTTAAAAACTCATACTTTTTTTTATACTAACTCCTTACTTGATCTGGAGAGGAAATCTCTTAAGATTAGTACATTTTAATACTGATTGTAAAAATTATTCTATGTTTAAAAAAACTAACTATTTATGCGTGTTGTCATATATTAGTTCTAATAATAATTATAGCCATGTCAGAGAAGCAGGATTTTTAATCTCATTATGTACTATTGACAGTATATCTGTATGTATTAAGTATTGAACGTTAATAAGTCATTACATATACCTTATAGGTACTAATGTGTAACAGATACATACATATGAAATCTTTTTCATATAGATATATCAATTACATGCGTCGAAGGCAGCTCTAGTAGGTTCGTTTAAAATTTGGTTATGTAGAGGAAGAGCTTGGACGGTGGAGGTGAGCGTTTAACGCGTGTTAGATAGGGCTCCTTAAACCTACACCTGGGTCGCAAGTCTCTGTTGAAGCTACTTTCCCTGCAACGCGATGGATCCGGTACCAGCTCGGTGAATCCATGGAATGATGAGAGGTTTCGTCTTTGCCTTGATGAAAATAAAATCTAACGTAGAAGAAATTAACATTCAAAAATACAGAGAGATATAATGAAGTCTGTAAGCTTACTCTAAGCTTCCAACCCCTCACTACTCACGTTAAAGTTCATCATTCATAATTATGGTGTAGGTTATTGCATGAGATACGGAAAATCGTATGTACTACGTAGCCTGTCACCGCGGACTAGTAGTAAGAATAGAGAATCTGATACCTTAAAGAATAGTCAAGTAAAGTTATAAATAAAACTTGATTTATATTTTGAATCATTAAATATGATTTGAAGGACATCAGTGATTAATGATGTCTCTATAATAGTTGATATCGCGGGCACATTCACAATAATTAGATGTGGCAATGAGAGCGAGGTGCTTACAGACAGACGAATGATGATTGACCTACTTCTTAAATTAATATATATAGACATAACAAGAAAATCTATAATGTTATTTATATAAAATAATATATATAATATATATAATATATATTGTAAATGCAACTCCTGCTATTAAAATATTAAAATAATTACATACAATGTATTAAAAGAAATTACAAAAGACTCGTTCGGTTAACAACAGGACGGAATCAATCTCCGATATAAAGTCCAGTTAACTTATGTATTGGAGGTGGTACAAAAAAATATAATGAGCGTATTAAAATGAGATTTGTTTGGACACGAAACCAGCGATTTTATCAGCGGGTCAACATAAGAGTCAGCGATTAGCGATTAAGTATCAAGAACCTACATTTCATGTCAGCTTTGAATTGTTTTCATAATAATCGATTTTATAGTTATTGTGTGACAGATGAATAAACTAGTTTTATTACATCCAGTTTGGTGATGTAAATATTAATTGTATGTCTGTAGGTATGTTTGTTTAATATGTTTTAATATATAATATATTTAATGGCCTTACAGAGACAAGTTGTATGTATTGGGAACTCGTGACGAATGGCGCGGAGCTGATCGTGTGAAGTTCATATTGAAATATCATGTCTTCAACGAGTACGGTCAGCAAAATAATGAAACATATCATTAAAAATCATATTATATATACTATTTTTAAAGAAACATATTTCTAAACAGACGCAATTCATGTAATTTAATCTACAATATATAATTTTTCATCTCGTTTTTATTCTATATTTTTTTTGCTGACATTACATACTTGTCAATCCGACCAATATATATGTCTTCATATACACGATATAGATGCTGCTCCATCAGCAGATGATTTAACGAGATCAGTTTGAAACACTTTCTAATCACGACCAGTGGATGTCATAAAAAATTATAAATTACGAAACCTTTAAAGAAGCTCTCTCATCTATAACTCAATAGATATATGTTCTCCTGTCCGTCCATCATTCTTTGTTTCATTTCAAACGAGTGAAAAACAAAAAAAACTCAATTGACGAAAACAATGTCATGGCACGACGTTATAATAACTTAAAAACATTATGTTTTACTATACATTAAAGAAGAAATCACCATGGTGAATATAACAGTATAACATGATACGTCTAAATCTCTGCCCTCGCTCTCCTGATATGATCCCGTTTAATAAATCATTAACAAAACCTTAATGAATACTCCGATACCTCACAGCGTCCTTTAAGTGAAACATTTTAGGGAACACGCGGCTGTAAAATTAAAGTTATATTATTTAGTAAGTAATTACACTTTAATCTAACTTTAATGAATATCGTTGTCATATGTCATGAGCTCATCTACACATAGATGACACAAGCACCAGTGACTATAATATGTTCCTAATGGTTAGGTGTATGTATGTATGTATGTATGTCGTGCTACACACGTGAACGTCGGAGGGTGGAGGAATTAAAAAAGTTTCCAGCAAACATTAGACGTAAGGTCATAATTTTGTCATAATTTCACATAACCGGAGCATTAATATCAATATGTGGTACAAAAAAGGTCCCTAATACCTCCCGGGTCCCGGTGGCTCCCTTTATTTATAAAAGGCCCGTAACCCTTTCGTTGTGCGAATAAAATTTCCTTTGACGTCATTTCCCGTGCATTATCTCGGTTAAAATCATAATGGGACGTATCACAATGGCGGCCTGTTTAGTTCAGACATCATTAATGTTAGGGATTTTATTAAAATGTTACTCTCGAGGGCTAAATGGCGAACGAGTGTTTGTAGATGATGTACACTTTATTAATAAAATGTACTGTATACATTTATTTTTGTGGTTTTACTAATGCTTTTGATTAATTTAAATGAAAACTTCGTCTTTTGTATATATACAGGCACCTATTTATTTCGTGTCAGTTAAACATATTATGACAGTAAAGTAACGATTTCTCAAACAATATATTAATATAATCTTTTTATAAATTTCCGTTAACAAAACCTTCAAGTTTCCAAAATTATGATGAGATGGCGTAAACAAAGTTCTGATGCTTAAAAAGTCGTCTATTGAATTATTTATCCGGGACGCTCCGAGTGGAGAGCACATTATAATAATGACCAACGGGAGGCGGATTTTATAATAAAAAAATACACATTCTACCTTAATTTTGTATCACAAGCAACAATATTTCCCCGCGTATGATCCTACATAGTACATATATACAATATAAAGTTACTGGATAAATAACTTACGAAGTATTCAAAGA
Organism: Danaus plexippus; assembly: GCF_018135715.1. NCBI lineage: Eukaryota > Metazoa > Arthropoda > Insecta > Lepidoptera > Nymphalidae > Danaus > Danaus plexippus. The sequence goes on from NC_083549.1 coordinate 6,132,988, forward strand.
TCTCCGATCTGTTTGCTCCCCGACAACCCTTTCCTTAATTCCAAATAAAACAAAAATCTTTAAGTAAACATTCGATGTCTTGATCCCCTTCTTAAATTATTTGCATAACTCATTATGCAGCATCCATATTTAATTGGAGAATTTTCATCTCGCAGGCCGTTATATTCCTGTTGAGTACGTCTAGTTTGATGCCATATTTATGTCTGTGTTATAAACTATACGTAAGTAAAATCTTGTTTGTACTAATTATTAATAAATTTCATATTCGTTGCTATATGTTATTTATGTAATATATAATTTATTTGTGTTATGTACATGAGTAGCTAACTTACGTTTCATTAAACAGAATGTACACGCCTAAACGTATGTGAAATTAATATTTCTGATATGTAAGCATCAATAGCGTCATCATTAACGCGCGTTCCGTGTAAAGCTCACTCTACATCGATTGCCTTTTAATTCGTCACTGTGCCATCTAATGGCTGTACAAACAAAGCTCCCTTCAGATTGAAATCTCTCTCAGATTATTTGAATCATGACTCTTTTGATAAATCAATTTTCTCTCAAGATTTTTCAAATAAATTTTTCACAGATAATCAACGTTTTATTTCATCAAAATATATAATGTATACTAAAATGTATTTTCAAAGACTTAATAGTACAAATCTGGTATCAATCAAGTTATCTTTGGCCGGAGTATCGTGGTTGTCGGTCGTTCAGTGTTAGACTCGTAAGACGGCTGGATATATCTAATCTGGAGCTAAGTGAAGCGACTTCAAAGGCGCCAATAATACATCACAAGTGGCACACGGAAGTCAAAAACTAATAGATGCACAGATACGTGGAGATTGTCGGGTACATGACTAGTGTAAACTTGGACTGACAGCACCACGTTATGTATTATATATACTAAATAGTTTTAATATCAACCCCCTTTGTATTGACAGAGTGCACTTAGAGCGGGGATTACAAAATGGCATCCGAGCAAACTATTCATAACCAGATCATGTGACACTCGTGTTATACACCGTGTGCTCTGAGGCGAACGCCGTAAGGTCGGGTTTGCGTCGCCGTAGAGACCAGAGGCCGCAGATAGATGGAATATTTGAATAGATTGGAAATGTATGGACGGAGTGGAGTATTGAAAAGTACTCTTGTGAGGATTACGCGCGGTGTAGTGTCGCGGGAGTGCTGCGTGCGGGCTGTCGGAATGAAGAATACAAACGATAGATAATAATTATGATTCATCACTTATATATATATATTAGATACAGAAACAACAATACCGATTCATTTTAATTCTAACAGCAGTCACTTCTAACAAAAGAAAGACGTACTTACTCAGTATTACTTCGTTAATAAAATTTTCAATTATAACTCATTTATTCGACTCATTTTCAATATCTCACTTTAATCAATGAAATAGATGTATAAGTTTAAATAAAATATTACATACTGTAAGTTATTATAACTATTTAATTCATTTTTTTATTAGTGTATACTACCGTCGACGTGACACGGTGCCCATGAATTCAATTTGAGGGTGAAGGGGGAAGCCTTTGAGGACCATCAGAACACTATGTATATATATATATATATAGTGTTGTATGTGTGTGTGTATGATAGCGTTGACCAAATTCTTAATATTTAATTAAAACTACCTACATTTATATATAATTTAGAATAACTATATTTTTCTGATTTACTTTTATCATTCTACATTTTAAAGTAACCGTTACAAAGATCTCTTAACATTTAAAGAATATTTTTATTTAAGATTAATTCACTAAACAAAATAACATATATATATGTATATAATATACATATATAATGTTAGAGGCTATTCATATTATTCGTATCAATGAAAAACGCATACTTCTAACAATTTATTACGTTTCATCGTAACCGTGTTTAGGGCGTATGTATTGTATACATGCAGACACACACAAAGGTCACGTGTAATCAGAATGTTCACGAGAGTGAAATAAAACTCGGTCCTCAGTGGTCCCCTTATTTGCCAATTATATGATTTTTTTTGTTTGTTTGAGGGTGAGCGTTTTAATTCTTCACTGGGGTGTTTTCTGACGACGCGTCATTTTATACATACCTCGTATATATTAATACTCTATTGCCAAATGTTATATAACAATTAATGATATATTTTATTTAAATCGTACTAATTAATTTTTTAAAAAGTAGCTATCTTCGTATTACAGCCTATTTTCGGAGCTAACTTAATTCATGCATTTTAAAGTCGTGCCTAGCTTTGAATCACAGATGAATGTAAGACGATATATTTTTATGTTGTATCTTTATATATATATATATATATATATATATATATATATATATATATATATATGAGGAGCAGTTTATTATTTAAATTGTCAATGGGTCATTAATGGCCCTTGACCGTTCCCCCTGCGAGGGTTATTATTTTTAATCCTATAATGGACCCAGATTTCATTACGGGGGTTTGGACTGATTAAAAGGGTAGGAGCATTTTTGTCGACATCTATCCGTAATGCTGATAGATTATATAATATATATATGCTATGGGTCTATTATATATTGTTACAAGTGCCGCCATCCGCGCCGTACTAATTGTAATCCTGAACCAATATAATTTCGCAATGGCAACATTTAAGTATCACCCTGTATTTGTAAACTATAAACACTGGCCTCAGTCATTTTGTATGACATGACCGGAAGCAACGCTGGACATTGAAAATGAAGTTTGAACATCATGAGAACAGAGAACTAGATCGTCAAAGTGCTGTTAATTTTTTATCGTGACTGTTAAGGTTCTGCGGTGGTCTCTTATGGGACCGGCCGCAAACAGGCATTAGCGATTATTTGAACTTATTGACGTCTAAAAGGATTGAGGAGTGCGGGCGCTACACACACCGAGACGGTTGGATGTTGGAATAGGTGCCGGCTACTTGCGACCTTTTTAAGTCGAAGCCGACATGAGCTGTACAAGGAGGTCGGATATTAAAATAGGTGCGGGTCGCTTAGCTCGTTTTCAAACTACTATATATATGTAGTCGGCGAAGTAAAGGTTGTATGTACAAATAATTAGTGAGTGAGACCTCCGGTGGCGCTAGTGATAAGTGAAGCCTTCCTTTAATGATTTTCTGTTCGGCGATATCATTAAACAATAATATTAATGATGCTGCCCTTAAAATAATGCTCTTTGCAATCACATGCGGATTTTATGCATTTATATAGTGATTGTTTCAAAAAAGGTTTTAGATAATAACTAAACTATAGGAAAAGCTCGTTATATTTTTTATGTTTCAGTCATATTTCAGTTTAATTGGCAAAATCGTTTGATCCCGTATATAAAACAAAGCTCGAAAATAATCTAACGAGCTGGTATGAACTCGGATCTTGAGTCCATAGTCTCGACAAACATTGACCGAGCTAACTCCGGTAGCTTTTAAACACTCTGCCTCGCTAATAGCTGTCCCGATGCTAGCTGACTTTAAATGTCTTTTTTTATTTGGCAATCCGTGAACGAACACTGAATAAATATTACCGACAAGAGTTTTCAACATTACATATCTTGCACGACGAAAAACATAAAAATAATTAAAATTCCTTAATTTTTTTAAAGCTTTTTATAGGAAAGAACGTTAATATTTTTTATTTTTATGCCAGCAATTCTGTCAATACGAAGTATTTTTAATGATGTCGTACGATTTTTACGTTCCGTCTCAATAAATACGGTTATAAACGGTGAATAATTTCGAAAAGTCGCACGCAATAAACTCCTCCGACTGCAGTTTTTGTCATTTTTATTATTCCGACCCGAATAGCATAGTAAATAAAGACGTCGCGGGTGGAAAACGCCTTTATGTGTAGGTTATGGAAGTGTTAAAATGGTCTGAGGCAATTAGTCGCTCAAAATGATTCACATCGACGCATAAAACTTACGAATTAATAATGACAACAAAGTCACAAAGAAGACATTTTGCATTGTGTCGTGACACTGAGACACCGCCATGTGCACTACTAACATTTAGAGAGGGCAATAGAATTGTTAGCTACGTTCATTATGCTCACTTACAAGGATTTTTACTAACAACATATAAAGCTAAAGCTAAATGAATATTTAACCACATTTAATATATATTTTTAATAGTTATTTACATAGAAAAATAACATACGTAATAAACTTGGAATGCTCAAACTTAATTAACAGTTCGATACCGTAGTAGAGTATTGAAATAAAATCATGCATTAGTCTTGTCTGCGAGATATGTGACTCTATGCTAACCGTCGCACATCAGAGTAAATTCGGTCGGAGATGTCTCCGGCCGTTTTAACACTACACCGCTAATTGATCACTTAAGGGTTTAGTTAAAACAGATTTTATCCTGAGGTCTGTGTGACCGGCACGGACGAGGGACACGGAGACACACACAGACACAGACACAGAGACACACAGAGGCGACACGAGCAGACCTGTACAGGATTAGAGGTCACTGTGTATGAGTAAATTAACAATTCAATACGTAGTTTGTGTCGGGATTTTAATCTGATTATACAATTAAATTATAAAATAACTGAATATCTATGTGAATGTACACAGACCAACATATTATTATATTTCGTTCATCTTACACATGAAGATATTACTTTTAACTGCAATTCTAGGTTCATATTTATATGGCTTGGCTTCTTTAGCGTTAACAATTTTATTTGGTTAATTTTAATGTGTAAATTTATTTAAAATACAAAACGGTTTAACTCTGTTCATTTATAAGTTAGTTGCGGTTCAGTTGAGCGTTTTTAAAAGTTTTTTTTTTTAATATAAGTATGATAATTTTTTGAAAACAAATCAGCGATTTTATTATAATGTCACTGAATACATATTTCTTCTAGTTTTTAAGTATTAAAAATTGTTTCTGTTACTATAAGCTTATCGTAAGGACATTTTGAAATAAAAATCTTGGTTTACGTTACGAATAAAAATACTTGCACTAGTTAATAATGTTATTGATAGGTATACTTATATTTTATATTTTATTGAAGTTTTATTGCTTAGTGTTTGTGAGGTAATTAAATTAAAATCCGGCTCTGACTGTTTTTGGTATTAAACCCAACCATTGGTGACCCCCGAAACTAACAATTCCTGAAGGAAGTGACGTAATGATGGGTCTGAGTTCCTGGTGAGGATACCAACTGCCTCGTGACATGCGATACGTGAATTATGGCGTCTTATGGTGGTTTATGGGGCTCCGGATATCTTTTATGGCAGTTCTGATGGCGAATATCGGAATTAATTCGAAAAAATTACTATACATATAAATAAGTACCTACCTACTTACTTAGATACGATGACACAGAATATCTTATCCGACTGTGAATATAAAAACGACGGTTTTTATTGAACACAATATCTATATGATAAAGCAATACAAAAAAAATATTTAGTTTGAATCTAACTAGTGGCTGTATATAATATAATTATATTAGGTTGAGAATATAATAACATGAGCGGTAGGGTTGAAAATACTTCCCGAAATAACTCACCGTCACCCTTAATTTGCAAAACAAATTAGCCCTTCTTGACGACCCTCTGATATGGCTTGCTTTATATATTTATACAGAAATATCTGAATTCTGAACGCCATTTAGATATTATTATATTTAAACAAAAATAATATTGTTCATTAGTGTCTAATATACCGTTTACATTAAAATAACTGTTCAGTTTAATGAGAAATGTATTGTAACCTATTAAAAATACATTACGTTAATGTAGGAACAAATCCTATTCATATTATAAGTGTGGAAGGTTGTGAGAATTTATTAATGTTTGTCGGTCTTACACGTGAAAACTACTGAACCGATTTTGATGAAACTTAACAGTAACGTATCATGGATATCGGAATGAGATTTGGGCTACAATCTATAATGAAATACGGAAGTTACGCAGTGTCTAGGAATAGCAGGTGTATTGTGTATACAGACCCTTACACAAACTATAGATGTTTCAACACAATATATTTTATATAAACAATATATGTAGAAAATAAATTTTAAATATTTATTATGTGTATAAAGTATTTGGTTAGTAAGTGCAATTGTAATTTAATTCCTGTCTCCCCTTTAGCTCGGCTTAGGTTACCTATTAGTGCTTGTGACTAATGACTGATAGGTCCTTAATAAATAGTCTAGGCTCAGTTCAGTCTAGGCCTAGACTGAATTCGATATATAGAAAATAAATCGTTAAGCGCAAAAGTTGCTTACATACATTAGGTAAGCCTAATGTCAATTTTGTATATATATTTATATGATATATTTTTGTTATATCCTTGCCTGTGTGATCATCTTATCGGCGCCAACACTCGCTCGTTCCCATGCTATCCTTGTAATAAACAGTTTCAGTGATTGCACACGAATTTAACAAGAATTTGGAGTAACTTTAGCAATGCCTACTGTATCTTATGTTTATTGATATAAAATTGTATTTTTAATAAGTTTTTTATGGATGTATGTTAGTCTGTCACAGTATTTCGATGCTATGTAAATTAGATATGAGTTCAATACATAGTATATTTTCGTAAACAAAAAATAACTAGGTACGTACTAAGAATAACTATGTCTTTTTATTTCTTTTAATAACGTAGTATTATCGTAGTATTTTAGTCTCCTAGGTATCGTTTCTTATAATAATTTTATTGTTGTCACCGGTATTACCTTTCGTATCAGTTCTCGTTCTCCTTCAGTCGTTTGAGGGTGTAGGGTTGTGGAGGTATCTGGGGGTATCTGGGGGTGACGGGGGTTTTCGGTACCCGATCTCTAATATTTATCAAGACGCAGCATGATTAACAATAACCCCAGTGAATTAATAAGCGTCGTAATTGAGATATTTGCGTACAGCCCTCGTTATTTGAGCAAGGATTGTAATCCAGTCAAGCGTGAGCTGAGACGCCATTTTGTAATCACTCGTTTGGTCCCCTGTTATGATTTTGGGGATGTTGGTAGGGATTTTTTTAAATGCACCTAGACATATATAAAGGCGAAATAAATGATTTGTACAATAATATTATATCGTATATTTAAATTTTATTTTCTTCCTGTGACATTTTATTACAGAATTCATTAAAATATCAGCCGGAGTCGTTAACTGATGAGATACAGCCGGCGTCGTGTTAAGACCAACATTCACATATGAATGAAACAGCATATAACAATTATATATAATACATCATATACAATATTTATATTGAATTATAATAAATACTTGTGAAATAGACGTCACAGAATCAACATATATAAGTATATAAACCTATATATTATATTTATACAATAAGTAAGTTGGTACGTAAAACTACCTATATTGAGACTTAGGACTCGAAGTAAGTATTTTTAATTTGATTCTACTTGATCAGAGCTTTTATAATTTAAATTAGACTGACCCAAGTCAATATTTAAATGTCATTTTAATTTGCCAATGTGCTCGTGCTCAACGTGCTCGTGAGACAGCTTCGAATGTCAATTTTTATTGTCAATGCCAAATACATCAAAAAAGTTTTTAATTAAAACACAATTAAAACTTATATCACATGCACCTATAAGTCATGTAGCTGTAATTATAGTATAGTAAAGAATAGAATAACAAACATTATGAGCGGTAAACATCGCGTGATCGCAGCAGCTGTCAACGGTTAAATATTTTAAAATCATCTTAATTATTCATATATTTGTTTATTATTCATTTATTCATGTGGCTTTTCATTTGAATGTCAAGATAGAGTTACTGAAGGCTGTGTAGCTGTTCGTTGCGATCACGCGAAAAGCGCTGATCGGTTTTGATCAAACTATTATGAAGGATGCGAATGGAAAATATATAAAGAGAAATTTTGCTGTTCAAATATATATATTTAATAATACTATTCTTGTTCTCTCTCACAGTTATAAATATATTTATTAACAAACACATACATCATACGGCTATTAGATTTGAATCCACCTCGCTCTGTTTATAACGAAAGCCTGTCACTGCTGTGTTATTAACCCTATAACATTCAAAGGGTAAAAAATACACCCACTTTTAATACAGTGCTTCAGTTGACAGTTGACACAATGATGTAGAAGGGCCCATAAAGGACTGAGACAGGCCTTCGAAGGGTTAATAGCTGTGGGTGATGCTTATATACGATATAATAATAGCTGTAATATATATAAAATCGTTCACATAAAGGGCTATTGTGATTACAAGAGGAAATAATATATATAAGATTCTCACGGTTACACACATGTCGCGTAAGTATTTTTATTAATACGTTGTTTTAATCTGAAGTTATTTTTATTAATTTGTATAAGATATATGAAAAGTTAAAATTGTTAAAATAGTCTCTATAGCGAGTAGTGAAGGAAAATACGACAAGAAAAAAACGATCATTAACTCAAATGACATAGATATAAAAAAATGTATATATAATTAATAAAGTTCAAATAGAAATGTTAAACGAGAGTCTAAAATAATACCATTTAATTTAACCTCAACAGTATCAGACGAATTTGGGGGAAACAGCCAGAATTGAATGATTGGAATAATACATCGAAAATCGTCGCTAAAGCCGTAACGCAACGGTTGCTGATAACCAATTAGCGGTTAAGATACGGTTACCGATGTACTGCGGTCGCTTGTCGCTGGATAATGTGTAACAGCTGACGTCTCAAATTTAATTAACAAAAACAAAAATACAATTATATGTATTATGTCGACAACATGACTTTGGCTAGTTGTGTTCAAATCCATTCAGTTTTTATGTTTCATAACTTCTATCTTTAATCGAACAAGGCACACACCTTACAGCCAGCTATAAAAATAGCTATCGAAACCTTAATGTATCTTTTCATGACTACATTAATCAAATATAGGTAAATTAAATTTTATTAAATTTACGACATAAACTTGCATCTTGCATAAACATCGCTCGTTTTGCATAAAAATGTAATTTTGACACGTCATTAAAAAAAAAAACGACATTAAGTGACGGTTGTCGCTACAATTACCATTACGTCAATTTCCCGCCGAAATTTACATAAACGACTCGCCGGAGGTAAATTATTAACACTTAAAATGTTTTACAAATTAATTTATTGTTTTCAATTTGTATCATGATTTATTTTATTTTATATTTCGAATACATTTTCACGTCAACTTATATATTAAGTAATAAGTATAAGTCGCGTGTTGTTCTTAATCTGAATCGTTTCAACGACATTTATTTGATTCTTAATTTAAAATTATATTTTTATTTTTATTTTGAATCTAACTCTTGCTAGGCTTAGGTTTTCGTTATTCTTCTTTAGTATTTCATTAACTGTAGGTGAATCATTGAGGACATTAACTCCTACACGTAAGGCACCCAGCATACGTGAAGGTTTCATACAATGTCAACATAAGGCTGTTCCCACGGCGGCGACATCGCGACACGCGCAATTAATCATGTCGCTTTGTCGCCTAAATTGAACAATTACCTTGAAATAACGTAAATTACCATAAATGTGATAATAAGGTAATTACTTTCAATATACTGTCCTTTATTTTTACCTTTTCATAGAAGTTAATTTCGTATTTGTTTTTTTCTCAATGTTTTTATTAAAATTATTAATGAATTATATAAGGTGGCAACCGGAGGTTCCAGGAAAACTATGAAACTAACTTATGTGTATATTATAATAAATATGACATATTAAAACTTATAACCTATACCTAAGACTACATGATTGTCCCGATGTTAGGATAGCAATCCCATTCCATAGCTTGTGTGGTGTCAGGAATCTTCTGGTTCACACGGCTTGGTGCTCGTTCCGCGGAGTCAGCGGCGTCACTCGTTTTATTATATTTTATCCATACAGCGATGTCGCCCCGGCGATGTTCGCTTATTTTATAATATGTAGCGCGTACGTAACAAATGTACCTACCTACTCTGATTTTAATAATAGGATTGAAAACCTCTTTTAGTAATAACAACTCGAACAGGTAGGTTCGTTTGACCATCTCGTATCAATGATCCGCGAGATTTTGATTCCCCGTTAAAAAAAAAGTATTGAATCAAATAATATACCAAAAGCGGATTTATAGATACGTATAGAACGTAATATAAGAACACCTTTTATATTCAAAGTCGGCTATAAAAGAGCCATACGTTATATGTCTATATACAATTAATATATTGTAAATACTTAGGTATAAACAATATTTTATAAATGTCAAAACACATCTGTCTGTGCGAAGGGACGTCCGTACGTCGATATGACCCCAACTGAGCAGATGCGATCCACACCTGAACGGAACGCTTAAATCATATCATTAAATATCATATCATATCATAGTCACATACTGTCTATGATACCGACCTTGAACCTGATGACATAGATAACAAAAATAAAATTTATCTGTATACTTTAAAAGCGTTTGTAACAAAAAAAAATTGCTAATAATGTTATATTAATTATAAATATATATAAAGTTATTATTTATATTACATTTATTTAACTGTCATATTTTGTAAGTTAAAATTAAATTTTCATAATAACAAATGAATTTTTAGTGAAACGATACTGATAGGTACTTACTATAGAGCAATAAAACAACATAAAAAATAAAAATCTAAACTACATTAAATATTTGCAAGCCGAACATAAAAATATTTTGATTGGTATCTTTTGAAAATTGTCATTATATTATAAACATGTTTGTATCATATATTGACGTTCTGTGGTCTGCTGTAGTAACGGAGGTTCCGTTACGGTAACCGCAGCAGTGTCACGGCTTATTATAATTATTGACGTATGAAACGATTAACATATTGATAGATTATCGATCTGGTTGATTTATACGTTTATTTTTAGACTGATGTGAGATGTCAACGTCAGGTGCTATAAATGACAGATTGTTTTGCCCTTACTCACACTTAATTCTTTCTCTATTCAAGACTATAATGTATACATACATTACCTATGTAATGTACATATATACATATTTCTTTTCTGTTATAGTCTGTATATTATTAGAGCTCCATTCATTCTGTAAAGGAAGTTATAACTATAAGTATTGTTATAGAGGTTCGATATTAAAATAAAAAAGTCGATGCGTCAAAAACGTTCCGTTATACCCTTTGATCGGATGCGTTCCATTTTTAATTTTTTTATCGCCATCCAATATAATCGATTCTTTTATAATGCAGTATAAAATTGGGTCTTTCTCATCCTAATGTGTTTTATTTTATTTTTTTTATTTTAACGATATTTTAATAGATCGTCCATTACACACGAGAACTGTAACACAGAAGTTTTGTACTCGCATACCGGACGAAACAAGCGCATAATTATAGATATCACATTTACGAATGTAAATGCAATGTTCATAAATCATGTTGCGGTCATCTGCCGCCCGCGGCGCTGACGACGTGCCACCAGCCTCACTTGACCCACCATTCATATATTAGACTACTGAAACATGGCTCTACATAATGCGGATGGCGTTAGAAGCGTTCAACAGCGCTTTAAGCCACCAATATAATAAGAACTTTTCGGTTGCGTGCAATGTTTTTGATGGAGTGTCTCAGTTTTTTGGTTGTTCGTCAAATACGTAATGTTCGTTTTTTGAATCGCTGGCTGACAGATGTAATGTTGCCATGTGTTTGGTAGGGATTTATATCTGCCTACTTAAATGGATTAATGGCGTTTAGAAAGTTATAAACAATTAATAAATAGTTCATGTGTTCCGATAGATACATAGAAGACATCTTGTAATTGTAATTATTGTGGTGATGATTGATGTTAGTCATTCACACTTGGACTGGACATCCTGAATATTTGACTAACGGATCTTCCCAATCAAAACTTATTACACACTTGTATTAGATATAATATTTAATGAGTTATAAACACGCCCGACTGAATTTACTTATTGGTTTTTGTCGGATCTGTCAGATACCGTTCAGCAAGAATTCAATATAAACTCATTAAAATCGATTCTCTTTATCCCGATGAATCGATTTCTTGAAACTGTCAACACTGGCCGTTAGCAATATTAAGAAAAAAGAAAGGGAGACACGATCCGAGGTACACGGGTTCCAAATTTGATTTTGGAACTTACATAAATAAATGCTAATTACAAATTCCATTCCAAATTTGAATTCATGTATTTTGGTTCCAAATTTGAGTTACCCTTTTAGTAATGTTTTATAAAAAAGATTAATGTATGTAGGTATCATCGTATGCACTTAGTTGTGACGCTTTGTTTCAAGAATATCTATTAATCTTTTATTTTGATTGTAACATATCCATATGAATTAAAGTTTGATTTAAACAACTGCTTTAATAAGAGAGTTATTATTATTTAGAGTAAATTGTATATATATATACTTAGTATCTGTTTATCTATGTACAAAGCCGTTTATTTATATACTTAATACTTATTTGTTTATTCTATACAGGATGTGTCAAAAGTAATATGTTATGAAATAAAAATATATTATCAAGTGAAACAAACGATCAGATAAAACGCAATAATTGAATTCAATTTCTGCCTTATTTATATCTCTTCAGGCAGATAGCATCTTGTTTGCCCAATTATATATAAACAAAAAATGACTCTATTCTATTGTAATAAAGACTGTATTCGCCTATCGTTAATATTCTGATTGCCTTTTTAATCAAATTTTCGATTTCCAACGTTACTTCATTGTTATGAGCTGGATGAAACAACAGACACACATAAAGTATGATTTAGTTTATACTTACAGAACTTAATTAAAGATTCATATAATATTTTTGTCATACCTGCTATTATAATTTATATTAAGGCGGACATATTTCGCATTTCGTAATTATGTATGTATGTATGTATGTTACATTATAAATCAAAAACAAGTAGGTAGGGTCGTATATTTGCCATAACTTGTAACGTCTATTAAAAATTTCCCGTATAGTCTAGTAGCTAGCTATCGTCTCGTCTTTAATGTGAGTCTGTAATGAACACACAGACATTAATCTGTGTGATCTCGTAAACCGTCCATCGTGATCGTAATGAAGTTAAAATCGATTCGTCTCGATATAATTTGATTAACATTAAAATCTTCAATCAGAACACTCGCGATAATTGCTTTTTATATTGACCTTACACGTTTAGACCTTAGATCTAGACTAGGTAAATATAGATTGATATACCTATCAATAGATTGAACACAGAACAAGACTAAAAATTATGAACATTGCCAGGAACTAGAAACTAGTAGGAGTTAATTACCGTTTTACTTTTAGCTAATACTCAGATAAGTAGATACCCAGGAACCTATGATCAAATATTAGGTAATTTCGAAAGAGATGAACAATAATATAGGAAAAAAGAATAGTCTATACTTCCGTCAAGTTGTAAACTCTATTCTGAACATCATACAGTTTATATTAGAATTGATCAAGTATAGATTATTACATTACTAAAAAAATATGATAATAACATTACAGTTTTCTTCACCCCCTGTATGTATCTAAAGCCACACCTCGGAGTACATACGACACGATCGATACAAGCCGGCCGGGTCTCTGCACTACACCTCACATACTAGTGTGCCTTACCCGTCACACGGATCATAGAGATTATTACCATTCCAAATTCAAATCTACCGAACGCACGTGTCCCGACCGACTAGCCACGCCCCGTGTGACAATATCGACCAATCCGATGTGTCGCATGTCCGCCCGCGACAAAACCCACCAATGAGAACACCGGCTCGGACCCAATGACATCGGGTTGACAAGATCGAGACGAGCTGGCTGCGAGTCACGTGGATATTATTTATATATTTTAAATATAGAATAGAGCCGTAACGGTTTAAATAAAATTGAAGGTGATCGAATTCAATTAATCTACTAATTGATTATAAATTAATTACTTAAATTAATATTATTTGATGTTACTGTTGATGATCTGGCATTTGTATTTCTATGTATATTATATTTTTGAGCCATATTTTTGGTAATGTACCTATCTATATTGCTGTTAGCCCTGCGGCTTGGAAAGCGACACCGGGAGAGAATTCTAAGACATTTTATTACAATAATTTTCCTATGAAAGGGGCAAAAATTGTTTTAGTAGAAAAATAAATTGCTTCATAGAATAGAATAATGAAATAAATTACTCAACGCAGACTGGTTAGAAAAATTACAGAGATTTAAATTATTTTCTTAATAACAATTTCAGTATGAAAACCTATGAATATAATTTATTTTAAGTAAAAAAGAAATTCATACTGATAATGATGTATTAAGATAAACAATTCCTTTTAAACGTATATAATTTACTACACTGATATAACGAAGTGTTTATCTACCTTAGTAGGCAAGTATAAGAATTCTGTTAACCTAGTTTAAAATACTTAAAGTAAATATCTTTAAAATATACTAACCTGATTAAAATATTAATACCTAACTGTTTCTATATAAATAAAATCAATAGGTAATTTCGTTGATAGCGTTAATTCTCATGAATCAATCAGCGCCATCTGTCGGCGAGCTGTGTCAACAGTGGTTCGCTTTCGATGTATGTATGTTACGCGATACCTCTGAAATATAATAAAATAGAATTTCTACAACTATTAATATGTAGGTATATCTATACCTATATTTAACTCGTTTATTTAAAATACTTGTGCATTTCATTTCCGATACAAATAGCGAATAATTATAAAAAAATTCTGGTTTGCTTAGATTTAATAAAAAATAAAGTCTAAAGTACGTAGGTAGATACAAAAATTTAATTTCACATTTTCCTATATAAAATCATCTGACATGAGATTTTTTTATCGCTCTATGTTTACATCAAGTTCGTGTCACACTAAATACGGAGTATATGGTACCAACTGACGAAGATTATTGACTGAAAAACGGGCATCGCGCAGTTTGTAGTGTGACGGTACAGACTTGTGGTAAGCGGACTGATCACATGGTCACCACCGTTGTGGAGAGAAGTAAAATTTACTGGAATTCATTAACACAAAGACACGCAATTTAAGATCCTGTTGCAATACAAAGAGGTTTATTTTACATTATTCTATACGAACGAAACTAATCTAGAAAGAAAAATGTTTTGTAAATATAATCAAATAAATATTACATATTATATAGGTAACAGTTAAAAATGAATTCAGCGATATTTTTTTGTACGTGTGCATCACAATAGACGGACGTACGCTGAGGTCAGTTATTTTGGATAAATCGTTTGTTTTAATTGAGGTCTCTCATTGTGTTAGATGTGATTCTGTATCGTCATCAGTATTGATGAGCTATGACGACTCCACAGACGGACAGACACACATCACACAGGTCATTACACACGGAGGTTTTGGCCGTTTGATTTTTAAATATCCATAAAAAAAAGAGTATAAAAGCAAAAATTTTACATCACTAATGACATCAAATAAATATTCCATCGATACCAATAATCGATTATTGGTATCGATACATTATTATAATCGATTATCATCCATTGTCACACGTTACAGATTTAGAAGGATCGGAAATGTGAACAAAATATTATATATCATAAGAATATTTATTGATATATATAAACAGGGTGTTCAATTTTTAATATTAGGTATAAGCTGAAATGATTACTTTAATTTTATACAATAATATTTAATATTTATGTATAGCTATATTACATATATCAAACATTTTACTTGTTATTGAATCCTATAGAGCTTTATTAATATTATATCAATGTACACACCCTGTATATATAAAGTCAGCGGGTGAGGGCGTTTAGAACAGATCTCCAGCGGGGAGCGGGCGCCGGCGCGTTTGTCTTTTATTATCTTTTCTTTTTTCTTTCTTTCCTTTCTTTTATTCCTTTTCTTTCATCTTCACAGTCGTCGGTGACTGATATATTTATACAAAATGTTGCACTTCTATATCAATATTTTGATTTTATTGAAAATAAAATAAATAATATTTACAAATTATATTACTTCACTTAAATAATGTTTTTGAGTTATTTTGAGAATACTGAGATTTAGTTCATTGAATCCTATAACGTTAAAACTGTAAGTGACGAGTTTGATAAAGATAACTCACACTAAAGGTACTTATACCTACATTAGTAAGACTTATAAATAAGTCACTAACCTAACTTAATTATATTTTTTCATATAATTGAAATGTAGTTGTTAGTTTTAAACTACAGGGTGTTTATTTTTATTATTTTATCACTTACCTACGTAGATTCGTTAATTATTTGGCCGTTACTATTTTCAACACAGTCCTTATCCAGCGACCAGCACACTGTAGGCACCTATAGACAGACCGGATATTAATAATGTGAAAACATAGTTAGTTATATTAGTTAGTTCGTCTGTGTGTGTTGTTCCCACGAGCTCGGGAACTGGTCGCTAGTATTAATGTAGATTATCATGAGGAACTCATCACATATTGCGGTTTGATATATATATATATATTATTTATAGTACAAATATAGTTAGTAAGTAGCTTACATCCAAGTGAATTTTTTTACTATAAAATTCAAAAAAGTTTTTACTTTCCAGTTTAAGAATTTAAACGACATCTTTATACGAACGTCATAATTTTTTATAGGAAATTATTTAATTAATTTTTTCTCTCTCCTCATCACATCTCCTAATGTCCGGGTGTGGCTCGGAACGTTTAGCTCGGGAACGGAGACTCGCCCAGATAAATTACTTCAAAATACGATTCTCATATCATTAAATTCTTTGTATCTTATATACCTAAATACATAATAATATATATTAGATTTATTATATATATAAGCACTTACCTACAAATACATTATTAATCTTTATCTGTTTCTTTAGAACTGATCAATACGTAGGTACTTATATATACATATATATTTATATATATAATAATGTTTAATATTTCAATATAAAAATCAAGATGCAAAATAAATTCGGATTATAAAGGCGAGGTGATTTATAAAGGCGAAATTAAATGTCTATACGAAGATTTAATAATTAAATTGATATTTGACATCCAAGCGCTACTAGATGGCGTTACTAGTAGAACGAAATAAAACGTATAGTTGTTTATATGCACAGATTAAAAAGGGATCTGTTTGTGTGTGTATGTTTATTGGTTTGTACCGTCAGAGCTCAAAAACTTTTATTTTTTAAGTAATTCAATTTAACCTAATGCATTTTTATGTCTTAATCTAATTAAAGACTATTTTATTATAACGAGTGTGTCAGTTAGCGGGATTTTAGTTATTTTTAAGAGAATATTGCTATCAGATGTGATTATAAGATTAATTTTAAAAATTCTCATTAAGTGTAATGCAAATGAGAGGTTATTCAGGTCGGGTAAGTCAAAGAATCTCAAATTCTTAGTTAAAAGCACTAACCCAGATCTGTGGACTGTAGAGGGCTCTCTCGTTCTTTATAAAGTAATCTCAAACTAGGTCGCTCAGCTTCCGCGAGCTGAGAGCTGAGAGCTCGCTCTGATAGATTTACGGCTATTTAATTCGGCTGGAAATACAGCCGGGGGTTTATGGTGTTTGCGATGGGATTAGCCGGGCGGGGAGCGGGTCATGGATTTTGAGCTGTCCCACATTTACTCTGACTTCTCCAGGTACAAGTAAACGATGCCATTCTTACGATCAAAATTATTATCGGCGTTGTAATAATGTTTTAATTTTTTGTACTTTTCTTTTACTTGAAAAAAAATAAGTTTTAGAAACTACTAGATACTACATTTCTAGTTCAATGTACAGTAGGTATAGTTTTATGTCCCTTGGGAAACTAAAATTAGTCGTCGATATAATTTAGTGATTTTTATTTATAATAGCATATAATTTGTTTAATATTTCATATATTTTTATATGTACTTAATGTATTGTATTGGATTCCTGCTACAGAGAGTGGTTTGAGTAACTTTTAAAGCTCTCCAAATAACAAGATAGTGGACTAGAAAAATATATTTATATCCCAGGACAGAATGTTGAATGAAGACACGAGCGTTACACAATATGCTGTCTTAACGTCTCTGAAATAAGGTTCATTATTATGATATAATTTTTAATTGACAGTCTCTGTTTCTATTTTTGCGGGAAAATACTCTTTATTGTTACAAAGGAAAAAAGAAAAATGTTTCCATAAAAAAATTTACTCACATTTTCGGTCATCTAATTAATTTTAATTAGGGAAATATACGAATTTATTAATTATGTATGTATTTTATATGATATTCTCAAAAACTATTAATATAATCTTTAAAACTACACCTAGCTATAAATATGATTAGTATTCCATAGTAATAATTTCCTATAAACCAAATCATCTGAGCGTCCGCCCACCGCCGTCCGTGATATGAAATTTATTTAAAAATTTTTAATTTTCTAAACCGTACACATTCTAACACAGAATAAGACAAAAACCATATATCATGAGGTCGGCTGGTCTCCCGCCCCCGCCCACTCGGACCCGGACTGTTACCGCGGACATGTCGCGGCGACAGACGCACGGCCGTTATGAACCTGACTTCATATTATACATGGACATTAATTAAATAAAGTTATTTATTGTGTACGGCGAAATATAGGAAATTAAAGAATTATACAAAACGTAGGCATTCCGTTAATTAGGTTGGTCTGGTGTGTATGTGTGGAAATCGTTGTTCCTCTCCGTGGAAGGTTTTTTTTGGTTGGAGGTCTAATTGATGTTTTTTAAGGACTCGAGGACACGAAGCCAGCTCGACGTCAATTTAATTTAGGGTCCAGACGAAAATAAAACAAAACTCTCGGCTCGTAATCATTGTCCCGCCTATAAATGTATGCGGTTCACGGAATCTATTTCAAATTCGCTTCACATTTATTAACTTTTTCTTTGCATTTGAATTTTTAATAGTGGCTGCTATTTTTTTTGGGTGAGACCGATGACGTCACAGAATGTTTTCGAACCCGCCGGACGGAAGTACGTCACGTCGGAGTGCTGTTGAAATTCGTTTGTTGTTTACATTTGAAGCACGCGCGCTCGCTCTCGAATTGTCCCCAACACAACGTACCTACCTGCGTACAAGATGACAGGACTTTCTGCACAATAACTATATTTAGGTATTTGTATTTGTTCTCCTGCTCTGTGAATTGAATTGTTTATAATTATTGAACGGCTTCGTTTCTCTTCTCCATTGACTTTTTATCTGTGCTAAAAAATAATCTGCAACACTTAATTACTGTAAATATAGTTGATTACAAGCGACCTTATGACCGCTTTTCCTTCCCGTTGTTTGTACAAATTGTCTCATTTTGTCTAAATTACTACAATTTTATTACCATATCATGGCATCTAAATATTTTTTTTATGTATTTTTCATGACAGAACGCTCTTTACCGAAATATCTACAAAAACGTTTCTGTCACTTTGACAGATAAAAAAAAAATATCCAACAAAGTCCACAACATTCAGCCGAAGTAATAACCATGATGAAAAACCTCATAAATATCAACAAGATCCTTGTTAGTGACAAAATGTCGCGTGTTCTGGCTGATTGTATGCAAATCACCTAATGAATGGGACTCATTACTACGAGGCCTTCGTGACGTTTAAGTGTTGATTATTCAATTAATTGCTGGTGTTTTTTATTAATTTGCTCGTAAAATTATTTTATAATATGTCAATTACGTTATTACGTACGGTTAGCGTCCGCCGTGGGCTCCCGTCCGCTGCCGTGGTTATTCACGCGCTGTTTTAATTGAATACGGGATTTCTGGGGTTTCAATTAAACTTAAAATATTAATTTTTGGACAATTTATTGTGTCAACGTTAAATCACTGTAATATATCATGTGGAGTAATATTAAGATAATATTAAACTAAATTTTAAAAAAATATCTCTTTAGTATGAGTTTCAATGTTCAACCAATACCGATTTGAGACTATAATTCAGAAGTATTAGATATTAAATACGTTCCGTCTTCATGGACTAGGTGCTTCCAACACAGACGTGTCAGTGGTGTAGAGTTAGTATGCAAATAACATGTATCAGCTATGAAGCAACCCGGGCGCGGTTCACTCCAACAGTCAACGTGAAATTATTTACATTTGCATATAATAAAGATGTCGTTACGACCTGCTGGTGAGAAAAAATACAGAATTATGTAAATACACTGTGACACGAACGTCACACACACATAAACGGGAAACCAGCGGACATTTAACTTAACAAGCTTGTTCCTTCGACGATGCCTGTGATTAATAGTTAATAATCGGTTTCTGATTTGAATAATCCATTCACTAAGGTTTCTCGTAGGTATGATACAATTAACATATCTATGCTTTTTTTATTATTTTATATCTACTTCGTCCCGGTGACATTTTCATCTGTCTGGCTGTGATCATTTACAGTTAGGGAATCGAAATGTCGGGACTATATATATATATATTATAAAACGAGTAGATAGGTACAAGGGAATCTTGAACAGAACAGCCAACAGTTCTCACATGCTTTGCAAAATACTAATTTTATTAACACATTGAAATAAGGCTGTGTTCATTGAATTAAAAGCATCGCTTGTGATGGTTATCAAACATTATAAAAGTACATCCATAGTGTTCAAGCCTCGGTCGCTCATTTCAAAGGCTATTTCAGTATTTATTATTGGCTGGGGTTGTCTGTACGGTTCTACATCAAAAATTATTTGAACGATGTTTAAAGAATACAGTAAATAAAAAATAAACATTTGCTAAATATATCGAATATAATCACATTTCCTATAACTTCCACATCGTAATACATGAAGATGTAATTCTCTCTACAACGGATCAGTTGAAGCAACATCTCGAGCGCTCTCTCTCGAGCCTCGACTCTGGCCCGACATTCATCATTTTTCAACTCATTAAAAGACAACACACTTTGTTATTTATGTTTTATACTAAAATTATGATTTGCAATTCAATGGCAATTTTTTTTTTTAATTTTTTCATCGTATTATGTTAAGGTCTATCAGTAGACTAGACTGTAGACTATAGGTACATATACATGTAGATAGTCTAGACTCTACAGCCTAAGAAAGGTAGGTTTTTCATCAAAATATAATTAGGTACTTGATTACACTAACATAGGTCATATATTAAAAATCTTAGAGGACGCTGATTTTTCATTATTTTGTTTACTGATATGTTACTGTGGAGGACACATAAAAATATCTGACATTAAAAGCAATACAGTCAATTGTAATATTTCATCTCAATTAAAACAGCCTCCGAACGGCTGTAAGTCAGCGATAATAGTGATGCGCGTACGATGTATCGATGTTTTCTAAATAGCGTGAGGTTTATCGGAGTGCTTCGTCACAGTTATCGTGGGCGTAACTCAGTGTCCCTTGTCGATAAACCTGGTGACAGATATTGCTACCGTAAATCGAAAACCTTTAATTGTATAACTCAAGAACTGGTTGTTGATATACGAATTGAGGCAATTTGTTTTCAGCGATATCGATTAACTGTTTAGTATTAATATGAAACGAACATACAAACAGACAATTCAATTCAATTAATTATACCCGTATTGTAAAATATCTGCTCTAAGTGTTAAGTTTGATTAGGTATATTACAAAAATATTGACATTAATTTCGGACAATCCCCATAAAATCGAATGTAGTTAAAACAAAATAAAATCTGTCTTAAATTCAGTTTTCCATTTTCTTCTTGTTTTCTTAGCTGTAATTAAGGTTTAAATATTTCAACCGGAATATTTCAACCGGTCTTATTCCGAGTTCATCATTTAACCGTAGTCTAAGCTGCATATAATGTCTGTCTAATTACACGTAAAACTTAAACCTTTTAATATAAAAAATATACGATAAATATCTTGGAGGTGTTAAGTAATTCATGATATTTATATTATTGTTGCTATCAGTGCTGTAGTAATGTCTTTCCCCGCATCAACGCGGTGACATATCTCCGTAATCCGTAATCCGTATCGGACTTTATGCTTTGTACCTTCCAATTAACCGTATACGGTGTAAAAGTTTTATCTTCGAACGTCCGGATAGCGGTTATTTATATTATTGTTACAATAAAATACCTAAACTATACAAGTTAAACGCTAGAATGCTGTTTCCGTTTGTGTGTATGTCTGTGTACTAATTATATTTTAAGGACCGCCAGTAGATGCCTCCGAGTCCGTAATTATCTAAGCGGAGTTTTTGGAGAAACTGTTATTTAGTTAAACGTTCCCAAACTCTTATTTTGATTTGTTGCTTTAACATTACAACGTACACACGGACGGACAGAATAATGTATATATTTATATATAAATACAAACAAAACTCAATAAATAACATTTCATGTTTTTATTCTTCATCTAATCTTTGTAAACTATGATAGTTACTTACGTCGTAGACACATATAGATATTCAATAAAATATAAAACATCTAATCTTATCCTTATCTTTAGCTTCCCGTTGCCAAAGTCGGGCCCAGTGACGTCATTAGTGTATCACTACATATAATATTTATAGCATGCTCGTTGTTTTAGCCGTCCGTGTGTCTCAGCCTGCGGTTTTATCAAGCCGGCCGGAGCTTGTCATGTTACAATGGGGACTAATTAAGAGCCCTCCCACTTAATTAGATCCAGCTTTTCGGTAATCCCTTATAAACAGCTCTGTCCCAACCCTGAACACCTCCCGAGGCTACACACGCTACAGTAATATATATGTTGTTCTAATTAAAATATATTAATATTATAAATATATATCTAATTACAAACACTTTTAATTTTAACTAACAAAAAACTAGAAGCAGATGTATAAATCTTATTTTAACCGATGACACAGCAACAAAAGGTTGTGTTAGTAACGACTGGCTGTGAACTAGAGCGTCACCTGTCCTTACATCTGGCGGACGAGGCGTTATATAGGGATGAGCTTATCGATAATATTGAGAATGGTACAACACTAATCGGTTTGAATATACCTACTACTGCGCTTAGCTGGTTTAGTCGATTGAATACTATTTTGGTATAGTTAAAAGGGATTGTTAAAAACTAGAAAAAATTAATATTTTATTTAAATTATAATGTATAATACGTTTGATTTAAGATATTTTTTTTTGTAAAGAATTAAAATTAAATTGTATGCGAGGCTTAAATCATTTTTATCTAAGAGTTATAAACAGTTCTAATACAAATAAAAATGATCAGTGTTGTAATTTTTGAAGGGGTTATTGTTTCATCAAACATTATCATTTGAAACATATGAGGCTAAAAGTATCACGTCAATCAATTCATTTACCATAACCAGAGGCTAACCGACCTATCTAACTTAACCTGATACATTTATTTTGCAGTCAGTTAAAATTGAAGTCAAGACTGAAGCACAACGGCGTGTGCGGTTCATACATCCCAGTAAATTAATTTCGGAGTACTAGCTAGCTAGTAACGCGGTAGCCGCTGTGTAAGTTCACAAAAACACGAGTAAAATGTATTGAATCGCTCTAAAAAGTTAGTTAAGATGGAAGCTAATTACCGACTCGTTCCTCGGATATCAGACTTGTGGCTGTAACAATAAAATTTGCTGTTTTACGAGACGCTTAAAAATACATCTTTATAACCGAGTAAGTGCTACCTTCATTAACCGAGGCTCCATTATAACCATAGATATTGTGTTTCAGCTTAACTTACCGGGTTTTTTTTTTAAAGTTAATGGAATTCTCGCTTTAATGGACCTGGTGACTTCGATTTGTCTGCCAGTAATATATATCATTTATCGGACGTAACTGATTGTGTGATGCGAAGGATACGCGAGTATAGTGTCGTATGAGAAACGATATATTTTTTATATAGTTTTCAGTTAAAGATTTTAGTACATATTAAAATTTTATTTTTAATAAATTACAAATAAACTAGGTACCTAATATTGTTATTTTGGGTGAAATTCTCAAATCTATTTCCCTTTAGCGTCATGGGGTGACCTGAAATACAATTACAAATAACAATAGCAGCTTTCAGACTAGTCAGCTAGTTCACGTAGATTGACTAAGTTCTTACTAGAAATATTATGTGTATATTGAAATAAAACTATATTTTGATTATTAAAAAAGAAATAGTTACGCTAATCGCATATTAATTCAGAATATTGTAAGCGTATTGAGACTCTCCATACAAGTCTTAACTGGCTGAAAATCAAAAAGTACCTACATACAACGCATCCAACATTAATGTCCAAAATTTAAGTCAACCACAGCCAAGACACTATTAAAAACCAATAAAATTATATTCCCTATACAAAATAGGGGTAGTATGTGCCAGAATGAGTGAAACTCTTAATAAATGTGAAGCCATTTACAAGAGTGTAAGATATGACGTCACATTCATCACTCACAGATAAATATATAAATAACGTAAGAAAAATTACAACTTAAAGCGAATGTTACCGGAGGCGTCTACGGAGGTTCGAAACTGGTGGACCACCATATATATATATATAAAATAATGTTAGATTCATTAGTAATATTTACGTTGGAAAATATATGAAAGAGCAGTCTGTCTGTCCGTATGATGATGAAATAGAATAAATCACAGCAATATATATATATATTTCGTTTTGTTTAGGACTAGTGATGACGCCTGGTTCTGGTTTATTTCACGCAGTCACGTATTAAATGTATTATTTTTAGTTCAATTCTTATCCACATTACACCACGGTCTGTGGGGAGCGCCTCCGATGATTTAGGAACCCCCCGGGAGTGCCGCGACACGGTATTAATATTGTGACCGTGTACACCAACAGCAGAGAAAGACGATAGCGAACACACAGACAGACATACAGCACACTATAACACACTATATTCGATTTATATTACAGTATTATTAATATATATGCATGTATATATTTTTTATTTAAATATTTCGTTTCATATATATAGCTAGTTTATTTTTTTTTCTATATTAGTTAAATGTATGTATGTTTGTTTGTGTCTGTTTAATGCCGGTTCGCTGTACCTCACATCGTCTCCATCAGCTCGTCCCCGCCGGTGTCCTAACTCCTCGCCGGGCATAAATTGCCCGAATTTCATATTCAAATCTCCTCAGCTCGAGGCGTCGTTTCGTTCCAGCCTGTAATTGGTCCTTGGTGATTTACGCGTTTGATGTTGCTCTTAGTTAAGCGTTCATTATTATCCTGATGTCATTTGTGACTCGCCCGCTCGTTATTGTCTGCTCCCAGTCTATTCGGTCTCTGTTACGATGTTTTCCATAACAGCCGTATAAAACAGTGTACATAAGTAACGTAGGTATTGTCTTATCACGTCTCGGATCGAGTTAATCTGTTTAAAATCAAATTTGTACAAAACCAGTATGTATAATGTATAATTGCTTGAGTTTTTGTTTATTTTCATTATATTCTTGTATATTATTTCCCGAGGGTGTGTGCTGTGTGGGTCGCGAGGTTCGTAATTTAATATTTCGGGTCCCAGATCTTATAATTAGATAGAGACGTGATTTGCTACGGGAGGATACAATTAATATCAATGGTCTTGTAGACGATAGTGATGTGCTTAACCGATTATAGTATCGATTGAATTGTCATCGATTACTTTAGCTAATTTTATTCATATATAATATATAAGGCTGTAAGCATCAATCCAAGGATATCTATTATTTTTGTTCTCTATGTGATTATATTCTTTTAAACAAAATTTTTCCTCACCGAGTATGTATTTTATTACGACAAATTAATGAATAATCCTAATATTTAGACAGTATCATAGTTCTGATACGATCAATTCAAATTTATCGATAGCGGTTCCCCTCCCTTCAAGACTGAGCAGCAAAATGAAGACTAATGCCACAATGTCGTCCGGGGCCCGGGTTCGATTCCGTGTTTCATGACAAACAGTATACGACACACATAATTTTCTTCCCTCACTTATAATTTAGTCATGAAATAAGGGTGATACTGATATTATTTTCAAATAAAACGTAATTATATATACGTATATAAAATATTTAAAAAAAAACAAGTTTTATGTTTGTTTATTCGAACGCGATAATCTGATGGTATAAATTAATTTTTCAAAATTAGGTATATCTATTCCTAAATAAATATGGGAACGCTAACAAACGATTTATAAGAAGTCTTGTTACAATCTAGACTTAGTATTTTTAATGTAAATTGCTTTAAAATTACACGGAAGAAGTAAAAATATTACTTTCTTGTAAATATCAAACGTGCTTTCTATACCAAAGGTTTCTATTAACCAACCTGTCACTGTAATCTAAATTCAATCATTATTTTCCCTTAAAAAAAACTTTTAATACGTTTCTATTTCTATTAAGCCTCTTATCAGTGGCGCCCCCTCGTGGGGCGGAATTAAAAACTTGATTGTTAATTGGACACTCTACTGGTGCCTGGCACGACACGACTCAGACCCGACCCCGACACGTGATCAGACCTCTAATCGCACAATCAACACAACTTTGTCCAACACTTAACTAACAGGTGACACACAAACGTTTAGAGCTGCATTCATTAAGTATAAAAAGCCGACTGAACATTCTTTATTAAAGAAAAACTATTAATAATAATATGAAATAGAATTAATCGTTTGTTATTACAGCGTTATATTCTGTAGTTTTCTATGTAATATAATATACGCGACCGTGTCTATATGTTTGTACGTCTGTGGTAAGGTTTGAGAGCTAGCGGGTGTCGCTGTAAATTGGCGAGTGAATTACAAAAGTTTGACGACTTCCTCACACATTGATGGCTCCTCGATTACATCTGATAGCTGTTCACATAACAACTAAGGATGGGTTCAAAGAGAACCTCACGTCGTACCTACTACCCTTGAAATATCTGACAATGTTTTATGATACTCATTGTTGGTTTGGGTGAATTCGCTAAAATATGACTAATACAAACATAGCCTTATTTATAACGTAAAATTTTATGCATTCCATATGAAGTAGGAACCATTATTGTAGGAATGACGAAAATTGTCAAAAAAATATTTTCATTTACTAATTATCGAAAACATTATGGAAGCACAAATAATATATTGTATTGGAATAAAAATATATTTTTTGTTAACAACTTCAACAGCGACTATTAAGACATGACACAGGACCTTCTCATAATTTACGTTCTACGTAACATTTGGACTGAACACTTGTAATTATCGGCGGGAATCAAACCCACTGTTATAGCCGGTAATTGGAAGGAGCCGTGTTTAACTATACACTGACGGTCGTTACAATGTTTTATGATCTCCTTAAAAATTATAAATGACACTCCACGTATGACATTAAGATAGTTGTTCATTACTCTGATTTAATATCACACTGATAACTGTACGGTCGGCTTGAAATATTTGTCATATGCATGTAAAAAAAAATACAGAATTTTATACGAAACTAATATTTTTTGATTGTACTACGCGTATTTTATTATTAAAACATTTCGTCAGCTGCTGCATAGTAAGCGAAACGTCGGGAGTGTTTTGTTAAAAATAATAAAATTAGCGTAGTAATCCGAAAAATATTAGTTTCATTTAAAGTATTCAACTCGCGAAAGTCTTACATCTCATTATATATATTTTTTTATGAGTATAACGCTAGAATATTATAAGACACGTCAATGTCCAAAAATCTCGATGAATTTCGACCAAATACATCAAACCAGCTACAAATATTTCATTTTCTATTCATATTTATAATAATTAATAACTATCAAGTAATGATTTCCCAAATAGTTAAACATAAAATTTAATTTAAAACTATTTTTTTTTCACAGTAAGGATCCACGGTACTTTACATGTCTTCCGTTTATTTACAGTTCCCACTATATCCACAGTAACTATGACGATATTTAATATCCAAATTTAAATGCAACTAATTTTTTTCCAACTACCCACGTATTATACTCGTCTTTTTATCATTTTATACCTACATTATCCCGACGTCTCGCTTCCTTTACAGCAATCCAGACGAGATGAAACTTACTAAATGTGTACACGCAAAAATCTTAGCTCTCAGAATCTAGTGTTCCAGCTAAGGCGTTAGCTTAATGATAACGAAACTGAACTTAAGAAAATATTATAATATCTAAACAAAGATATATGATTCTATATTAAAATCAATTTCCAATAAACATCTAATAATCAATAATTATTGAACATAACAACTAAAATATTGGACGAGAAGTAATACGTTACGTAATGATCACACGAGGGAAGGACAATACGTGACTCACTGGTCTAGTGATGGGAGGAATATATCGATTTACGATTTTATCGATCCTTACGATACATATGTTATAAGTTTATCAATTTCAATAGAAACATATCTCTAGATCACACCCAAGCAAAATTATTAATCAGTTATTAATATTAAGTGATTTGATTGTTATATATAGATGCTAAATAATCTATGTATATAATAAAAAAATAATATTTTAGTTAGTTCTATAAAGTTAAAAGCCTTCACGAAATCCATGTTCAGTAAGGAATATTCTTGTATAGGCCGTGTACCTTCCTATAATTTTATCGATATCTCCAGCACGGTGAGTGTAACCTAACCCCTACTACTGTTCCTCGACCGTCCGCTGGTGATTGTCATCTCGAACTCCTCATACAATTACTATAATACATATCATTACCACTTGGAACGGTGCCTGGAATCTCGTGGACTTTTTGTTCAGAGAATTAGATTTCTACTCTTGTTATTTGTTTTGTATGTTGAATAATTATTAAATGTATGTATGTATATATATATATTACATTAATATTTGTATCTTTTCGATTATATTTGGTGTGCTGTTGTAAATGTTACGCGGTTTTGACTCCGGTTCTAACTGACATAAAATTATACTGTCTTCGATCGAATCATTATATTATTAAAAAAAAAATCAAAACCATCATATATATAGCAATAAATGAGAAAGACTAAAACGCTTGTATTAGAGTCAACTTATACCTTTTCAACATGTCAAATAAAGTTAATTTAACCGAGTCCACTAACTGTTGGTGAACGCTACGGCCGCCCAGCCTCCATTACTGATACAAATTTATTCGTTTTAACTTTAATAGATAATTATTATAAATTATAAGGCTTTGTATTTGTTACAATTAATGTAAAGACAATAAAATATTCAGTAAATCACAAAAACGTGTTAACGAAACTACAATTAATACTATTTTAACGATTAACATAAAATAACTTTGACATTCAAATCTTGCTTTACGATAATTTGTATTAATATAAATAATATACAACGTATTTAATAAAATTATATAATATGTAAACACTCTAGTAAATATTTATGTCGCTTCATCTAACTGTGACCACGTACTTGTATATTAGCCGGCTAATAACCGTTTAGCCGGCTGGAATTGCGCCTGCGCATTTGATTGATGCGATTATAATTAGGAGCCTCGCTCGGAGCTCGAGCCCAACCATGAAGATCATAATGCCGTGGCTGAAACACGCCCATTTGAAATACGCATCAGGAATAATGAGCCGTAAGACGCACAACACAGGTATAATTACATGAACTCTGTTGTATGTGTACAGCACTGATAGTGCTGCCATGTTGAGTAGTGACGAATATTTAAAGCCATCAAACAGGTGACACCGGAGGGCAGCATTATGTATTCAGCAGAGGGGAAGCGCTAACGAGTGAGCTGGGAAATTGAAACTAGTGTCAGGTTTATATTAAACATTCATATACATTTTTCCGGTAAATTTACTTTCATTGTGAGTCATAAATTTACGATGCTCCTTAGTTGTAACTAGTTTTTGTACACTACTTCCTTTTGCGACAGTTTAAAAATTAAAAATGTAAATTTAAAACTGCCTCTAAATAATCAAATTTTGGAATTTACTAAGTTATTTTATTTTCTATCGAACTTGATGAGAAGTATCCTATGTCTGTCTCCTGGTTCTAAACTACCTCACCACAAATTTTCAGCGAAATCCGTACAGCCGTTCTTGAGTCAGAAATATTTTAATTAACACGTCTTACATTTATATACCTACATTAATTATATTATATAAATTTTTATAAAGCGTTTATATTTATATCAGTAGATACTCTTTGCATGCCATTAGTTTATTTATTGACATCCAAGGACACGGAAATGATGTCGACATTTAATGTGATATTCCAATGCCAAACTCCTTTTCCAAACTCCTTCGTATTTTCTCCACTAAATTCTAGATTCTGACTGTGAGTGAAGCCATAGATTAAAAAAATAATATAGACACTGTAACAGAATGAACCCTATAGGCTATGATCAGTGTAGAAGCAAATGGTTTTTATGTTACACGAAAGGTATTTGAGTGTTCGCTGAATACAAAACAGTTAAAAAAGTTACTTATTTAATTAGAAAAAGAAGTTAAAATGCACATATATATATTATGTGAACAGAATCTATACATGGTATAAAATATAGTACCCAACCGCGTCTGTCTGTCTGTCTGTTCGCGATAAACAGAAAAACTACTGCATCAATTGTCAAGCGGTTTTCACCACTCGGTAGCGTGATTCTTGAGGAAGGTTTTAATATATAATTTGTTAAGGTTTTGTATTGATTTGTGTGTACATTAACGATATTTGTTGAAGATGTCGTGAATAAAATGAGCCGTCTGTCAGCTTTTAACGAAAACGCTGCCAAAACCCTTTGAGATATAACAAAATAATGTATTGTGAAATTTTGTATTTTATGTAGGTCTCCAGAAAAGTCCGCGGTGGCATATGTCTATCTCTTAAGGATAACATACTATATCCATTTTACAACATTTAAAAATTGGCATCCCTAAAGCGTGTATTGGAAAGCTATTTACATAAATACGGTATTAAGTCTTATCAAAATAAATTACTTCGTTTTCAAGCCTACATCAGTATCTGTAATTTTTTTTTGTAATCATTTAAATCGAGCGTACCATTTGTAAGTTATCATAATATAAGTTTAATAATTCTCAAAATTAAATAGGCTATTTTATATTTTTTGTAAAGAGTCCGTGTGAAGCCGGGGCTTGTACCTAGTTATTTATAATAAAGATTGGCTGTCAAAGTTATCTTTAAAACATGTTTTTAAACTTTTTATTTCCAAAGTAATAACTTTCATAGCCAAAAAACTAAATATATAACTTTAATATAATTAATGCGCCATATTGTTTTTAGTGTGACGTCACACGTTTAACCTAACCACGTATTGTAATACAAAGTACCCGTGTATGCGAACTCTCATCTCAATTCGTTTAAGACTGCTACAAATTTAATATGTATCCACTTTAATAGATTCCACCTGCACTTACAAAAACGGCCAGTTTTAAACTTACTATGAGATAATTGTTAAAAATTAAATTTTGTCCTATCACAACTAAACTACAACGACCTCTCCACTAATTCGGTCGAATATGAAAATCCGAAAACGCTCACAGCCGTAGGAAGGCTGCGCCATGCGACAGTAAATATTAATTATCACCCAAAATAATTACATGATATGTTGACGTCAGTATTGACCGAAGGCTGGTTTTTTTCCCCGGTTGCTAGCCCGCGTATTGTGAGGCGGCGTCTTTGAGCGCGGTGAGTTGACGGAACCCAATGTTTGACACCGGCCTATCTGAGGATCTCTGTAAGCGACAAGTGAAAAAAAGTTCTAATAAAATCAAAGTCAATCGTTAATCGCGAGGGTGTTCACTAATGGGGACGGAGACAGGGAAACCGTGGAGTCGATATTATGCTTTTTATTTACGAATAATAATATTTTTGTCTTAAAAACTAGCTGTTTTGAGAAGCTCATTGAATTTTTTATCTTTTATACCTTGGTCTTTATCTAAAAGATTTTTTCAAACACCCTATATTTCAGTGACGTGTGTTTTTCTAGACATACTACACCTACATAACGATATTAATATAAAATTTCTTTAAACCTCAGACAATATTTAGTACAACGTTTATAAAATATATATAGCATGATTCGTGTCGTCGGTCGCTGGTGTCCGTCTCCCGTGTATCCTAATGAAGGTCCAAATGGAAGCTGGTGGTATCACAACCAATCACGTCTTCATTTATAACATCAAGAGGTTCTAATGGTAGCCGCTGATGATGCTTTCACAACCAGCCTGATAGGTGTGAAAGATAAGATTAGAGTGGCTCTAGAAAAAATTATACATACTACAACTACAACTACAACTATAGAATCATTATTACGACTGCTAAAACAAATTGATATGACGTCACGAATTAGGTACTTGTTAATCACAATATTATATATATATATATAATTGATTTTAAATATATATATATATATATTACATATGAAGCTAATATTACAATAGCTGATATAGTATGTGTTTGTTTTGTATGTAATAACGCAAAAACTCTCGGGCTGGATGAGGTTTCGTCTACAGTAGACATAATGCCGGACTAATGTGTTGAATCTTCCGAAAGAATCTCCAGGGATCCCGAGTGAAGGCCTGGGATGAAAACCAGTAGGTCTTTAAGCCCGCCCTGACAATAGGAATGACAAATCTCTCATTCATGAGTCCCGTCTTAAGATGCAGGATCCCGGCATGACGAGGCTGGACTTGCCCCAAATATCGTAAATCTATGAAAGATTTTAATTACCCCACAATGACAACACAATACATAATGTTAATTTTTATAAAAGCTACCGCTGTCTTAGTCATTTCGGTATAATAACGGGACTTCAATTTTTCTTATGTTGAAAATGTATATTATAAGAAGATTTTTTGTTGTATGTATGTTTGCTATTACAACTCATCTACTAAACGGTCGTCAAGTCCATTTTAAAGTTAATGAATATCCATAGGATAATCATTTTTAAATATATCCTAGTTTAGTAGTTATAGCTATCAAGGATGACTTGCAGACAGACTGACGGTAATGTATGCAATTGTAATGCTAAACAGGATCCGAGGGTAGACGCTTCTGTCGGCGATCATAACATTAAGTAATTATCATACACTTGATTGACATTTTTTTTAGAATCTATTTGTTTGTTTTAATAAAATTTTTAATACAAATTACTGTTGCTGTATGTTAATTATAATAAAATATTCAGATAGTCCCAGGTTCTATTCTTGTTGGAGCCAATAATTTTTTCATTGTATGTGAGCTTTATATCCACACTCATCGCCCGTCCCATATAAGTAAGTTTTAATGCCTTAAGAAAAATATCTGTTAATTTTTTTATATTTGTCATGTATTTAAGTATTAATCAAAGTCTCTATTTGCTATATCACTACCTCCCGGTTTGCTCGGGATAATTCATAAAGATATTAGCCGCTGATACACTCCAAATAGCTGTTCCGCGTCATTAAACCCGCATCATTAGTCAGATGGCTCATTAAACTCCTTGTGACAAATTATATAGACTTCGCTATACCGAGATAGCTGAAAAATCGTCTTTCATAGTACATAATCAATAACGTTTCAAATCAAGCAATATAACTGTTTTAAATTTCCATTAATTTCGCGCTAATGGACTATAAGTAAACTTATTTAGGTTTAACTATTATTTTTTTCTTATAATAAATAGTACTCGCGTGTAATATTATAGTAACGACAGCGTCTAAAAGGGCCGTTCTTGACACGTCATCACTTCACCGACTCTCAGTGAATAGTGAAAAAGACATTATTCCGAATTCGAACTGTAAT
This sequence comes from Danaus plexippus, assembly GCF_018135715.1. Taxonomy (NCBI): domain Eukaryota; kingdom Metazoa; phylum Arthropoda; class Insecta; order Lepidoptera; family Nymphalidae; genus Danaus; species Danaus plexippus. Next base: position 6,166,673 of record NC_083549.1, read on the forward strand.
TTATCAAGCTCTGATCCATTCCTTTGACCCGCGCTGTTATGACACGATGAAATATATCCGTAGATGATTTTCAAAAATCGAATCCTAGATGTTTGTGTTCCATTTTTGAATATTATTTTTTTTATCACAATGTATGAGTGATACCTTTTCGGGGTTATCACAATGGCCAGTGTCGTATTAGTGATGTGACATCCGACAATGTGGTGACTGATGGTTGGATATGACTGTATTGTTTGATTTGGCAGTTTTATAAATTATTTTTATCGATGTCGACGGAGACCAGCTACTTGGTCGCGCCTTTATGCTCGCTTAATATATGACGTCGTTGAAAAGGGAGCGTTTAAAATCTACATATACATTATAACTTTGAGTTTTTATGTGAATATTATAATTTTATTTTACATTTAATTTATTGTACGTAATAAGGTTCATTGAAATTAAATTATCACATATGTATTTGAAATATTATGTCATCTATAAATTATAATATGCTCGAAAACAGTTTCAAAGACACCGCGTCCGCTTGAGGGCTTCATCGCTCACTATGATACATGAAAAAACAAAACCCAATACATACATACACAGATATACAATTTTCATTAATATTAATTAATTAAAACAATTTAGGTAACACATTCTTGTAAAATCACTGGCTATTAAGAATCTTTTTTTATTGAATACAGGCAATGTCTAACAAGATACAGCCATCGATGTTCAAATATTAGTAAAATTAAAATAAAAAATTCAAACATACTATAAAATACACATGGAATAAAAATCGAAATTGTAATTTCCTGACGATAGAGGGACAATTTGCGGTCACAGACTGATTATACTAAAGGCTAACCAAAACAATGAAAACCGCGAAGAAATATGAACTCTATTACAATGACATATGGTAGTATTTTATGTGTCACGATCTGTTAAGGGTAAATTCGTCACGTTCGCAGACATCTGTCGCCGGCTGGGATCGAATTGATACTCTTAAGAATCGATTGCATAATATGACGATGACAATTTGGTTTTTCAAAATTTGATTGTTTTAATATATCTTATTTCTGTATGAATAAGGTGCTGATTCGTTTGTCTCTTCATCCGCCAAATCGGCCCCAGTCAGTGATGACAAACCGATTATTGCTATTAAGTTTTGTGTTTTTTTTTTTTGTTATATCGGTTATTATTGTTAACTAGTTTTTTATAACCGATGTGAAGTAACTTTCCTGGAATTAAGGCTTACCAATTTTCTGACCTTGTAAGTTGTAATGGGCGCAAGTAAAAATTTATCTTCGCTATACAATAGCGACAACTCATCAGTTTGTTACTCAAAATCTATCAAAGAAATATATCATATATAGGCAATCTGTAAAACAAGCGAGCAGAACCGGTTCAAACACTAGTATACAGTCAGAAAACGGGTATTATACATATTTAAATTTGCATATAAAAGTATCGGTGTGAGGCTGTAGCCGGTGAAGTTACCACTTTGATTAATAAGCCCCAAATTGAATGAGCTCTCTTTGACAGCATCAATTTTCCCGTCGGTTACATTGGGACCCCTAAAAATCCACTTACAGAGTCTATTTGAAATTTTGATCGACCCTGCCTTGACACCTCGCATCAATTTAAGATGTAAATTGTCAAAGCTGTTGTAACACTCGGCTTACATGACGCCGCTGTCAGTAATATCTTAAAGATATATTGATGATGTTTAATAACCAAGTTTTAATGGTTTCTTATTATAAATAAAAAAATATGTAATGAATGAGTACTATCATTTAGAAGCATGAAGATTCTACGATACTATGACGTCACAAAAAATTATTTAAAAATATTAAAAACTATATTGTCATCATAATGCACATATATTCAATTTAACCATTAATTTTAATCAAATTTAAAATTACACACACACACACATATATATGTGTATATGTAACATTTTGTTCACGTCATGTAGTCCTGTTCGTTCCTTTGAAGACTCCGTTTTGCATGTACCGGATTCTCTCGTACGTCAAATTGTCACGGCCCGATGACGTTGATAGATTGATGCACCTGACAACCCTAGCAACACTTCACCCCACTATCAACCCTAAGTGAACAAAATAGGGACTATATTAGCGTAAAGCTTCTATAGTACTAAAAGGGTAATGACAATATTTTGATTTACTTCAACCAATTATCGTCTCTAACCTTATAAGATATGGACTATATTACTTTGACAATATTTCATTATTACGGCTAGGGCTATGTCGAAAAACTTGATTTTCTTCCAAAGATTTATAATGTTAATAAATAGTAAGTCTCATGTGCTGTAATTGTTTTATACATGTTTGATATATGAATGATTCAATTAAAAGTTTGATGTATTAATAAAATTCTTACATGCTTATATTATTGTAGCATTTATATTATTATAAATAAAAAAAAATTGTATTCCAATTTTAAATAATTTTTCTCGACATTACTTTTTTCTATTTTTAAGTTTAATAATAATAAAATTATTTTAAAAAAAGGTTTTATCCATAATTAAAAGTTCTTAATGCCTGTTCTTATTAAATAGTAATTTATGTAACGTAAATATGACATTTCTATTAAATAAAATATTATTCTATCTCCGATGTCATCTCAATATTCAACACAACTGAGATGACGCGACAATTCCTTTGTCGTCGTGTCATATCGTAATCTTTATATATTAATGCTATTTTAAACCTTATTATTAATACCATAAAATCTATGTTTATATCATATTTATAACTATACGACCACCCAAACGCGGTACTGAATATGTTCATTACGCCATGTTGTCATTCCTCCGACTGTAGTGACAGGTGACAGAAAAAATATATCTTAAAAATTTGACAGTTGGATGTGTCACTTTGACGGTTTATTTAATATTATATTTATAAATATATATATCTTGTGATATTTATATATATATATATTGTTTTTAGGTGCTGGTAAAAATATAACTAGTGTCGCCTTTAAATAATAATAATAATAATTAAACAAACGCTTCATTCTACTCCACAAGCTCCTTCGTTTTTTCTTCACACGTATTCACGATTATAATTTGTCCAACAAATAAAAACGTTGACTTTGGCAAAATATACAACGATTTCAGTGCTAATGAAGCCACAGCATATGTAAGTAAAATATATGTACATATATATATATTTTAAATCACTCAAAAGTAAGATTTGTTGAAACATAGTTGATCGAAAGCTATTTTGTTAATGTCTTATATTAATTTCCAGTTAAAAATTAATCAAGTTGAAACGTACTGTATATTGCAGAGAAGTGTATCTGAGTCTCAATTACTATACGATCTATAATTACAGGGCACCGTGCGTCCATAGACTGGACAATAGAAAAACGACATCTGGCCTCGGAGAATTGTATGGAAGATAAATATGTGTATTAAAATTCAATATTATTAATAAAAATAGTATGAATTATTTCTTAAAAAGGTACAGTCTTATTGACTCATTATATAAATTACGTGAATGAGTTTTTATTAACCCTAATTATTTTAAGATAAAAAGCAATATGTTAGAAGTACCTACACTAGTTATTGTCATTAAAAAACTCTTAAATCAGTATCAATGCTTCCGTTAATTAATAATAATTTCCGATAGTCATGATCATGTAGCCTGTACGTACTATTAAATAAATTGATCTCCTGATGTGACAGGTCACATGTCCGATGACTTGCGGTTCCTCTGTCGCCGGACCACTTGTCTAATGATAATATTATCTTGAGATAGATATCGGAATCGTCATACACGTACATCAGTCGTATTAGTTTTTTGTATGAAATAATTTTGATTCTCAAATAAATTTGTCTAATCCAAGTAGGTCTTAATATAAACAAATAGATAATAATTACGAATAAATTCCTTTGTAAAACTAATAGGAATACAGCGATAGTGTATATCGGCAACGTTTCCAATACCCTCGAGACTGAAAGTGATGCAAGTCGCTGCTAAATTCAGTAGTAAATTGAGACATAAATTTTTCATCGCCCGTGGCCACTCTTGATAACATACTTGACCAGAGCGTCCCGTGGGATGCATACGTATAAGGAATCGCATATTTCATAAACATTGCTAGTGATGCGAACCGCACAAGTTAAATTATATATATTAAAATTAGCAACAAATAATTCGTGTAGTCGCTCGTGACACGATAGTTATAGTAGTAAATATAAACACTGACATGTTAATATATTTAGATCATGATATATTATATATTATATAGAGTATCGAGTGCTATACATCGATGTTTCGCACACCAGCACCTCACTAAGGGCGTTATATCACACCCCGAATTTTTTTGTAAGTCGCACAAAGGGCTGAAGGGCCACAGGACGGACAATAATAAATATTTTGACTATAACACATAAATATTCTCCTTTTATGAATAACAAAACGATGGCACTAGAAAAAGGGGGGTCGTTTCTTACATTTTTATGCCCATCCCTTCTTATACAGGGTGAGCTCTTTATTAAGATGGTTCAGCGATTTAGAGCTGGAGGTATAATGTTAACTTGTTTTGAACAACAGAATATAAATATATATATATATATATATATATATATATATATATATATATATATATATATATATATTTATATATATATATATATATATATATTTATATATATATAGTGGTTTAATTCTGAATTTCCAGGGTTCTAAAAGAAGTATGTGGAAATTATGAAAAATGAAAAAATATGGTCACCCATCCAAAGCACGACCGCACCAGACGAGCTTCGACTGAAAGACTGTCATCTTTTAAATTAATTGTTTCCATATTCATTATAAATGTAATTAATTAATGTCATACCTACCTTAGACAACATTCCAGTAAAACACCTATAAGAATTAAATCAACAATCATTATATAACGTTGTTTATAAGACTAGACTGTATCATGACTTTGGCTGGCGTGTGTTCATCTATGTATGGGCGCGGAAACATCACGAGGAAGCTGAACATCTTGAAGGAAATAAGCTCTGAAACTAACCCTGGAGGGTTCCGATGGGTTCACCAGCAGGAAGGACCAGCTTTAACTGAAGGTGTGATAGCAGGTTTTTATATAAAAGCTTTATAAATAATTACAGTTGTACTTAAAAAAAAATTTAAAAGGTCTGATTTTATGATTTTGTTTGGACTTATAATTTTATTGATATAAGAAGAATTTAATCCTCCGTGAATGAGATTTGTCTGTGATAAAGTAACGTATTGTTTTTTATTCGAATATTTTGAAACGAATATTTTTTTTTATATCTTATATCGAATATTTTTTTTGAGGATTTAATATTGAGGAGGTTGTATAGCTTTTAGGAAATAAATTGATAAATTCATACGAATGTACGTATTTATTTTAATTAATAGCTGAAATATATAACAGAGTGATAAACTGTGCGCATTCCCACTGCATTGTAGGCTTCGCGTGCGCGTCAGCTCACTACAGGCAATTTCCGGTCTCATCGCTTAACTTGCACCCCTCGTGGTAATCGATACCCAATTTCCGACCTTATCAACTAGCGGTAGAGTGTAAAATAGTGTGATGATATTTTTAATATACTATGAGCGAATGCAAACCTAATTGCAGTTTTGTTTTCTAGCTCAAGGACTGCGGGTCAAAAGTAACCTAAGTAGTATCATAAGTAGTAATATAATGTATACATCTTATTCAGAGTTATTAAAAAGTCCAATAAGTCGTCATAAAATTATTCAGGCATTTGATACAGCATCCAGTCTTATGGTATGCTGCATCTTAAGTTAGGAAACCGAATTATTCTCTGGTTTGAAGATGACATTACTTCAATAGTATGTATTTCCTATTCCCTTAAAGCATTTCTGTATAAAACTCTACGCATTCTATATTTTTATTAGCATTGAATAACTTTAATCAAAATTACAATACTATGATCAAAGGCGGGCTGAGAACACATTTGGTCGATTGACCTTTATGTCTTAAAAGGGCTACTCAGTGAGATTGGTCCTTTCAAACAGTGCCCTACACCCGTGGGTTACATTACCCGAATATATATTATCTTCAACAAAACCTACGGGAGTGAAAACATTTCAAAATATTTGAATAAAAAAATACGTTACTTTATACAGAAAAATTTCATACAGGGACGATGAAATACAGTTATAAGTCCACATAAAATAATTTTCAAGTATAACTGTAATGTATCCGAGATGTAATTATTATATATAAAACACTAGGTGTATTAATTACTACAATGAAAAGCGCTACAAAGAAGTCTCACCGTGGCGCGCTCGTAAAACCTCGTGATGATTAAAATTTTTAACGAACATCCAATTATGACCCACCAGCTCGCACAGACACCGATATCTGTCATAACTCCGTGACTTATAACCGGCCGTGTTCCCCGGCAGGGCTCCAGTTACACTGGCACATCATTTCACTCAAGTTCAAAAGGGCGTGGTAGCAAAAAGTAAGGATCAAAGTTTTGTTATTTATTTTTCAACCCGGCGATGGCCTTTAGTATTATTTTTATATATATTTCAGCTATCTGTCATTTTAAAGTAATGTAGTGGCTGAGTATTCCGTTTAACGGTTATGAAAAACAGATACGTTACAAACAAAAGGTAGGTACCTACATATATTAAATCATTGATACTGTTATGGACGTTCGGGGTAAATCGTGTATCTGATGCAGTCGGTTAAATTAAGACAAAGACGGAAAACGTGAGTGTTCTGTTACATAAGAAAGTAAAGCGTAGGTAGACACACATTGAACAATTCACAAACATTTCCGTGATTCAGATGTTAGCTGATTATTATTGCATGTTTGTTTTGGTCACGCAATAACTCCTAAACCGCCAGCTGACTGTTTCAACGTCTTAATAGAATATCTCATGTTTACAAGCAATAAGCACACTAATTAACATAAATGAACATACCTAATTTAATTACCTCAATAACAGATGGCGCTAGAGAGCACAAACTTTAAAACACGACAATTAAATATTAATATTTTTTTATTTATTCCTATTATAATTAATGGAAAAGAATCTTATTTACTTCTTACAACGGCCATGATCATTATATATTTCTATATCTATTTTAACATTTTAGTAAAAGGGTAGAAAAGAAATAATCTTAAAGTGTAGTACTCTCTACTGATAAGCATACAGCAGCTGATCCAAGTTATAAATGACTTGCATTCTGCTTGTCTTCATCAAATTACGAAGCAATGTACTCTAGAAACTAGACAAAACACAGCAAGGGCTTGGTCATTCAATAAAGTTAATTTAAATATGAAGTATATCAATAATTGATACACAAACATACATTAATAATTTTGTTATTAAAATAATTCAATACAAATCATTACTATTATGTATTTATTCTGGCCTAAGCCGATCAAACAGCGACATCTGGTTAATAAAAATTATATTAAATACGAATATGGCGGAATCACAGCAGATAATTAATGTTTTTTACGGGTTTTATTACGAACAGCAATATTTTTAAAGTTTAGTCAAAGTAACAATGAGTGCTAAACACGTTGGGAGTATATTGAAAAACATAACTCACGTAACGACTATCCGATCGCTGATGCGTGCGATTTTTTCCAATGGGCTTTAAAAAAAAAAAAACTACTTAACGTGACATTGACATTTGACATATAGCTTTGACATTTCACTGCTTTTTTTTTTGTTTCTTGAATTATAACTCTGCTTAGAATTCCCTTCGATATAAACCAACGAGGTATAAATTGTTGAACTGTTTGCGAAATGAATTTAAAATATTGTTATTAATTACATTTGTAATACCAACCGTAGGTACTTAGTTTAATAGAAAAAGAATCGTATGACGTTTTCTCCTTAAATTATATTTTATATTTATTTTGTGGACCAGATTATGACAAACCAGCGAAGGCGGTCTTACAGTCATAATAACATTTTAATCAAAACTCAACCTTATTGTTATCGACATAAGATATATACACAGATTTTATTTACAGAGTAGGCAAATAAATCTTTTAGCCATTATCGTGGGTTATATTTAGTGAGTACTTTTTTAAATGTTGCCAACACAAAAATCACATTTCAAACACACGAAGACCTAACATAAAAAACACTTTTTAAGTTAAAATTATCTTTATTTTGTACATCAGTCACGAGGACATAAAACGCCCAAAATTACAGGTTGTCTTAACGAGTATTGTCGCAAAAAATCATTCGTTTTAGAATGGCTTTGTAAGAAAACATTATAATATACAGGCGGCTCGTCTGTTTGTCTCGCATCTTGAAATGTTCAAGCGTACTGTTGTATTGTAGCGGAAGTAGGTTATATATGTATCTAATCTGAAAGAACCTTCCACGTGTATATTAATTATATCCAAGAGAAACTAAAATTAAACCATTTTGAGTGTTTATTTAAAGAAAAATTGGGGTTTTCATTTGATATCAACTGGTTTATATTGAAGCAGTCCTAGTCAGTAGTAACCTTCCCACTAAATTGACCCTTAACTCTTTTTAGCCAAAAATCTACAGACGAAATCTGATGATTTTATCTCGAATATTCTGTTTAAGCCGAAATTATTGTGCTTCTGGAGTCATACTGAGTCCGAATCTGGTATCCCAGAATTTCTAGAAAAAAAAGCAGGGGATTTGACACTACAGACGATAAAAATAAAAAAAAGTATCCCAACTACAATACCTCCATCATATCCAAGGCTGGTTATTATTATTGGACAATGTCCAGCGGACGCGAAAATGACTTTTGAAAAGAAAATAAAAATCCAAGATTTTATAACTGAGTAAATTTGGGCTTGGTGATATATACTTTGACAAAATTAATAAACTACCCTCAAATTTTACGGTGGACTCTATGTACACGTGATATGGTCGATTACAGCGCGGGTTTATGTTCGAGAGATATTTGTGAAGGTTGTGTTATAATAAAAGGCTTTGACAGTTCGCGGTAAGGTCGGCAAAACGGTAGGTTGGACAATTTCGATGTCGGTTAGATATTTTAAATCGTTTTTGTCAAATGTCAACTTCTGTGGTCGCCTCCGCAAGGTTTTGTGGGTTTTGGGGATGCGTTGGAACATGAAAATATGGTATAAACCAATAAATTAGAAAAATACGATGAGCTTTGGCCTGTACTGTGTGTATGTTGCGTGATTTTTGGAAATTATGTATTAATATAATATTATATAAAAGTATGTAATATACGAATATTTCTATATGATAAGGGAAATATTTATAATGTAAATTAATTGTACGGAATCAATTCATAATATTATGTTGTTCAGTTCGTTAGACGCTGCGATGGTTTACTCTCTGTTGGGTTTCAACAAAAAAATGGCGGTGAACATTTGAATATAATTAAAACCAATACAAGTTAAACAAATACTTTAATATGTAGTATATTAACGAGATATTCACATCAAAGTAGTCGGTGTTTATGTTCGAAGAAGGATAACTGAGAATGTTAATAGGACGTTCCTTTGAAACAATTTGTAAACAAGAGGGGATTATTTTAATTTGGTTTAAAATGAAAATGTACACCCGGTTAAATAAAAAAAAAAAAACACCCTATGTCGAACACAATATGGACTATGTCGTGTCCCGAGCGGCAGACTGTTCACATAAAATGTTTGTAACTTGCAAAAGTTGACGTTTGTAATAAAAAAAAGCATTTTAATTAAAACAAAAACTGAAAGAAAACAAGCAAAAGTTTGCGATAACGGTCTTAATTATACGCAGATAAAGTACTCATGAGTTATAGGACGCTTGTTTTTAAAACAATCTCCACGGCTTCAGGATTTAACCCTTCACACCTATAGTAACACATTCCGCTGGTAACCACGTGTAAGTGAGGTTCAATGACCGGGCTAAATTCGTTTCTTCCTGCAATGTAAAGTTATTTTTGATTACTATTACACGTAAGATCACTCTATTGAAAAGCACATTAAAGATTCGTGGATTGACGTATGGAGTCCAGTCGAAGAGGGAGTCGGCCGCAGATAAAAGAATATGGCCGCGGACTATATACGTGTTTTGAGGGCACTGAGTGTACGTTGACTGTGGACTATACAGATGTATAGATGCTAGATCTGGACTATATTATTGTTTGGTGCGATCTGCTGAATTGGTGTAGATGATACAGTATTCACCTTTTGAGTAAAAATCATTCAAAGCATCCAATTTGAATGAAAATCACACAATTTTTTTTACAGATGACAAAATTAATATTGCATATATATCAATGCTTTTAAGTATTTCAAATAAAAAGTTCTATATAATTCGTCTTATAAGAAAGCAGTCAAGTTCATTTTTGTATGAAATTAAATTAATATAAGTGTAATGTGTATATATTGAGTGGTCTACACTACAGCCATTAACAATAAGTAGTCATGAATAGATGAGCTGATGGATTTGGTGCAATGAAAACGACCTTCACACCAACTTACACTCGGGTGGCATCAGCTCCTTAGATGTGACCTCGTAAACTTAACGACCGGCCCCAGATATAAAATATGATATCGCAACCATGTTTAATGGCATCCAATTTTCCGTATTCAGACCGTCCAGTACTACAACAGCTCGAGATCGAATAGTCTTTGAAAACTTTTATTTTTAATTTAGTTTATTATAAGTAAACTAACGTGATTGACACAGAAAAAAAAATCATCATTTAGTTTATAATTTACGAGTCAAAGTGTAACTATTTCTATGAAATAAATATCGCAATGAAGCCATTACGGACGCGATGAAAAATGTGATAAAGAGATGAGGGCGAAATCTAAATTTGTCATAGAATGTCCCGGTTGTTCGGATGCTGCGTCAACAAACAGTATCGTTTGAGATATTTCAGTTCGTCCGTCACTGTATACATTACGACCTCACAGAGACACACGACGACGGCCTATCAATCTTTTAATAAATACCAGAACGGAGATAACGGCTGCAGCTTCCACAACAACGGACCGAATGATCAGACGCATAAGATTTACAATCAAATGACACGCGCACATCCTATTTGTTAAAGTCTTGTATATTATTTGTGACTTAAAAAGACAACATTTTACGATCGGCGAAAAAAAAAGCGTTTTTTCAAGATTTCCTCGACACGTGTGATACATTTTAATAGCTGTTATGACATTATTTAACACGACGTATATATTTTTTTAATATTCAAATATCACACTCCGCACGGAGGCGTAAAACGTTTGGCTTTGACAAAAAATAATGTTAACTATCGCAATAAAGTTTCAAACGACCTTTGTCACAAAGACTGTGATGAATATGAGGACGGATCTTTACGAGACTAAATTAAACAAGCCAAATACATAACATTTTATACGACGCGTATATTATATATAAAACTGCTGAGATTTACGATGACACCGAATTAGAACTCTCATCATGCAATCAGTATATCGTCATAATAAAACAAAAGCAAACATCATCACGCAGCTATTAAGTCTGCGAATCGCTGGATGTCTGTGTGAACACGGCTTTAAACTTCACGTAATATGGGTACGCTCCGTTTGTTTTGGATCGGAATTTTTTAATAACCCATAACTGATTGATGGTGATGAATACTGATGACAGGAAACTCCTACATGCTGAAAACCGTAAAACGCATGACAGGCGGCTCTTCAGCTACGAGTATCGCGAATACCGCAACATGTGATGCTATTTTTGAGTTACACATACGACTTTATAGTGCAATAAAGTTTTACTTGTCACTCAGATGAGATTTATGTTCCTTACGTCCTAAATGCGCCTTCCGCCGATGAATTTCCTCGTGTCAACGTTATAACAAACAATCGTTCGGAGCGTAGGCGACAGAAACGGCGCTGGTCCATCTGTGACCGGACCGAACAAAGCAGTTTGTCTTCTGACATAACGTAAACAAAGTCCAATTTCCTGAACATGTCTCAGCGTATCACCTCGCGACCAGAACTTATGTCTAGACATATATCATGTTAAAACGGACCTTGACGTGTGAGCTTTAGTCTTAATTTGGTTTGTGTTTGAATGTGCATTAGGATGTATGGTGTAAGCGTATTGTAAATCGCACAGGCGGCGCCGACGACGTCGTTGGAAGCTCGTACGCGCAGCCGTCGAGGCGTATCGAGGAAGGATGCTTAGCACTTGCACCTCTAATTATATCCCCGGAACGTGCTGTTGAAACAAATAACCCGTCTCTAGTGTTAGGTATTGGGTTTCGTCATTCGTCCGTAATTAACATTGTTTGCTAAATTACACACGCGCAGAGCTATAAAAAGAAGCAGTAACATAAAACTGATGTTAAAAAAAATACGAGGAAATTAAAATGTCTCCAAAAAAATAACCGTATAAAAGTTTCTGGGAACGAGATCGAGGGCGGTTTTGTTTGGACTGCGCGGGCGCAACGAATACAGATGTCATTTAGATGTTCAAGCGAGTTCTGCTAAGTGATGGTTTGGAAATAGATCGTATAAACTATTCACTGGTGTTTCTTTGAAAAAACATCATGTATCGTTAGAATTTTGGCAACATTCCTCGATGTTAACTGTTCTGTAAATTTATTTAATAACGTGTATATCATATATTTTTCATCGCAAATTCAGACTAAATAACAGAACTAAAACCATCTTAAGTGACGTCATCACGCCATTAATTCCGAATAATTTAAAAGTTAGAAATAACCGACAAAAAAACACAAACAATTTGTCTTCCCAAAAGTAAACATTAAATGAACCGCATCAAACGTGGCGTACAAATTGAAAGGAATCATTCCGTTGACAAAATCCATTAATACTGAACTGGTATCGCGGGCAATTAGTAAACAAATGAGTCGAGTGACAGATTAGATGTTGGCAGTATGACAAAACTGGCGTCTATAAAGGAGGTTGTATATTAACAGATTGTTCTTATAAATTAAAATGTACAATCACAAGAGCCATTATACAAGATTAACTATTTTCATGATATTTAAAAGGATTGACACTGTTTAAAATGAGATATAAATATGTTTGCTTGTGTAAATTAGAATGACACTAATTTATCGTCAAATAAATGTCCTGTTGGAATTATAAAATAAATTATAAAATAAATAAATAATGTCAAACAGTCTTTACAGCTATTGGAAACGGGCGACAAACATGTGTCACATTAAAACGCGACGTAAACCTTTCACTGCCGGTTATTTCAGTTTAATGACAAGTCTGGAACAATGAATCGTAACGTTCGATTCGTTTGGAACATCATTTTATTTTTGAGATGTGGCAACACTGTCCAAATAACCGAATGACAGTTTTTATGCGCTCGTTATTTATATTTAAAAATGAATATATTTTTATGACGCAATAAAATAAAATAAATATAACGGATCGTTTTAATATTTCGTCCAAATACAGTTAATTTTTAATAATTCTGTTCTCTCTCGTTGATCAGCTAAGTCACAACTGGCGCGTGTGGAAGCGCGGTCTTTTTTTTCGGTGTCATCTGTTGTGTCGTTTCGTCTCAACTCAATTAGCCGCTTTTAGTTTATCCGAGACAGTGTAATCGGATGTTAAACACCGGATTCGTCGTTTTGTAAATGTCGTGGCGATTATCGTGTCATTTTTCACGTTTTAATTGGTTTTTATTGCTGACTAAATGTATGTATATTTTTAAAGGTGGCTTTCTTTATTAAAGATACTATTTATTATCTGTAGGTATGGATTATATTTCAAACAATCGGCTACAATTTAAGAAAATCAGAAATAGAAGTAGTCAAAGACAATAGTTTTAATATGTATTTAATTTCTTTAAATGAGATATAAAAATGAACTGTTTGACGCTATACAAATATTTATTGGTAGTTAAGGGAATACATTATTTAGTTTCTTAATAAAACAGATGTTTCCCAACAAGTCATCTTTTTAATACACCTCTTTCTAGTTCCGTACATATAAATATATATTGATATTATTTTAAATCCGAGTCCACTTCCTATAACCCAACTTTAAATTCACAAGGAGTGTATAATATGTTTAATTAAGGCGATGTTACACGCGTCAGTTATGTAATTCACTTTCATCGTGTGCACCCAGCGTAAAAGATTCGTGGCAGCAAATCGTGTCCGTCAATTGCGCAAACTTCCGATTATAAGTCGGATATGCCTAATTTACACCTTCGCTGAAGAAGAACGAGTGTGTACCAAGTCATGTGTATAATCATCACACCGAATTGAATGCATTGTGTACCCTAAGCTTTATAATGATATTGAAATTAAAACTATCGAGATATCATTAAAATTATACCTATCCATGTATTGTATATAGCTAACAATGTACGGACCGAGTAACATATCGACTCCCGCCGCGAAAACAAAAGGCCCAAATGACAAATATATGTCCCAGAATAATAAACTGATAAAACCCAGCCAAATTAAATGTAACTCGTTCCTTAACGCGTCCTTAAACGGCGTGACCGTTTAGTATAGCCGGGTTTCGGCCACCCGGGCGTGAGAGCATTTTTGTTTACTTTAATTTTTACAGCAACCACGACACAAACCAGAACAAAGTCGGGACTAATAATAGATACGTTTTAACCTTACACCATTGGGTCATTGACGTATCTGACTTCATCGCTGCGAGCTGAAATAGATACACTATTAAAAACACTCACATAGTGTCACTCAATCGTTTCACACAGCCTGTAATTTCGTATAATTTTAATGTTATTCGAACGTTAATTTCACTAACAAGTCGGGTGTCAATGATTTACGAGCTTTCGCATTTACAGCTTGCTTCACACATTGTAGGAACTTCGCTTCCTATTTGCGGTTAGGTGATTTTACTAATGTGCTTTTTAAACTTATTATTAAACTGAATATATTTTCTTTACAGTAACGCTTGTAATAAAATTTAAACAATCTAACACGCTCGTAAAGATTTTACGTGAGTAATATTCATTATTCAGTATATACGAGGTTTAACAGTCTGACATCGATACAAGTTTATTGTTAAGTGACAGTCCCAATATTCTCAGTAACATAACATTAATGTGACAATGTTATTATGATTTTCGCGAACTGTACAGAGAAATGTCCCTTTCTAGTAACACGTGTGTGGTCACCGGACATAGGTCATTATCTTTATTTATGTGACTACAAGGAATTCTATAGTTTTGGTATATTTAATATAAATTCAACAAAACTATGACAAAAAAATATATCTAGTAATTTTAGATTTAAAACCTAATTAGTGTTATAAATTTTATATTCAATGTTTTTTGTATAAATCACGGCGCTATGCCCCTAAAAGTGGTCCGGGGACGTAAAAAAACAATTATACAACACACGGTCACCTGTCCGTCTAATTAAGTTAATTGAGTTTTTACATTGCTATTCTTGAAAAAAACAACCTTTCGACCGAGCCAGGCATAAATTTTATTGTCGTCCGTATAAACTACAGATGAAATAGAATTTTGACCTTATAGCATTCAAATCGGACGATTATAAAGATGTCCATAATTCAATTTGAATTCAAATGATGTCAAATGTTTGTTACAAAATCATAATATACTTAATTTGCGTTTAGGAAACCGGAATTCAAAGCGTCCGTCGCAACTCTTTACGTAACTTCTTATTAGCGGGATATTATTTTTTTTTTCTAATTTATGTTAAGATTTTGCGGAAGTCGATTCTAGATAAATGATATCTACGTTTCTATCAGCTGTTACATACGCGAGACGATTCTTACAAAACCTTAATTTACTACACGGAATATACTTGCCTAGTTTTTATTTTTCTCATATTATTTTAGCTTATCTACATAGAATTCAAGTCATCTGTTACACGGTGACATTTATATTTACAAGGAAATCAAATGATTAACTATTATTTATGTCATAGATCGTGTTGTGACTAAGGGGTTTCATCCTCTAATGCAAGATGTCGTGATTCTCATTACAATTACATCACTAGTAGACCGGTTTACAATTCCTATGACAGTTTTTAAAAATCTTATTACTTATCTGTGTGAGGTAAGATTTGGCGCGAATTTCTTATTCAGCTTCGATATTTATTCGGTTGCTGATTTGATTCGAAGACGCGCAATCGACGCCGAAGCCCGCTAACATTTCGGGCCGTTATTATCTTTCATAATCATTTCCGATCAACAATTATTCCATATAAGTTCAAGTAAAAACTGTAACACATAGACAACTCTCATAGCGTCGGGTACGTATTAATTGTGTCGGTGTTCTTTGTAGCTGACTGGCCGCCGTCATCAAAGACGCCGACAAAATGTCACCACGGTCCACCAATTACGTGGTGTTGGTATTGACCGGCGACTGGCTTAATTCCTACCGGCATATGCCGTGGCATTAGCTCGCAAAAACGTCCGTAACAAACAAAAGCTGTGTTTGTATGATGATATAACATTCAACGCGGTTGCCATTATTATCTGTATCGAGCATATTTTCCAGTAACAGGAGTGTTTTGTTACGAAGCTAATTCATTATTGATAATGACTCCGATATCCGCAGTCATGCCCGCTGCGACTTATCTTAACAACTTTTCTAACAGATATCATTTACACCTCACGACTGTTCTTAATATACCATAAACAACAAACATATAAAATATGATTTTATTTCTTTATTATTATAATATTAGTATGTTTTAATTCATTTCAGAATTAGTTAATTATAGATATATATACGACATTTTTAAGTTTTTTCAATGTCGTCATTCCAAATAAACCATCTTTGTTTCAAAATATGTATACCTAAATAAATATAAAATGATTGGTAATAATAAGGACGTTTCTCATTTACAGTCCAGAACCCTTACCACAAGATTCTAAAGACCAACATTTTCATAGTTCTTCATTCCTACCATCGTCGATACTATCACCTAGTAACCATTAACTGTCTGTTCTGCGTTTAGCGTCGCCGGTCCTTGGTAAGGTAACAGTTACTCGTATCTAGCAGAGCGTCTCGGCTTAATGACCGTTCAATGTACCGTCATTACTTGTGTTATTTTTAATATTATCTTGTTATTTTTTTTTAATTATTTTATTTCCCGATCATATATAACTGTATATATACTAATTTTCACTTCACACAACTTATTTTTAGTTATTAATAGCATTAATATTGAATATCTTTTTGATCTCATCACAACCTAATTGAAGTTTAAGTAATTAGAGGAAATAATTAAAATTTTTTTTTTTTTATAGTGACAGTTATAAAATACGGTTACATTAACAGAATTTTGTCAAATTACGTAGCTACTAATATATACCGTATTAAAGATCTAAGTGATATCGTTGTTGTGTGAGGAAAACAATGCGTTCTTATCACACTGAGAATCTAGTCTAACGTCAAATTTGGACCGGCCATTTTGGAAACTCGATTTAAAAATTTGAATTAAAAAACGTTTGGTTCAAGTTGTGAGAGCGTTTACATTATTAATGTTTGTTATAATTAAGGAATGAATAAAACTACGATAGCTGTGCTCAATAGATGTGGAGGGAGATGATGAGTGATGATTTAAGTTATGCCAGGATGGACGGCATCACACGTCCGTGCCCGCCGTCTCTCATCAGCTGGGCCGCAGCTCGTATCGTGCAAGGTGTTATTATGTAAATGATGAGAGCTCCGTTTCGGTTCAGCCAATACGTAATAATTGGCGACACATTGTGCCACCAATACACCGAGTCCGCTGACATTTTAATATTTCCCACATTCGTCTTTGCAGCGGTTGTTATAATATATTGCTTTACATCACTTCGGAGATCACAGCGGCGAGTGGGACCTTTAAATAAGGATGGCTACACGCGTAAATTTGATACAATTCAGGATGAAGGATGAATTTTAACTTGTGCGCTAACCGGACTTATATGAGGAGATCGTTCGTCGATACAGGTATTCGCTGACTCATTACGACCATCTCATATAGACACATCACTTGACAATACTATATCTAGCTGATGACGTCACATCACGACCTCTTGAATGCCTCGCAATCAACTACCAAATACTCTTTGACAATTCTTAAGTTACTCTCGAACTATAATTGACGGTGTATTTTTTTTATTTTTTCCAAAGTATCGATAACAGAAAGTCTGAATCACAGATCTTTTCTTTGACAAACATTTTCAATTACATTTTTATATGTACTTGTTTCATGTTAAAGCTCTAAACAAGTTCGGAAACTTATTATTACTTGACACTAGTTCTATTAGGTACGTTTGTTGTTGATAAATAAATTATCAGTATGTCAAATATTAGCATAATGAATGCAAGTTTATTATTAGCTAGGACATTCAAACTGATTGTCATTAGAATTATCTAAGTTTTTCACAAAAAACTAACATTATATGGCAACATTTAATATCTAATTAAATTTTTACATAATTCCACTGTGTATTTGAACTTTCAAGATAGATAATTTTATATACATTAGTTTTTAATATAAGTTTATTTTAATTGTTTTGTATTTAGGTGAAGACCTAAATAATTTTATATTATATATATATATATATAATATTTTCATTTTTATTTATAATTTAATAAATGTTTAGCGAAACATATAGTACTGTCATTATCTAAATTTAATCAGTTTTAATGTTGATTTAGTTATCAAGACTCTGAACTAGTTAGTACACCGCGACTCGCTCATTACGACGGTTCTATCACGGATTTAACAGAATGTGAATCACTATTGCTTTACGTGACACGATTTATTTTCCTTATCCCCCATTATAATTTCCCAGTAGGTATCTTATAACAAAACTATTTGCATCAAACGTTTGACGTCAGACTATAACGTGCATGGATTTATTGGGTCCGATATCAAAACGATGCGAATACGCATTTAATTATATAAAATTTTGATTTTTAATATTTTTATAAACAACAGTATATAATATATTTAGGTCCGTATATAAATTTAAACTCTATATAGTTTATATTTTCTTATACGAGCCAACCTATATTGTGAATGTATCTAAAGAATGCATTAAATCTAAATTTATTACAAATCTATATAAATCCTTTTATTATTTTTAAGCTAGTAGTAACTTTAGGTGTTAAAGTTAATTACTATGATAAAGACAGAGATTACGCTGATTACATGGATTTGTCTGATCCTGTCTGCACTAGCGGTGGTTAGAAAGAATTTTGTTAAAAAATGACAGACAATAAAAATGAGGATCATAATTCCTTCAATAGACTTCATTTCTATAAAATCTAACTTCATATTTTTCATTAAAACCTAATAAATGTACCTATTTATATATAAAATGACATTCGTTTTAAATATCAGACATTAAAACTTTAACTCTCATGTATCGTATCTCTTTATTTCGTTAGTTACACGCTGCTGTTAGCTGGGTGTCAAAACAATAAGAACATTATTAATAGATCAATAAATTATCTCAGCAATCCATTATGTGTTATACAAGACGTGTAATCGTTTGGTTTCCTGGGACTCGTGACGTCATCGTGACCCTAAAGTCAAGGTCAACAAAAAGCGCGCGATAACGTGCAGTAATTACAATGTTTATCATTCTTAGCCATTGTGAACGTGTTTTACCAATACTTATTAACTAGATATAGTTTATATAATCCTTTTATAAGTAGTAGTGGGAAAAGTAATGGCTATTTATATTACGTAAAGTTATAACATGAGGGATTGTTCCTGCATATAAAGTTTCAATTACATTTTAACAAAACAAAAAAACAACACCAATAGTTTCATGACGTTCCTTAAAAAACACCAAAATACCAAACTCCTAAATAAATTATAACTCTATAATACTATACCCCACTCGCTCACGACCAATGAGGTCTCATACGTCATTTTCGTGTAAAAAACACTGGCACCTTATAAAGAAATATTTTTCGTAAATTATAACTAATAAGCTTCGGAATCGATATAAAAACCGCGGCAAAACGATTCCCCCGTCACACGTCGGCGTCTTTTTGTCGCAGATAACATCTCGACACAATGGGACCGTAATTGACAAACCATGACTGGTTGAACTCAAGGCGAAGATCCGAGAGTCAATCTCACTCGTCTCTCGATGGATTTACAATTATCTCTGTTTTTTGTATGTACAATATTGTTTTGACTTGCTGGTGTAATGTTTTTTATACTTAGTCTTGTTCCTGAACATGTTCGCGTTTGTCTACTGTTGGAGGATGTATTATATGAATTTGTTTTATATAATTCTGTTTAACTTTTACTATTCTTCCGCAAAATTATACTTTATTTTCTTCTTAAAACAATTTCCTTAAGTAAAATATTATGGTAATCTATACCTGCAGGTGAAGTGGTATACGAGTCCCAAATTTTAAAGGAGCCATCTTGATTTCCCCGTAGAACAGGCATTCCCTGAGGATAAATAGCACTTGCACATCCACCGCAAAGTAAGAGTTGATAAATAGATAACCATATAAAACACGCATAAAATAAATTTAAAGCTATTGATACATTGATGAAACTATGTCTGTGGAGAATGATTTTCGTAACTTTTCTTCGATTCAGTCACGCATTTTACTTAGGTGATCGTATTGTGGCCACGGAGCTGTAATAAATAATGTGCCGAACGTTACTTAATAGAGGCGACTGGAAAATAAAAAGCCATCAATACGTAAAGAGCCTCTGTATTACCATGATTGTCAACTTCCGCTATAGATTGCGCCTGTTGGTTTAGACGTCACGATCCCGGGTCACGACTCTAAAGTTCAGGGTTACTTTATTGTCAACGTGTCACCTTTAAAAATAGTGACATGGCGAATCTCGTGACACTTGATGTAATCAATGATTTTAAATAATATTGTTATACCAGTCGTTCGTTTGAACGTGTGTCATCGAGAATACTTTAAGTCAAGGTTTAAATTATTTATTAAAAAAAGTTTTAACTATGGTTTGACCAGCATTGTTTGTGATTCTGATAACTTGGTACAGTAGTCATGTTTGGAGAGGACAATCATTTTGGATGAAAAGGATTTAGATGAAAAGTATGATGTTAGAAAAACAACGCTAGAAAGGAAATTATACGATTTGGGCTTGAATATTTTATATAGTTTTAATTGGTTAATATTATTTTAACTTATGTTGTTGTAGGACTATAATTGTTTTTTTTTTCTCTCTAATCGAAGACGAAAACACACGGACTGACAGGTCTTTTGTGTCCGCCGTCGCGAAAGCTGCCATTAATCATACATTTTTTTGTCACCTTCCTGTGCTAACATGACGAAATTATGTTCTTTGTGATCTTATAAAGGGTGTTCCTCGACCGTCGCAGGCTAGTCACCGCGTACCTGTAATTAGTTTTTAAATTGGATGCCACACAAAAAATATTCAAAGTCCCCGCGAATAGGTTCTCCATTAGTCCTCGTTTCGTCGGACATAGATTTAACGGTATCTCTACATTTAAACACAGCCCAACCTTTCTTTTTGCTCAAAATTAATATTATTATACATCATTTTCGGTCGAAGCCTCCTTTAATACTATAGAAGTTATTCATATCTGGACACTTATCAGGTGCTTCGAATATCCCAATGCTATGATATTTGTTAATTAATGTAACTCATTAAACCTTTTCTAGCCATCATGGCGCCCCTACATGCCACCGTTATTATGATACTAAGAGCCACATATTCTGTTTTGGTATTCGTGATTTGGATATGACAAATTACTCCAGATGAATTTCGGACGAGAATCGATTTGTCTGGTCATTAGCGTCCGTTGTCCGTCTTAACGTGATTTGAAATTGAGAAAAAAAAATCATTCGTTTTCCTTTAATTCTCATCAATGATATTTTTATGTGAGGCTGCGTCGTCTGCCTGTCTATGTATTGTCCGGTTTATAATTAATAGAAATATAGGAATGATGCATCACCGCGTGTGCTCCCAGCTTTAAATATTTCAGTGTTAATCCAATTTTAATTCATTTTATTAGTTAAAGTCGAGTTGCCTTTCACTATGTGCTATATTCATAGCAGATAGCGACTCAATTTTTTAGAAAATGTGTATGAAAATTTTAATCTTCTGTAATAAACAAAGAGTATTTTTCCATTAAAGATTCTTGAAACAATTTATCGTAAAAATCGTCTATTGCAAGCCAAACTCCTAGTTATAAGTGAATTTACTTATAAAAATTCCTCGTAAGCTATTCTGAGCTTGAACTAAAATAATGAAAGCGCAATTTTAAAATGGAATTTTTGGTAATGGCAGCATTATTAGGTGTCACTTATCGTTACTGCTATTATGTATAAACCGAGGTCAGTGACGTATTTATTTCGTTAGCGACACATTTACTGGATTATAAAAGTCAATTCATCGGCTCTGTACACTGGGGGCCATTTTTCACAGTCGCGAGTGAGTTAGTTGACCCCTAGGAGCCTTCGATCAAATAACCAATTTTATACCGAAGACATTTTCAAGGGCCTTTATATTCAAACAGATCACGTCGGACTGATTTAAATACATCTTTCTCAATTTGATGGCCATTAAACCGGAGTATTTTCTTAACCGCGCTCCTTTTATTTGTTTTTTTTCATTTGTAACACAAGATTAATGTAAATAATGCACCTATTTAGGTTCTCCACCAAAATAGTCATTAATTTGTTGAATGCTTCAATTGGATTATCAGAACGCCTTTATTACGTTGTATAATCAGTCGGCTGTGGGTGTATGCATCTTATACAATTACCTCGCCCTTTCCCTGGCCAGTATATATCAAATCAAAAACAATTCTATAGTTGACGTTGTCTTCTACTGTGCTGTCAATCTCATCATCGGGTCTCATTACCGTGTGATGGCTTTGCATTTACTTTAAGTGGACCGATCCTTGAAATGAGAGCAATTGTGCCATTCCTTGGATTCCATTTCCTATATAACTTTATATAAATTGAAATTATATTTGTCCACATATCGTCATTGATAAATATATGAAGCTTGAAACTTATATTAATATGCTTTATGCAATATATTGTGAATTTCATTAAGATTCCTGATTATAACGATCACAGCATCGGCTTCATAGTGAACTTGATAAGCTCGCCTAATCAATATCATCATATTGCATGTTACCATAAAAAAAAAACACTCTCACAGACTTCAGACGTCTATCAACGTATGACGGACGCTGTCAATTATATGTTTACCATTAATATTGTTAGTGGCGTTCGAAATTAAACTGTATATATGTGTTGTTAAGGCTGATGGATGATCGTTATGAAGGTTCCAATTAAATTGGCCGGTACGTCGGGATGTCAAAGCGTCGCGAACGAGCGCCGACGGGACAATCTCGTGCTGAGAGCAATCTCGCTCGACCCCGCGACCAGTGATGCTGAGAAATAAATCGATAGCATGGACCGATATCGATTGATTTTAATTCAACAGTTTCTATAGCAAATATTTTATGGATATCATCTTTTATATAGTCATTCTAATTCCGTTTAATTTAAAATTTTCTTAACATCACTTATATAATCGATTCGTAATTAAGGATAGTAGCTTAGGCTATAAGTTTAGTAGTTTAGAAGTCGATGATAATACCATCGATATCGATAAAGTCGTAGCCACCCTGACAGCATCATTATCATCACCGCGGGGCGCTCGGGTCAGAGAGCCGAGACAATCTGTCAAACGTAAGAATCACACACGGGCATATTCCGCAGCCGCCCTATTAATCATTTTTCGGATTTTTTTTACCATTTCCGAACGTATGTTCTCTCGGTTAATAGCTACTATTCTGGCGCGGACAGACGCACACATACAGAGCCCTATCCCGTCGTAATAGATCTCAAAGTCGCAGTATAGCCCCACGTTCGGAATACATGTCGCTTGATTCGAATGTCATGTTCGAGATATAATCTTGACGAAAAATTTTCTCTGACGGGGTCAAAATATACAAGCTCTTCAATTACATTTGACATAGTTCTCTCGATTTGTTGAATTAAATGTTTGTATTGTGAATTAAGATTATGTTAGATACATAATCTTATGTCTGTTATGTTTTTGGCCAGTGTTTCGTAACCAATATCAAAGTTCAGACGGTTAGAATTACCAGCGCAACCCGAAAGGCGGGACCCGAAAAAGATTAATCACACCATAGCCTTGATATTTAAAAGCAGTGTCATTAACTAATTAGATAAATTACGGAATGCTTCACGACATTTTCACAACAAATTCGTTACACGCACAGATAATGGACCATAGATTTTTATGAATATTGAATAATTTCCTCACCTTTATTGCTATACACATAAGATTCAATTTAATATGACACATTTTGAATCGCACGATCTTGACATAATTTGTCAGTACCATACAACTGGCTGCCCACGGCTATGTTCAAAGTACACCTTAAATATGACTGTTATTATGATTTTATCACGAGACTCAAATAAATTCTATGAGGATAAAAATTTATTGCTCAATCGATATCCATATTGTCTCAAACAACACGACGCGAATGAGTCAAATGTGAAGAAAATTGGTTTGTCCGGAACGAAAAAAATTATATATGTATAAACTTACAAAAAATAAATAAATCCAGAACTAGTTTTAGAGCATAAAAAAATAAACACGCCCATTTTATACCCATTTCAAAAACGCTTTTATACAGCTATCCTTAGGATGGAAAAAATAACCTGCAGAAACGACAGCTGGTTCTGGATCTGTCTCCGAAAATCGCTAAAAGAATTGACGTACATGAAGATTAAATGACGAAGGACTTGTGACATTTATTTCGATTAACTTATAGTAATTCCAAAAGCTGCAAAAAGTACAACCGCATACTCATTACCAGAGGTCTTCCGATATATGAATAGATTTAAACTATCAAAATTACATCTGGGTCAAAAATAATCGAAAAAACCCTTCATTACGACACAATCAAAATCAAGATTACGTAAACAATATAATTATAATCATGTTATATTATACTTGCAGATAAAACAAATGTTTTTCGGTTAAAAAAAAAATCTGTTTTCTAATAATGTATAGTAGACAAAGAGTACGTACATTACAGCGTGTCCGTCATAACCGCCGAATGCATCCATTAATATTTGATTGCGTAACAAAGAACAGATTCACACGGCCATCTTGCGACACCGAGGTTTTGTGGATGTAGACAAAATGGCGATAAGGAATGGTTTTGTACTTATTTAATGTGGCATTGTCTTTCTAATATGCAAATTGTGTAATAGCAATATTATACTTTCGAATAAAAAGATTCATGTATAAGCGTAAATATATATATATATATATATTAATTTCAATAATATAAAAATAATAGCGTAAATGATTGTTGATTTTCTTGATATATTTTTTTAAAACCATCAATCAACTACACAAGAAGGTTGCTAAAACCTTAACTGTCAGTGTTGGCCGGATTGCTTTTTTTATTATGTTTAATTGATTAATCAACACTAATGTTATTTACAATAAAACAAATCCGTCTGAAACGTTTCCATTGTCCAAACACTTAACGGATATCGTTGTATACAATGGAGATTGATAATAGAAAGAGTATTTTGAAAAGGAAGTTTTTAACCCCTTCATAAGAAAAAATTAAGGTGTTTTGTACAAGTGTTCAAGGTTTTAAAACGATTTTGTTAGCGATGCATTTTTTTATTTAGTATTTTTCATTATAATTTTTAATTAAACATGAATGAAAATAAGACCTATCGAATGATTCAAATAAGGTTTTAGATGTTAATGACGCAATAATGTATATATTTATTTGCGGACTATTTTCTTGTTGCGGAAATTTATCTTTTTTGGTTTCTTCTTCGAGAACGCAATGAATTATACTGAAAGGTCTATCTACTGCAGTAAAGATTTTGGAACATTTCTGTGATAGATAGCCAGGGACTTGGAATTTTATTCAGCTCAAAATTTATCAATATAAACTAAAAAACAAGCCAATATCTGTATTTCTAAAGCAACACATTTTTCTATGTATAACGCTACTATAAATTTGTAATACTTACATTCACACTCAAAGACTTTACACCGAATCCACTATGTTGAAATAGAAATGGCACATCAATAAAACTATTTATTACTACTCTCAATAACGTGCAGTACACGTCTATCGTTGCATAACTCTGTAAACGTCATATTACGTCAAAGTTTCGCGGGTTAAGTGTCACGTTAATTCACTAGTCTCCAGAGACAAGATATAAAATAATACAGTGTATACTCAGCTTACAAAACGACGTTTTAAACATAACCTTAGTAATACGATCAAACCGTAATTGTTTCGAAATTAATATCAATGTAATTTTCCATCTTTTAACATTTTATTTATTTGTATTTGATTTTGAATCTAGCTGTGCGATGTGTCCGCCATAGCTCATATTCGTTGGTTTTTGTTGCGTATTAAAAACGATCAATCACTTTATATCTGGACATGACAGGACACAGAGTTTCACACTTGAGCTATTAGTAATACAAGCAAAACGTATACAACATTTTATTATTTATAAATAACACATAACTCATATATAATATATTTTTTGCTGTTTATTATATCGCACTATGATTTCCATCGATACAAATCTCCCTTACAATTTTAACTATTTAAGTCAAACTTTGTTAGTCCACGTAATTGGTGACTCCATCACGGAACTAACTGATATGACATGTCAATCACGAATTATTTTATAGTACAATTAAATACGATTGTAACATTCATATATAATTTGATTACGTCAGTTGCTATTGACTCGACAGAGAGCGTGTGAAAAAAATATCAAACGACCCACAGACATACAGACTTTTTTTCAGAAAATTTATCTATGGTTGTCAAAAATTAAAAAATAAATACTTTTAAATTTAGAAACGAATTGTTCATTACAAACTTTCGAAATCGGATGACACAAGCGTAACATTGAATTATTTTTTAACACGGAAAAATGATTCTTATTGCAGACATTGTTGTCAGATCATAAATAGAACGATACTATTGTTTGCTAATTCTAAAAAAAAACACCATTGCTTTGATTATACGATATACAATATATAAAATAATGTCATTAAAATAATACTTTTAAAGACATAGATGTTGTTTGCCAAAATTCTTTTACGTTTTAGCCTCCGTCTATATATTGTAGGCTGGTAGCTAATATTTCAGGTTCAAATTAGTTATTCTAGCTATTCTCACAATGTTGGGGTAGCGTTTGAAATTGTTAAATCATAAGGAAAATAATTATTCAATGTCCAATTCAGAGGCAACCTCACAAGAAGTCGTCGGATGAAGGGATGCAAGACATTGTCTCAGACAATTTTGCGGCGGCGGCGTTACAAAGAGTCCATGATTCATTCTGTCCATACCTCACTTGCGGTTTATGTAAATTGCTTCTCATGTAAGTAATTTTCTAACTCTGACGCGACCAATTCCTACGAGTACAAGAAGCTGTGTAGCGTGGAAGAAGAAATATTTTATACAGCGATGGGATCACATATTATAATTTCTTGGAGTGATATTCAAATTTCAACGTTTTGTGAACCAAAAAACATGGCTGTCGGACCTCTCAAATTGTTTGCCAAAAGCGGTAGGGCGATTGATTTATTTAAAATTAAAATCATCAATTATCTTTATATCTCTGGTAGCAGTAGAAAATTTAATAAACATGTTGGTGAAAACTCCAAGAGCCAGCTTTTCTTCACGTTCCGTCAGGGTATCAAAGGTTGAGTCACGAGAAGATTACTATCTTACGTCCGCAAATTAGTTTGGCAATTTGTCTAGTACTCGTATGTCTGGAATTCAAATATACCGTCCACCAGTTTAAAACAAATTTCCAGACGTTTCCATCATCAGCAACAAGAGTGACTTCCGTATTAATATCTGAACACAATTACATTTATCTTAAGTTATTCAAATAGAACTAATATCGTTGTCATTGTTTTATATCAAGAGACGAAAAATAAAAAAGAAAAGCCTAAACATTTTCTCATGATCGAAAAGTTATTAAACTTACATATTTTAATAAAGCAGTAATAGGAAAAGCACTCCTCAGTATATTACGCGCGTTATCAGTGAGTGCCGGCATTTGTCACATATATCATTTATATAAACACTACAGTGATAGTTTATCAATTTAATCACAGCGAGAGTGCCCCATGTGATGATTCCCACGCCTTATGAATGTTGTACCTTATTTGAGGCTTATATCATTTACACACAAATATCGCTTATTCTAATTTCATTCGTATGCTTAAAGGCAAACCTGAATATAATCATTGTCTTGGCGCTTTACCTTTGATATCTAAATTGTTGGTAAAATAATAACTATTGTCAATCGGTAATTCATTTCCGCGTCTGATTATTTAGATCGCATTTACAAGAAATAATTTCGTTTACCAGATAATATTGCTACTTTTTATATATCGAATGTTAGTGCCATAAGTCTCAAACCCTTTCATTATTTTTTAATACATTTGGACTTAATTTTCCACCATGATATCAGTGTAAGACTACTATATATGGAATGAAAACTCTTGTACCTGTCACATAGTAAAAGCCCTCAGGCGATGTAGATATTGATGTGAACGCGTGAAGAAGTAAATTAAGAATAACTATGAAATGTAATCAAAGTGTTAGGATGTGTTTACACTTTCACTGTTAATATCTTAAGAATGTATGATTGATCAGTTGTCCACAATGCTAGACGACAGTTAATAAACGCCCTGAGGAAATCCCTACAGTACGGTCCAAGTTGCAGACGGTTGTCGGGTAAGGTGTACGAGTATTTTAGGTGTAACCCGTTTTCATTCAGTGCCTCAATTGACTACGGCTCGCTTATTCTATGCGAGGTGTTCAGTTTTAATCATCCAAGGGAATTCTGAAACTGTTGTATTCTATATATAAATTAATAAAATTTTAAAAACTTGTTTGTCAATGATTAAAAGTGACGATAACACTGGCAGGAGTGCGGCACTAAATCTTGTAATCGGAAGCCAAACATGCCTTACATCATTATAGAAAACAGCTCATTATGTTAAACTGAGTCATTATTAACCAAACATAGCAAAGTTAGTGGCTTTCAAATAAAAAAAGCGCATCAAAATCGGACCATCCACTTTAGAGCTATGATATCAAACTTACAACAACCCTCTTTTTAAGTCGGAAGTTAAAAATAGACCTTCCTCAGTTAACTTTTCAACACAAAGTAATCTATTAGTTGGTACTGTCTTAATAAGTATGAATAGATATACATGATTTATAACATCTTGAACATCCGAATATCTAACACTTAGTGCGACAAGTCTCAGTAACGAAATTTCGTTCTTGGTTTGTTGGTAATTGTTTATTGTAAATCGCAATTCGCTCCACCTCGCTCCAAACGGAACCGGCTTCCTCCGAAAGTGTTTGTTGACACGCGAAATTAATATTATAAATGAAACGAGGGGAGATCGGAAACGTCTTTTGGGTAAACAAGAAATTTTTCATTTTGTTAATTCCAACTTCTACACTGCACGGTTACTTCAAAGCGTCTGTACGTGGGTAAAGGGAAAGTGATTTTGACGTCAGATATTAGCTACAAGATCTTTTGATCACAACAACGCGACATTAATCTATAAGTGACAACATATTTGAGTAATAACTGAATCAAGTATCATAATAATTAAATTATCAAGTACTATTTTTTTACGACTATGTCATGTCACTCAATATAATTTTCATTCACTGGCACACTAATTTATAATATTTACACGAATAATTCTAAACAAACCGATATATATTATTACTGTTTGTATTTTCCAAGTCCTTATATCTGACCTTTATCCTGTCCCATGCCCTTTGTCAGTGAAATTCCCTTGACATTCGTCTCAGATCAGTTTTCGATATCGTTTTTAACATGCCCCTGTCGCACCTACAACGTGATATGTCAACGTTTTATTCTTTAAATTTGGCTTTAACCGACATCATATAAAGGAAGTGCTGGTTTTATCAGATATAAAAAACAATAAGCTCATAGATTGGATCATCACAATGCCAGCTATCAGCTCGAATCTCCGGTCGGACGGGCCATGAAGGCATTAAAAGTTTGTTTAAGCCAAGTCCTAGTTTTAAGTCATAAAGTTGTTATGTTTGAGATGTATTTGAGTAAAACTTATATTGTTAAACGATAAACTAACGGTAGAGGCCAGTCAATTAATCGATAATTAACCAATAAGACAGTAATGCGTGTTACAATAATATTAAGTGACACACCCTTCGCCAAAAACAGTTTCGCTATCGACTGACAGCCCCATTACTGTGAACTACACCGGCCTTTCGTAATATCGACAAAAAAAAA
Organism: Danaus plexippus; assembly: GCF_018135715.1. Classification (NCBI taxonomy): domain Eukaryota; kingdom Metazoa; phylum Arthropoda; class Insecta; order Lepidoptera; family Nymphalidae; genus Danaus; species Danaus plexippus. Next base: position 6,196,981 of record NC_083549.1, read on the forward strand.
TACAATAATAATAATGAAAACTATATTAAAAATAACGGAAATTGAATAAAAATATATTTTTCTTCTATTTATCATATTTTAATTTCTTTAGTTTTACATCGTCTTTGTAATGAATAAGTGTTATTTATTTAAATTAGATTTTTTTCAAAATTCTATAACCATTTTAGTTGATACAGAATACTACGTACTAACATAATTATCTCGACTTTTTTGTCAATACATATAGTTTTATTTAATTTTCTTACATTTTCACGCAAACATATCACTTTCCTTCCATAATGAACTCTTAAACTTTACCGTATAGTACAAACTAATCTGCTATCACTACCTACCCGCATAATCTTGGATTACTCTTGACATTGGCCGGTGTCAAGTGTGCTTGATTGCTTTTTAATTAGGATGTATTATACGACTTATCTCTGATAGACGACGTTTTGTTGGATATACCTATATAATAATCATTAAGAGACTATTGATACGTGATAAGGCTTACCAATGTTATCGTTCGTGTACAATGTGTTTACGTCAAACAGACTGTTTGCAGTCTTCTATTCATATATAGGTATATTATGGAAAAATAATACCTTATAGGATATATACTTTAGAACACTAGATAATTAATTCATTAAAAGGACAGTCTCTTGACATTTATGTCAATTTGGACATAATAGATTTATTGGAAAAGTATACTACAATCGTACAGCCTTCGTATTCTAAAGTAAAGAGGGATTTATTTACAGAATCACTTGAGGAATAAATCTGGCGTTGAAACAAGACACTGACAAATATAAAAAAAATAAAAATTCAATATGAATAATCTACTCATATGAGTCGAGTTAATGAAGCGTTTGATTTTGTTATTTGTATAAACTAAGTTCGGCGAACACTTACGTCTTACGCCGATACTTATAAGACATTGTCGAACATAACGTCATATTTCTCGGAATATAAATAAGTCATATCACGAAGTGGCGGAAAACTCACTCCGGAATGACCAATTTGTTTATTTTAGGAGACAGAAGCCATACCTGCACTTCACATTCTGGATGGAGCTTTTAGAGGACTTACCAGCGTATTTACCCGCTCCAGACGAATATATGTTCTTTACAAACGCGTTAAAGATCACTTTAAAACGACCCGACCGTTTTGCTGACAAACGGTGAACAATAATTTAAGAGCGAGCGATGCTGCTTCGTATGACGTATCATATATGTGGTATAGTCCAATATCGCTAAACGAATATTAATTTTGGTAGCACACGGCTACCAGCCATTGGATAACATACCGTTCTGCTCGGATATAGAGTCGTCTTTCCAACGACCCCATTTCAAATTACTTGGCGCCACGCTTTGTCATGCCGATATAATCAGTATCCGGTGCCGTTTGGGATGAAAATACATTTTTACTTATCTTAAGTGGTTGTATCTGCTTATTAATTAGCTTTCGAGGCTACACGGAGCTGTCAGATCTTACGTTTTGTCGGCTGTGTTGTGATCATTGCCACTAATAGATGATGATTCTCAAAAGTGTGATGGCAAAAGTTTTATATTTCCTGTCAATCACCGAGTGACATATCAATTTGTTGAGCGCTTCGATTTTATCCTAAACCGATGTAAAATATAAGACCGGAGATATTATCTAACGCATAACATGATATAGACTTGACGTTGTTCTTAACAAAAAAATATACGTTTTTCCTTAATTATCGTAAGGAATATAGTTAGCAAATCTCTTAAGAAACCTTCAGTCAGACGGACATACGAAAGTACATTAATATAGCTTGGTACATTTATTGTGTCACAGTCATTATTCTCCGTATCACAAGCAATTACTAGATTCAAATCAAGCAGGTGACCGTTAAGACAATCAAGTGCTTCCTGTATTACAGATAATACATAGAAATTGTATATTAAACCTTATAAATATGTATGTGTCGCGGTCTGTGGACACAGACGTTGCACAATCTCTCGGACGGACACGAACAGAGACGTCTGTCGCGTCGACGTTGCAGAACATTTTAATTAAACCTTTATCATATACATTATAGCTATGTAGATATCATTACAGTCGCTTATGTCCCGGTTTTGTAAACACATTATTGAATATGAAATCACCTAAACTTACCTTACCTAAAGACCTTTATTTGACGGTTGAAGTGAAAAAAAAAGTTGAGCACTTTTGAGAAATTTTAGACCTGTCTTGCATATATCAAAATTTTATTCTAAAAATGAATTGAGTAATCACGAGATTTGTGATCTACAATTAAAGACGGCTCCATAGCACTTGTGTCCAGAATTGATGTACAGTGCCGGGCCACGGCGTAATAGAAAAAGTGATACGCGGCACACCGCACTAATACATTCTTATCAGCATTTGTTCTATACAATACACCACATCGCAGCTATATTCAGGCCATACCCGCCTTTATTGCTTTTGTATATGGGTGAAACTCGCATTATATATTTCAAGGTAATATTCATGCGTCGACTGTAAGTGCGGATGAAGTAATGTTATAAGTTTTTCTCCACAATAACCTACCGCAAAGTAAGAGCGCGATAGATTTATTTATGGAACACTTGAACCGCAGATTTGGTTCACTTAAACTTTAAATTCTCTCGTTATTTTTAATCTTATATTTTTTGTTAATGTCAGCCCACACAATTAATAAAGTAGGTAAATAGGGGCATAAATTTAAGGTCACGCAAGGCTTAGTAACGAGGAAGAGCATTCCAGTGAATACGGAAGGAAGCTAACCTAACATCAGCACGATACGCGGATAACACATTGCCTGAACTATATTTTACACTAATTATGTATTTATAAAACCAACATACCTAGTCTTTATAATTCCTTTCTTGATATCAAACTATTATCTATGAGAAAACCTTATTCCTTGTCATTTACATTGATTACATTATCGAGTTATTCAAAAGATACAGAATATTTCACGTAAATGTTTTTATAGTCCTACCTGGAGGAAAAACTTAATTTTTCGCTGGTTATGGTGAAAGGCAGCTTGTAGTTAAATATAGTGGGTTCATCAAAAAAAATCAATTAACTACGTATTAATATACAATATCAAAATTAGTTTCGTGAATTTTATTTTGGACTCGGACGTAACAACAGCAGGAAACCCAGTTATCGGCTGACATCAAAGCTATCAAAATGCACAAAAAAATATCATAATAGAAAGTAAGACAAGTAACCAACAATGTCTTCACACTCACCATCAACGTCTCAGTATTTTATGACATCGCACAATGGAAAAACTTATATTGGGCCATAAAATGGCGTACGAGTAACAAAATGTTGCTAAGAATATGAGGACACTTGCTAACGATACGACAGAGAAAAAAAATACTTCGCAGGCCCATCTCAAGCATAGGGTATAATATGGCGACAGAAATTACAAAACCTCGCGTAGACACCGTGTTAATGTATTGAGAAATATTCTTTATTTATAACACTAGTTATCGCATGTGAATTTGTCTATAATCTATAATAAAATATAATTTTCCATTCAAATTATATAAAATAACCTATATCATTGATATGTTGACAGATATACGAAATAAATATTATATAAGAGCAACATAATATCAAATAAAAGATAATAATATCAATGTACAGTGTGCTCTCGGCTTTATACAGAGTGCTACACCCGCAAAGCCTCCATACATAGTTAATCCTTTGTCAGCGCCGCATATATTGGAGCATAATAAACTCGCCAATTACGATCGACCATTAAGTATGTTTATTCAGATTTTAGGATAAAGTGCAGGGAAAGAACGACTTATACATTGTAACATATACACATATATATATATATATATACACGTCCATATTTTTAAATACTATATCCTCTGTCCAACCGCTAGGTGCATTGCAAGCAAAGGGTTACCGAAATCACCTTTAGTATTTAAATTTAGAATTTTTAAAATTACTAATATGCAAGTTCCATTCACCTTCCCCTATTATTTAGTGTCCCTAAAACATTATTTTGTTAATATAGATGATTTTTAGATTTAAATGACCTCGATTCTAAAAGGTTACACTAATTGAAAAAAAAAAATATTTAATGTTTAATAAATATAACATAGGCTTCAAGAAACGTAACAAAACATGCGGAGTCTTTAGTTTAGCTTTTGTTAATGCCAAGTTTGTGAGCATTTGTGAGTGTGTTGCTCTTTGACACCAAAACTACTAAACGTATTTTAATGGAATTTCATCGTTACATAGCTTATTTATCAGAAAAAGGCATAGGCTATGATTTATGTTTGACTATATAAGTATGCAAGTTGGTCTGAGCCTAATTCCGATATCCAAACGGCTTAAGCCACAGGTAGAAACTAGCATTATATACCTATGTTAAATAACTATGGAGTCATGTCATTTTTGTAGACACACGATCGTTCACACGAAGTGTAACCTCTGACCCCGTCAGCCATCGGACGCACGGCCATGATTAAGTGACGTTACATGCATCTGTATGTGACGTGACATTACCTGATATATGACAAAGACATGCATCATACATATAGTGGCATACATCATCACGAAATTCCAAGGTTCTGTTTTAAAAAATATATTTAAATTCTATGAATAATTTGTAGATAAATTTGTTTATCAAAGGATACAACGATATTTAATCATTTTCATTGTAACATGTACAAAAATTTTCAGATAAAACGTAGCTTTATATAGCTATAAAGTTAATACTTAACATATTTCTGATATTTTTTAATTTGTATTCATTTAAATTAAATACACACTATACTTATAAAGGAATTACACATTTTTAAGTCAATATTATTTATACTTTATCGTGTTAAACGATTTTAGAATAAGGAAACAACTTTATTGAAACAATCTTGGATGAGATCCAATAACATTTCCTAATGCACTTAGCTATTTAACTCGGTCATAAATTAATACATTACGAACAGAAAATCTCTCATTTTTTATATGTAACAAGGAAATTTAAAAATTACCTAACTTATTTTCAATGAAAAATTTTAGGTTATTCGTATAATGAGATGTAAGACTTGCGCGAGTATTCATTTAAATGAAACTAATATTTTTCGGATTACTACGCGTTTCCAAATCTCGTCTGCCCGTGATCACTGTCGCTGCAAAGTAACCGAAACGTCGGTAGTATGTAGGTAAAATAACGAAACAACGCGTAGTAATCTGAGAAATATTAGTTTAATTTAGATTATATATTATTATATTATAAACGATATACAATAAGTGCATAATAAGACAACACACGGACAGGAAGACGTCGCATTAGCATTAAAACGATCTCACAATTACAGTCCGTGACATGTGTCCCAGACTGAATTCATTAGTTCAGCTCACCTGATTTCATTTAATTAAACCCGCCCGCTAACACAGCACAAGCAATGCTCGTATTATTATATTAATATTTTTTTCATACAACGAATGCTATAAAAAACATTATAAAATTGTAGGAAGGAAAGTGGAATTGTTATTTACCGAGCGTTACGCAAATTAAGTGTTGCAACTCGCACATAGTTGAACTGTGGTTAATGTAACCGCTGGTTTAATTGCGTTTGAACCGGGCTCCGATGGCGAGGTAAAGAAATGTCGTATCCCGGTCAGCGGAGCGTGATGGGAACCCTTTGCGACTTTATGGTAATCCATAGAGATACCATCACGGTGAAAAGAAATAAACCTTATAAAGTCTTAACTTAGATTAATTACACTGATGATATAAAACATACAATTGTTTTATATTATTTCAGATTGCTTATTAAATATACTTTTCCCTTTTACTTTATATTATTTTACGTTATATTAGATACTTATATTAAATTATACAAGCGATGTAAAGTCAACTAATTAATGACATGAATTTTGGAGTCGTTATTCAAAAAAACGATTATATGTATACATATATTATTTTTCATTTCTTGAGTTTCCAGCGTTTTTTCTTAATAATAAATCGTATGGCTTTGTCATGATAAATATAGTTAAGGAGATATTTATGGCACGTTTGATCAGATAGCGGCTGTCCACTGGTACTGGGGTCCGAATTGACCTCGTAAATCATAACCTGATAGGGCTGGTCTTGTTAATTATGTTTCTGATGACAATTAAACGGATATTTTGTTAATGTATGAGGTAAGTGTTTATTTATAGACTGTTGTTGTTATAACTTGATGTATCGTAATATTTTTATTTCAGATGTAATTAATGTTATTTATTTTATAAAAAAAAATCCCATAAAATGTCCTCAGCTGCTGTTGTTTTATGCAACAGCTGAACAACAACAACAGCTTTTCCAATCCAATTTTATTACAATTGGATTAAAAATAAACTCACATTACCTGAGATTTAGATCCTAAATAGATCCTAATACCATGCAAGCCGTCTTTATCTTATAAATTTTACTTAAAATATATATATTGGCTTGAAATCTTGAAATAATCTGTGTACTTTTAGATTATAGGACAATTCAGGTTGTTTTGAATTAGGAACGACCAAAAATAATGGGCCGGGTTATTCCGCAATCGTATCTTAATGGTATCAAAATTAAATCTAAGAAGATCACCAAGTTAATTTGAATTATAAAAACAGTTTTTCTATATATATACATCTGCCGGTAGCTGCGTCAACATATTCCGAAGTTTCGGAGATAACCTGGAACAAACACATAGAAAAAAGTTAAAAGATTCCTTTTAAGATAATAAAAATGTAAAACAAAATTTATTTACTTACAACAATTTTTTTATAAAGTCGAACAAAAGGTATAACAAGCTAGTAAATAATATCAAATCAAAACAGTTATTTGAAGGGACAGCATTTGTTAGGGAGCGTCTGATGAACAAAGAGTCTAATTTTCGTGAGGCTTGATTGATAGCCAATCCCATTTCATAGTTGACGCGTCAAGCGACGGCATAATGATACCGATCGGAAGATTTATACTTAGAAACATTAACACAAATACATCTTAAGGGATAATATATTATATATTAATATATTATATACACTCTATTATGTTAAACAAAAGTTTAATTCAAGAGCCACGTCCGTAACAATGTTTCCATCAAAACAATTCCGTAAGAATAAAACCCTTCGCTAATATCACACTACTTAGCCGAACGCCCTCAAAGGTCGCAAATAACAGTACAGACCGTAAACTACAATCCGTATTAGCCATAACGAATAAAGGCACTAAAACCGAGTTCCAACCCTAAGGGCCGTTTCGGCTGTCAATGCGAAAATTTAAGTCCGACACACCCATACACTCAAGGGTCAACATTTCTGCCCTTTGTCTCAAGCGGACCATGAATGACCACAGAATAAATAGGCACTCTCGCATTTTATTTTATCTGTAATTGTAATAACATTTGTCCGACACAAACTATGCAGCCTTTCGTTATGTTCTTTCTTGTTCTATTTTAATATTAATCACGTTTTCTTTAATTAAATATGACTTAACAGCCGCTCGCCCCGGCCGCCTCTTGTATACAAACCATACGTTTTCATCTCATTGTTCAAAGGAATGTATTGCCGCCATCAGTTATAATCTATCTATCTCGTCATAACGACAATGTCTTGATGTATTTTATCACATTTAGCTCAGTAGAAATATTTACTATCGCCGTCCATATAACTCTGAACTCTCATTTCGTTGTTTGTTTGTGTGATAGTACCGCATTCAGAAAGTGTTTAGTGTTCCGGATGTCATTTTATGTTGGTCGTCTGGGTGCCATGACCGGCGTGCTAATGCTCCTATTTGTCATCTGTCAATTCTTGTTCTATTTCTGTTGGAACTATGAAAGCGTTGTTTTTTTTTTGTTTTTTTTAACAGCATGCGTTTATTTGTCGTGATTATTTTTAGATATTTTATAATACCTATTGACAGAATGTAGCAATTAGTTTGGGGCGAACAAGGATTTAATGTTTTCAAAATGTTTCAACATTAAGTCGTTATTATGACGAGGTTAAAAATAACTGCAGGGTTAATCTAGCTGTGTTGCTTAAGTAATGTCTCTTGTTTTAATAACACGTATATACCTTTACACTTGATTTTTTTTTATATGAGATTGTAAAAACATTTAAATATGATAAACTTATTGACCTCAAAAATAATTTATTAACCACAATTAATATTTTACACTGTTTTTATACTTAAAAAAAGATTTTCAAATAAAAGATTTTATTTATTCTTAAGTCTAAACTAATTTTCATTCAAATAAATCTAAAAGACTTTGCAAAGTAACGAATAAGACAATTATTTATTTACCCAAACCTTATATTAATTTTATACTTATTAATATAAGCTATACTTTTATCATACTTTTACGGATATAGATCCGTAAAAGTATGATAAAGGAACTCATTGATCGACATAATCAGATTTTAAATATCGAATTAATGATTATGTGGAGACTCCGGACGGTTCTGATCCGAATGTTTAATTAACGTAGTAAATTCAAGGTGACTCTCTAAGTATAGTGACGAAATAACAGCTTTCCCTGCGATTATATATATTTTAATGTACCTACAAATTTTTAATTATATTACGTGTCCAACAACCGTAAAGAATTGCTTGCTTCGAATGACAATGCGATATTTTTTAAAAATTGTTTTTTTCTATACAGAATAGACGAGTAAAAAAAAATTTGTATATACTTAAGAGTTCTAAATTTCTTTTTTAGCAATAGATATACATACATACATAAAAATCTTATAAATTAAGGTTTACGTTTGTTTTTAAAAACATATGTACATGTTAATTTTTTTTTCTATAAAAATATTGTTTGTCAAATCTGACAGAAGTAGTGACGTGACGCCATTAAAAGTAACCAAAGCTGACCAAAAGTTCTCAAAGGAGATCCCGGTCTATTAGAAGGGTCTTACCTGAAGCTAATTCAACAATTACAGTCGTCCAACAGAGTGATCGATAGTTCACAATACAACAACAAATCATATTCTGATATCTTGTAAAACGATTTATTTTTCTCCATTGTATTGAATATATAAATATAATTGACTAAATGTATACATTATATATATATTAATATTAATTATTTGTATTAGGTACGCCATTTATAAGTATTATGGAGTTTGTTCTGTGCAATAAAACTAGGGTCCAAATACTAGCTGATATATATTTTTGTGTCACACATAAAAAAACGAATATTTTACTTAATTAAACTTGAATGATATATTATAAATCACTTATGTTATTTGATCCGTATGCAGGCGAAGTCACGGAAATCGTCTAGTTTAGTTTAAGGTAGCTAACCGCAGACGCCTCTTTCAACCCCTATATAACTTTACAGGAACGCCTATGAATTAACAGTGGTACCGTGTAATTTTATATAATGGATGACAATTAGTCTGTGGGATGAGCTTTTACGCTAGTGGAGAGAAAGTTGAGATTTAACAGAAAAAATCGCCATACTTTAAAAAAAGGCTTACGAGTTTTAATGTGAAAATTGGAATTTTTGTTTTAATCATGTATATATTTAATTGAAGACCTTATTTTTTACATTTCGTATATTGTCAAAAAACCATATATATATATTTATACTTTAAAAACAATTTAAGAAAATAACATACTTAATTCGATGAATCGAAACAGGAAAACGTTTGGATTTTTTTTTAATAAATCGGTTTCTTTAAATAGTTTTAACAAAAAAATTTGAAGATTTGATTCTTTGTGAAAAATATAAGGGCATAATTACGGTCACAGAGTGCGGTTAGCGAGGAGAGACAATTAGATTTTGACGGGCCTTTGATAAATGACTTACATCAGAACAATACAGTGGAGTCGCTGTTGACTTGACATTTTTATTATCCCAGCCTTCAAAATCATCTATAGATAATTTATACTAATATAAAATACATATAAAAGTGCTAATAAATTTTAGAATCATTTGAAAATACTTTGAATTTTGTAAATTTCAATGTTAAAATGAAATGAAATGTAGTGATCTCGTCTCCATTGCTTTTAGTTTCTGTTGATAATTTAAAACTATGCTAGCAGGTTATTATTAAAACGATCGTTTTGTTAACCGCGAATTATCAAATTTCTTTCACTCTCCCTAGTATTATCACATAAGTTCATACGTCTCGAAAAATCCAACCAACACAATTTGGTCTCTATCTGTTACTATGGATAAAACATAATGTTTTAAGAACATCACGGTTGAGAGGTCCCAAGTAATGGTCAGCTCGAATTAGAGCGATTAGCTAAAATTGCGAAAGATTACAGGGTAGCATTTGATCCCGGGTTCAGTTATTGTAATTACACCATTAATAATTAAACAGTTAAAGATATGGTAGACATCAGACGTGAGTTGGTTACAGAAGACTTTTTTCACGAATTCCCAACGGTCAGTAAACATTGAATTCATGGCATACACATAAACGTTGAAAATAATAAAAAAAAACTATTATATCCATTCGATTTTCTACGGCACTATGTATAAAAAAAACACGTAATTAGATAGGAAATATTGTCTGTACTTGACATTTAACTAACTCACGCGCACAACATTTACCTCAAAGAGTAATTACTATGCTTTATCTTTCTTTTAAAGGTTTTTTTCTTGTTAAAAATATTGTTTACTCGAATATATATAGAATGACCTGGCTTATATTTAATTTTTATATTTCGGTGGTCGCATATGCATGCATGGTTTACATATAAAGCGTTCACAGCAACGTCTTTGATAAATATGTCGTTTAAAATTCATATGTAAATGCATGACGAATGTTCTTGTAATTTAGTCTCTGGCGTCTCCGAGTATCGTCCGTTGGCACCCCAAGGCATCACAGGAAGGTGTCAGTGCTTTTTACACAGCAAGACATTTAATTACAACCGGCCATGAATAATTCAGATGCGCGTGCGCCGGAACGGACACAGAGACTTGCGACTAGCGGTCGGACAACATTTGAAATTATGTGGCCATTTTTATTAGATGTGTATTACCCTTCTCTGCATCGCTGCGTTATCTTCACTATAGAAAGTAGGCGTAGAATCACTGCTTGTTTTATTTATTATATTTATAATATTATATTATATTGTTCTTAATACGTTCTGTCCTCGGGCGTCACACCCATCACTAAGTATAAGTCTGTGAGAGCATTCTAGTCGACATCTCGGGCGAAATTTTTGACATTCCGACACCGCCCTCAAAATTATAGACTTGCCGATCTATGTGGCGTGTAATTTACGAAATATTTATAGAATCGGACATAATTATAGCTAACGTCGTAAGAGACATTAAAAAAAGATGGACGCCCTGACAATTTAATACGACCTTACTTTGACATTAATAAAATTAAACAAACATCGTCCTCATTTACATTTTAATTGCCGCTTCTAATTATTCTACAAAATAATTAAACTCCTTGGTGATGGCTGAATGATATTTTGTCGGCGTCGCTTTGACATATATTTTTTTTTTAATAAAAAAAATATTTTCTAGTTGTCACGATGAAGATTCACAAATCTAATGTACGTGTGTTGGTATTCGACCACCGCATATCTAAAGATGGCCCCCTCGACTGTGGATTTGCATAATAACTACCTTTACCAGCCTTAAGGGGAGCGACGGACTTTTTTCCTTAAATTCCATTCTTTGGGATCACTCGAATTCTTGATGAATTTTGACAAGAATGTAATCTGGTTACGAGAATTAGCCGTGACATACAATTAAAATGAAACTTGAAAGGCAAATTGAAATTGTTTGAACAATTCCGCGATATTATAATCAAAATGCGCTTTAAACTTCTTAATTTCGTTTCTTATGCATACCTTACAAACTGTACCAATTTTTATATGACAACCGTAAAATCAAAGATGGACAAAATGGCGGCTGTGTAGCGAGTTTAATGACTTAACAACATTATAAAAAGTCTCTCCGTCGGGACTGTTACGTATCTATCACATTACACATCTAAATTGCGCTACTGCGACTCTAATTATAAATGTGGTAACGTAATTTTAGTTGATGTTAATTTACATAAAATTTGTTAAGACATTCAAAGACATCGCATACCGTTGACCGAATTCAATAATTAGCTACCCAAAAGTAATTATGAAAACTATTGGAGAAATTTTTAGTACACGAAGTAGATAGAGGGCAAATCCGTAAATCGTCACATAGCTGAGACATTTCGCAACCTCCGACAGTTAAGTAATGTAACTAACAAACCATAACCACTGACACCAAAACAAACACAACAATACAGATTCGTTTTAAACACCAGCACTTAAAATAATTACAATAAGGCTTAATTTGGTTTAAAATGTGTTGAATCATAAGCATATATGATTGCACGTTTCGCTAGCCTCAGCTCGTACGGTGATACTGACAGTAACGTATTTACTTCGCTGTACATAAGTTACTTATATGTCTGAACTAACCATCACGGACGTAACGGCCTATGGGTTTGTCGCAACCAATGGCGTCTCTATATCTGATTCATTGTTGTACATAGCAAGGTTTTCTTTGTAATTTTCCGGTAGGTGGACACAGCATACACTCGTGGAAATATCCGACTGAGCACGCATTGTCTAAAAAGATGACGAGATAGGCACAATTACATGTTTATTGCTAGTACATTGACACTGGACTTTCATGTGTCAGAAGGCTTAGATTCCCAAGTGAGCAATTTGCCCGACTTTGTAATACAAATTCTACATATATCTGTATTTTTTTTGGCTTCAGCGTTAATTAGTACTTTATATTCACGACGTAACAGTGTTATTATTTAACGAAAATAATATCAGTGATATAAATATTGGGAAATTATGTACCTATGTAGTTTATTGTAAAGATGTTTTTGTGCAATAGAAACCTCATCGTTTTAGGAACAGCTATGAAATAAATATTAATGACTCCATAAAATGTTTATCCACGCACAATTTGTGGCTCTATACATGGACATAGAATGTTTTAATTGATGTTATTCGTAATACGTGGTGAATCGATTTATTTGTCGCTTAGGGGCATCACTAGCTGGAAAAATAACCTACCGTCAGCGTCTCTTGTTATCAAATTGAGTCCAACTAGCATAAGCGGTACGACTTTACTCGTTGTGTAAATTAAGATTAAGTAAAATTTTTTTTTATATTTTGAATTTAAAATATAATGAGGAGTATAAATTGTAATTACCTGGTAATTTTGTGCAAATATCGTACCCTTACCGTATTTATAAACGCGGACGGACAAAACTAAAGCACTTAAATAGATATATATATATATATAGGTGGAAGTTATCAAAACATGCATCATACGAAGCTGTGTAATATCTATTAACAGTTTAGAAACCAGTCAAAAGCAATTCAAATTAATGAATTTGTCATCGTTATTAATTTTATCGGAATTAATATGCGAGCGGCGAACGCAAAGGGGATTTTTTTTTTAACAAAATTGACATTTAATTTAGTGGAGACTATATCGTATGCGGTGACGGAGAATTGATTGACAAACTGCGTGACGAATCCAAAATAGGTGGATTTCTTTCATCGGCTGTAAAAGTCGCGCTTTAAGGACGGGCCACTAAATGTGAGATAAAAATTTTCTAACAGACACATGATCCGATCAAACAAAGTAAGTGCAAAAACTAAAAAGCATCGATATGACGAAATATTTTTCTATAAATTTAGTTTTATTTTTTTGTGCTAACTATGTTATATTACTGTTTGCTAATAAAGATCTGTAAAATATTACTAGCTTGGAAGACTTACAACTTGCTTATTACTTTTAAATTGAAATAACTATGTTTTTAAGAAAAAAAAATTGTGCATATAATGTTTATATATTTATTTCAAATCTTATGAGATACATATGTTATATGCACACGCTATTTTAATTGCCACGTTTTGAAGAGTTGTAAAAGCATCCAAGCTACGAGTTCTCACGACAGATCCAATGGCTTGTTCATTATTAGTCAATCTGTCTTATTGAAATATCTCCGATGCCGTCTTTGATGTTTTGTCAATTTCAATTTAATCGATACATCGACTCTCCGGCATCGAGTAATTAGTAGCAATTCGAAACTGAAACGAATTGTTTGTCGTACTAATGGAAAGTCTTGGCAATACTTACGTTATTAACGTCTGTGTTGCCATCAATTCCGTTTTAGTTTCCGTGTTTTAATCTCAGTAATGCGTTCCGAAAACGCATTGGACAGAACAACAATAATTATGACATATTAGTTTTATAACTTTGTGAGTAATAACAGAAATAATAATAATAATAATAATGATAAATGTTCTCAAATCATTTGACGGTTAAGGTCTTTCATAATTACACTCGATTCACTTCAGACACGTTCAATACATGTCAATTTGACATTGACAGACCAACATCCGCTACCAAAATCTACCTTTTAATTTATTTAATACGCGCCTCTAATTATAGACAATCATCCGCGAACGTGACGCCTCTGACACACGAGGTAATCTTTTGTGTTCCCGCCATCGATTTGATATAACCTTTTCATGACCATTCTAGAATGACACGAGATCATCAGTGTGCGACCTCCTCGCTAGCCTGGCTGACACCCACAGGTGGCGGACGGAGTGGCTCATAATAAGATGGTCACATCTGTACTATTGTCCAAGAGCAATAATCATACGTAATAATAAAAATCATCATTTCTGTAATATTTTTTTGTCCTTTATAACATTTTTCCGATATTTTTTCGTTATCAAATTGATATTGACATCAAATTATAATAATTACTCGGCGGCGTCCTTCATGGCTTCATATTTTCCTGTTTGGCTTTACGATGATTTTAATATACCTTAATTGAATATGATAAGAGTGTGACAAAAATTATAATTTGATCGTTTTATACATATCATTATAATGGTTACGTTTTAATATAATTCTGATATTTATTTTATTATATGATTGTACGAACATGTAGTGTTCCCCACTGAGAGACTAAGACGAGACGTAACCAGTCTTAGATCCTGGTTCTGCAGAAAGCTAGAAAGCCTTTAGATTTTAAGATTCAACAGAGTTTGCACATTTTGATTTTGAATTCACATAGCCTGGTAAAGACCAACTAAATGAATAAATGTCTAAACGCTTTAATTACAAAAAATTAAAATGTCTCCAGGTGGGTTTGAGCCAGGACTTAAACTATCCATGCCGATGTTCTAACCTACTGAGCTGTCAACCGTGTCCTCAGAAAATCTGTCTGTTACTGAATAAACGTTGACATTCAGCCTACATATGATGAAATAAAAAAATCTATGACATAACCTTGGCTGTCTTTTAAGGAATTTTTTTGGAAGCACCTCATTCGCCCAATCTTATGAAGCATCATATCTTTTATTATATATAGTGCAATTTTTATTTTTATTATTTACATAATATATTAACTTACTAAATGGCGTCAATGCACTAATAGTGGTTTATATCTGCGGGTAGTAGATACTTTACTTCTCTATTTTATGCACATTTTTTTTTCAATATTTTTTCTACTCTCTTTTGTTTTGTTTTCACCAAATTGTACTATATATAACGCCTGTCTCCTCTTTCAAACAGTAATCGGACTTATCAGTAAGTAGCAAGCCTCACAAGCTCAGTGTTATTTCACGGTCAGTCTTGTTATAGCGGAAATTTGTTTGTCATTTTTCTTCCTCTTACAAAACAGCAGGAACAAGATCATGATTGCAAAAACTTGATTTTCAGTAAACTACTAATATTGATAATTATATACATCTACCCATACATCGAGCAGATTAACCTTATTTTAATCTTGTATTAAGTGTAACGAGTATTGGACATCAGACAACTTATTGACGGATAAAATGATATTGTTGTCATATTTGAATATTAGTAAACTGATATATTTTTTTTCTATATACATATTATTCTACTTAAATATCACCTAAACCGTATTCGCACACTAAGTAACGTCGAGTAACTAATAAATAATGAAAGTTATCTTATAATCGGATGCGAACAATCGCCATTGTGCGCGCTGCCTCCGGCTGTCATTGGGTGGTTTGAGATACCTGACTTATGGAACCTTGACAAAGAGCTGAGGCGGTGCAGGGCTTGGAGGAAGAAGACTTACCGTGGTGAAACTATGCAAGAACAAGGAAGCGAAGGAAACGGGAATTAAGGAAAATTACAAAAATATTTGGCTGTTACTGTTTGGATGTTTCAAGGTATATAATTCATTAGTATTATAAAGACTAGTACGCATTATAGTATATAAGTTTATTATAGTAAACATCATATAACTTAACTAAGATTATTTGGGTTGGTTAACATAACTAATTGTCAGCGATAATCTAACGCTATTTCCTAACGAGCCATCAAATGCTAACCTTTAGCTGGTTTCGTATAACTAATAAATCTAGCCTATCTTAGGCTTAGGACACACGGTGAAAGTCTAGTGTTCGCACCAAGCCTCGAGGCAACGTCCTACGGAGACGGCATTATTATGACGAGCATTTGTACGGATTGATAGCGTTATTATAGCGCGTGTTGTACACTTATCAGCTTAATGCTAGATGTTTTGAAGACAACAACTTAATTCACTTCGTTACATTTCAATATAACATTACCGGAACTAAAAAAATAATATATTAAATTTAAATTTTTGTATATTTTTTATTATAATGTTGTTTGTTATTTAATTTGAAGAAAAACCACCTCACATTTGAATGTTCTGTGAATAGTGTACACTTTATTCAGGTGGTAGGCAAAATGCTGTCATAGAAAATGATATCTTAATTCCATGATTTAATATAGGAATCGTATGAAAATCGCTCACCAGAATAAGCATTAAGTATATCACCCACGGCTGGTTGACAAGCGATTGGCTATTAACAATTTATAGCTCACAGATGGCTATCATTACGGCTGGGATTATGTTGTTTCAAAGCCTTATTAGATCCATACAGCTGCTAGATTTATTTAAAGGTATATATTTTACTATTTTATATCTTCCCATGAATGTATGAAGCGGGTTATTTTTTTTAAATTAATACATTTACATATAAATTCCGTGGTTTGAACGTAATTGATATGTTTTAAAATTAGATCCAAGTAGTTGAACTTCGAAAAAAAGGTTATATTAACTTAAATATAACACGAGTAGATACTATACATTTACTCAGTTCTCAATAAATGAAAAAACTAAAAGGAAACATTTTATGGCAACACTTGATGAAAAACATTTTATTTTGTGATTTTTCGAGACAAATCCTAATCCGAGTCAATAAATCCGGTTCATCTGGACCCCTTAAGATCACATCTTAAATGAACTCCGATGAGGCAGAATAACTCGAAAACTTTTACCCCGCAGCCAATAATGGAGCGCGTGTCCCGTTCGGGTCAAAAATCACTTCACTACCAACATATCTCTACGCAACATTTAAAACACGGATGTCTGAAATTGATAACTAATAATCAGAAATAATCTTTGTGAGTTCTGTTAAAATAGGAAAAGTCATAAAAAAATATCTTTTAAAGGACAAAAAAATGTATGAACAAAAAAAACTAATATTGTTAATGATTTTATAGCGATTATATATATTGAATTATTTTAACTTTCGATAATATATATATTTGACGCACATGCATGGAGACCGTTTGAATGTAATAACCAAAAAAACATTGAACATCGGATCAAAACCAACTCTAACGCCGTGGAATAAGAGTCGTTTTACTCTGCGTGCTAGTTAAGGTCAAACCTAATCGCTAAGTTCAGAAACTAATTTAATCTTACATCATTTTATTATTCCCACCGTGATGATAATGTCCTTATATTTGAATAGTTTTTTTTTTTATTGTTACATCTATTTATTAAGACATTGAAATAAATTAAAAGAATATTAGATTTCGTGCTTGTATTTGTTGTATATAAAATATATATTGTATAGAAACTAATTATACCGAACATACTAACTATAATAAAGATACATACACGACTTACAACACACGTATATTATTTTTGAAGTCGGTTAACTTCCAGCTGAACAGCGCAGCGGTTGTCCTCATCCGTTCAGAATCAATCACTTGACAGTATTTGTGTCGGAAGAATGTGAAGTGTCGGTGTTTCCTGAATGTCTGGTTAGCGTCACTCTCGCATACCATCAGCAGATGGACGCTATGATTGATATCGTAGATGGATCGCGAGGTAATTAATAAGGACGCTCTGATTTCCTATCCGGATATACTCTAAGCTTTTCAATCGACGGAAAATTCTTATTCTTTATATGAAACAAACGATTTCATTAGTGCCTTTTTCTCAAAGGTAAATTGGCGTACCTAGTAAAACACTACGAAAATATTGTTCAGTTACATATAACTAAGGATTTTATATATAGAATTGACTTTATTAAATTAATCATAAACTCAAATAAAACGACCATTACACACAATTGACATATAATATCTGGCCATCTCGACCAGATCACAAGCATCATCATGGCCACTCTTGACAAATATCAAATCTTACCCCAAAGTACGATCTTCCGCTCAATTTACGACACGAAAACTGAGAGAAAACCGGCCATTTGCTGCCACTAAATAAATCGAGTCAGGTGGAAACACGCGACTAAGGTAGCGACGATGGACGAGCGGAAAGCGTTTTTTTATACGATGTAATAAAACGCGTCTATTAAACTAAACAATAATTTATTCGTCAACTGATTGAACATCGAGTTATTACGTGATATTTTTTTGCCATATTCTTGTATTAAAGTACCAAAAAAAGTACAGTAATTTGGTTACTTAATATACATTTAAATTCAAATGATCTATATAATGTTTGTAACTTATAGTATCTCCGTAGTAACCACGGGACACCATAACCTCACCGTCATCCCGAGACAAGTCCTAAGT
Organism: Danaus plexippus; assembly: GCF_018135715.1. Taxonomy (NCBI): domain Eukaryota; kingdom Metazoa; phylum Arthropoda; class Insecta; order Lepidoptera; family Nymphalidae; genus Danaus; species Danaus plexippus. Next base: position 6,215,847 of record NC_083549.1, read on the forward strand.
GATGGAGGAGGGCAGTCCAGGGTTGTATTCTGTCATTACTTTATTGCGTCAATATTTTCTGTACGTGATGACATCTTGTTTTGTTGGATTTTTTCATTATTTTCCCGCCACAAGTGTTGTTCTAGTGTCAAAATGGATTATTATACTTAATCAAAATATTTTTTGTGCGACTATAATTCGCAGGTATTTTCGCAATTATTTTTAACAATTTAAAAGTTTAGTGGAAGTATTACTAAAAGGCCTATTAATTAAATCATCGTTCGTGATTTTAATGTTATAAAACGTTTGATTAATAACTAATTCCACACAAAATTTTAATAGTGATTCTAAAATCAATTAATAACAAATCAAGTCCGTCCCCACTTCAGTGACATATGGCGTGACAGTGAGAATTCGCCCGAGGTAATTACAAGTCTTGATAGACGGACAGACCCTTTGTTATATATAAATACAACACGACACATACGACTGTACGCGCTGAACGCTAAATCGATTTTCTTCTTTGATTATATTTGACCCCAGGACAAGGACAGAATGGCACGGGCACCTGCATATCCCGAGATATATCCTGAGATATGAACCCGACAAACCTAAGAAGCAGCGAGGTTTAAGTGCTCAAATTTTCCTATATTTAGTATGAAGACTCAAGCGTAAAGGTAAAAGATTATACGGATACGTTACTTTCATTTTTACTTCACGCGAATTAAACAAATAATAAGCCATTGATTGTCAGTTAGGTCGTAATAGAATAAAGTCTATCAACACAATAATATTAATGAACACAGAGATGGGCAGTCTGTTTGTCTGTATTGAAATATTCGTGAGGAATCAAAATGGATACAAATAACAAGGTTTTAAATAACAATATGTACACGCCTCTCGCGGAGCGCTATCTTTGTGATCTTTCCCAGGGATGCTTAAACGATTGAATGTTCCTATTAAACGATTCCTTCAAGGATTTTTAGATTGTTCCCAATTTGAAAGTCGCCACTTCAAGCCTTTGTATAATAGCTATGATTACAGATTCACTGCACTCGTTAGAACTGGAAGCTGGTTTGAATTTATAACTACGATAAAATTTAAATGCAATCAAAGACACAAAATTAAAAACTAAATCACTTCCCGCGCTAATATATTATGACCATATATTTTTGATAGTTTTAAAAATTTTTGATTGGTGTGTGAAATTAAGACGCTATATATTTAGATAGTCCGAGATGTTTCTTAAATTTTTTTAATAATATACCCAAATGAAGTTTAGAAAATTGGTAAAAAAATTTACGTTTTGTGTGTACTTTTGCAATATCTCTTAAATTTATTTATGATAATTTACAATGAATGTAACTTCTACGTCTAGTAGTGCGATGATCTGAAACATCAAAATTTCGCCCCAAGCCACTTTACTAAGCAGGTTCGTTGGAATTACAGAGTGAATATATATCAGACAGACATTTAGCAGACTGAAATCGATTTTTCCAGTAACGTACTGTCTAAAAGTTTTTAACACATGAAAACTATACGAATTTAAGCGCCATATCGCAATAATATATTTTATTATTAATTATATGAAATCGAATGTTACAAACGATAAGTCATAATTCGGTTTCCTTTGACACGAGATGTAACAAGCAGACGTACGAACGAAGATCCGGCAGGCTCGCCTACGCGTTGTGTATGCCTGTCTTGTGAAATGATAGTAAAAGGGAGACCACAAACCAGTCGAATAAACAGAACTAACCGATTAAACATACAAGTAATGCAGAATTTCGATAAGCTTTAAGTATTATTATCTCTTAGACGTAGATCTTGTAAAGATAATTTCATTATATATTGAGTTAGATTAATATTTCAGCGTCACCTATGCGAGGTGCCTTCGCGCCTCAAGCGAAGCCTTACGCAGGCTCAGAGCAACCTAATAATTTCTTAATGTCATGCGCTTTGAAGCGAAATATTGTTTTGTATTACGATAATGGTTCTCTCAGATTGTTAAGTATAGATTAGTCGAATAACTGACATATATCGGGCCTCGGCATTCAATTGTGGCTCAGCCCAGAGGCAAAGGATTAGCATATGTTGAATCAATCGTTCACTCGTACTCATAGCTTCAACAATAACTTTAATTATCTTCGGGGTCAAAGTTTGTTATGTCTCAGCGTGTATTTTAATAATCGCCGTTTGTTATAACAAAATAATTATCGATTTATATGATGTATTGTTAATTAATAGTTTGTAAACGTCAAAATATATATATTTTGAGATAAATAACTTTTTATATCTCAAAATTTTTATACAAATATATTATATATTTTTATCATTCTTGTGTCATAAAATGTCAGTTATTTTTTTCCGTATCAGATATTTAAAGCATTCTATTCTATATCTTAGTGTCACGGATAAGTCACGAAGATAATTATTTAGTGCAAGTAGCGAGCAGCGACCGCTGGTGCTATGAAATAAACTAATTTCTCCGAGACGTGATAGTTCAAATCTAAGACAAACCTCTTTACTTTATTGTCTTGATCTCGTAATATTCGAGGACAGCATCCAGACGAAATATTATACAAAGTAACATTTACACCGTTTGAAACTTTAGCAGATATTAATCTAGAATTTATGCCATTTCAGACGTAACACAATTAAACCGCCTTTAATAAAACGAACTGCATATTTGGAGCGTTATTAATAATAAATTTTATCTGTTTGATATAAATAAAAATACATGGTGTTTGATTGCAACTAAAATATAAGATCAGATGTGAAGATAAAACAACACCGACATAAATAAACTCACCCTGTATATCACAACAATTACGGGGCACGTACGACAACTAATAAAATAGCAGAAGAAATGACCATTCCACACTCAAGCCTTCTAAAGGACTCACTTGGTATTCTTCTCACCGACCCTCTGAACCACAAAGGGAAAAGGGCAAACACTTGAGACCAAAATAGGGAATGTATTGAGTCGCGAAATAAAATAAGGGTGGAAAAAGTGGAAAATCTTACTACGTGGATTCACGTGGAGCTGATATTACGATCATCTGTTTCTCTTGTAACATTTATTTATATTTTTTATATCTATTATTTTAAGCTTAATCAAATTTGTCTATTGACTACTAGTCATATTCAGGTAAGGACACTAGGAGCAGGAGGTCCATCATATGTAAAACGGATTAATAACAGCTCAGATCATTCCCATGAAAGTGGACACGACGCGACCACAGGTGCTCAAAGGCTGCCAACTTTTCAAATATTTGCTCTAGTGGCTTTCACCTAGATTTACAGACGTCATGGCCGATAAACGTACAATTTATTCAACGGAGCGGACCAAGTATGCTTTGAAACAACAAAAGGGTTAGCGGTACATTTTGTTAAAATATTTCCCGATGCAAAACAAACGGTCCATTGCCTTCAAAGCTTTGCTTATAGTTTTTCGGTAGCAATCGTTTTTGTGTGGGGAATATTTTGCAGAAGTCCCTTCAAATGGGATTTAAGGCGTTGAAAGAAAAGGGGTCGCTTTGAACCGCTACGACCAGTATAACATTACTTTTGCAATAGATTAACAACAGCTGGTTTTATATTATAAAAAAATTGAATTAAGTTAATGTAGTATTGAATAAATAATCTTAATCGACCATGAAAATGAAAATATATGGAAAGAACTTTAAAGTTAATCTTAAAATGTAACTACTGTTTTTCTCAAGACCTTAACTCGACAAATTTGTTAATTACGAGTTACTCTAGACATTTTGACATCGGCTTTAAAGAACAACTACAAATAAACTAACTCAAACACAAGAGCATTACGTACGTTCTAAACAAATCCTACACCAACCACCAGCATATCACATCCGATTGCGAAAACCATTCTTTTTATTCCTCGCCAACTGTTTTATTATTCGTAATTCGATCGCATTATAAAAAATCGATTTCCTCGACGTCACAAATTGGACAAAAAAAAACATGTCCGTACAATTAACGAAGCACTTGCGGTAACAACCGTGAGACCAACTTGGGTCTGAGCGACCAAGTCATAAGATAATATAGATATAGATAGAGACGAACTTAAAATAGTAAGTTCTGGACTTGATATCTGTTTAAATTAATGTTAAAACAATAAACGATAAATCAAAATAATTTGTAAATTTGTTAACAAATTAATTGTTATTTATTTAAATGTACGTAGATCTTGTGACTCGCACCACAGGCTGTGTGTCCCAAACAATATGCAATGATCACTAATCGATCAAGCAATCACTAGCTTTGATTTGATACCGTAGTAGAATTTGCAGTACTGTGAGTATATTTGTATCAATTAAAATTTAAAATACAATAAGTGTAATAAAAACTATCATATAAATATTCTTTGTATTTAATATTGAATGAAAAAATATAGGTATTGTCATTTTTCTCATACCTTCTCTACTTATAAAATTCGTTTAGTGTCCTCAGTCCAAGTATAATATTAAATAAAAAACGTGAAACGAGTCGTATACACTTCGACGATACGAACCTGTTATAAGCGTTTTGTTTCGCGTGAAAAATATCACTATATAATTTCTATGATTATTAAAAAAATAAATAGAAATCAAATTAAATATCATCGGTTTAAATCTGCATTAATGCTATAGATACGTGTCTCAAATAAATCTTTACAAAGCGGAGCCTCGAGGCGCGTCTTGTTAAATTATAACACAATCTCCTACAGAGGTCAAATAATATTCTCAAAGACACTCCCAAGCGCATTACGAATTTGTCACATTTACCGATTCTAATTGAGAAACATCGTAGTGATTGTCTATAATATGAAATGAAACATATAAATGGTATATTTAAAAATATAAATATATATGTGAATATATCATAAAGTACATCCCTAATTGACTCAATTTAAAACCCATCATCACTCTCCCTTTTAACCAATTTAACTCAGTGTACACGTGATAACTTCATAAAATCATTTCACCGCCGGTTAGATACAATTAAGCCGTGATAAATATTCAATCTCGATGAATTTGCATTAACATAAATATCGATAAGTTATTGCCATCACTAAAACCGGTATAGCGACAATGGTCCACATTAATCGTAGTAACACGAACCACAGAGTAGCGATATACAGTTTTAATATCTTTGACAACCAAGATACATTGGAAGCATTGCGCTTGTATTATCTAATCTACGTTTTATTGTTAGCTATTTATTTTGATCACGAATGCTGTTACTGTTTCACTTAATTTGGGAAGGTTAAGTTAACTTTATGATCTTGATAAATTGTTGTATTAATAATCTTATAAACGGATCTCATCTGGTTGAATTTTAACTTCAGGTTAATTTAATATATTAATAAATTGATTTGAGATACAATAGTTCTGTCACAGCGGACCATTCGATAGTTTCCTCAGAGGTTTTGTAGTATAGGAGGCTGGAATTTTTCTTTACTGATCTAATTATACCTTTCCTTCCCTCCTGAATCCCCAAAGTGCCATCACTCCTACACCCCTGGATGCTTAACAATTCTGACCACTTAATATTACTTAGACCACCTGGTCATTTTTCGCTCAATACTAATATTTTTTATTTTATATAAGATCAGAATTTATTTAACGGAAAATAGTTAATTCATAATCCAATAACGTACAGTGAATGAGAATTACAATAGCAGTATATTTGAAATACACAAATATAATTTTTAATAACATATTAGTTATTCCTTACAATTTTTTTCCACGGTATATTTTTTTTCTTCGATATTCCTAAGTTTATGTAACAAAAATTGTGTCTGAACATTGTGCTCGTCTTTTGTACGTTCGTTAGCATACGTACACAAAAGAATGTATACCTATATACATATTATATAAAGTGGCCTTCCCTATATTCCCAAATTAATAATCGTTTCAAACCAAATTCAGCTATAACTCAAGCTACAAGTTATCCATTAGTCTTTGGTAAGTCGCTATCAATATAATTAATTAATGAAAATGTCATTGCCGTTTGACTTTGGGCGTTCAAGAGGTATCTACGGCGCATACTTAAGACAAGACTTTAAAATTATTATAACTGACGGTTGATATACAATATTATAAAGGTATTAAAAATTTAATTCTATAAAAACTAATAATTCCATACGTAAATCCGTAATGACATGCGATTGTCGCGCGACAGTTTTGTCTGATAGGTTTTTTTTTTATCTCATGTCTGTGTCTATCAACGCAAGACGGTTATTTCAAAATCGGTCCTTAGTCACACAGTATTAGCCAACAGTTAATACATCGGTGGGCGTGTGATAAAGTTTTATGGAGATTTACAATTTCAACTGAGATAAATCGGTTTAACACGCACCTTCACAGATAAAGGAGATCCGTATTTAATTTATATCAGATACTAAATATGAATATAATTTCCCACACTAAAACGATAATCAGAATAACTAGTTATTAAGCCTATAGGTTGCCTGTATAATAATGATATGTATTTTTTTTAATCTGTGGCTTCAAAGTCAAAACATCCTGTCAACGATGTACACGTAACAGACGAAATGTCATTCAATCTGCCATGTCACCGCGAATGCTATAATAATATGCAAATGTCTATAAAACGTTGATTTAATGCATAATTTATCAGTTAGATAACTCGTAAATATTGTCTATTAAATATATACGTAAGTATGAGATTGAAAACACAAGCGAAAGTCCTGTCAGCTTTCTAAAACGGCGTCGCATAAATGTCCGCGATTCCATAAACAAATGACAATTAATATATATATATATATATATATATATATATATATATATATATATATATGTGTTTAATAACTGATACGGCGATTTAGATCGAATTGAGACAACAATCGTTTGTTTACCGTCTTGACAGAACGTGTTAGAAAGTTAAGTGGCGAGGCATTTCAAATGAAAAATTCCCAAAAGCGACGTAATAGCTGCGCGGCAGGCACACGAGTAAACTTACGTTTTGACGAGTGCATGTTGCGATTGTATTAGCGATAATGGTGTCTCTGGAGTTCAAAGTTCACGGACGAAATAATGCCTGATTACCCATAGAATATTCTGAATACGGCTCGTTATTACTACGCGTTTACAGCGACAACTAATTCCATACGAACTTTTTGTTTAGCCACAGATATATGGAGCTCGATAGGATCTAGAAAGTTTTATAACTAGTACAAAACAATGTAGGGAGTTGAGACGGTTATTCGTGTCGCCTTAGCCGGCAGAAATTACTCGAGTGACTGCTTAGTATTACCCGGTACTCGCTTTGTTAATAGCGTCCCGAGGCTTCACCGCTGAGACAATTACGCGTGATTGCGCCCCTCGGTCAATATTGTGTGACTCGTTCGTTATTTCTCATATATTTTTTTTATCATTTGAGTTACGTTACACAAACTTCGTTTCTGTGGCGTGTTGTCAATTCTTAGTGTAATTTACTTTTATCGTTGCTGCCATTGTAAAATATGCCAACCGTGATGACACTTAATAGAGCTCATTGCTCGAGAATAATGTACGGATACTTTCATAATTTTATAAGATAACAAAGCTTTGGCAGTACTGGAATTATCACATAAGATTTTATCAGATATGATCTCCGATAAAGCACAATACACGCCCACCTATAATTAAATTTGAAATAGGTCTTTCTGTGGTTTGCAACAGCGCTTAGTCAGCCCTATGTGGGCACTTGACGCCAGTGTTGTAACTCCGCACCACTTGACTCGGCCGTGTCACAGCGCCCACGCGTACATTAAATGAGATGCTGCACCTTTATCAGTCACTATCAGAGTGACATATGGCGACATTATGCAGCACTATTGTTTACGTACATACGTACGTGTACCTCACTGTAACTATGTCATCTGAATTGGTAATTACAACAACACGAAATCGTTTTGTACTAACCGGTATTCTGCGCTGTTAATCTCAACAGACAAGTAGACTTTCTTTTGAAAGAACTGAAAATACTTCAGTAATGTTTGGTTGTAACGTGTAATACATATAATAATAGACAAACGTCAGTATTAAAAAGAAAACATTACCGATAAATATTTTTGTTTTAGTAATAAATAAATAAAACATGAAATTTATTCCTGAACGTGTTGTCGAAAGCGGATAGTTAAATACACTTATGATTTAATTAAAGATATTCCCACAGACGACAAAACGTTTTTAAGGACTGCAAATGTTCCAAATGCGTGGTAGTTCAGTCGTTAATATATCCTAGGCATCAAATATTAATGGTAGGATATTCTCTATTGAGGCTCTTCTAACTCTAGCTACCGATGTTTTCAAAGTACGATACGATCAAACTTTCAGTCGAAGTGTGAAGTGTATGTTCAAGTTTAAGACACGGTTAAAAAATTCTAAATACCATTTAATTTTTTTTTAAACACTTAAATACCTATTAATTCAAATTAATAGATTCTTCTCTAGAAAATAAAAAAAAAACTTTATCGAATAAATCCGATGCGCTTATATTTTAAGCTTTTAAAAGAAAAAATAATAATTTTAATTTCATAAATAAAAATAAGTAATACAAGCTCTTTTTTAATTTATTCGGATGTTATCTGTGTCTGACGGTTATGTTTCCCAGTGTTCACGCACTACATACTCCTCGATAACATCTCTCACAAGCGACATCTTTAAAACATTTGAAATGGCAACAAAATAATACTTTATTATTTAATTAGTGGACATAAAGCAGACGAAAATTTGAATTAAATAAATTATTTCACGTAGTTGTATTTCCATCTTAGAACATCAGAGCGTGAAGGAGTGCTCACAGTCACACATCAGCTATAATAGTTGCTGTAACCCACGACAAACATTCAGTTTTAAGTCTTTGACACACATAATTCTTCCCACAAATATATATGAGTCGTAAATTTTTATGTTTATGTAAAAATGTTATTTCTTATATCCATAAACACCACTAACAGCATTGAACGGTCACAATGCTGTTTAAAACGGATGGTAAGATTGTATCGTCACACAGCAAACGCTATACTATACCAATGCTATGCTATATCAAAAATAAACATTTTAAATGTAAATTGTTTACGATGATTTTATCCTACCAAATAAAATTTTGTTACATACGTACAAATATTTAAATCAATAAATTAATTATTAGACATAAATCTTAAGTAATACAAAACCTTGTACATTTTACATTTTTCAGATTCCTTACAACGTTTTTTTTATTAGACTTTAATACAGACTAAAATAATATTTAAAAAGGCCATTAAATTGTAGTGATAAATTTTTGTTTAAATCTTGTACCTAGTACAGAATATATCGACTCGCATAGTACACGATTGATTTGCATATCTTACGAAAAGAAACATTTTTTTTATAATTATTACCCTGCCTGTTGTGTGTTCCAAGCCTACAAATCAAATAATCTCTGTCAGCGGAGAGCGTTGCAGAACGTTTTCAATATTTCTGACCTTTCACTCGCTGGAGGTCATCTAAAGATGGCTTCACGGCGTTTTTAATAATCAAGGCCACACACGGCTTAATAATAATAACCTAGAAAAAAACCGTAAGACATCCAACAACGAATTAGTATGTCAAAACACAAATATACTGTTCGTGATTAAAATTAACTATTCCATATACATTTAATTAAATGTAGATCGTATGAAAATATTAAAATTAATGAAAAAAAAAAATTTTTTTTCAACACGTCCGATGTAAATTTTAATACAACCCATGCGCTGTCTAAATTATGGCAAACGAGTATGACACTTATGTCATATAAAAATAGATATTACTTTGCCATACAAGCATTTGGTTTAAAGCGCCGCGTCGATTCTATTAGCGAATATTTCCAAATCTCGTGATTCACGCCGCACATTGTCTCGAGTGTGTTTTATTTGTTTTCGTAACTCGGCTTGCTTTACTTTTTAATAGGTAGGTGTTGATTGTACGCGATCCTTTTAACCGCTATAACATGTTCAGCAAACTTAGGAGTGATTCATATCTTGGCCTACTTTACGACAACTTACATGTTATGTCCTAAAAAAACTATTATTTGTTGATATAATTTGCTTATTTTTTTTTTCTACCCAAACCAAAGAGTCTGTAGTTGCACGTATTTACTAGACGCTAATAACTAATGAGGTACATTTTAGGACAATGTACGACAAAACTTAACTCGTATGTCTGTCTGTTCGCATTACGTATTAATAGAAAACTATTGTATAAACGTTATATATTTTTCATAGTTGTTCTCTCAATATATGAACTCCATTTAATAATGCATTCATCAAATAATTATTTTTACACAAACTTACTAACTTTCTAACGTGAAATAGAAATCAATTTTATTTTAAAATTGTAACAGAAATTGAGAAATAAATATAAAGAAAATCCTAGTTATAAATTTAGCTTCGTTTTATTTGTTTAATTTTTTTTTTTTGGTTAGGTAGAGAGAGGAGCTTGGAAATTGGAGCGTTAGATAGGGGCCGCGTAAACCTACACCTGGGTCACAAGTCCCAGGCACTGAAGCTCCTCTCCCTGCAACGCTGGACCCGGCACCAGCAAAGTGAAGCCGTCTTCGTCTCTATATATTTAATTCACCAAACAAACAGATCCAAATAATCCAAGTAATAATAAAAATTACACACGTAATTACTTAAAAAAATGTAATCCTAATTGTGACCACATACGACCTTGAGGTTAGGTAATGATGTGGTCCAATGTCGCAGCAAACAGACACACAAAACCATCACGACTTGTCGTGAGCGCAATCATTGTTAGTAATGATGTTGGATGCTGGGAGCGTATCATTAGAAGTGGAAAAATTACAATAACTTATTATTGGTACATTTTCGAGCATTACCGTTCATGTGAACAATGCTTACATATAACCTTTATGTACACAAGCAGAGGAATACGGCCTCTTACGTTCGTTTAGATTAAATTCCGTATATTTACTCATAAATATATATCATCACAGCATAAACTTTAGCACTTTTTCATTTATAACTCTTAACAAATAGGTACAGCGTTTGTTTCTAGAGATACGTAGAGATAGACTAAGTATATCAATCTGAAGCAGGTTTCTAATGATTTCGTATTATATTGAGATATTACTTCCGGTTAGTGTACAGTTATTGTCACTCATGTGCGATGTCAGCAAAATTTTTTTAGTAGATAACCTTATAACGCAACTGTATGCTACTATTACCTACCGTTTTAAAACGAGCCACACCAATGTTATATTTTCCAAAAAACAATATTCATTCAAAGATCCATGAAAACTATCGAAAAAGGAAGAATAAAATTGAAAAAAAAAAAAACAAATAATCAATACTATGCCTCAAACATATCAAACGTAATCTTCAAAACTTAAAGATATCTTCTTATCAGCAAACTGCCATATTAAAAAAAAATAACCACAAATTTACAAACACACATACATTGATTACATACTACAGATTACATTATTAACATTTTAAGGATTAGTGTCATAGCATTTTCTTTATCTAGCTCATTTATAATCAATTACATGCACACAAGAATTCATTTTGTATCAGGAATATGCAAATGTAGCCCTTATTTGGACTAAATCCATTTTAGCGTTGTTTCGTATATGTAAGGTAATGACTTGCAAATAAACATTGCATTATACATCGCCAGGTTTAACTTGATTAATTAAAAACAAACGCAATAAAACAATGTTTTATAATCCACTCAGAGATTATCATCAATTTCGGTAATGTACTTACCATGTCGCATAACAACTGTTTTATTGGCGATAACAGATAAGGCTACCGGTGTTACAATTAGGGAAGGTTATACTCGTGTACACATAAAATCCTAAACATTATTCAATACGTTGAACTGTCAGTCTGATCGTGTAACCGGTAGCCGAGACGTTACGTCCTTCATTCAATTCAATTTATTACCTTCATCATAAATTAAAAAATAATAATATATATAAACATATTATACTTTGATCACAATCTCAAAGTACATATATATTTGAGCTGAATTAAGGATATGTAATAAAATATAGAGTTACATATATATATTAATGAAAACAAATATAATGAAAACAAATAATTTAAATGTAAATGTTAATGCTTTTAAAGATTCAATTCTCCGTTCTGATTGAGTGATTAAAAGCAAAATCTCAAAATACATGCGCTGGCGCGGGCGATGTGGGAGCATTTCGTTCAAACACACCACACTGATTGATTTTATGGGAACTATGGAGTACAGACGACATTAAGGAAGCTGTAAATAATCCCGGCTAATTGAATGCGAGTTTTTTTTTTTCTTATTTACGACATCGGCTCTTTTACGAGCTGTAATTAGCTAAATTCCACCGCGGGCTGTATTATATGTAGAACCTTACTGGTATCATTGAAAAATATTAGTTTTGGACATCTAACAAAAAAATATGAATTACGTACGAGAGAACATTATCGATTTATTATAATGCTAATCTTTTATATATATTTGATTTATTGAAGTTTATTATGTATATAATAAATAAAACTATTTATTGTTATTATGATTAAGTTTTGTTAGTTTCTAATAAATATCTTTTAAGCAAAGGATATAAATAGATTATTATAATAATTTTAAACTATATCCAAGTCGCTTCTACAAACGCCACAATAAAAATATTGTTGGTAGTATATTATAATTTTGTCCCTTATCAAAATACACCTGTAGGGAACTAAACGATCACAAAAAGTATAAAATTTTGCTTACAATTTTTATTTATATCGTTAATAAATTATTATTTTTTTGACTGTATTTTGTTTTACATATAATGTAATAAACTCAAGCCTAAAGTCACCGAAAACATTGTTTGTTTACATAACATATATAACTATGACAAAAATACATGACCCTGTGTATATAAGGTGGGAATTCATACGCTTCACATTCTATTGTATATAATTAACTTCCTAGAAGTAAATATAGCTTCCATTCATTTGTCACACCGAGTAAGTTACACTCAAGTCATGGTGTTATAGATCAACATACGTGACCCAGATCTTATCATGGGAAAATCTAGCTACAAATAGAACTACCACGCAAATCTATTTATATATGAATATATATAAAAAAAACTATTAAAACAAATGTGTTTGTATATAATTTTTTAAATGTAAGTAATATATTTTTAACGAACGCCATGGAAAAAGCGTAGGAAATTTTAAATAGTCGCTAGCTCAGTTTGTCACAGACAGCCGAAAAACATCAAAGCTGACCGTCACAGCTGGTATGTTCAAATTATTATTAGAAAGTATACGAGTATACACCGACTCCATATTAATAATAATTACGTCATATTTATGCGTAATTAAGTTATCAACACGTACCTACTGCAGGAGACTGTCATTTGAGAATGTTGAAGAAATAACAGATCTTAAAATTGTTTACGTGTACGTAACTGTAGTTATAAACACGATTTTCTACTAAATTTATTTGAAATATATACAACCTCAAACGATCTTTAAATAGACCTTAGCATGGCTAGACCTGACCGAAAAGAATCGGTTTTTCTTATGGCATATTTATCTGTTAATAAAATAAGGAATGGCTTTTTTTTTTAAAGAATTTTTCTGTTTTTTTTTTTTGTTAATTATTCGTTTACGAATTCTCTCCCTCTTATGACTTCTACCAGCCTCCGCCAGATCTCCGTCGGATCTGCGTGGTCTATGCAAATCTCTATTATCTTAATTGGCATGGCCTTTTGATATTGACTATATAATTATTATAAAACTTTTTTCATCCTTAATTGCCGGACGACTAATTAGAGACGAGCGTCTCGATGTCATTTAACCCTTTTTTCCCTGCAGTTTTTTTAATAACATCATTAATATCATTTTATTTTTATTTTTTTTTTTTGCGATTTCATACGTAATTTAAAACAAAAACATTATTGAATAGGAATCAACACGTTTTTTTATATCAGCTAGTCCCATGTGACATGTAAATAATTTTAACGAAATCTCCGTCACAGACAAATAGATTTACGTTTTGAAAAATAAATGTATAACAACGTAAATATACGAGCAGTCAATGAAACTGGATTCACGTCCACATCCACGTATATGGCATTACGTGTAATGTATTTAATTGCATTTATTAAGAATTGGCCACGCTTAGGACATTTTTATAGCGGTTATACATTGATTTGCATTTAATTGTCATCAGGTGTATCAATTTGCATTTATAGTTGTAATGACATAAACGTCATAACAATGGAAAAATATTGTGGTAGAGTAGAAAATTTATGGTTTTTATCGTGTTGTAAGGGTGGTACCACCTCGAGGAATGTGCATCGAGTGATGTTAAGACCTACTGTTGTGATATCGACAGTCGATACTATTACCTACTTCTACGTATTGGGAACTATTTAATACTTATTTGCAGGTAAGTCATAGACGAGCTAGATAGTTATAAAGGATTTTTTTTTTTAAATTACATATGACTGAATGTTTGTACATGTTTTGCCTTTTACTTGTTTTAGGTAATTTTTATTTAAATGGACACACGCGAAAGTCTTAGATCTCATTGAATAACGTCCTTCCAAAAATAGGCATATGTCTCGTTAAAATATTTCCGCTTGTTACATAACATTTGCATCGCTTTAAAAATTATTATAAATATTATTGAGACATGTTTTTTTTTATAACCGCCTTCAGCTACGTGATCACACTATCTGTAACGACACAGTTATATGACGTTTTTTGAATATAAATATGTATCGAAGAATTTATTAATAACTGACTTTTAATTAGTATCTACTAATGAAAACTTTTTTCTAAGGCGGTGATTAATTTAAATAATATTTTTATTTATAGCAATGTTATTGTCAAAAACAAGCATTATTTAGCATTCTAAATAATGCTCGTTTTGGACAATAACATTGGTATGTACGTCTGTCAATTTATTTAAAGCTAAAAAAATAATTTTATTCTCAAGAACTTTTTACGAGAAAGGAATTTTTTTTATTGCATAACATTAAAATGAATGTCTCTTGAGTTATGTTATAATGATCTTTGATTATTATTATTTTTTTTAAATCCCACTTAATCTAAGATAATTATCTATTAAATTATTATTTCAAGTTTGCATTTAATCAAATCAAATCAAATCAAATTCACACGATCAAACCTAATACATACACACAAAATATTAACTTGTTTATAGCTTGGATAGCTGTTGGTTGCTTCAATAATTAACTATCCAAAATATTGAACCAGGATATCAGAACGAGTCACTAAAACGATTAATTTTAATAAAGATCACGAATATATAAATCAAACTATAAACTGTGATTGATATGAAATAAAAACAACGGATTTGATAACACGAACAGGGACGTTGAGTTGTAACGAGCGAATCTGAGCAACCATAACGCTATTGAAGCTAGTTTTAAAATGATTTATATTTACGCCATTAATTTATTTGTTATTTATAATTGGTAATATATTAATTATGATCTATTTTGATGTATTTTCGTGTCCTGGTTGTTAAAACGTCGTGAGAACTGGGTCGATTAAAACTTTTATTTCGTACAGTAGCGCCGATATCAAAATGTTTGCCTTAAGTTGAGAACTTTAAGCCTAATTATATTTTTCCTTATATATTTATATAAGAAAATTTTAACATTAATATATTATATTGTTACAGCCGTTATAGATTAAACAATTAGCCAATAAGTTATTTAAACAGCTCCAGACCGTGTTAACCCGATGTCGCTTGTAATTTAAACCGCAGGCCATCGCTTGACATATCAAAGGTAATTATAAGGATCCAACCGGGTGTGCTACGTGACTCAATTTCGGCTAAAAAATATTTAATGACCGAACAAAGCGAGAAAAGTCATGAGACAATCGCTGAGATCAATTTAAATTCGATTCAAATCGCCGTGAACACCGCTCGGGGACCAGTTTTATAGGTGTGTAACAGTTTTTTACGCGGTGCCATTGTTTTTTGTTGGAGCGGATCGCTTGTGATATGATTTTTATGAAATTTACGACTGTTTGGAAACTAATTATGCGTGAGTTTGAGACGTTTCTGTTGCGCCCGTCCATTGTCGTCTGTCTGTGTACTCAAATAGAACAAATATGAGCTGGAAGACTATCTAATGCATGTGTGTTTTAATATTATTAATTCAATATTTTTAAAAATACATTTTTTTTAATAATAACGAAAAATAAGGCTATCGATCACATTACAACAAAATCATCCGAGTGTACTTCTAAATCAGTCTAAACACATTACGTTTTGTATAAATTTTACCTCACTGTAATAAATATCGATTACTTTATAGTAAGTTTTTTATATAATCCAACGTCCAGGTCCCCCGCCGCCGCGACACCAGATCTTTATACGATACATTTAATGAGATCACAAACGGAATTGTCTTCAACACAAAAAAACACTGATGATAGATTATTTTCTATGAAATGTTAAGTCATTCCTGTCATTTATTTAATAATTAACTTCCTTATCTATTCCCATTGATGTTACTTCTTTATTGCTCTCGAAAATAGATGTATTGTTGCCTCAGCGACTGGCATCACAGGTTCATTATTGAGACCCCGTGCAATGTTTCCCTTAACTAAATATGTACAGATAAAATAAACTTAACCAACCCGATTTTATTTAGTTCTTTTACGGTAAGCGTTTTCTAAAGGTTTTCTAAAGGTATATTCAGATAGAAAGAGCAGGAAAATCTACTACTGAATGATACAGAATCGTCAAAACCAAGACTATGCCACTTGTTACTTATAAATAACTTATCATATAAGTAAAATATATATTTTTTTACATTAATATATGTATGTCTATACGTCGATCCATCATCTGGTCCGTCGATTGCTTATGTTATATGTAACTTGTTAGTTATTTGTCATACACCAGGTCAAAGCTTCGTTTGATCTCAACGCAAAGACGTGAAGATCAATTATATTTAAATGTACATTCGTGACTTGAAACAAGACAGGTACAACACATTATAAATAGCTATTAATGAAGCACCTCTTTTGGTTACTTTTAGATTATATTAAACAATATTTTTGGTTATTTCATTTGATTATCATATTAAATCGTAATCAGCTTCAGATAATATAAAGGATGTTTTTATAAATAAACGTTCTCCGCTTGTTAGTTACAATATAATACTTTATATAAATATAGCATTTTTAATGCGTTTATAGCAAATTAAAGAAAATTAAGACTCCAATCATTTAGATGTCAAATGTCCAAAATCTGTTATCACTATTACTTCAAAATTATTATTCCTGATAAGAGCAGAAACACAAAAATTTTGGAAAATACTATGTACTTATATTATGTTGAAAATGAACAGAAAAATTTGAATCTTATATTCTAAAAGGTTTACAATTAAACAACCAAAAAAAAAAACATAAATTATAAAAAAATAAATTTCTATAACTATAGCTAAGTAAGTGATTTAAATAGAAATCGCTATATATTTTTAATTATATATAAAAATTATCTTTCAATATTATACCAACGTAACTAACTTTAATACCACACAAATTACACCTTACAGCCCAATGGTAACAAACAGACGGACATGTATGTGAAACCTTAACGCACTAAAGCCATAGGAAGCGGAAAAAAAAAAATATTATTACGTAAACGTAGCTGTGGACTCATAAAGCAATTGAACACCTGCCAATACCGTGACTATCACCTTGTAAGTAATAGGCTAACACAGCTAATAAGTACTAAATAACTCGCATGCGCGATATTACCATGGATTAATATATTAAAAATACTATACACTATACATATATATAAACATTTTCTATTGTTATTTTTATTATATATAAATATATTACCGTAATATAGAATTCCGATGTATCCGAGTAGGTCATTTGATAAGAAAAATCACTATAAATTATATGATTTTTATTGAATTTATAATCAACATTTATGATAAATATTTGAAGGCGTGACGTCACAAGTTATTTCTCGATAAAAGGATACGTCATCCCATTGAGCGGAATCGTGATCAGATCCCGATCTCAATTCTCACGCTGATAGGTAATCACTGGTAATAATTACCTGGATTACTCATTATCGTGATACCACGTTAATGCCGTCCTCACAGCAATCGCGTCGTGATGCACATATCATAGTATTTTTGAGTAAATATTAAGTTATTATTATGACTAATTGCATGTTCTCATTGGATTTAAATTTATTTTTCATATACGTATAAACGAAATCTATATATAAGTTTCGTTAAAAATTTCAACTAAAAATGCAATTTTACTTTCTATTTCATAGTTCTATATAAAAACATCATTTCCAAAAAAAATACTTAAACTAGTTGTTATTAAATATATATTTTTTAATTATGTATAATCTATATATATAAGAATAATCTTCTTCTCGTGTGACAACAGTACTCGTAACATTGGGTACCTACTATATTTTTGACCTTAGTTTTTAACTGTGACAATGTGAACGTGCAAGATACCACTAGATAGGATGCTAATACAAGTTAAACATTGAAAATAAACACGTGCGTATAAAATAATACCTAATCATACAGCTATAAATACAAAACCAATTTAATAAGACACGGATTTAATATGCCCGTCCCTATTTATTAGAGGTCAAGTTAAGCTCTTGTTTATTTATACATGCGCAATTTGACACGGAATGTATCGTATGTTCCTAGAGGGGGACATTCTAATCTATACCTCATATAATTTATGCACCGACTGACTTATAAATAATGTGGATGTCAATATAACCCGGGAGATTTAAAAGTTTTCTGTCTTACATCCGGTATAGTCGGGTTCAATACAATTGGTCGTTTGAAGCTTTTATTAGCTCCTCGACTATAAAGTTATTGCTTTGTCAATTATAGATTTGGTGAAAGGAGTATAATTATAACCAACGATTCCTCCATACATTAGATGCTCCCCTAAAAAATATAACCTTTAATAAATTATCAATAATAAAAATGATTATTTCAGAACGTGAATGCATTTCCTCATTATTAACAAGCAATATCCCAGGCTACATGCAGAAGCCGCAATGGATTGCGACATTTATGTATTACGGACAGAGGTGTTTTATGTTGTGAAGGGTCTGTGATTTATTCGTTATCTTGTGCAACCCTTCAGACCTCACTTTCCAGACTGCACACTCCATCCAGCATAAATATAAATCACCAGCGAACTCCTCAATAAATATATAATGGTAAGTAATGAAGGCCTCCGATTGCTTACTCCGCTTTGTGTTGAAAGTGTGCTGTGAACGATTTTATTAAAATTACACCAAATAAATATAAGTACGTTGAATCTTTAAAACAAATTTAATATGAAATGTGACTGGTTGAAGGTTTTACATCAGACCAAAATTCTGTTTTATTGAACTTTAAACAAGTTTTTATTTTATTCGCAATACCCACAAGAAATCAAACACATAAAAATCTTTTAATGAAACGTATGAGGAATATCTTCAATTAATTTATACATTATTAAATGTAGACGAAATTCCTAGTTTGATTTTGTGTGTTGACTTAAAAATAATTTAAAAATGTTTTTCAAATTAAACCTTTTATTTAACGATCAAGATTTTGTTAAGAATAACCAACACACTCACAGTCACACACACAAAGACAAGAGACATATATTTACGTGTGAATATATACACATACATCCAAATAGATGCACACATACGAAAATAAGTCAGCTGATCGTCAATCACGCTTGGATCAACAGCAGACGACTCAACGACCGCGTGGTGTCGATACAAATGTTTTTCTTGGCTATTAGTGAAATGTTCAATATATTATTATCATAAATACGTCAGGGAGTACGAAACAATATATCTAAACTATTTTTATAAACATATTAAAAGATATATGTCTGTTGTATGTCTGTGTGTGTTATATATAAAATCCTTGTAACAAACAAAGCGCGATCCTAATACCGTCTTTGAAAAAACCATTATATGAATGTACATTTATTTTGAGTCGGACGTTTTAAGCTTAAAGCTCACGCATGCCTCCGATCGAACCTGAAAGCCATAACGCTAAGCACATGCAGGTCCATTAAAACATTTATTCTGTAACAGCGACCGCGTCATTTTATTGCGTTGTCGAGAGCTATCATAAACGTCACACATCGACAACAGTCTTGGCTCGCGATCAAATTGTTATTGAATTTATTTTCAATTTTAACGCCCGCTCCTTCACCGCACAGAGCAGTTATGACAGAGGCTATAGTTAGCTTTATGTTGCATCAAAGGCATCCATCTAAAAACATCCTTAGTACAAAATAACCTGAGCGATGTCGTTATTATACTATGTTGATGTTGTTTATTTACTTATACTGAAATTAATATCCTAAATCATATAATATCATATCAAAACAAAACAAAAGCGATATTAAAATCTAATAGTTCTTAAATAAGGTTTGTTATAAACAAATATTTTTCTTTCATATATATTATGAACCATCTGTACGTCATTACACTATAAGGTTGACAGTAACCAGGCGCCACCGTAGATACTAACGTCAATATCTATTTCGGTTGCGACCGCTAGTACTCATAACAAGAAGTGTACCGTTATAAAATATACATTCAGAATATATGGGACAAATGTATATATATATATATATATATATATATATATTGTATAAGTAATGGCTATGTATATCTGTTAATGACAGTACGGTATGATTAAATGCGGTACGATTTACGAACATCAGACATAAATGTACAGTGCTATAATTACTAGAATTCCATTATGCCTATACCTAAATCTAAACTTTCGTCTGAAAACAAAAAAAAATATAGCTCTTGTTTGATAAAATTTCTGTATCGTACAATACTCGTGACGATCTATAAAGCTAAGTGCTAAAAAAGACCTAAAAAAGCTAGTCACAAATAAAACTAATCGTTTCATATTAAATATTTATACATTGAATTTATTCCTCTAACTAAAACTGTCCGTCTCGTACATTCGCCATAACTAATCTCATATAAAACGCGCTCAAAACTGTCAAAGTAAGTACTCGCTTGTCACATTAGTGTTACGGCATTCAGATGCAAAACGCACATCCCGACACGCGGAAGTGATACTTCTGACGTGCCGTCTCTATAACACAGCCTGCCACAGGACTTGTGAGTGACATCTCAGAGGATACTCCGTTTTAAAAATATTTACGTTCCATATGGACATATGTAGGTGTTTTTAAAAATTATAGCCTTTCCTATATGTTTTAGTTAGTAAAGATTTTATTTGTATATGTTCTGCTTTCATATGTAATCACGACAAATTTTGGTGTTGGAATTAATTATCACCGTACTTCTGAATAAGTTACGCTTACAATACATTTGTCAGTATATCCGAAACATTAAACATTTAGTGTAGGTAACGAATTCATCTATTTTGCTTCCATCGCTCGTGTGTAACGTGTCCCGTCCATACAGCCGCTATGAACATTTAAACTTCACCTTTCACTGGCACTTAAAAAGCACTAAACACATAACCATAACAATAACCGTAAAAGACATGAAACAAATCATGATACAGTAGGAGTACGGCGCACGGCAAGGGGTTGCAACCCCTAACATTTATGCTGATCTGAATTTTATTGGCGACATTTGCCGCCGATATCACTTCGAGGCCCATAAAAGATTAGATGTAAATCAGCTGTTATTCACGACACATATCTGGTTGCGCATTTTAAACTGACGTCAAAAAAAACCAGTAATATTCGCACCAAAAAACCACGAATACTTTTTATTTAGTACTTTAAATAATCAATAACATCAGCATGGTTTAAAGGAATGGACTTTAATTTAAGCTCACCCGTTAACTGTCACCCGGAATAAAAAAATATATATATTAATATTTTTTTTATTTAAATATTTTCATCTCAATATCATATAATAAATATAATATCAATCCCCATATTCCCAGAGCTCGTATCAAACCGAGCGAATGTCAAAACTCCGTACAAAGGCCCGTAATGCATGCAAATCCCATAGAGTTAGAGTAAAAACCGTGACGCCACTTGACGTGAAGATTGTCTTTGATCACAACACGTGAATTATTCATCCTCATCCGTTACATCGCACCCACAGCTCAGCCGCCGCTACACCCTCCACCCTCACACCCTCCTGTCACTACACTATATACTCCAACCCATTTTGGATTCCTCTGCTGTCTATTGACTCCGTAGTTCAGCCGAGAGCCGTAGTCATCCCATTGAGCGGAATCGTGATCAGATCCCGATCTCAATTCTCACGCTGATAGGTAATCACTGGTAATAATTACCTGGATTACTCATTATCGTGATACCACGTTAATGCCGTCCTCACAGCAATCGCGTCGTGATGCACATATCATAGTATTTTTGAGTAAATATTAAGTTATTATTATGACTAATTGCATGTTCTCATTGGATTTAAATTTATTTTTCATATACGTATAAACGAAATCTATATATAAGTTTCGTTAAAAATTTCAACTAAAAATGCAATTTTACTTTCTATTTCATAGTTCTATATAAAAACATCATTTCCAAAAAAAATACTTAAACTAGTTGTTATTAAATATATATTTTTTAATTATGTATAATCTATATATATAAGAATAATCTTCTTCTCGTGTGACAACAGTACTCGTAACATTGGGTACCTACTATATTTTTGACCTTAGTTTTTAACTGTGACAATGTGAACGTGCAAGATACCACTAGATAGGATGCTAATACAAGTTAAACATTGAAAATAAACACGTGCGTATAAAATAATACCTAATCATACAGCTATAAATACAAAACCAATTTAATAAGACACGGATTTAATATGCCCGTCCCTATTTATTAGAGGTCAAGTTAAGCTCTTGTTTATTTATACATGCGCAATTTGACACGGAATGTATCGTATGTTCCTAGAGGGGGACATTCTAATCTATACCTCATATAATTTATGCACCGACTGACTTATAAATAATGTGGATGTCAATATAACCCGGGAGATTTAAAAGTTTTCTGTCTTACATCCGGTATAGTCGGGTTCAATACAATTGGTCGTTTGAAGCTTTTATTAGCTCCTCGACTATAAAGTTATTGCTTTGTCAATTATAGATTTGGTGAAAGGAGTATAATTATAACCAACGATTCCTCCATACATTAGATGCTCCCCTAAAAAATATAACCTTTAATAAATTATCAATAATAAAAATGATTATTTCAGAACGTGAATGCATTTCCTCATTATTAACAAGCAATATCCCAGGCTACATGCAGAAGCCGCAATGGATTGCGACATTTATGTATTACGGACAGAGGTGTTTTATGTTGTGAAGGGTCTGTGATTTATTCGTTATCTTGTGCAACCCTTCAGACCTCACTTTCCAGACTGCACACTCCATCCAGCATAAATATAAATCACCAGCGAACTCCTCAATAAATATATAATGGTAAGTAATGAAGGCCTCCGATTGCTTACTCCGCTTTGTGTTGAAAGTGTGCTGTGAACGATTTTATTAAAATTACACCAAATAAATATAAGTACGTTGAATCTTTAAAACAAATTTAATATGAAATGTGACTGGTTGAAGGTTTTACATCAGACCAAAATTCTGTTTTATTGAACTTTAAACAAGTTTTTATTTTATTCGCAATACCCACAAGAAATCAAACACATAAAAATCTTTTAATGAAACGTATGAGGAATATCTTCAATTAATTTATACATTATTAAATGTAGACGAAATTCCTAGTTTGATTTTGTGTGTTGACTTAAAAATAATTTAAAAATGTTTTTCAAATTAAACCTTTTATTTAACGATCAAGATTTTGTTAAGAATAACCAACACACTCACAGTCACACACACAAAGACAAGAGACATATATTTACGTGTGAATATATACACATACATCCAAATAGATGCACACATACGAAAATAAGTCAGCTGATCGTCAATCACGCTTGGATCAACAGCAGACGACTCAACGACCGCGTGGTGTCGATACAAATGTTTTTCTTGGCTATTAGTGAAATGTTCAATATATTATTATCATAAATACGTCAGGGAGTACGAAACAATATATCTAAACTATTTTTATAAACATATTAAAAGATATATGTCTGTTGTATGTCTGTGTGTGTTATATATAAAATCCTTGTAACAAACAAAGCGCGATCCTAATACCGTCTTTGAAAAAACCATTATATGAATGTACATTTATTTTGAGTCGGACGTTTTAAGCTTAAAGCTCACGCATGCCTCCGATCGAACCTGAAAGCCATAACGCTAAGCACATGCAGGTCCATTAAAACATTTATTCTGTAACAGCGACCGCGTCATTTTATTGCGTTGTCGAGAGCTATCATAAACGTCACACATCGACAACAGTCTTGGCTCGCGATCAAATTGTTATTGAATTTATTTTCAATTTTAACGCCCGCTCCTTCACCGCACAGAGCAGTTATGACAGAGGCTATAGTTAGCTTTATGTTGCATCAAAGGCATCCATCTAAAAACATCCTTAGTACAAAATAACCTGAGCGATGTCGTTATTATACTATGTTGATGTTGTTTATTTACTTATACTGAAATTAATATCCTAAATCATATAATATCATATCAAAACAAAACAAAAGCGATATTAAAATCTAATAGTTCTTAAATAAGGTTTGTTATAAACAAATATTTTTCTTTCATATATATTATGAACCATCTGTACGTCATTACACTATAAGGTTGACAGTAACCAGGCGCCACCGTAGATACTAACGTCAATATCTATTTCGGTTGCGACCGCTAGTACTCATAACAAGAAGTGTACCGTTATAAAATATACATTCAGAATATATGGGACAAATGTATATATATATATATATATATATATATATATATTGTATAAGTAATGGCTATGTATATCTGTTAATGACAGTACGGTATGATTAAATGCGGTACGATTTACGAACATCAGACATAAATGTACAGTGCTATAATTACTAGAATTCCATTATGCCTATACCTAAATCTAAACTTTCGTCTGAAAACAATAAAAAAAATATAGCTCTTGTTTGATAAAATTTCTGTATCGTACAATACTCGTGACGATCTATAAAGCTAAGTGCTAAAAAAGACCTAAAAAAGCTAGTCACAAATAAAACTAATCGTTTCATATTAAATATTTATACATTGAATTTATTCCTCTAACTAAAACTGTCCGTCTCGTACATTCGCCATAACTAATCTCATATAAAACGCGCTCAAAACTGTCAAAGTAAGTACTCGCTTGTCACATTAGTGTTACGGCATTCAGATGCAAAACGCACATCCCGACACGCGGAAGTGATACTTCTGACGTGCCGTCTCTATAACACAGCCTGCCACAGGACTTGTGAGTGACATCTCAGAGGATACTCCGTTTTAAAAATATTTACGTTCCATATGGACATATGTAGGTGTTTTTAAAAATTATAGCCTTTCCTATATGTTTTAGTTAGTAAAGATTTTATTTGTATATGTTCTGCTTTCATATGTAATCACGACAAATTTTGGTGTTGGAATTAATTATCACCGTACTTCTGAATAAGTTACGCTTACAATACATTTGTCAGTATATCCGAAACATTAAACATTTAGTGTAGGTAACGAATTCATCTATTTTGCTTCCATCGCTCGTGTGTAACGTGTCCCGTCCATACAGCCGCTATGAACATTTAAACTTCACCTTTCACTGGCACTTAAAAAGCACTAAACACATAACCATAACAATAACCGTAAAAGACATGAAACAAATCATGATACAGTAGGAGTACGGCGCACGGCAAGGGGTTGCAACCCCTAACATTTATGCTGATCTGAATTTTATTGGCGACATTTGCCGCCGATATCACTTCGAGGCCCATAAAAGATTAGATGTAAATCAGCTGTTATTCACGACACATATCTGGTTGCGCATTTTAAACTGACGTCAAAAAAAAACCAGTAATATTCGCACCAAAAAACCACGAATACTTTTTATTTAGTACTTTAAATAATCAATAACATCAGCATGGTTTAAAGGAATGGACTTTAATTTAAGCTCACCCGTTAACTGTCACCCGGAATAAAAAAATATATATATTAATATTTTTTTTATTTAAATATTTTCATCTCAATATCATATAATAAATATAATATCAATCCCCATATTCCCAGAGCTCGTATCAAACCGAGCGAATGTCAAAACTCCGTACAAAGGCCCGTAATGCATGCAAATCCCATAGAGTTAGAGTAAAAACCGTGACGCCACTTGACGTGAAGATTGTCTTTGATCACAACACGTGAATTATTCATCCTCATCCGTTACATCGCACCCACAGCTCAGCCGCCGCTACACCCTCCACCCTCACACCCTCCTGTCACTACACTATATACTCCAACCCATTTTGGATTCCTCTGCTGTCTATTGACTCCGTAGTTCAGCCGAGAGACGTTAAAAACTCGCAATAATCCGTCTATCTTCCGTCAGTCCACATATTTAATTATAAATACTATTAAAAATTAACATGATTTTATCAAAAATCCATAATATCTCGAGCCTCAAGCCAACAGTTCAGAGCTTTTGAAGTCCTTTGAACATTTTTAAAGAGATTAAAAGAATCATTAGCTATTCCGATTAAGCCGACTTTACACAAGTTTGTAAGAGACAAGAAGATTAAAGCGGGCCTGGAGGCCATGGCTTCCTTACGATTCCAACTAATTAATTATGAACATATTTTGGATTTAACATAATTTCATATCTAAGTGTATATATCTATCTATGTTTTTTGTTAGTCTAATAATAAAGCGATAAAAGCGATGTATAAATTTTGTTTATATAATTTTGAATATTGAATTATTAATTGGTTGCTGTCTGAGCGTGACTTAAATAAGGCAATGCCCGCGGCGGCTCGTCTTTGTGGAATTTGTCAAACCTTAATTAACTCAGAAGTTATGAGCAATATAACTTTTTATAATTATATTATCACTAATAATTGATATCTATAGGAATTTTGGTTTAAAATAATTCAGTGGTATAATTAAGAATTATTAATACATTGCTTCATTATTTTTTTTATATATAATAAAGTAGGTTTACGTATAAATAGTATATCTATAGGACAGATTCATGTCACTTATCGCATATTAAATTTTACGGTCAATCCCTCCTTACTAACGCCATCTATCGGTAACAAAGTATTAGAGTTCCTACCAAAGATTTAAAATAAATACATTAACATTGCTTCGTCATTTACGAATAACAAATTTATATATAAATCTTAATTTAATTAATTGTATGTTACTCAAGAAGCATAATTTCGCTAACCACCCTAATTCAACGTATCAAAAGACGTTACGTTGAAAGGGGTATAGCATAGTTTGTCAACCCTTAATTAATACTGAACTTAGCCCGCGGGTTGTCTTTGCCTCACCGATGATAACTAGTTACGTTAAACCTTTTAAAGTCCACTAAACCGTTTACGGAACGTATGTCACATATTTCAATGTTATGCTCTATAAGAGCTATCTGTTTTTATTTATATTTTAATATTACTATTATTTTATCCGACTATATCCGACTTAGTATACAATAAATATAATGGGTGAAGTACGTATATGTCTTGCAAAAAAATACCGAACCGATTTTGAAGAAATTTTGTATGTAGATAGATACAGCGCTGGATTAACCATGTTACTTTTTCGCTCTTATTGTTTAATTAAAAATATAACAAAATAAATCAATTTTCATAATCATTAGTAATTTCATGCGGGCATTCTCAGAGGTCTAGACTTTAATGCATCTGTTAAAATATAGATTTTACAAGTATGCATAAAAAATATCATTATTTAAGCGATGTCTGACGTAATGCCATGAATTCTGCCATTCCAACGGGATGGAAATGGCCTTTGAGAAGGCGCAGAGAAAATTTAACCTTTATGCAGATTATCTATAAAGTATTTAAAGTTAAGATAATAATTAAACTTAAACTACAATTATAATTTGATGATTTTTTTAATTATTTTTTTTGATTTGCCTAGCTATTAACAATAACACATTTTTATTAAAATCACTCATCCTAAACCAGGACTTAGTTATAAATTTCGCTTCATTTTTAGTAAATAAATTTTATTTGATAATAAAATCATTAAAAAATGAAGAAATCATAATGTTAATAGCAGTAATATATGAGCTTTATTATAACCAATTATTCCAGCTAAAGATAGGATCAGGTTTTTGAGTTGAACCTTTTAGTTACGAATTACCGTTCAACCGTCGCCTACAATTACGCGTGTTTGGCAAAAGATTTTCTCACGCCAGTCACTGGTCGGACGGGAATTAATATTGAATGAAATCATTGTGACAAAAAACAGAAATGACCTATTCTATGAACTGAAAAATATAAACTTCAGATATTATAACAAATAGTTTTTGTTGCGTACAAATAAGGAGCACAGATAAAGCATTATCGTTCCTATTTACGCAAGGTTATCTTTATAAAAAGTAAACGATTTTAATAGTTTTAACTTATAGTGTTTTTACTATATCATATAATTTTTGGTTAAGTTACTTATTGTTTCAATGTATAAGTATTATAATATACTTTATGAACGTTAAAAAAAATTAAGAAAATTTCGAGTAATTTTAAATATTCAATAAGGTATTTAAATTTTTTCCTAGTAAGTAAGTACATTAATTAAATTTTTCTTATTACTATCAAATTAATATGCTAACTGAGATCGATTAAATATAAATGTATAGTATATATTTAAAATTATATTCAAAGGAATAATGAAACCTAACTCGCAATTAAAAGCCCTTTGCGATTTTAAATTGAGTAAGTTTTGCTTCTCGTACAATTGTGAACGGTTATTAAAGCTTGCATGTTTGTTGTTAACAAGAACTGTACAGACAGATGTTTCCAGCCGGATGCACCCACAAGCCTCCTCCAACGACATTGTTATTAATAATCAATCACCCGATACAGCCTCAATTCGCCACACTCGAAACGATGTGGAAATAAAAAAAACAATGGTACTTTTACCTCAATGAGTTTATTGCGCCAGAACAATAAATGAAGCCAATCATAATAAGGTTTACTTTCAACATCAATTAATAATACTCTACATGATAGGACATCCTGCGAGTCACATCATATTTTTAATAACCGAGTCCGTATTGCACTTCACAAACGCCAACACACACCCAAGCATGCCCCTATAACTTACAGTTCGTGGGATCGACGATGACGATATATTTGTCTAAATATCACAAGAAATATACAAAAACGAAATACGATAGAAAATATTAACACAGTTATAATTATTAACAATTAAATATACAAAGTCTACGAGATTTTTACATGAATCACCACGACGAGCGCGGATTGTACGGGTAGCGTCATGATACAGGAACGTGGTGCTGATATAGCTGTTCCTGGCGCTCACAGAGCGAGGTCATCTTCTTGAAGGACTCCGAGGTCTCCCGAAAAAGCAGCTTGGCGTCATCCCGGGGCCGGGCGTGAGCTGCGTCCAGTCGTCCCGGAGATATTACCGGGGGAGATGAGGCGGACAGCGGCGACAGGGACTCTCGAGTCGACTGAGCTCCCGGGGCATACAGGCCCCCGGGCTGAGGGGCGCCGTTCATCAGAAAGGGGCTCGGAAAAAAACCTCGATCAAGCTGCGGAAACAGACCCGCCTGCAGAGCCGTCAAGTTTCTACTATAAAACTTCATTGTCTCGGAGACATAGCTAGGAACTTGGGAAGACTCTTCGCCGTATCTCAAGGTCTCGAGGGTTGACGCGAGCCCTTTTATGTCGGCGTATAATTTATTCAACAATTCAGCGTTCACCTCGAACGCCGGCCTTTGGTCTGGGTTCTGAGGCGACCCAGTGGACAGCAGTCGTCTGTGGAGATCTACATTCAAGCTGTGCCTGTCGCGACTCCGCCTCGAGGGGAAGGCGGCGTCGCAGCCACTCACATCGCACGGGTGGAGTAGCTTCAGGTGATCGTTCCTGTAGTGCATGCGTAGTGTGAAATGGTTCTGAAATATTTTACCGCAGGCGGTGCACCTATCTGGGTTCTCTTCGTCTATGGGTATTTCGAGATCGTTCACGTCGTTCCTATCGTCTGTCCTGTCACTGCTGGCGGACGGTGACCTCACTCGGGCGAGTCTCTCCTCGATCGTGTGTAAATCGCTCCCGCTATCACTGGGTGTATACAGATCTGATCTCAGCCTCAGACCCTCACGCACGACGCTGGGCGCACTGGACTCGTCGTCCGATTCACTCTCAGCCTTCACTTTGAGTGATTCCGCGTTCACAACCGGTTCTTCGGAGTTCTGAAAGGGCTCCCATTTCTCAGGTTTCTGTTTTTTTAAGGACAAGGGCTCTTCTTCTACATGACTAGTAGTAGATAGATTCCTAAATAAATCACTATTGTATTCTTCGTCGGAAGCACTATACTCGTTACTCTGTGAGCATCTCGTTGGATTGCCGCTCTTTCTTTTCCGCTTGTTAGGCACCAGCGACGACTTGTCATCCGAAGTGGCTGGCTCTGTACGACCACTAGAGTCTGTGAGCACGACAGGTGCAGTCTCTATATTTTTCTTTTTATTTACACTCAGATCTTCGGGTTCGTCATTGTAACAAGACGTTTCCTCTTTAGGGCACTCGTTTTCAATTTTAGGCTTTTGACAGTTCTCATCTTCCGAGCCGTCCTCGTTATTATCGACGTAATTATTCGAGGTCTCCTCGCGCGAAGCCGACGATCGAGCGAGGTCTAACGGGTGACGTGTGTAATTTTCTGGCGATGGTATTTTTCTATACATTTTTTCTATTTCACTGAAGTTACGGAGATCATCGAGAGGCACTCGCGGGGGCAGGTGTGTGTGTCCAGGCGGCGGGGCCAGTGGGTGTGGAAGACGTGACGCCAGCTCTGGCGGGAGAAGCGCTGGCGGTGGTAGCGGGAGACGCGCCAGAGCCGGCAGGAGCGGGAACGGCTGCGACGATCTACCGTCATGCGCCGATATCTTACGTCTCACATGCGGCGAATGCAATTTAGGATTAGGGTTAGCACTGTGGCGGTTACGAGAACGACGCGAACTGAACATCATGGTACACCCCTCCACTGTACACTTATGCATTTCCCTGAGGTGAACCGCCGAGAAGTGAATCTTAAGGGCGCCTTTATCGCAAAAAGTCTTAAGGCAAACGTTGCACTGCACTCTTTTCTTGCCAGTCGCGGGGTTGACGAATTGCACCCCGAGTCCCAGCGGCCAGGGCGCGGGAGGCGGCTCGCGACGCTCCTGAGGATACTCGGGCTCGTCGTGTTTCTCATCATCGCGGCCACTGAAACTGGCGCCTAATTTTCTAAAATCGAACTGCGGCGCCGTCTGCGTTACGCGCGGCATCATGAAGTAATCCAGCCCGGCGGGAAGCTTCGCACCAAACTCTTTGCCTTCCATCACGTCACTGTCATAATATAGGTGTTGGAGACGGGTGGCGCGCGACGCGGCCGCTTTGCGACTGAGGACGTGCGACACAGGTGACCGCGCGGGCGGCGCGCGACAAAGGCCGCCGGTCGGGGGTCGGGGGGTCGGGGTCGGGGGGGTTCGTTTGGGGGTCCGGGGGGGTCCCGGGGGGTGATGGGAGGAGCGAGCGCTGGGCGGAGCGGATCGATCCGCGGTGGGGACAAGCGACACCGGCTCTCGGACCACTGTAAACAGAGAAGTAAGGCATCACACGTCGTTACGTAACTAGTATGTAGAGTTAGATGTAGCCTGTGTAGATGTGAGGTGATAGGTATATGTGTACCACTGTGCTGTACATTCATTAAATCCATGAAGTCTTGTTTATTACCTTTATATGACTCGGATAGCTGACGATTTTATGCGACCTTAAAATGTCATACTGTGTTTAACATTTCCAGATATTTTGGTAGCTGTTGTAAGATATTTTAATCATATCAAACAAACAAAAAATACGAAGAATCTTTGGTTATTGGAATTATTTAATAAATTCAAGATTTCTCTCAAAACAAACGCGTCTTAATTTTCTTATCTCTAGTCATATCTTAAATCTTATTCTCGTATAATAATAATATTGGGACAAAAATGTATCTTTAATATTCTGTCTTTTAAGAGCTAGCTACAATTTATATTTTAAGATTGAGAATTTAAGAGAATGTTTCTTAATTTGAAACTATTGTCTTTTATTTTCTAATCTATGTAAAAAGTTACATTTACTATACAACGTAATTAAACAACCATCCAAATGTGACTGAAACTAATGAAGAGGTACTTCCTCAAACACCCGTTCACATAGAGTTTTGATAGTGATGTCCGTCATTAGATACGTATAAAAAAATAACATCAATATAATTTAAAATTATTGAAAACCTTCCAGCAGACACGCTTGTTATATATTATTGTTATTTTAATTGCCATCAAATGATCTTGACATGAATCACATACACGTATTCTTTGTTTTAAAAGTAAACATATAAGTACGTAATTCTGATTTATTCAATAATTTTATAGAACAAAATATATGTTAACAATCAAATTAGTTGATATTTAATTTAGCAATACTTTTTATTAATACATTTTATATATAAATATAGGACGTATTTTAAGTGTAACAATCAATGTGAAAGGATTACGCTAATGTTAACACTAGCAGCGCCATCTGTTATTCGCTTTGGGAATTAATCTTTCTAATAGCTTCGCTTCATTAATAAAGATAGTTGTGATGCAAAAAATTGTTTTGTTATAATTTTTAAATAAAATCTCGTGTATGATGTGATTAAAAATATAATATTTTCCGAAAATTTGACTCTGTTTTGTCTGTCTGTCTTTGTTTGTTTGTTGTCTATTTGTTTGTTTGTTTTGTGTGTCGTTTAAAATAGAAACCTTTGTCCTTTGAAATCCTCTTAAGTAAGGCAGCGAAAACGTATAATATTAAAATATTATTTACTGAATCTCGACGGAAAGCCGTGAGACAGACTACATTATTTCAATACTTAATATAAAAACATCTATATCATAGTTTCTGTAAAGAGCAAACCGTTTCTTGTAATCTTAGATTTTAATTCGACACTTAACAACACGTCCGTCTGCAATGACGTTACTTTAAAAGTTTAAAAACGACTTGAAAAGCACTCCAAGTAACCACAAAACAACAACCACCCCCACTTTACTCTCAATGGTCGCCGTTAGTTGAAACCCACAATAGATTTAACTTCTGTCGGTTAACCTAGTTCCTCTTAGTGGTATTTGATACAAAAACAACCGATAGTATAAAATTGATCTAATTCTTTAATAAAACTGCTCTAAATACATCCAAGGAATAGATAGAGGCAAAGAAAATTCAATTATTTTATATTACATATATTTATTTATCTAAAAACTCTCTCGCAATGATCTTTGTCTTTGACAATTTCATATATATATATATTCTAAAACAAACGTATTTAAGTAAATTTATTCCTCAGCTCCACACATGTAGTTCCCCTGAACTCGGAACGTTCAGTTCAACGTTTCCTCGTACTACGGTACGTGTATCAACAATCTATTTTTCGTATAAAGTCATACCTACTGTTTGATGTCTTATCGCACCTTATAAAAATGATTATTTTCGATTTCTGGAACCAGTTACAATTACTTTACTATAGCCGCCAGGACGGGTAAACATCTCTCTTTTATTGCGTGGTACAATTATAATCAATTAATATATATATATCTATATATAATGACAAATTATTGCATTGAATATTTTCTAACTTCTGTTCATTAAACAAGAAAAACACATAATATTATTTTCTTATTTCGATATAAGTAAAAGTTATTGTATTTTATATCGACTTTAGAAATGGGAGATGAATACATTTCTAGACGCTATTGATAGTATAAAATTTTATATTATAGAAACCGCTAAAATGATTGCCGCTAATACAGCGTTAGACTAAACCCGCTACATCTTGTACCTTGTGCGTCATCTATATTATACTGTCCGAGCGAGCCACGTAACATAAACACACTCTCTTTTTGTCCTAAGTGATCCGGCTCTGGTCAACGTTGGTTTTATATCGGGTTAAGAGTAATGCACACTACATAATATAATATTTTTTCATATTACAATATATTAATTAAAGCACTTTTTATATACACAAGTGTTTAGAGGTGAGTATTCTGTCTGGCATTATCCGATCAGAGCAGTTCAGCGTAAGCTTTGATATAAATAGATTATTATGATAAAACGAAATGATTTAACGTAAGCCTGTCTATAAACATGTCTATTAAAAGACAGTGTGAATATTGTAAACGCTCCTCAATAGCGGGCCGAAATATTTATTTTGAAGCTCGGCCACATGTTTGTTTGGATTAAAAATATTTCTGGCTCCACTTGCGCACGTCGCAATGAGCACGAGATGATCTCCCGAAGCCTTGTGTTACAAGTGAAATTATTTTTAATCTATCTAATTCTAATACATCACGACTAATTGATCGTCCCGCTTACGAACGGACGGACAGTTTGGATTCTGGTAAACGTTTTAATAAAGTTATCGTTTGTATGAAACGAGTTCAGCACGTAATTATACTGTTTTTAACGTATGTCGAACTGATATTGATTTAATATATTTTTTATCCAAGTCCAGCTAACAACCTTATGTACTCGTTCCGTGATTGTGTACGAACAAAATATATTTACCGATCTTATAGGTAGGAAGTAAATGTTCGGTAAAGTAATTATAATTTTAACTATAACATATATATGTAATTATTTTTTTCCACAAACACTATTTATTTATTGTAGACGCGATCGCGTGATCGCAGACATTATCATTTGAAGGATTTTTTTAAAATTCTTTGTTCTCTGTCCGTTCGTGTACCAAAACTATATCCAATATTAAAATCCTTTCAAAACAATAATTTTAACTATTACAGACGAACTGTATTTTCATTAACATCATCGTACTTCTATTTGACTGTACTTATATAAAATTTTACATTCGGAGCCTCCAAACATTTTAACAATAAGTCATGTCACCTACAGAATTTCGTTAATATAAAAGCAATAAAATAATTTGTAACTAAGCGTGAACTAATATCTACTTCCTTATTAATGTCAGTACCTACCTACCTACTAAATTTCTAGACTAATAAAATAAAGCCTTTAATGAAGCCCATTTGATCACGTCGATCTGGTTCCGTATCGATTAAACCTTCCCCAATGTCTTCCAACTTCTTCTGTCCCGGCTATGATTCTCCATTTGCATGGTAATAAGTCAAATTTTTTAAACTAACTGTGGAAGCAGCTAAAAACATTAATCTTACTAACAAAGTACAAAAACTAATAATGCCAAGAAATCTTATAGTTACTACTCAAAATCCTTCAGCAATAATAACATTAAAATTAAATATCAAGTACATTTACAATAATGACTTAATGAAATATGTGTTGTATCTAAAGTAACTAAAGGACAAGTTATACTATTTTTAAACTATTTAAAATTTAATAAGCTATTCGTGCCCACTGTTGAGAAAAGGCCTGTTCTTACGTGGAGAAGGTTAGATTGATCACCATCCTTACTCAAGGCGGATTGGCGATTACAAAATTATAATTCGGAATTATAAGTTCAGGTTTCCTCACGATATTTTCCTTCACCGTCTGTCAGTGGTGTAAAACTCTTAGAAAGTACAAACGACTAGGAAAAATCACTTCGGTGCTTGTCAGTTTCGGACCCACACCCTGACGCACGAGAGGATCTTTAACCTCTAGGCCACCGCGACTTCAAATCAGGAATTAACTTAAACATATTAAGCGTTGTTTTAGGTTGCGTCAAATAGTCAGTTAGTGAGCGATCAAATTCTATCCAAACGCCTCCGCCTTGACCTGAAAATTTTTATGTAAACGAACTCATATATTATTGTGTTTGAACCGACTCGTTATAACCAGACGAAGTATTCCAAACGACTTCTAGATTCATTATATTATTTTATATACCTTTATAAATATCTCTTTTAATATTCAGTATTCTCTTCCCTCAAAACAGACGTGTTGAATGAAAGCTCTGTTTTTAAATCACCTTTTATTTTTTTTTAAATCTACCCTATAAATCATATCGACTTAAACAAAATGATCTTATCTTATAGAATTATATCATTTAATTTATTTTTATATGCAACATTCTTTGCTTATTCTCTAACATTATATGTGAGTAAGGTTTTATATATTCGTCGAACATAACTAGTGTATGTATGTATGTGTAACAATTAAAACGCCAGAAACAGTAAATTTAAGTCAGACACACAACGCGAAGGAAACAAACCGTTACATAAAACATCTGCCCAACTAATTACAAATATCTGTGCCAAATGGAAAATCATATCCTTTAACCTCCAGATATAATGACGGGACACATCAATCCTACGTTTACATGCAATTAATTGATGAGCTCTCTAAAAGGAACTCTATCGTAACACAGTAAGGTCCTATGTATATATAACAGTAGTTTTTAATGTAACATTTGTGTGGTTTTTAAATTGATGAAGTAACTCAAAGCCGGCGCGAGAGTCGGAGCGTGTAACGCCTTCGGATGCAACAAGCAAAAACGATGATACATAGCGGTTTTGGTCCAAAACTTATGATTTGATCCACTTGCAACTGACAAATAATATATATATATAAAATAAACATCAATCTCATAGAAAATTTTATATTATTATTATTGTTTTACGTCAACAATAATTTAATTCTATTATTTCAGTATATTCAAATAGGGCCATTGAATGCTTTTGTCTTTGTATATGATAAAAATTTAAATGTCATAATACTTATAATATTATACAATAGATATACATTCTGATGTATATATATATATGATAAAAAAATAATAAACATTGGCGTGAAATCGTCAAGGAGGACGTATGTGTTCACAGGAAGTCCAACCGCGGCCAAGTTACTCGCCGGAGCGTGCGCTTGCGCAATCACGGCACGCGATTAACGACGCACAGATAAAACAAGTGTACAGCAAGATGATATTTAATTATTGCTCTTATTGTTACAAATTTTGAAGGTTTTATTTTAATGGTTTCGATATTACTGCACCTCAGCTATGAAGCGTTAAATAAAATTCAATATTACGCTTTCGTTATAAGAAAATCTGGTTATATTTTAAACAATATATCGGACAGCAAACTGGTCGGTTGATTGATCTAACGACAAATCGGTGGATTCGTCTTCAGATTTATCAGTCCATGGATTGTGTCTAAAATGTTATCAATTTAATGTTGATTGAGGTGATAAGATTGACATAATTACTACTACATATATGTCATGTCAAAAAAGTATTACTTCAAATACAAATCAACACAACACCAGACAGATATGCAACGTTCATTAAAATTTTCATCTTTCGTTCAGAGAATACTTCTCTTATATTCATATACAAACTTAAATGCTTTAAACTCCACAGTTAACGATGTGTTAGCAGATGAACAAGCAATTACTTACAGCACTTGACAATTATCACAAGTCACGAGAATCATTAATAAAATGTCGACATCCGAATTTTCATTTAGCAGTGACATCGGAGTGAGTTCTGCTTGAGACTGATCCGTAGAGTCATGTTTAGACAATTTATTAAAAGTAACGAACTGTGTTGTTAACGGGAAAACTAGAGGGCGCATGGACTAGGAGAGTTTAAAGAGAACAATATTATAATGCCAGTATTATTTTTTTTTGTATAAAGACCTTTTTTTATTTCATTTATAGTTTAAGAAAACAACTAACTGACGTGACTAAATCAATTTTAAACATTTACAGCAATTATTTCAAATCCTCCGCCAATTGTCGAGTGTGAGGACATGACAACCTGGTGAAAAGCGGAAGTAAAAAAACTTACTTTATAACATAACTAGTATATTACGATCAAATTTTCATCTTACTATAAAAGGGATTATCGATAAAACGCTCCTCACTAAAAACCATCCATCGATATCCTTAAAGAAAATCCGTTAACAAAGATTTATGAATGATATTTTTAATGGAGACATAATTTACAGTTTGTTTGCTACAATCCGGAATGGAAGTACGAAATGTCTTTTAAAAGGGCAGTGTCTACCAGCTCGTTACGAATGCTTTAATGCGACCATTATGCAAACGCATTAGTATGCCTCTGTTATAGGATTTCATAGCACAAGACATACGCTCACAGCGATAGTCACACGAAACGCCTTACAACATTTTCTAGCAATGTTTTTATTACTTTTTAGCTTAATATCACTATATTCGAAGGATTGTGATGAAAATTTGCTGGAATATCATCAAGGATGAGCCGAGTTCAATCACTATAGAATGATCCCGAGGGATAAATAAAATTATGCTCCGAGCGGGGAAAACGAAAAATATTAAATTAAAAATGGAAAATATCTTCGAATTAACTGTAAAAATTTCTCCATTTTATGTTTACACGTAATAAATACATGCAATAAATAAAATTCTAGATAATTTTATCTCATTTTGGACCAAAAACCGTAGTATTTTTTCGGTGATCCCTAAAATGGCAGGATTATAACCGCCTTGACATCATACCCCGTGGACTTCTTTATACAAAAATGTTTCCTTCGTAATTGATTTATAGTAGAAATAACATTTTTTAAAACTTCTATAAAGCAAAAAGATTACATTGCTTTTTTAACGTCATATTTTTTAGCTTCCTTAATCAAATATTAAACATCATCAAAAATATAACATCAACATTCGTCCCTTTTTTTTACTGAATTGTTTTTCAAACGTAATATTCCTAATAGCCAAAATCTACGAAACAAAATGCCGCACCTTTGTACAAACAGCGATGAAAAAGAAAAATCGGTCCCTTCTATTAAAAAAGTGAAACCTATAATCCTGTCAAATCACCATTGTCCGCTGACACGTCCGAAACGAACGGAAATGTCGTGTTTTGTAACAAAACGGCTCAACAAGTTGTTACAAACACCCCCCATTGTATTTGTCACCCTTATACGACAAAGCCCTTGCATTTTCATACAATTTTCGGCTTTATACCGCCATAAAAAACTATAAAGACACAGTCTAAATGTATACATAATTCTTCCATACAACTTCCAGTACAGTATTGGTGAACGGAGAAACATTGTATGAGTATTGGGTTATCTGTGGCAATACAGCCCCCGAAATGTCAGCGAGGGGTGCGTTAAAATTTTTCCGACGAAAAAAAATATTAATAACACGGTCTTATCGCCTTTTACTGTTCATTCTTACATAAATAATGATAAAGGGAAATTAAATCAAAGTCTTATTAGGATATTAAAAGTTTCGGCGGTCTTTTAATGTCTCTTGTGGTGTTAAGGGAGGTCATATTTTACTCAATTTTCGTAAATGGACGTTATTCTGGTTATTGGGGGGTCCCTATGTTTTCTACGCGTTATTCGAAACAATTCTTTTTTCAACATATACATTTGTATATAATATTCTATACAATTCAAATGAAACTACGAAAACCCAAACAAATATATATAGTCCATGCACAAAATTCCCAACGGAGACTATTGTACCGGCCATGTGTCTTGTCTTGCGGACATTGCCTTCCTAAGAGCACTTGATACTTATACTAAATAAATATTTATCAAAATAAAATTGCTATTTAAGTTACGTTAACCAAGAAATTTGTTTTTTAAAGCTTAGGTCCAATGAAAAATATCAAATCGTATATCGAGTTTTTTTTAATTAAAATTATCAAAGTATTGTTATATGTTCATAATTAACAGTTGGATCGTAAGCTCGTTTGATAAATTTATTCAGTGTACAAAGTATCAAAACTGTTCGTTCCAAATATCTAGAGCCGATCATTAGGGAAATCTGCAGAAGCCAGTGATGTTTAATTTATACGGCCAAATATTCTTAAACTATCGGGTTTGTGGCCCGTCAATTGGCGTTGTTTATGGCTAGGCCGAAAGTCCGAATTATCCCTCCTCAAGAGACCAAGCTAACTTAAATATATGCAGATCACAGTGGGATACAAAAGAAAATTGCTACACGGATACCGAGTTTTATTGCGAAATTTATCATGAGAGAACAAATTAAATTACCTTCAAGTTCAGGAGACATTTAAAATACGACCAGAGTGACATTCTAGCTGTGAGCCCATACAATGCGCTCGTATGTAAATTATCTTAAAGTAGCGTATGTATTTAACATAATAAATTTCCCTTGAAAACGCAAATACTCCCTAAAAGGCAATAATATCAAGTGTCACAGAGTTACATATGCGTGGATTTCGCACACACGCATGAAGTCCGCATACATCAAGTCCGCCGAAGAGTAATAACGACCAGAAAAATCCACGTCACTGAAATATGGCGTCGCTAGGGTTGGAATTAAATGTGCTCTGCTGTTTATATAGTATATTCTTAATACAAAACAAATATATCAATGGGATCATGTAAAATTACACGTAATCAAATGATTGCCAGCTAAATGACTGATTGATAGAATATTATATGATAAATATTTCAAATGTGTGTATAATAATTTTCAATAGGTACATGTTTGTTGCAATTGAATTAAATTATAGTTGAAACAGCAAACGCTTGAAACATAACGAAGTGGCATCCTTTTAAGAGCTAACATATGCTAAAAACTCTGGCATAAGTAACTGCCCCCCAGAGTGGCATATAACTGGCATGCATAATGGCCGCCCGCTTCTTACCGCCAAATCGTTTGTGAATACGATTGTTTCCTTCAGATATAAATTATATGACCTCACGCCATGAATATATGTATGAGGGCCAAATTGATATTACTCTTTTGTTGTGTACACTTTTGTTTTACGGAATTGGTTTTTTATGTGACCGATATACGAGTTCAGTGGAAACATCCCTGTTATACGGATTTGCGGTATTAATTACGGCTTCACTATTAAAAACGCTTCAAGTATGATTTAATCTCGCTTAGCTTCAATCATAACCTTTGAATTTTATATCTACATTTTATTTTTAATTTACACGAAAT
This sequence comes from Danaus plexippus, assembly GCF_018135715.1. NCBI lineage: Eukaryota > Metazoa > Arthropoda > Insecta > Lepidoptera > Nymphalidae > Danaus > Danaus plexippus. The sequence goes on from NC_083549.1 coordinate 6,256,910, forward strand.
GGAAAAGCAATCATTTGAGTTTGCTAACGACTCAAAGGGTTTGGTTCGGTGATGTTTGTCCAACTTAATAGTGTTGTCGTCTGTGCACGGATTCGTCCATTCATGTTACGGTTAATGGAATCGGTTTTTTATGCTCGCTGATTAATATTTACCGATGAGGTCTTATATTCATTTTGATCTATTGAGACTGAATAGATTGCTAGTGTTAAAGCAAAGGGAATTTTTTTTTATCGAAAATGTAATAATTTATATTAAATTAGGGTTGGCAGAATCCTTTTACATAATAAATTAAATAATATTAATTTATTGCCTATGTATACAGTATATTCAGCCAAGATCTCATAGAGGGGTAATAATATATATATATGTATATATATATACTTTGTCTTCATTCACACTGGAATCGTGGAATATTTTGACAATGTCAACGTTTTTGTTTGTTTAATTTTAATCTTGCAAAGAAAACATGAAGGAGTTTGTCGAAAAAAATAAAGGCTTTTTTTTATTAATTTATTATTATAATTTTTTAAAGAAGAATACTGATAGTTTATATTAATATCTTACTTCTTAAGTGTCATTTGTGTCTCAGTGTTACAAGTGTCTCCCTCCGTACCTTACTTAATACAATAAATTATAATCCTTACAATTATTCTTATGACTGAATATAATTTATTACAATACTGAACCATTGTAATTTTGTACTGGCAACATTTAAGTATCAACATGCATTTGAAAATTATAAATACTGGCTTCAGGCACTTTGTAAGACATTACTGGAAGTAACGCTGAACATTAAAAATCAAGTCTGAAACAGTACCTCGAAAAATACGTCAAACTGTCATTCAGTGATTGCCGATGTACATTTATATAGAGGGTGTATTGGTCGTCTTCCATATAGAGGGTGTATTTGTCATCAACTGTTGACTAGCATAAATGTGTTTTGATTACAGCGTGGTGAAGAACATTCAAGAACAATTCACGTCCAAATACATTTCCTGGTTGTGTTGCAGTCTAATCACAATAACGTATGTTACAATAGATATTATTAGTTATGAATATTAAGTGATTAATCTCTGCCTGAGCCTACACTAATATGCATCATCTTAATCAGCTTAGCTTGTAATGTGGAAAGCTTAGAACTATGTATAACTTTATAGATTAAACAGAACATAGTGATATTAATAAAGAAAAGAATTTGTTAGAGCAAATACAAAACGCATTAATGTTACAAAACCTAGCTCACGCCTTTGTCTCTGCTCGTGAATATTGGTATTCCGTTATACTGCCTATGAATATAAAACTACGTATTTTTATTTAAACTTCCATTAAAAAAGACAAAAATACATATTTCATGTATAAAAGAAAGTTAAATCTATAGATTTTTTGGACTCTGGTTCCAAGGACAGTCTACCAAACGCTCTATATATATATATATATATATATATATATAATTTTTAAAGAATAATATATATATAATCATTTCACTATATAAATCTTTATAATGCCTAATAGTGAGTCCTAAATAAAAGATGCTCTTCCATTTTAAGTAATGAATCGAAAGACTTTTCCCATTAGTGACTTAGATACTCGCTAACAGCGAAATACGGGTGTTAAGTTAAATTGTGTTTAGCTATTCAGGACCCTGTTAGGAACAGACAGCGCTGAATAAATACTCACACTGAACAAATTATTTAACGTTGATCAGAAGTTTAGAATTGCTCCTGACAATATATACTGGTTTAGTTTTGGAAAATTAATGTTTATTAAAAATAATTTTAATATTAAGTTTGATAAAGACGCTTTATACCAAATAGGAACAAAATCAGTTAATTGCACCAAAGACAAGAGTCGCTATTACAATAAAATTATACCTATAGAAGTTTAAAAAGTTTAAAAATCAGTATATACTGAATGTCGCAAAATCTGAAAGAGAATAAATAAGATCTGTATGTAAAATTATCCTGACTTAAGAGGTTTCCTTCCAAACAACAAAAGTACAAATTTTAATTCGATTATTCTGAAACGTGTGAAATGATTTTCATGACGTACCAATCGTTAAATTAAAACATTCAAAACTCTGCTTCATTTCGCGGGTTTGTCTCCCAAATGATAACAACTTCGTTATAATCATAGTTTATTTTGTTATTAAAAACACACATACAAAACTAACTTCTTAATTATATAGAAATTCAATATATTTTAACCATTCTTACGTTCAAATGAACCATCTTTTGCACTCAACTTGCGTACTGAGCAAAGCTTTTAATTAATTTGCACTCGCTGATGAAATCATCTTTAAAATAATATGAAATCAATAAACAAGACAAACCTCACTGACTCTATAACCACAGTGAGTGTGAATATCAGTGATCGTTGTTCTAACGTCCTCATAGTTTGTACTGTATTTTAATTATAACGGGATGAAGCTTATATTTTCCGGCTTCTGAACTTGTTACCGAATAGTTCGCTAACCGCTCATCATTGATTTTACGTTGATTACGAAATTTTGGACATGGCATACAGTATTAACGATTTTCATATCAATTCATCTTAGCATTATAACTTAATGGTTATTTCATTTTCACGGTTGCTATAGTTATTTAAAAAAAAAATAACTATTAGGTATAATAATCGAATATATTTTATTCCCCCATGTGCTAATGAACGCTACAGTTGTGTCGGTAGGGAAACATTAATACGTTTATCTTATCATGCTAAGGGTCGCATTAAAATATAATAAAAAAAAATAGTAGTTATTTTTTCGATCCCCCGAAGCTAAAAAAAATTGTTTTTGAAATAATCTTGTCGTAGTAACTTCAAGGTCTAGCTGAGGTCTAGATTTCGATGCTTTTTTAATTCGATAGCCAGTTCCTTAGCATGATTCTCAGGTTAACATCGATCTGACAGGGTGAGAGTATCGTTTCAAAAATCTTTTCCAAAATAACGTGGCTCGAGTATGAAAACTATGAAGCGAGATTACTCTATGAAATGCGTCGTATTTATATTTATAATTGTTGAATTATAATATAATAATTGAAATTTAAAAATTAATTTAAAATATATTTATAATCTATAAGCTCACATTCCCACATTAATAATTAGCTTGTTAACGATTGCACCAGACTATAATATAATATATCATCTTAACAAATCTAAACGAGTGTAATCTTTGAACAAACACGTAAATAATATAATTTCTAAAACAATCGTGTGAACGCCTTAATATTTTGTAATTGATTTTTTAACATATGATTACTTGTTTTAAAACAGATTTGTTTCTGTTTAAAAGAATCCAAAAGTTAAGAAATTTGTAAAGGTATTATAGGTTCCTTGAAGACTTTAAAATCTGTTTTCTACATGAAAAACATATCACAGGAAAACATCAAAAGCTCCTTTTAATAAAACACTTGTCCGTTTTCTTATAGAATTTTTATTTTTAATTTAATATATTTATTTACTATTAGTTATTTATTTTTCTCATCTCACTCTGAATGGCACTGTGCTCTCCAATAATTATTACTATCAGTTCAATTTTAACATATTTGTAATATACAATGTACTGTATTGTACGATGTTTTTTAATTTAACAATAGCCCTATCCGCGGATATCCTCTTTGTAAATCATGTACCATGAAAAGTCTTAACGAAAACAGTACAACTATAAGCATCTGAAAATTAATGTTATATTTATATAAAGTTTAGTATATCACAATTTTGAACCGGGTCCATCGAATATAAGACCAGGAATGAAAAATTATATAACATAATGAAATACGTAACTACAAGCAAAGCAGGCTACCAAATAATATGTTTTGAGATCTAAGATTTTCGCGAGTATTCATTTAAATGAAACTTGTGTTATTCGGATTTACTACGCGGATTTTATTATTAGATTTTATTATTAGGTGACAGACACCTCGTCTGCCCGTGATCACGGTTGCTGCAAAGTAACCGAAACGTCGGGATTATGTAGTTTTAAAATAATAAAATCCGCGTAGTAAATCCGAATAACACTAGTTTCATTTAATATGTTTTGTTTTAAACCTTCATTGTTTTTTTATTATTTTGTTTCATGAGAGTTTTCGTGTCTGCATTGTGATGTGACCAATATATGTCTTATTGTTAACAAGAATACCGAATTATACTTCAAAATCACAGCAAATCCAACTACTTATTGTGTGAACATGTTCCAAGCATATAATTTCGTTATAAACAGACACCTACTCAACAAATATAATTAACATAAACAATAAACACTCTGGTTATCAAGTTATCATCTGTAAGTGCTAACATCTCAATTGCATTGTACCATTCATTCGTTCATTCATTCATCGCTTCCTCGTCGTAAACACATTGAACGGTCCCATTCGTTCCCAATCTCGTGTCGTACACTACAATTATGAGCCGTTTAGCGATGTGTTATCTCGTCTTGCACTCGCCACAAAGACCTAAAGCTCATGATACGTAATATTTATTATGTATCGATTTTGATATTAAAGTATTATATATATATATATATATATATTTTTAATAAAATATTGTGTATGAAAATAAAAGTAATGATTTTTCTTAGTCGATATTATATTTTAAAAATATTTTATATGATAAAACCTTCGAGTATAATAAATGATATGCATTTATTTATAAAATGAATAGAGTTATGTATGAAAAACATAAGGAAATGATTATAAAGTTCAATGTGGAACAAGCCACAGTGAGATTCAACGCCCATCTGTAAAATTGAGAAAATGAACGCTTGGAGTCTTCGTTTTGTTGAAAGGAATTATTTCAAAATAATCTTATCAAACATCGTGAGTAAAAACATATAATATAAAAATTAAATGACAAGAAAGCTGAGAGAGATGAGATAAGATTAATCAAAATAAGTTTTCTTAAAAAAAAAACCATTGACATTGGCTGAATAAAAATATCTGTATGTTAATTTATTATCTGTGAAGATTTATAATAAAAAACTATAAAACCAAAACCGTTTCTTTAAATTTATTACTGTAACATAATAAATGTATCTATTTTAATTATAATGGAAACTATGGTTTAATTGAATAAAATAAACACATACAAAAATAATCTTCTATTAACATAAGAATAACGTTTACAAAAACCGTTTCAACCCTTCAAACATTACGTCTTAAGAGTCGTCGTAAAATCTCAAAAAACTCCCAGAAGACATCTAGAAGACATCAAGGACATAATTCATAATGAAAAAGTTAATTTCCACGGGTGAAACTAATTTGCATATTTTCCTTCCTTCAATTATCCTTGTATAGCTGACTCCCGCTCGTCCGCTGGGGGTCGTTTGATGAACCCTTTCGGAATTAATTTTTCTTCGCCAATTAGCTAACAACGTTCAGGCTTGTCTTTATTTTGGTAACGTTCGGCACTCAGCTGTTTTATGTGTCTTTTAAAACAGAGTGTCTAAATGAGCTGTGTTTAAAAAAGGCTGTAACGGTATATCTAGTGAAAAACGATGCAACTCTACATAAATGCAGAACTTCGTGTGGATATGTGGATGTTTGTGGCCCTTTCACTCTGAAACTTCTTTACGGGTTTAAATGAAACGTCATAGTTATATAGCTTAGACGTCAGAATAAGACATAGACTATAATTTTCTATGTAATTCCCGTCTCAACAGATTATAACATGTGTATTGTTTATTACGTCACGTGTCGCAGACTATACACGCCGCTGTTGGTGAGTCCTCGTATCTATTTTTCTAACAAACATTATACATCTCTATCTGACCCCAATTCTAACGTTCATTTTGACGAAGTCGCGGGAAGTAGTCCAGAAATTTGCGCTCTTACTCGAAGTGTCTGTATCATAATTTTAATAAAAGTACTTGATACCAAATATCTTAGGCGGTTATATGACAGAGAGTTTTAATTATAGCATATACCTATGTATATCGAAAAAAAATATTCTTAAACACAATTTTATTCTACACATATCTATATACATATTTATTTAGGAACAAACAATCTCATAATTTTATTTCTAGACATTTTTTTAAGAAAAAAATGTTTATTAGAAAATGACGTTTATCAAACATCAAAAGTCTGTTACGTCAAGTGAAAGTTGTTCTGACTCGCTCATTTGCAACGCGGTGATTTGTCACGCTCACAGCGATATCCAGTCCCTCATTACACGCCATAGCCTTTACAGGCGTGGATAATGATGGTACCTTTGATACATTACATAATACTATGAATGAATAACATCTTCTTATATTATATACAAAAAAAAAATATACTTTTCAAACACTCTGAATAGCCTTTCACTGTTAACATAACCAACAACGACCCACTCGGAGTGAATAGTCTCTCTTACGTTTTAATAAATGTATCGTCGGTGAATAGAGGCTTTTATCAAAAAGAAATACGATGCTCACATAATGCAAATACACAATTTAAGAGGTGCTTCAATAGATACAGATGGAGGGTTGGGCTGTAACGTAGAATGGGTTGAGATCATCCTTAAACGATCTTCAGGTTTGATTACAAATAAGACGTTATATTTAATTGACATATTAATTTTATATTATTTTCTTTACATACGATTATTCACGATTAAATCATACATATGTATATTTAAATAAGAAATATTTTTAATGCCTTCTTTGTTTTAATGTGTTGGTTATATTTGCAACGTATTTATAATTTTCATTGAGATAAATAAAATAGGACACGGAACGAAGACCTGCACGTAACTCAAACATTTTACTACATCATAAGAGGTAAAAAGTATTTCGTTATAAGTCCCTACTTAATAAAAATTATTTTAAATACATACAGAATGTTTAATTTTTCATAAAAAATCATTAAACTCCGTTTAAGTCAAGATTAATACATCGATTGTAAGCAAAGAGATTCCGTTTTAAAACAATGGATCATAAGCTAAAGAGATATAAAATAAGGAGGTCTCACACGACCCGGATACTGTGTTCAAAAAAAGTCAATAAAAGGAGTTCGTAACAAAGCCCAATAAAGAGCCAACCCCTGGCCCGGGGTAAGTTACCGTATGAAGACTTATGGTAACAAATGTTGCCAAATGAAAATGTGTCTGTGAGTTGCTTTTTTGTCTTCCTTTTTAATAAACTTTACTCGGCTTTTATTTACGCTTTGGACTTAAAAATGTGATGCCAACTAAATACAGATAAAAAACCGCTTTGAACGCAACGCTTTGGAGTCGAATATTAGTATTAAAACCATTTTTTGTATTTGATACGTTAAAATCAAATTTCCACACTCACAAACTGACTCACATACTCACTGATTACACATAGACTATATAAGCCAACTCACACGTGAAGAATCAAAGAAAGCTTGATATAAACGTATTATTTCCGTTACATAACCTTTTTAACAAGCCCGCCCATAGCGGAGGCTTTTTATTGCGACACAGTGACAACCGGAAGGTCACGCCCATTGGAGACAAAGCCTCCGACCACGCCCCGTGCGACAATTTCCACCAATCCAAAATTAATATCCAATTTTTTTTAGTATGAATTACCAAGTTGAATAACTTTTATACATACGTATATACATAGATCATTAAAATTATTATGTTTCAGAATATGAAATAGAACAACAAAAGGTTGTATATCCAGTCATATTAATGGCAACACAACAATACTCCAAGACGGAATTTTAAAATCCATTAACCGAGATGCATACTAAATCATCCCTGGGACGCCCTATTCGGACATAGATATTGAAAAATACTACGTTCACTGATGTTATACATAAGACGCACACATACACAGCCTCCATCCTGGCCGGGGTGAGGAGGGTGAGAGGAGGGTGAGAGCGGGGGTGGGGGGTGCGCGGCTCCGGGGGGACAAAAAGCTCAAGTGCAGAGGCTGTATCGATCGGAACGGTGACCGGCGACACGGCTAGGTCAAATATATGAACCGGTTACACAGAGACAGCGAGGCGATGTTATAATATAGCATGCCTTTATATGTAAAACATTTATTTTTGTTGAAAGATTTAAATGTCGACTTGTTTGTGATCTCAGATGAGAGTGGCCATTGAGCTGAGAGCAATAAAAGTATATATTAAAATTTTCCCAAGTACACTTTTGATAATTATTCATCAATGAATAAATTTAATATAAATAATTTTATCGAGCACCAAAATCAATTGACGTTTATCTGTTAATTTTTTTTTTTTATTACAGTAATGAAAAACCTTACGCAGTTTTTAAGCAATGTAAACAATAACAGAGAAACACTATACAGAAATTAAATACCGATCATTATTCTTTATATGAATTCTATTTCAATCAACGTACACAATTTGTAAATTTTCATTTAAACTCACATACAGCATCAGTGACAAAGGAACGTTGGTGAAGGGCAACACTTATGAAAGCGAAGTCACAGCAAACATATAGTTTTATAACAAAATATTTATAAAATGAAACCAATCCAATCTGTAACGAGTGTCCGATGTTTGCTGTACTGTTTTAAAGTGGTATTTAATCAACTATATCCGCAGTGGAATCAAAGTGCTCCATCGATTGCTGGACTCGGTCGAGCCTTAACACTGTGGACCATAGAAAGACATGATATAAAAAAAATCTGTTTTAAAAAAAAAAGTTTTAAACTATGAACAGTAACGATATGTATCCGCGACGTTGATGTGTAAATAAAATAGGTTGAAAATTAATTTAATTATATAGTATTTCGTATTAATTTACGTTTTTAAAAATACTTATCGAACTAGTGGAGAAATTGACATGGATGAATATATATATATATGTATATATATATAACAGCGACGCCATCAAAGTCATGAACACTTGCCCTCTAAGTCTTTCAAACAGATATTAAACCTGCAAATAACTTCCACCCCCAAACAAATATTAATGTGACTTAAATAGGACAATAAAAATCTTGTTTGCATTCAAATTGAACAGTATAATATAAAACACAGAGCGAGCAAGACGCTACTATTAAATAATTTACAGGCTCTAAAAATTTCGTATCCTCTTTCTTTATTTTACACTATATGTATCATTGTACAATTTTGTCAAAGATTATTTTTATAGAAGTGACATGAACTGGGTGGAGACCTGATGTGTTACTGCGACATGAAGAACAATGGATACTTTATTACGTACAACGAACAAATTATTAATTTACCATATCAAATCTATAAATTACATATGGAATATTAAACAAATACAATAATTATTTAGTAACAACTAATATTCAAGATTTTAAATCTATATATATATTTTTATAAATACTAATTCTCCGTTACAATACAGAATAATCTTTGTCAAGAATTTCATGTAACCTAATTTGAGTTGCGACAACCCTGCGATTAAATTTTAATATTTGAATAGAGTATTTCGTCGAGACGATTGCTGGGGGTGTCGTTTTACGTTTGCTTCTGCTGTACAATTTTCATTTGTACGTAATTCAGTCCAAAACACTCTCCGGCGTTCCGTCCGAACGATTACGTTACACAATTTACGTCCATCCAGATTTTTATAACAAAATTTAATGTTATACTCTCAAAGTGTTTGATTCTCGTGATCTCGATATCTCGGACGCTGATGACGTCTCATTTTTACGAGTACAGATGAAGCATCATCGATGAAGTTTGGCAAGATCTATCTTTGATGTTCGGATCGTAAATAAGCCGTAATATATATTCATGCAGAAACTAGACCGCAATCTGAAAAACAATTCTTAGAAAACAATGGAACAGCTAAGAATGAGAGCGTTACATAAAGGATGGATTCAGAATATATATATAATCCTTACAACAAAGACTTGAAATAAGCACGATTTATTCAATAAAATACAATAAAGATATAAAAGATAAGTCAAATTCGATGCAAAAAGATAAATATCTGAAATTATAGAATTAATACAGTAACCGCCCGCTGTTTCTGAAACTATCACTCAACTAATAACGGAATAAATTATTCATCATGCAACATCTCCAGACAAAATAAAATATATCCTGCGGTGTAAAACAGGTAGCTGATATTAGAACGATCTTGATACTTTACACACATATATAATATATGAATTAAATATACTACTATTATATATATACGTCGTTTATGTATCTAAATAGATTTAGATATTAAAAATCATATAATTCATGACTATTTTTATGTTCAATCATATCTAAAATACGTAAATTTTTTCTTCATGTACGGATATAGAATAGTTTAGTGAGAAGGTATAGATTACGATATTTATGTCCCTAAAGTATCAAGACTGTTAAAACGTACTAAATTTCCCAAAAAACTAAAATGGCAACATTATAATAGCTGTTTATTGAATTGCTGCGATTATTTTAATAGTTCATCCGGTGCTTACTGACGCGTCGGTCATGGATTCCGTGTTTAAAAATAACATCCTTATCCATTAGGATTTAAAGCCTAAAATGGCTCAGTTGTTTGGACAAACAGAAGCTGGACCGATAGAATAATTATGAAATTTCTAAATCTCCCGAAAGAAGTATAGGGTCAAGCAAATTGTTAGGTGCGTTGGATGCCCTCGTCCTGCCTAACATGACAAGGAATCGAGTAACTATAAAATCTACTCTTAAGATATAATAAATGTATGTAAAATAAATACTAATATTAATTAATATATACATTTTTATTCATACATAAATATTAAAACTCACTTAGTCCGTAACATCAATTCTTATTTAGTTTAAAATCAATCGTCTCGTTTATTGAAAAATTCAATCGTAAAATTGTTATAGAAGCAACACCACACAAAACACAGAAGCATCAAAGCTAAACAATCTTCAATAGCTTAAATGTCCCCAACTCAAAGCTACCCTCAACTTAGGGATTGTAACCCTCTTGTGATAGTGACACACGAACAGATGGAATACCAAGGAGATTAAATTTTAAACAGCTCTTTATACACGTTATATTGTACAACATTTCGATAATTTGTACAAAATTGTTAGGTAATTTGTACAAAGTTGTTAGGTAATTTGTACAAAATTGTTAGATAAATTGTACAAAATTGTTAGTCTGCATAACTCGTTTGTCCTTTAAATAACACGCAAATTAAAATCGACTAACCACTTGTGTTTACTTTATCGGCTGCTACAGATTGCGTTCACTTTAATTTGTTATACATTGTATTCATCGCTAACTTGTCATTACACCTTAAAAATTCAAAACCTTTTATTATGAGCTGGTCTTTGGAACTAGTTTCTTGCTTCGTACAATGTAGATAATTTATACTGAGGATAAATTTATCATGTTTGTTCGTAATTATGCTGATTTTTTTTTTTAAGAAAATCTTCTATTGATTTCCATGTTGACATGACCTCTTTAAAATGTCAGATGGGAAGCGTTCCAGTAGTTTCCAGAGGACATGTTCCAGTATCAAATCTCACTAGGGCCCGAGTGTTTTTAACGAAAAATACGGTCTTAGAACATATAAATATTTACACCCTGTATCACAATCGAATATATGCGATTGGTTTGGTTCAGCTCATCTGTACTTTATATAGTCATAAGTTGAGTTGTAAGATATATTAAATTACAATACATTTTAATGTCGTGTGTATCAAACGTCGGTATCACGTATCTGTCACAAGTCAGTATTGTCGCGTATCTTGGGGGAGCCTAGTGACCCCTGGCATTTCGCTGCAAGTGGCCATTATTTTTTTCCTTCCCATAAAGGTTATGCTAACGTCCTTACGATGGGGTTACGGCTAACAGATGTTATCGTGTTAACATTCCTCTGTATGCCCCACACTTAAATTGGGAAAGGTTTATTTTGGGAAGATATATGTTGAGTGGCGATAAGGCTAGGACTTCGAGATTCAGCCGTCTTAAATTCAACTTGTAATGCTTGGACATATGTTTTTTATAAAAATATATATGATAAAAATGTTTTGAATTGAAAATGCTTATCAAAACGTCGCTATTTAAGGACAACGTTGGAGTTATTGTGGAATAAAAGTTATATCCTTATCGATGCTTCCTCTTATTTAAACAACATAACTTAATTATTATATCTAATTCCAAATTATCCAATGTACATATATGACTTATACTAACTTAACATTTAATGATGAAACTTCATTGACGTAGCCTCGTATGTTGGAGAATAATAAATTATAAAAATCTCTACATACACAAGTTATAATATAAAAACAGTCAAAGTAAATTTAAATAGTTCATCGACTAATACAAAACAGTTTACAGCAATCACGAAGGTTTATCGAAACGATTTTTTGTTAGATGCGAATTCAGTCTTTCAAATCGTAACATAGAGACTAGATTACTGTATTTGGATTTAGGCAAACGAAGGAATATTTTTGATTTCTGTATAAGTTATTTCCGCTAATTTCTTTACTTATTTTGTATGAACGCTAAGAAGCAAGTTATTGAACAAACTTATCCGCTGCATTATGGATGTGCCCTGATAGGTTTCCATAAGTGATTGATAGAGGACAATGTTATAAATTATCGCATTAACGACAACGTATTTAACACACAATCACAAGATTATTATTTTTTTATACGACATTGGCTGAATATACTGTGCACGTCTTGGCACGGACGAATGACATATTTAAGACGTCCGACCAAGAATATTTTTGACTTATTAACCATTGTCATATATATATGTAATATAACATAGTAATTATTTATTGTATAGACAGTGGAGAAGTATGTTGATATTATATTAAATACTGTTAAATGTATAAAAAAAATAATATTATAAAAGCTAATAAGAGAATATTTCCTATGTTATTCTGTGGATCAAAGGAATATTTAACATGTGTAGCATCAAACACAACTCCCGTCACGAGAGTGTAACCTATCAAAAGTATATATCCATTAAAATAAATCAGTAGTCATGAGATGAACGATCGATGTTTTCTTTGTTGTGTTAATGCGAACATACTCTTCATTCACTCAATTTAACATTAAGTAGTCAGTATATGAAGTAGGTAAATCACACATTAATGTAATTTAATTTAAACTAATTGTTAGACAGCATTTAAAATGATTAAAGAACGCACTTACCCTTTCATTAAGTTTCTGAACGGTAGATTGACAGTTTTGTAGCATATAGCTTTAGCTTCACATCTTGCCGAACGTACCAGGATACGGAAATATAGTTTAATTTAATATTCACTGTACGGTTACCAAGGACTTGCATGAATAAACTAAACACGCACAGTTACCAGGTCCATTTATAAATCTTCGCTCATTTGTTATATAGGTATGAGAAGTTTTTTTTTTTCTTTGATTATTCAATAAGGTTAGGGCCAAAAAATAACGTCCCTTGCGTTATTATAATTAATTTTAATTTAACATAGCATTAATGTTAACGGTTACCAAAATATAAGACATATATTCAAAATTAATTCGTTATGAAAAATCATTTTATATAAAAAAATCTATAGATTTTCAGTTAATATTATTATAACAAAGATATAAATACAATAATACAATACCTTGTTCATTTGCAATTTTCTTTAATATTTCGTGTTATCAGCGTCGAGTGATGGATGATGCTGGGGTCAGGAAAACAGAAATTACTCTTCACGCCCCCGCCTTCCGTTGACATATTATGAACATTAATTAATATTGAAAAAGAAATATAAATTGTCATTAATATTTTAAAAATTATTACATTATTAAACACATACGTATGTATATAGTAATTTTGAATTAAGAATGATTTAGAAATAACAATGGCAGTTAAAGCATTCATCTGTCAAACACTCATGATATTAGTAAACACAAAATGGCGGATAAGTTGAAATTCAATAGAGAAAGAAAAATTTGGCACACGAGACAAACAAAAAAGTTAACAGCAAAAGCTAAACAGATTGCGAAAGTCAATTTCCAAATTGCCAACGACCATAAAGTGAACCCTCCTTAATCCAATCGCGCTCTGGCTCTGTCAACGTTTTGTTTCCTCTTTTGTCGCCCATTTTATGAAGACCCTTCCTTCAGTAGCCACACGATTTCAATACACAGCATCCCCAATAGCTAATAACACCGCAGTGGATCAACTTCATTTGGTTTGCATATCATAAAGAAACAATTTCGAAGTCCACTTTATGCAAACCAGACACAACCTTGTAATAGCACCTTAAAGACGGAAATTGAATTTGGAATAAATGTGACATGTCACCAAATAGTTTCTTTATAAAAGAAAAAAAAAGAATATAATACATTTAGTCGCGTGGCGAAATGCTTCAGAGTAGGGACGAGATCAAAAAACATTCGAATTCCGAACGCGATTCTTTCATCCAGCCGGTCAAAGCCTGGGGTTCGAAATTTAAAATGTACTTAAATTCAATTCGTATTTCCGTTTCTCGGACGTTTTCTCTTTTTAATTTCCATTCGTGTCCATTGCGAGCTTGTTTTTGTCCATTCATAGTTAATGTGGGTGATCTTTTGTGAGAGCTCTCTGTGAAATTGGAGAGGGCTGGTTTTTAGCTTATTGCGAAATCAAAAATGTTCTTTTTACATGCATGCATCTTGTTCGTTCTATCATGTGATTTGTTATAATGTGAGTGTCATTAACGCTATGCACACCTGTATGGGAGACGAAAGCAATTTATTAAAAAGCCTCTGTTATGTTTTACTCGATATTAAATAAATTGTGATTGTAATTACGGTCGTTGGTAATTCGAAATGTTTACCGGTAGTTCATGACATACAAATTTATAGTTTGATTGTTTTTTTTTTATAATAAAAAAAAGCAAAGGGATTATATTGCTCAGAAAATTTTTTTGAAAAAAAAGGTAGGCATATTATTGATGCTGAAATTTTATTTTAATTAATAATTATGCCTGTATAAAACTAGTAGCCCTTAGCTATATATTTTTTTCACCTCTCCCGTAGATCAATTAAAAAGAATTTCTCGTTTATTACTAAATTAAATTAAATGTAACCAGCCAGAAACATTTAAAAAAAAACATATAGTAACATACTAAGGAGTTTCACAATCAAGATTTAAGTCATGTAACCAGAACTAATCTAGCGGAAAGATTGCCAAAAAACATCAGTCAAGATGTCCGGAAATTTTGTTCAATTGGATCTCGTCTTTTCACACGGTACATTACAACCTGTCTTTCTGTACGTCCATCGTAAATCGTGTGGGTAAGTGATACCCACGGGGGAATTTTATATTGACTGGATACCACTTGAATTGAAGCGAATTTTACGGTCATTCTTAATGTACAAAGAATTTTCTAATTTAATTCAAATATTTAAGCTTTATTTTATCAATAGTCTCTACTTAAATAAATGTGACAGTTTTTTATAAGTTGTTATACAAAAACTACCACACCAGAAATAGTTTAAAATCTCTTGAATTTTGGGTCAAAATAGTTTCCTCAGAACACCTCATAACGCATGGCAAAACTGCTGAGTGGAGTTATTGGTTACTATATGCAATTTTTCCTACTGATTACCATTAAAACCACTTAATTTAAAAATTCGTCGGACGAAGTCTCGGGTAATAACTAGTATAAAATACTATTGACTCTAAATATAATTTTCGTATATAAAATTCAATCATAATAGTATTTTAATTAAACAATATGAAAACCATTAGCGTTCTATTATTTCGAGGTTTCCTAATATAGGCCATAAATTTATTAGAGTTATATTAAAAAAATATACACGAAAATATTACATTAATTCATAGCAACGCAATGACAAGCTTATTTTTATGTGGATAAAGCTCAAAATCATCTGTATCTCATCATGTATGTCCAAAGTTATTTTTGCATAGTGAATTCTATGGATTCATCATCACGACAGGAGGTCGGTTCCACAATCCTGATAGCTAATATTCGCCTCACCTTTTGTGTTCTGATTGCGGTTAATGCATTTGATGTCACTTTAAGATATTTTATTTCACCTTATACATATTCGTTAATAATTGATCTGTTTCGTAATTTTGAGTACATGTAGCGACAGTACGTATTAGTCGATAGCGAGTAGATTTCTTGTTTAGTAAAAGGGAATTATTTTTAATATAGATGGACATTAATTTATAAACGGGAAAAGATTACTTACTATACTATGTTATCTACTACATATTTCTAGATGTTTGTCGGTAACCGTGTGCTACATGAAGTAGGCAAAATTCAAACTTTTTCTCTCGAAAACGCATTAATTTCTTTCATGTCCCTTCGAAATATAATTTTAACTTCAGTGAATTTTATAACTTGAATATACGATATTATCACCTTTACACAGAGATGAAACAAAATATGCTCAAAGGTTTCCTTAATACCGTATCGACTGCGATGACATTACCGTGAGTGACACAAATAAAAACATTAAAGGACTTTATTCCCTTGTCAAACGCTCCGGCATCCCGCAAATGTCGTGGAGTTAGCTAACTGAGGAATTTCCGCGGAAAAACTTTCCTTGTAATATTTCATCCTAATATAGCGGAATATCCGAGCCGTCTTTGTTGTTTTGTTTTGTGGGAATTCTTTATGAATAAATTAATTTCAATGTTGCAATGCGGATTTTTGTTTTGATTGAAATATTTAGGTAAGTATATTATATTCGTAACGATGTTTCTCGACCGCTGATGATCTTTGGGACGTGACAGGTTTGAAATTTAATATTAAAAATAAAGACAAACAAATTTTATTCTTCTATATTATAATGAACGTATGCTATTTTCTTTATCACACGAAGTATGTCAGTGTTTATCCCAAACAGAATTCAAATATAAACATTGCTGAACATCGGATCAAACCTGTCAGACGAACCATTAAATCAACACAGACGATTTGAGAGATCCTGTCGGCCGTAAGCCAAATAAACAATAGTTCACTTTCCAGCCACTAATCCACTAGGTTCGCGACATCCGCTGATGGCGTCATTTCCCCTTCCTCCGGATGAAAATAAACGGAGCGTGCATCTGAACTCTTCGGCCTTTGTTATTTTACACGTCTCAACTGTTATGATTTGGAGACGGTGGAATTTCTACTTAAAACATTCATCAGACTTTCATTAAATTTTTAATATTTGTATTCATGTGATTTAGTTTCATAAAATATTTTTTATCTTCTCATAACACGACCGATCTTTTTGAACAAGTTATTTTACAATACGAGTAGATTTCAAACTTAGAAATTTTTGCAATCTGTGGAAAATATTACGTAATTTTCTGGTATACATTAATTTGGATGGTCTTGAAAAGCTGCGGAAACCAAATACTTTCGAGTACCATTTTAAAGGCAATATTTTCAACAACTAACGTTATATTAAATTACGAAGTGACCATAACAGACAGCGTAACTAAATCACAATACACTTAATTCCAGTTAATTCATACGTGTTCTAGCGTAAACAAATGTTTTTCCTCATCCCTCAATAGCTCGTTTGTACAAAATGAGACATTTCATCACGAGGTTACAAAACACGAAATAAGTGACCCTTGTCCCTGGCGTAGTTTGGGAGACCAGCTAATGAACAACACATATTGGTAGGGCGAAACTGTCTTTTAACACAGAACAAATAGAAATGGAACGGAATCGTTTGTTTATACAAACTTTTTGCTGAGGAACTCTTTTTGTTCTCGTATAACAACCTCCTTGGTCATTACATTGACTATAAGGATGAATTGAAATATATAATTATACGTTAGAAAACTATTCATATTTATACATGTTTTAAATGCATACATTCTTGAGATATTATGAGTTAAATTCTATATATATTTTCTTAAAATCAAATCAAAATGCCGACCTCTTTGCTGAAGACATACAATTCTATTCTCGTTTAGTAATCTTTGTAAATGTTTGCTCTGTAATGTTTGGTCTCATCTAGGGATTGGAACAGTGGACATTGGTTAATTACGTGCGATAGTTGGGTTCCGTACGAGAGAATGATTGCCGCGGTAATGACGTGCGGCATCAGGCCATGAGAACAGCGTTTACATACGTACAAACATACATACATATGTATAGAAATGAGGACAGTAGCTTCGAACGAACTCTCCCACCGTTCCTAAATTTATACCTATTTTATTTTTATTTCTTGGTTTTTGACAGATCCATGCTCACATATACAATTTTTTTTTATGTCAACTCAATCATTAAAACATTTGTAGGTGTTCAAATAGTTTTTTTAATAAAATTATAAAGTCCCAAATTTTTGTAAGAACGTTCACAGTAAATAAGCTTTAAAAAACAGCTACAAAAAGGACAAATTTCTTTAAAAAATATATATATTATGTGAACAATTGAAAAATACGATAATATCAGCGTTATTATTGAATAGTATTACCAATATTATCATCCTAAATCTTCTTCTCACCATATCACCACTCCGCAGTCGTGGCCCGCCACGTAGCATCACGTACAACGTAATGTCATTTGGCAGTCTCACATTTACAACTGGTTTATAGCTTTGTTGTTACATCCGTTTTATGTTTGTTTGTTAGGAACTATATGATATATATAGTTTATCATTAATTGTTATATATTATTCGCATCAAACTTAAATTTCTGAACGTAAAATCAATGAATATAAATGAAATTTAAACGACGGGAACATATAACATACATTTTCGAACATGACAATCAATCAGCGTGTTAATTAACCCTGTTCCGCCGAAACTCATTCGCCCCGAGCGAAGTCTGGGAACAAATACTATACCGACAAGTGACAAACTCATAAACATTTGTCACGACTGGACTCGAATCGCCATTAAACTGGCCAGTTTAAAACGACCTCCACATCTCCTAACAAATATCCAGTCGACATTACCTTCCGCAAACAACAAACCAGGCGAGGGATCTAAATATTTTGGCGTCGTATTACTTATTGTGGACCCGGAACGCTTAACCGATACCGTTCTAAATTTAAACAAATAATTTACGAACGGCAATTCTTGACACTGAATGCATTAATATACTTCAGGGTTGGACCAAAGAGGAATTATTAATTTCAATTTAAATAATACTCATTAGTCATTAATACTAAATTCTCCATGCATTTCAATAGTAATGATGCTGTAACAAAAAATATATTTAAATAAAAAGTGCAACACAACTGGCAACCCTGAGCTGCAAATAAATAATTACAGCCGTGACCAAGAGCGAGCGTCCAGTTGTGGCTGTGTTATTAATGTGACTACGGAACCCGTTACAAATACCACGGACCCACTGAACATCTTTGAACTGAAGATATGGCTTCCTTTACTGTAATACTCATCCCTATTAAATATATATATATAACCTCAGTAAACAAAGCCAGATTTTTAACTAACTATGCATATAACCTATTTTGTCAAAAAATCGAAAAGATAATAAATGAAAAAAATATTTTCGGGTGAAACATTGATATCTAAATTATTACTTTGGCTGTATAACAAAAACTAGACATAATTAAATTATAATAATGTTAATTTAATAATCTCACTAAAGATATTTCTTTATCTAAATTCACTTTTAACAAAAACATAGTATTCTTACTTTTTAAACATAACATAATTGAACGAACAAAATCCATCACGAATTTATTTGAACCTGAACGCAGCCGTAAAATTCATAATCCGTGCATACATTGATCTGGATCCAAAATTAAAAAAAAAAAAAAACAAATATTACGTACATTTAAAGTTCAAGAAGAAGTGAAGAAGATTTGGTATCAGTGAGATAATGAATCTGGCGCTGGGAGGGTTGCTCTCGGGAGTTAATTGCCGTCCGTACAAACTTTGTTGCTGAACAATAACCAATCTACTTTTATTGTGCTATGTGACTTATGGTCGAGAAAATTGTATTTGGCATCTGGTAACTAAAAGTTATAAATAAATGTATAAAATAAAGTAGCTCCCAGGTAATTAGCAGATATCCAATTAGTTTCGAGTCTGAGAACCTTAGTAAGGATGAGAGCTGAGCGCATTCACTGCAATACGTGTAAAGATAAAGTTTTTTTCATGTTACCCTTTACAAATATGTACTATTGAGACTTCTCTGCTCTTCTAACTCGAATATATAGCCGTGATTATCAAATAACGTGAATAATAATTAAAGTGACTTTAAAGAAAGATTTCACATTATATTGTGTGTAGTTTTTTATATTTTATTTTTTTCAGTTCTAAGGACTTATGGGACACTTAGCATATATATAGGTAAGTAATACTTATATATTTCCAAGTAACCGTCTCCAAATCCTCGGTCAGCCGCGGGGCGTCCGATACCAAAGACAATTAAAACGAATAACTTTCGTATATTGCACCATAAACAAAATCCTGTTTATTTTCATCGATGACATTGACGTTTAATACATTGCATTTACATTATCTGTGTTAGTTTTATCTATATTTAGAATCATAACATTAAACTTTAATTAAAATATCATATATATATATATATGTTAATTAAATATTAAAAAAAAAAATAATTAAATAGTAAAAGAAGTTTCTATATTATGTTTATTACATATAAAACATAACAAAATCTTAGCAACTAAGGAGATAGGAAACAAAAATTATGACTGTCCATTGAACTAAGAACTCACCTTAATACTAAATTAGGTGATCCATCTAAGGCCAAAGGGCGTTAAGGGCCCAATAAATTAGTTGGGGACAGCGGGGATAATAAACACGGCAAGGAAATGGTACTGCCAAATAACTTGTTAGGAGTCGCCACACCCCCGTTGACTAATTATAGCACTTTGTTTTCTTCAACTTGTCCGACATTACTATAAGAAGTAAGCTTTTTAATAAAAAAATATGTTTTTTAATAAAATATTATATATTTAATCAAATTAAGCTACATAACAATTATGTGTCAAAATCGTAAAAGGAAAATATATATCAAAGCGCCTAGCAGAACAGTTTAAAACAACGTCAATATAGAACAAAATTAAAAAAATCGTCCGAGTTCTAATTTTGAAAACCTTACTAAACTAAAAAGGTAATATTACAAAACAAATTTAATAGTATCTTCTGCATTCCATTTTTGTAAATTTTTCTTAATTTAAAACAATGTCACGATAAAACAAATAAAAAAAACTTCAAGGTTCTAATTTAGAAAACCTTATATAAACTAAAAAGTATCGTTACAAAATAAATTAAACAGAATCTCTCGAGTTCTATTTTTGAAAATGACACATCCAAGGAGGTGTCATATCAAAATATATCATAAGCGTAGAGAGTGAAGCAAACGCATTATACCAGCCCAGCACAGAAGACCAGGCTATCTGGCGTCTGTAGCGCATAAATATCGGCTGTGTGGCTCTGATGTCCAACAAGGATGCCCACTCAATGCGTTATCGAACGGTCACAGTTACTAGGATATGCTTTTTATTTACACGGACCTTAAAGTGTATGGGGCTTATATTGTTATTCCGATATTCGTAGACATTAAAAATTTAGGTTCTAAGCACGTAATTTTATTTATAAATTAATCCGTAACTGTAAACACATTGAAAAATATATCAAATCAACATTTATTTAAACAAAAATAATAATAAAGAAAAATCTTCAATATCGTATATAATTCACAAAATGTAATACATTTAAAAATAAAGCAAAACTTATATATATCCAATAACACTTACCACACAGAATATCTGGATACAGAGCCGTAAATAATTCTACAGAGAGTAAATATTATCTCAGCGTGGTGACAAAGGCTTTATCGAATTACGATTTACAATCTGTGTGCTATCGTGCGAAGCTCATGTCGCGCGATTTTTTATCTACATCTAAAGTATTGGAAGGCATTGTTGAGATATATAGGTGCTTTTAATGTCTGTTTTGTTTGCCAGCTGATACCCGCGGCTTCGTCCGCGATATTCGTTACATTCATAAAGTTTTTGTATGTACTTACAGAAAATGAACACGCCGTACGGCTGTAATATGTTTAATTCTAAAGAAAGTTGTATTAGTTTGTGGCTGTATTTTTTTTAATAAGAGGAATTATCTAAGGTATTAAAAATAAGATTAATTGATTCCGACATTTTATTAAACATTTCAGTTAGTATTTTTCATCCAATCAGCCAAAATTTGATGTATTGATTTGATATCAACAATAATTGCCAAAAACATTTAATAAAAAAATATTTATTTTGAAACGTAGACGGTAAACATAAATGGAATAGATATAGGAATAGTCTATATCATTATTAATATACATTTATCATATAAACTATAGAATAACTCAGTTAAAAACCAAAAAGTTTGCAATCAAATTAAAATTTGGAACACTTCAATATAAAACTGCTGATCAAATTTGAATGAAACACTCCCGTAATACAGATTGGACGTAAGAATGAAATAGGTATCACAAATAAAATAAAAAAGGAACAAATTTCTAATTTGAATAGTCACATGACATAAATATTTAAATGACGTCACAAGTTGGGTAGCATTTTAAATCGTTTAATAATTAATAATAATTATTAGTCCACGCAAACGAAGTCGCGGGCAGAATATAGTTAAATATAAATCAATATAATAAATAAAACCGTTTATATAAAAAACGGTTAGCACAAGCCGTATAACTGATAAGATGTTAGTGTATGGGACTACGAGGTATTACTGTGAAAGTATCAAGCGAACCCTCAAACAGCAGATAAAATGGATTGATAGGAAACACAGGTATGTACTTCAATATAAATAAATATATATACATACTTAATATATGACATTTCATACGTGTCTGACATTCATCACAGATTAAATATTCGCACAGAGAAGTAATCTAAATATATATTTCGATATCATATATCTTATTCAATTCGACTTCAAATTAAATATAAATTAAAATTAAAATTTTGAAATTAATATTAAATTTATTATCTAATAATAATTTTATAAAAGACGATGAAACGTATCTATGAAATTCGTTAGCAGAACGCCATCGATATTTAACGTGCTACCCTCGAGAGTCGTACACTCGTTCAAAATCATTCGCAGGCGAAAATATCAATAAAACAACTCGACCCGCGGGACTCGAACCCGAATCACGAATGTGACCTGAATTACAAATACAACCTTTGATGGGACACTTTATTTTTTTGTAATGGCCCCACGGCCGCAGCTTAGTGCTTATGAGATTTACATTTAGTCGTTTTATTGCCGTAATGGTTGTACGGAAGTCATATTGGCGGGAATTTGTTGGATACTTTCTGGTTGGGACGATAAAAATAAACTGCCGGATGCTACTACGTTTACAAATGTTACAAATATATCAGAATAAATAATATATTTTATTGTACCGTAATAACTCTAAGGTAAATTCATAATGAAAAATAAATTCTGCGTCAAAAGTTTGCATAACATAAAATTTTATATTGGACTCATACGTTTAACTGTGATTTTAGTACCAATAGTATAATATGAATTTCGTTTAGTGTTCGCTTTGCCTCCAACAAATACTGCCAACATGACAACAATACAACACTAAATCGATCCAAAGACAATTGACCCCGAGTCCGGGTATTTATGGGAGGTAATTAAAAAGAAAACAGACAAAGGCCCACAGCTGATCGGAACGTGCACCGAACATTAAGACCGGTGTTATTAGTGTTGGGAAAATTACATCATTAAACGATATCGATTATCGTTATTATTTACATATTAATTATTACAATCTTCCCCAAACACATGATTAATTAACTAAATGTAATTCAATTTAAATAGAAAAATCAATGATTTAAATTTCAAAAGATCGTTAAAAATATATATGAATCCGGATAATGTTAGTCACTATGAGATGTAACTCGTATGTTATCGAGTGTGTAGTACAACACTAATGAATCACAAGCCGGTGGAGCGAAAGAGGACTTTTATCAGTCGCCACCGATACCAATACTTCCAGTTTCTAACACGTAATTTATTGCCACCCTCGGCATACGCTTAAAATAGTCCAAAATCATCTCTATCATGAAGGAATAAAGTAAATTTTCATCTGTACACTTCAAATAGTATTAGTTGTCACTGAATTTTCTTCTTATTCCTCTCAAAGAGTCTTAGGTCACGTTAGTTTCACATATTACATTAACGTCAGAGGTGGGGAGTAGTTTTGTAGTTTCTATAGATAACTACTTCCAGTCTGTAGATGAGATGGAACTTGTGTTAAGTTAAATACGACGAAGTTTCGATAAACCAACTTTTATCTTTGTGAGTTTAAAAATGTTTACAAGTAAATACTCTACAATGTCTCCGTAGCACAAATTTATTTTCTAGTTATGACACTATCTACTTCCATTTTTATATTGACATATTATTTGTTGGTAAGTGACAATTAATGATAATGAATTTTCGTATCTAATACTATATAGTTTTATTAAAAAAAACCGTTTAGAAACAAACATAAGTACATAAAAACATTCATTAGTAGAAAAAAAGGAAGAATATACTTAATAAATATATATTTTTTTGTATCGTAAATTTTTGACGGAATCTATATCATCTGTGTTATTGTCAAATCAATTAAAATTGTAGCTATCAGATGAAAATAAATAAATAAATAAATAAATAAATAAATGAATAAATAAATAAATAAATAAATAAATAAATAAATAAATAAATATACATAAATATATATGTATTTAATTATCTAAATAAATTCAGTTCTTATGTACGTAGCCATCAACAAATGTTTCTTTGTTGTAATTCTAACTTGACACACGGTACTTGAGGGAGCAATTTACGAAATAAACTTTGCTTATGAAACAATTAATTCAGACTGTTTTATACAATTGTAAAACCTGTTCAAATTTATTTCATCAAGTTTTATTTGATGAGTATTTTTAAGACGCAGCATCTCTCAGACATGATCTGTGATCAGCTCATTATAATGTGATTAAATCACATATCATTTCTACTGTTTTCTGTTTCCCTGACAGAAACGAGTAAGGTGTACCTAATCGAAGGCAAAATAATCTTCAAATAATGTTATTCGCTCAATTGTCCAATGACTGTCTGTTTACCTTATATATGTTATTTTTTATCTGTGTAAATTCTTTTGAGTAATTTAGTGATAAGTATCAATCATATCTTCCTAGATATTTCCATGCATACATGCATGCATCCAAAAACGTATACCGAAACCCCCGTTCTTTACGGCATCTCAAAATTCTTGAATCTTTTATAAACTTAAGATCATACAGTTAAGGTCATTTGCACTAACATTTATAATATTAGTCGGATATAAATAAAGGTATGACCTCTGGGTCACATTCAGGTTGTAAATGGACGCATGTTCGTAAACGAGCAACTTGCTAATAGAATTTCACTATAAAGTTTATAATGAAGACAGTGTACTGTCCTGTTTGAGACTATGAAAATATACAAGAGCTACAGTTACTTTAGGAGAAAAAGGAAAAACTCAAACAACCATTTTATTAATACAATTAAAATTAATTGTATATTTTAATAATAATACAATCTGAAACTAATAACGTCTTAAATGGTTAACTAGATATTTAAAATAGGTACAAATTCTTATTCACGATCCACCAAAAACAATTAAGACCCAAACAAAAATAGAGTAAAATGTAACTTGTAAATCATATTTATCATATTTTACTTACAAATATGTTCTCACCAAATTACTTCGGCAAACCATATTTTGAATTAACAACAATTATGTAATATTTTATTTGTGTTTCAATTACATTGAGACCCTAACGTCACCGAAATATAAAAATGAATCAAAGTTTCTGAACGCATTCTTATTTTTGAACTATACGGATAAAATAAAAATTACATTATCAAACAATTTTATAAATATGTTAACAATTTTAGTGCAGTATTAGTTAAAGAGAAACACAGTTTAAATATGATTTAGGTTTCAAAAATAAATTTATACTTTATGACATATTGAAGTCTGTTCAAACTGTCAAATTGTTGAGTAAAGCCATAATCGATACGGTCGTTATAAGTCCGTACGCAATATATTACAATGTTAAACATAATTCTCTACCATCGTGGTCTGATGACAAAATTCTTCTCAGAAACACAATATTATTATTTTTTTAATATAAAAATATCTAATAAACTGTCACATAAAGTTAAATGAACGAATTCCCGAACGTTTCTAAGAACGCCATTCGATACATTGTCGTGTTTTGATTTATACGTATTGTGACGGTGACACATCGCGACTCCGCTGTCATGTTTGTTTTATGTACGTTTTATTATTCAGCACTTAAATTGTGTTATTATGATTTTACGGTGCCATTGATGTTATAAATTTAATTTACTGTAAGTTTAATACGGTTAACCCGGATAAATAAGTATAGATTAAGATTTCGCTCTGGTTTATTTAGGAAAACTAAATTTTTTTTTGTCATATACAATACAATTTATTACTATCGACATATTCTTTTAGTTTTATTTGGATTATATATACATAAATATCTAGACAAATGTATAGCTCTACAACTTGCTGGAGTGAGACGGAAGTTCGCGAATATAAACGTAATATATTGTATTTAAATGAAACTAATATTATTCGGATATACGACGCGTGCTTTATTTTTGTAAAAAACCGAAACGTCCGGATTATGTAGTTTTGACCAAAAATGAAGCACGCGTAGTATATCCGAATAATATTAGTTTCATTTAAATGAATAAAACTCGCGAAAGTCTTAGATCTCATTATAATATATGTAGTTCATCTTTATCCATGAAAGTCTATTACCCTTTCACGGAAAAAGCCTCTGAAATCTACCCTTATAAGTTTACATGGTGAAAATAAAAGTTGGTTTCCAATTTTTCCATTCACGTACCCTGATCCTACCACGAGCCAGGATGTATGAATTAAAAACAAGAAACTGCCAGTCTGTAGTTGGACATAGGAACGCGTACTAAGTACTAAGATTCAATTATTAAATTCTATAAGTATTACCTGTACCCACAACCTAGTTCGCGGGTGAACAGTGTACTCTGCAACAATATTCCTTAAAACGCAAAGCATTCAGTAAATGAACCCCACACGGCGTTCACTATCGCTGATACCCGAGGATTATCATGGCCCGTAACCGTAAAGCAATTCCCAAATTAATTTAAAACAGGACAAGGGACAATGCGGATAAATGTTAATTGATACCGGTACGGCTTCATATTTAGTTTAATGAATAACTAATGTTATGGTTGCGATGCTCCCGGTTCCGATCTCGAAATTATCAATTTCCGTCCCGACCTGACCCTTGGCTCGGTTTAAACTTGACTTCATATGAACCGTCAGGGTTGCCAGCACTTATAATTACATATTATGTTAAATATATATATATTTAAACTATCTTCATGAATGCGCTACTAATGTAATGTTATATGTGAACTTAGAAAAAGTAACCGAAACTTATAATCATATATACGTAAAATAAATTCCACCAATATTATAACGTCAAATGATAAGATAAATTGCAATTTATTTTGTCTGTGCTTTTATCTAATATAAAAAAAGGTTTTAACTAGTATATCGCTTAGGATGTTAGTATACATTATGTTGTCAATAGGTTCATGAATTCAAATGTTATTAAGATTTAAATATTGCAATGTTAGTTATTCCAAAAATCATAAGAATTATTAATACATTATTAAAATCGTACATATTTAGTCACGTGACAGCCCTACGGTCACCCCTTGCCTCATATCTCTAACATCATAAAAGCAATTTTGCAAATTGTTATTGACTTGTTAATAGGAGGACTGTCCCATACTTGTCGCGTACTAACACATTATTAACCTAACACTAGCTGCTTGTATTTGCAAATTTTATTTCGTTTCACAATAAAAAAAATTTGAAAGAAAATATTAACGAAGGTAATTACGGCCAATGTTAAAGTTAAGAAGTTGAATAATACGCCGATTCTTCCAAATAGCCATAACAGGCCAAAACAAGGGCCCAATTAGCCCAACCCGCTGTAAGATTAGATTTGTAATGCTTTTCCGGCCGTTTTGGTCTCGGTAATGAATTTAGCCTAAAGACAAGCTTCTGTTTGCTTTACCTTGTTGTATAACCGCATCTGTCAACTAATAACCCTTCCGTGGGGTGAGTAATGTTTATGTTATACTGAGGACTTGTTTTTAACTTGCCTTCATCTCCCAGGATTGTTATAGACATATGTACATACATACAGTTATCTGTTTTAATATGTAGGTACGTAAAAAAATCCCTCGAAATCAATTCGGTAGGTAATTGATTATAAAATACCATAATTTTTTTCGGTCTCCGCATGACCATTACGTCACTGTTGTATTTAGTTTGAAGTCCGTGCCTAGATGGCGCGACTGGTCGTCAATTTAAATTTTATATTAACTACAAATTGTGAATTTATATCAGAACCCGATATATGTATATATTTAAGAAATACGAATTACATTAACTCGAGTAACCTGCCAAAAACTGTGACCTTTGTTTAATTCTTAACTTGGTTGTCATTATTTCGCGTCGCGTATCATGGCTACCCCAGTGAGGCGACTCTATAAATAATTCAACTCATCAAGGTCCAATCCTACCTTAGGGTCGTCTGTTTGTTACTATAATAATATATAAATATTGTCCATCGTCGATAATATTTGCTTTTATTGCTAATAAATATATTGATACGGATATATGCTCATAATTCTAATTTCATGAACCGGTACGACTAATGTTTTTCACAATTATTTCAAATATCGATAAGAATAAATTTATATTGACAAGTAAGAATTAAGACATGTGAGTAGTGTGTTTTATAAAACCTTTTTTTAAATAATTTAAAACCGAAGTCTAACGCTATGAGCTTCGTACATAATTGATATGTCCACTAATTTGAAGTATCAAAACCAACGTCAAATCTACTAAATGATTTACAGCCGCATGCCCCATTACAGACCCCTGAATACATTTAATTACAAGTAATTTATCTCGTCCCATTAATCCGTGAAGTTCCCCAATGTTTTTAAAAAAATCTCATCCCTTGATTACAAGCTGTCATGTCTTGAGATTTTTTTTTCTAAGCCAACAATTATTGTAATCTGTGTTTTATTTTCGGCGGGCGACCGATTACGGCAATAAAGAGTTTTTTTTTTTTTTATAACAAAATAATTAAACCTGCACGAAAAAGTTTTTATGGCTGTATTTTTGTTAAGACCTTTTTCTTACTACATATTTATAAAATTGTTTTGCAAATCGTGTTTGTTTATGTGATTGTGATTAATAATATATAATTTGAAACATCGCAATACAGGGAGATCTTTAGGAAGCATTCAGAAAATAGTCGTGGGCTATTAAATTTCATACTAGGAGTTATTTAGGATGTACGAGGCATTGTAACACGTTATTCACGTAATAAGCCCGGCCCAAGTGGCAACATTCATTTTGTTAAACGCGCCACGTAATTGGCCCCCACCTCGAGATGTTGCCAGCCGCAAAATTTATTACTTAATTACCTTAAGAAAACGCGTCGCCGCCCAGACATACCGACAGATGTTTTTTATTCCCGCGGAAAAACAAAACGCCTAAGAATGACATTAATTAATTCTTAATGAAATTCATCTTCACCCTCCGCGTTTTAATTTAAATGCTCGATTTATTACTCGTACAATTTGTCGCAGAACTCTTCACCCTTCGGATAATTAAACAAAACCTTTCGTTATTACATTTATTTCCAAATTACAAGGACGGCTGTGCGCGGCTTGATCTGACCTATTACTATAATGTTTTTTAATATTCGATAAAAATGTTAATATTTTCTTTGGTACGGATCGTCGACTGTGTGGAAGAGGGGTTCATCGAAGCGCAGGTAGCCCTCAGGCCGTCTGGTCTGGTCTTGGAAGTTCTTCTTGGAGTTGTAAGTCTCGCCGTCGTCGTGGTACTGGTGACTGTTTATATTGTTCCTGTTGTTATTCCTAACGTTGACGTTAGTTTTGAACTTGTCGTCTTTTTGAGGTAGTACCGGTGTCGGCGTCACTTTCTCCTCGAGCTTCTTGTCTTTCGCCACTGTGCTCGCTCCGACCAGATCTCTGTACCCGAATCTCCTCTCATCTTTGCG
The DNA here is from genome assembly GCF_018135715.1 of Danaus plexippus. NCBI lineage: Eukaryota > Metazoa > Arthropoda > Insecta > Lepidoptera > Nymphalidae > Danaus > Danaus plexippus. Next base: position 6,286,925 of record NC_083549.1, read on the forward strand.
GACCGGCGCGTAAGGATATCTGTTTCGGAATCTGTAGTCGTATCTGCCAACTCTCGTGTAGTAATCTTCGTCGAGACGTCTATAAGGATCCATGGTGTAGCGATATCTTAAATCAACGCTCGGCGGCGTCCGTATAACATCGGGTAGATGCGCGTAATAAATAATCCTTTTCGGCTTCCGAGGAACATAATTATTGTACCCTTCATCATATCTGTCAACTCGCGGGCTATACGGATTGTACCGGCTCCGATCGTATAAATCGTAGTAGGGATCACGTTTGTATAAATCGTCAGCGGCGTAATATCGATCATCGTAGTAGGGCCTGCTGTCTTCCGGATGATATACAGCCTGCCTCGGGTACACGGGCCGGTACTGCGGCCTGTCTTCCTCAGGTCTTACGAATTCCGTCCTTAAATCATCCGTCCTTGTCGGACGTTGGAGCGATTCTTTATCATTTCTGGACTCGGAAGCTTCGAGTACTTTATTTTGAGTGACGAAGTTGACTCGCGGCATCCTGCTGTTGATGAGGTCGCCGGATGGCTGTGGAGGCGTCAGTATGTCTCTCTTGTCGTCTCGATTGAGGTAAGGCAGTTTAATCCAATTCTCATTGGAAGCTCTGGCCCCTCTTCCCGTTGGCTTTTCGGTGACTTTCTCAGTGGTCTGGTACATATCGGCGACGTCTGGTTCCTTGGTGAGTGATATCTTGGTGGTGGGATCGTCTTCCACCGGTCCTGGTAACCAGGGGACTTGGTTCATGCTGTTTCGATCAGATCTCATGTTATAAAACTTCTCCTCCTCGATAACATCCCGGCGACCCCTCGTGGAATCTTCAGGACGCTGTAAAGTCAGACATCATTATTAGTTATAACCGCATAATACATATAAAACTATATGTATACAATCTAATTATAACTTTTACCTCATCTTCATTATTTACGTGGAGTAAGTCGAATGGAGCCACGCTATGCACAAGCAGCGCGCTACAAACGATCGTGATCGTCGCTCTCATTGTAACTTCAATGGTTTTACAACTGTAACAGAATAAAAATGACATTAAATATTTAATACATTATAAGGTCTAAGATTGAAAAAAAAAATTAGATAAATTATAATAGTTTTTTTATTAATAAAAATTGTTATCCGATGATTTAAAAAAGTTCTGAAAATTTTTATATATGACGTGGGGATAATTCCTATTTATTCAAGTGTTGAGATTGTTATAGTAAAATTCCAAGACAATTAGTTAATTTCTCTTATAATTAACATTACGATAAATTTTAAACTAGCGCCATTACAGAAAAAAATGTTAACGAGATTTATAACTTGAATCAGAACATCGTAATTGAAAACAAAATAAAAATTTCACAATATTGTTCGGTGGTATTGTAGCAAGGCTTCGCCGGAAACGAGATGTAATCAGCGGAAGTTCAACAAGCGTTAATATCTCCTAAAACAGTCTGACCTCGATTAGTGAATCAAAATTTTAAATGTACGGAAAAAAAAATTATCAGGCTCCGTTAGTATATTATAGTACTGGCCGTAGTAAACACTGTAAATTAAATACGAAATATTATAAGCCATAGTTAATGCTATAGATTTTTATTTCAATATTCTGAATAGAAAATCGTACGAAAATATATATACGTAAACAAAAACATCAAATCACTAAAGAAAATGAAATTCACTTCAATAACTCGCGAATGTACAGGAAAAAATCTATAATCATTAAATTTTAATCAACAAAGATATGATAAACGTTATCTAGGACCGAACAAACAACAGTTAAGAAACATTTTAAACCAACCAGTAGGCATTCCCACGACACAAAAGCTATCACACAACAACAGTTCTGCTCCAAATAAGTTGTATTGATTCCCCCAAAACGGTTATTGTCAACGAACCTTATTTACCAACATACAAAAAAGGAAATTAACGAAATGCCAATTCTTTAATAGGTCTACACTTTATCCTTTAATACTAATATTAATAGTATAACACAATACTATTCGTCAACTCGCAAACCTTTTGTAGGTTCTTCATTTTCCTTGTAACGATTTTTTTTTTAAACTTTCACAGCCGCCATTTAGTTGTGATTGTTATTTATATAATATAAGGTGTTTTAACTTGTAAGCAAGTTTATTACCTCGACTCTATACTTCCGTCACAACACGCGGCGTTTCCCGTTTCCCGTTCAATACCTATATCAATACGAACCTACGTTACTAATAAAATATACGCTGATTTACGAATGTTAAGCTGCTAAAGATCCGTCTGTCGCTGTCATTCCACCCGATGGTAAGGAGAAAAGAAAAATGAAATGATTATCTGCTATTAATAAAATACTGAGAGACGTTTAGTTCGAAGTATATTACCGTCTACTTTAAAATTGACTTTTTCTAAGATCAATCATCTATTTATTACTAAGTCTATCAGAATTTTACATCGTCAAACTAAACACAGACTGTCTACAGTCTCATTTATAAAGTTAAGATACAATCACGAGCGACGGTTCATGAGTACAATACTACAAACTGGTAGTATTTCGTGTGAAAAGTTGGAGCAAGTACATTTTATTATTAAACTTAAAATATAATCAGTTACCTACGAACATGACCAACTAACTTTAAACTTGAAGAGAGCGTATGCGATTTTAAAATCATTTTATATTTTACGACAAGCTGAATATGTATAAGCAAGTTAATGTGACCATTAATATATATAGTTGCTGATTTTAGTTTTGATAGCCGATAAATCATTGGTCGTGAAATTGATATGAGATATAAAAAACCTAATTTCCATAAAAGACAAAGTTGTTGATATGTTCATTGAAGAGCTCAGGATTCTTAATAGCCTCATCAGAGCTCCGCTAAGTTTATATTGAACTACTAAGTAGGAAAACTAACGACGAATTGTTACTTGTTATTAACAAAATGGCTGAGCACGAAAAAAATTAAATCCACAATTTTAAAAAAAGTATGAAATACCTAATACCTAATAAAATATTAATTTAAAATTAAATAAACATAATGATAAATACTGAATACTGAATGATATCTAAGATATTCGCGACTTTACATTTAAATAAGACTAAGTTTTTAAATTACCGCCAGTTACTTTACTATTTTTTTATATAAAACAATAAGAAAACACGTAGTTTACCAAAAATTTAGATTCATTTAAATATACGTATTGTATTATTGTGATTTATATGATAACACCAATATATTAACCAATATTCACATAAAATAAGAGATGTATCTTTATAAATAGTCAAAATCAATCGCAGCTCAAAACGGATTTATGTCGTTGTTATAATGAAATTACAATATTAAGCAAAATGAACTTCTCACAAATACATTTTAAGTTATATTTATTTAATTAATAAATCATTACCTTCATAATCCGGCGCAGTCGGGAGTGTCGGGCTGTTTGACGGCGCGACAGCGGGCTGAGGCGTCACGCGCTTTGAGCGTTTTGTTGTCATCGAAAATAGTGTCCATTGTACAGTTTATGTTAGCGAAAGAACATTTATACCGAGTTACACAAATACCAGACTTTTAGTCATTACTATCGTTACCAATCAGTTAAATTTGAGATCCATTTATTTCATATCTTTGTCGGATTCCGGCAATGATTGATTTTTTTCATTATTCTCTTACATATTCCATATTTTTATTCAAATCTACTAAACGGTTAACCGATCAAACATGTTAAACGGACAGACGTCCTAGATGACGACGTTTCTAGATGTATTTAATGATCGAAAAGTAATGTACAATTAGGTCTTCAATAATCGCAATTATGTAAAATAAGAGCAACTTTAACGGGTGAGAAAAAGTCGTTAACCTTTGATAGCACAGATAATGTACAAATTAAATATACAGCTATAAAAAAATAATTATCTGCGATATTTCTTTTATTTTATTTACACGGCCGCGGTAAATATCCTGGATTGAATAAATAATTGACAATTTGATTTACATCAAATCTTATATAATAAAATGGAAACGTACATCTAACGGATGAAGGGACAATGGCATGGACACAACTATCACCGATCTAAAAGCGAGTGTAATAATAATTTTGAAAAAAGTTCCCATGACTTTAACTAAAATTTACATATACTTTTAAAATTAATTAATATCAGTATGACTAATGTACTGTCTTAAATAGTTCAAATAATTTTCCCGCTTTTATTTTTAATATTTGATGATCAAATATGTTTTTCTTCTTGGCAGAATTTTTTTATAAGTTTTGTTTAGTGGCGCCATCTGGACCTATAACTTTACGGATTTCACAATTATTTATCCTCATTGAATAAACACAAATTTCTCAGTAATCATGAATCTCATTCATTCATCGTCGACAGAGTCTTTGCAGACTCGTGGTGGTCATCACGTGTCAGTGATCCATATACATGATGACTTTCTTGGGAAGATAGTTGCAGTGGTTTCCCCTTGCTTTCTGCACCAGCACTTTTTTGGAGCTATATAGACCCCAAGGCTTGCTGTAGACTGTTCCAGCCAGTGGTGTCCAAAAACTCTTAGAAAGTACATATGATTCGGAAAAGATCACATTGGTACTTGCCAGGTTTCGAACCCGCGCCCTCATGTGTGAAAGACGGGTCTTTAACCTCCAGGCCACCACGACACGAATCTCATTACCGGGTCCATGTTTAGTAGTATGGAGATATCAATACAATATTAAAACATAATATATTAAATAATTCTTAATACAGTAATCCCCCCTATAACACGGTACTCTAATAACGCGTTTTCATATAACGTGATTTCGTGTCCCTCGTATAACACGTGTTTTCCTCCATATAACACGGGGATTCCCCACGTGATTTTCCTCATTTAACTCGGGGGATCCAAGACGAACAAGAAAATATGCTCTTGTAAAGAATATAATAAAAATTCGAAAGGTGAAACCTTTGAACATTCCGTTAAAAAAAGATGTCGGTGGAACGTTATTTCAGATAGCTCCGACAGCGAATAAATATGTAATAAAACTGTTTTTGGAACTATTTGATTTATTTGAAATTACCTGTTTTTTAGTTACATATGTATAAGTTTTTTATTGAAAATGTTCTTGGTTTGATTTTAATAAAACGCATATATTTCGTTCATAACATAGTTTTTCCTTAATATTCGATTTAAACCCTCTTTAACAAGAAAAGTTAAACGTGAATCATTTGTATATAACGCGTTATACGAGGTCATACGAGCGCGTTTTACGAGAATTTTCGTACAACGCGTTTTCCTATAACGCGGAACGAATATACCGTGTAATAGGGGGGATTACTGTACTTAAATAAAAATTAGACAGAAATTAAGCTTCTTTTTTAATACTATTGAGTGGATTTATATATTTCAAGGATTTTGTTTGACAAAAGACCAAAGGCTTAACAGATAAAAAATAAAAACGAAATTCATTAGATAAATTTTTCTTAAAAAAAATACATTTCTAATTCCGTGTTGTCTCTTTTAGTTTAGTTGTTATAAAGCTTTGATTAGTATATTATCAAATGATTATTTTACTATAACTATAACTATAACGTGCATAGAAAATATGTGGCATTCGGTTATATAGAATTATTATACAAATAGTGTTTATTAATTCTTAATAGACAATTAAACAGTGTAACTCACAACAGACAGACATATGTCGCTCGAGATTTTTTGTCAAAGATTACTTTTAATTATTGAAAATTTTAAACACTAAATGTGACCGATTAAGTAATAAATCTTTTTATTATATTATATTCAGAATATTTATCCATTTCAAGGATTTTGTCAAAATCAGACTTAATACAGTAATCCCCCCTATAACACGGTACTCTTATAAAGCGTTTTCATATAACGTGATTTCATGTCCCTCGTATAACACGGGGATTCCCAAATGTTCTTGGTTTGATTTTAATAAAACGCATATATTTCGTTCATAACCTAGTTTTTCCTTAATATTCGATTTAAACCCTCTTTAACAAGAAAAGTTAAACGTGAATCATTTGTATATAACGCGTTATACGAGGTCATACGAGCGCGCTTTACGAGAATTTTCGTACAACGCGTTTTCCTATAACGCGGAACAAATATACCGTGTAATAGGGAGGATTACTGTATATATTTATATTTATTAACATTATAAAGAGAACAATGAATTAAATCACCGTTTTCCGAATGTATTGTACTTAACAATATAATATATAATCCCTGTAATGTGACAAAAAAAAATAAAACAAATATATTTTAATACTATAATTTTTTATTAGAAACAGCTTATCCACGATAAGCGCACGGACGCTGCTCGGCGTTCATGAGCACAGAGAAAGTAAAACAAACGCAAGCCTTCTGACGTTAACGAACTAAATGTCAAAACCAAAGAAAACTACATAATACTTAGTGTTCATTAAAACATTATATTTGTTATGAATATCGAAGTTAGTGCAAATTATTACAATAATCTGTAATCCCTAGCGTGTGTCTAGCGCATACAGTATTAAATGCGACCTGATATCTAAAATATTTTTTTATTAACATTTCATACAAACATATGTTAATATTGTGACGTACAAAGTTATATAATGTGTATGTATGTATGTGTGTTTCATATATATCAGGTCGTATACATTATATTTCTATTCCTGCATGTTCGCCATCTCAGCCGGGTTCGCGCCTTCCTTGTTCTTCTTCTTGGACCCTGAGACGATGTCGTCGATCCTTAACAGAAATATCGCCGTCTCCACCGCCGTTTTATAGACCTGCAGATTCATAATTAATATTTGTATTGATCTTATTATGAACAGCGCCATCTAGCGGAAACTGGGAACATCGACCGAGGCTAGGCCCTCTAGACTAGAGATACTTGAATGGACCAGAGATAATTAATAACATAAAGGTATGTATTATTACTATAATATGGAAATTAACCTTTTATTTATGTTTTATTCAGTACAAATATTTATCAATACGCTAATATTATATATATATAGTGCTAGTTTTAGCCCGTTACTTAGTCTGTGCCGGTTTTATAATTAGAAATATTTAGCTGACTGGGAGACCTCTGTTCCGCCTTAGCGGCGGTAATGAAGCAGGTTTTTGATAATATAATTCTTTTTTCGGCCGTACGGAATGAGAAGTCTCCTATGTCCGCCTCCTAGTTCTAAGCTACCTTCCTACTGATTGTCAGCCAAACCCCTAAAGCTGTTTTTAAGTTATAATAAGTTTAACTGACACGACTTTCCCTAGTATTTATATATATATATATATATATATATATATATATATATATATATATAAGTAAGTAACAGGGAATAAATGTATATATTATTTTTATGACAATTCAATACAAAAATAACATGAGTAACTTGTAAAATAATTAATGATTAATTGTATTAAATTATTACTTTTATATCCCTTTTGGTTTATACCAAAGTGTTAATGACAAATTGAAACTAAAACTTGGTTGTAAAAAGATTTTAAATCAAAAAAAAAAAAAAAATTGTAATGGTAACATTATTTCAAATAAAAATTTAATGTCTGTATTATATATACACATATAAAGGAACATCTCAAAAAAACAATATAGAAGCAGGGTGCTAACGAGACTCCGGCTGACTTTTCAGTTATCTGTCATAGAGATGACATTGTAAATGATTGTAAGTGTTAACATTGTGTTAGCCATTAGTTTTAAGGCTATTTTAAGAATTTAAGTAGTACATTTTCGTTGTAGTAATGTTTGCTGTTCATTCATTCATTCTGTTCCTTAATGCATCTTTTTTATTTGTTCATTTTAATAAAAATCTCATCATCAAATGTCATATTGTCATTGTCATAAGTTATTCCTATATATATGTTTTACCCAGTACCTGTAACTTAACAGCCAGCGGTTCCCATATCCCTTTCTGTGCCATGTCCACTATGAGGCCGGTCTCTCCGTCGATGCCGCAGTTCCTCTCACCAGCTGCATGCTTTGCTCTCAGTGCTGTGAGGGTACGGATTGTATTCGCACCACAGTTCTGAGCCAATGTTCGAGGTATTATTTCTGGAATTAATTTTTTTTTATATTATTAATATTCTAAGTACTTTTCTATATGAAATAAAACTGTTTTAATTTATTTTAATTTCATTGGAAAAAGTCTAATAGATATTTTTCAAGTTTTTTCAACTTATAATATTTCTTGCTTGATATATTCTTTTTTACCTTGAATTTTAATATAACTTTTGTTTATTGATTAATCATTATTTTAATATGTAAGAGAAATTGTGGCTTTAATTTTCAAACACATAGAAAATATTTTATTTTTGTAAAGTACTGTGAGTATATCTTATATAGGTATATTCTGTTCTTACCGAGCGCTTGTGCGACTGCTCTGTAAGGGGCCGCGTGATGCGCTTTGGACGCCAGTTCCCCGGAAACGGACATCTCAACAGCTCCGCCGCCACACACGAGACGAGGATTCAGCACCTAATGAACGTTATTAGTATAATCAGTTAAAGAAAATACTTATATAGATATTTACTACAGATTGCTGTAATGTCAGAATGTTACAAATTTCGTTAACTGTAAACATTTATTGTAACTTGTAATAGTCCATTATTACTGAGTATGTTTTAAAGCAGACTTACTTAAATAACTTATCTCCTTTTGTTTGTGTGTAGTTTAAATATTTTTATTATACTTCATAGATATTTAAAACACTGAATGTTATTGAACATTAATTACTCAATGTATCAAGGGAGAATAGGGTAATAATTTTAGATAATAACATGAGAGGGTCGTTTTTTATAAAAAAAATATTAAGACTGAGTAAATTTGGATATGTGTGGACATAAAATGTATCAATTCTAAGCCTGAAGAATAAGACAATTAATATAAAAAGTACCAAATTCTTTGCAACATGAAGGGCATCCTGGAGATTTCTTTCAATTTCATTCAAAATATCCTTGGAGGCACCGCGGAGGAGAATAGTGCAGGCCTGTAATGTAAATGATTAAACTTTTCAGTTATTTTATAAGATAGCTTATATACAAACGCTTCTTGACTGACGCTGACAGGTAAGAAAGATGTAATGTAGGACAACTAACATGTAGGACAACTGACAAATAACAAAAATGTACCACAGAGGCTCTTTGGTGAAGTAGTGAATTTTCGCATGTTTTCTTTGTCCCTTCTCAATGTATTGATTTTTGAAATTACATTTTTATGATTTCAAGAAACATTTGTGGAAGATTTCTTTATTGTACTGACATTTATTCATGACCTATGAATCTTGAATATGTACATATTGAGGGATAGTAGTAACAGACACGCTTCAGAGACCTAAGGGTTCCTACAGACTGGAAATATAAGAGTGAGACTTACCTTGGGATTCTTACATTCAGTGACAAATGTGAAGTAATCATCTCCTATCTTCTTGATCTCAAACCGTCCGGCCTGGGTCCCCACATCCGATTCCTTCAACTCCTCGGTCCGATTCACAATGGTCGCTCCACATGCACGAGCTAAACGATTATTGTCAGTTTTACGAAGTCTGAAAAGATATACATGAGTAGAATATATACATAATTTACTTTATAGGAAACACTTTACATTCTAAAACATGCCAAATGATTACTCTGAAATATTAAAAATGCAAGAATGTAGAAGACTTTTTGAAGTATTGATGGTGTAATTGAAAACTCACTCTGCAAGAAACATTGATAAGCATTTTTAATAATAGACGATTATAGTTTTGATATTGTTATATATTTAAAATAAGGCGTAAATTATGTATCAAATTGTATTGAAGCAGTAATATACACATATTTGTGTTTTATTTTTCTACAATCTACATCTTAGCCAGAGATCTAGTCTATTAATCTATAAAAAAATTTGCTTTTGAATGTTTTTAATGTCCTCAAATCACGATTTTCCATAATTAAACAATAGGTATAAACATTCTACATTATTCAAACTTATATACATATATGGTTTCAAGACATTTCTAGACTACACATATATATCTGCGTTACTTTTATATATAGGATCTTTATACCTGCGAATGGCTGTAATTCCGGCCTTGACGAGGTAATGCTGTGCCAAGTCTGATACTCCTTTTTCTGTGACGACTACATCCGGCTTCAAAGCTATGATATCTTCACAAAGACGTTGAACATGCTCTTCTTCTAGTTGAAGAAGTTTAGTGAAGTCCTGATCGAAAGAATTATATTATTAGACTAATAGACAGTTAATTCACATGTATGTAAATATTGTGGTTTATAAAAGAAAAATAGTTAGTTACAATGACTTGAATTACTATAGTAATTAGGTCTTCTTAATATGTTTTGATGGAAAACTACTGAACAAGGCTAGCAAATTAATTTCTTAACTACATAAATGGGTCTTGATAATACAGAACAACAATGTATTTTTTATTTCTCTATATCTATTCTATGACATATATATTTAAGACCAAATTAAAATAAAATAAGATAGAAAAACATAACTTATTAATTGCAGTGTAGACAAGCAATTTTTTAGTTACATAAAAATATAAGATAAATTCAAAATTTTAAAATAAAATAAATTATATGAGATATTATATATATGTGTATAGTATTATATATTAATATACAAACCTGTTCACCAACAATCTCAATGTTGGTCTGGCTTTCACCCTTCTTGTACTCCAAGGGGCAGTCAAGGAGAATAATTCTAGGATTTTCAATATATCTCCTCATTTTTGGATGTGTGACATCTTTATTGAACATCACACCGTTCAGCACTTTAGATTCTTCCACCGATCCGCCGGGTATCTTCTCTACCTTTGCGTAGCTGTAATAATAATTTATATAATGAATGTCTATATATTAAAATTATACTGTTATATCATCATCGTCGCCAGAGTCTTTGCAGACTCGTGGTGGTCACCACGTATCAGTGATCCGTGTACATGATGACTTTCTTGGGAAGATAGGTGCAGTGGTTTCCGCTTGCCTTCTGCACCAGCACTTTTTGGGAGCTATTTAGAGCCCAAGGCTAGCTGTAGCCTGTTCCAGCCAGTGATGTCTAAATATTCTTAGAAAGTACATATGACTTGGAATAATCACATTGGTACTTGCCAGGTTTCGAATCCGCGCTCTCACGTACGAGAGACGGGCCTTTAACCTCCAGGCCACAAGGAATTTACCGTTATATAGAACGGCTAATAGTTATATATATGACTAATCTTGTTCAAATCTACCATTTACTTGATATTTGAAAGCATTTAACAGTTAACAATTAGTAAAAAACAAATTTCTAAAATTTCCTTTATTAAACATATTGAATACTTTTGAAAGGCATTTAGTCATATTAAGGAAGGAAACCTCATGCAATTAATGACTTCTTATTGACCTTTAGTCCCAATAGCGACATATATTTGTCTGATGATTTATACGATGATATAGCAGTTTATTTTTCTAAACTTTTTTATCTATGGAGACATATCAAAGTTAAATCCTTACTAACTAAAACACTCACTTCTTAATATCAACTTCGACCCTTCCGTTTTCATTAATTGTAACCGTGTTCACCGCATCCAGAGCAATGTCCACAGCTAGATCTCCCCAACGGCCGACGTACTTTGTACCAATACATGAATGGATCTGTGGAAGTAATATATTGATATGTTGTTAATTATATTTAAATTCTATACTAAATAATATACTCGTATGTAATACTAGTTTTTGCCTTCAGCTTTGCTTGCATAATAAAACCTTCTTTATGGGGTTTTGTTAGACTTGTAGAGGTCCATTTTACCAGATCCTGACTATGTGACAATGGAAATTCATCAGGACAATGCCTTTTCGATTGAAAACATTTTTGAGAAATGACTTGAACCAAGGGTGTAATAATGTAAAAATCATTCAGTTGAATTGAAAACTTCCTTGTTTTAAAAGTAGGTTTCAAAATATCCTAAGTTACTCCTTATGACATTACCTAGCTGGAAATAATATTCCCATCCAAATCAATTCACCTGTTTTAGAGATTAAGGAGAACAAATAGACAGACAGGCAGAAAAAATTTAAAATTTAAATCATTTTTTTTTTAATTTGCAGTTTCTATATAGGTATTGTAGGTATTACTGTATTGTATGCATTTAATGAAAACTTATTCATTTGACAAACAGACAAACAGACACTTCAATTTTATTAATTGGTATATATCAGGTAGCCTTAATTCTATTTCTTATAGAAGTCTCAAAACTTATGACAACATACCACTTCCCTGAGTTTCTCACGATCATTCAGATCAATGGGTACAGAGATCTTGTCTTGCAAGAGTTGGACTGCATCTTCGAGGGCTTGACGGTATTCCCTTATAATAACTGTGGGGTGAATGTTCTGTGCCAAAAACTGTTCAGCAACAGCAAGCATCTCTCCAGCGAGGACTATTACTGATGTTGTACCATCACCGACCTTTGCAAAATAAATAGGTTCCAAATTGAATAACCTTATTTGGACAAATAATATGATAATCTATGACGATATTTTGTTAAAAGAATTTTTTTTTCACAAATACAAATATGTTATAAATAACAAATCTCAGAAACAAATTAACATCAAAATTTCTGTCAAAACTATTTCATAATTGGTATTTTAAAATATTTTAATTTTACAACATACTCTTTTAAATAGTAAATAAATTCGTATTTCTAACCTCTTCATCCTGCGTTCTTGCGATTTCTATCATGGATTTAGCAGCTGGATGCTGGACAGTGATTTCTCTGAGTATAGCATTACCATCGTTAGTCATCACAATACCGCCCATGGGATCCATTAGCATTTTCAACATAGCCTGTGGGCCGAGGCATGTTCGAATAACGTCCGCTATCGTCTAAAATAAGTGCAACATCACAAAAAAATTAACTCTCAAACATACATTGCCACATAAATTTAATTATTTTCAACGATTTCTGTCAAGAATCACCTTTCCAGCATTTATATTCTCAAGTTGAACTTTCCGGCCGGACTCACGTTTTGTGTTTTGGCCTGAAATAAGTTTTACATTTTCATTGTTGTCATTTATAAAAGAACCAAAATCTATTTAATACTTTACTCACTTAAAACAAGAATTGGTTGCTGTCCGTACATTTTAGAACGTTTCTATGACTATTTAACGAAAACCCTAAGACAATTTCCAGAAAAGAAACTAAGGTAAATTCAGAAATTGCTACAAATCGCGTGGTGACTCAGTGTTTCCATTTAAAAAATCATTTTTGTCATTTTACGTATAATTATAACTATTCATTCATTTTAATAAAATAACTAAACTTAATTTTAAAATGGTTGAGTTTCATATACAAAAGGATAGTAAAAAACGTAAGATATTTTTATTAATAATCTATTAAAGTCTGACAAGCCTTGGTTAAAAACTAGTGTCATCTATCTTTCAAGTTAAGAACTAATCAAAATTATAGCGGCAAAAGTAAAACTTTTACATAAGGCCAACGACAGCTATTTTAAATGAATCTTAATAAATAGTAACTTTATTTGTTTATCTGTATAATATGCTTTGTATAAAATTCAGTTCTAGTTGAAAATATTAATAATTTTATACAGAAACAAGGTGCTTTGATTTTAAATATGGGTAAGTAAAATATTGTATATATTTAATTGTAAAACCCCCCTCGAACTAAATATACAAGAGTTTAGTTGTTTAGTATCTAGTAAATCTTTTTATAGAGCTAATTTTTCTAGCATTTTTTTTTTAATTCATAGTTTTTTTCTGACGTTTGAGCCAATACATTTATTATTTCAAACATCGATCTATGCGTGCGTTCAAAAGTTTTGACTGTAAATTGTACATAGGGTACATAACTTAAAGGTAAAATCAACAGTATGATTTATAAGAGCTCCTATAATGATAACTTATAAGATCCGGTTTTTGACGAAGATCATCATTATTACACTTTCGTTACATCCTATTTAATTTATTTTTCTAGCATTTTTTTTTTAATTCATAGTTTTTTTCTGACGTTTGAGCCAATACATTTATTATTTCAAACATCGATCTATGCGTGCGTTCAAAAGTTTTGACTGTAAATTGTACATAGGGTACATAACTTAAAGGTAAAATCAACAGTATGATTTATAAGAGCTCCTATAATGATAACTTATAAGATCCGGTTTTTGACGAAGATCATCATTATTACACTTTCGTTACATCCTATTTAATTCGTTACATCATTTAATGGTAAGTAATTTCCAAATTCCGATGATTTGTAATAGATTAGGGTATTTTTTAAATTCCACCACAATAATTAAAAAAGCAAATGTTTATATCTCGTCATCCAATTTCGTAATAAAATAAAAAATTAAAAAATTCGCAAAAATATGAAAATTAAAAATAAAAATTAATAATGCGTACAAAATATTTTATGTTTTATTTAATTTAATACATTGAAATATATTACATAAATCTACAAAAAAGCGTGAGATCATTTTTTTTTAATATAATTTATATCATTATTTACATGAAATACAATGATTAAAATCTTTATAAGTAAATACAGATATCGTGACTAGTTAATGATGTTAATTTTAAAGTTATACTTTAACAAAATATATCGTAATAACAAAAAAAATATTTAGAGAGTATTTTTTCTTCGTAACCCTTTCGTTAGGGCGGGTATTTAATGCCGTTTGACTTCGCATTTTCTCCACATAGTACTCAAGATTGTAATTAGTCAAACAAATAAAAACGTCGACATTGGCAGACGTTAAATGATTCCAGTGCGAATGAAGCCATAGTTTAAAGAAATGATTTATTAGTACTATGCAGCGGATCAAAGTTGAAAGTACCTACATTAGGATTAACGAAACAAATATCTATATGTTATGTCTGAGAGGTCTCTATTAGTAAGACCCAAGACCAGTAGATATGCTTATCCCAAGTTTGCATCGTCAGACTTCAAACGTAGCGTTAACAGTTTCGTTAATGAATCCTCGTACTTAATATCGTAGTAGTAGGGTAAATTATTTAATAAAAAACCGGAAAGTCTTTGTTTGTAGTATAAGGATCGAAAACTTGTACTAACCATAAACGGTAACTTTGAGTCGTCAAAGTAAATATGAAGCTTAATTTTTTCCTCCAAGCCTTATATATTGATGACAACAATTGATGACGTCACGTATTTAGAGTGACGTTGCAAACTAGGGGTAAGGTCACAGAACGGGATTACTAGAAAGTGTGAAAACCATTTAATAGTTCATTAGTTAATATTATACAATATAAAGTAAGTACTATTCAATTTTATTTTAAGTTGCCTGTGGACTAAAAAAAAAAACAACCTATGCGACCTCTTCGCATGAAATTTAAAATTTAAAATAAATTTTTAAATAAAATTTGAAAATTAAAAAAAGTCCTCTATATCACTGTATATTTTTAGTACTGTGATTACGTAAATCCTTAATTATTATAATAAATATATCAGTTTTAATGAAAATTTAAATCTTATACTGTGTAATGTTGTAGTTATTTCAAAGTTTTATTTGGAATATAAATATTTCTACTCCTAGCTAGTGTCTATAGATGTTTTAGACAAGACTTATAAAAATCGTCAATTGACCATCATCTATTGCCCACTCTATTTAAATATACTGGTAAAAATTTCTTGTCTAATCTGTATTCGTTTAAATTAAAAATATTTCTTTTATTTTGAAGCCACTTATTTCACTGACTTCTCCATTTGATTATTACGACATTATTTTCGCATATATTAAAATTTTATTTAAAACATTTAAATAAACTAATATTTTCGGGACAATTACTTTTTAAATCGATATTCCGAATATTTTTCAGTAAATCCTCAGTGGACCACTCTGACTGTTTGTTTAAATCTGAAAAAAATGTGTCATTAAGTTCTGTTTAATCTGTGTAAATGGTTTGAGATCATTAAATGCTTATATTATCTATAGTGCATATCTTAAAAATTAATTAAATCAACTCTACTGTGAGTCTAGAACTCTTAAAATCTGCTAATCCATGATATCATCTTCTATATCTGATGATTCTGCCTTCGCGTTGTCCATCTTCTCTCTAGCTTCATCATTTTGTTTAAGAGCGTTCAGATTTTCGTAAACGCTCTTCAAATTCCTCATGATGTACGACGTGCCGTATGGTTTGCCCGTGAATCTTCGGTCAAAGTATTTGTCAGTTACATCCTGACCCCTTGCAGGCACAGAGAAAGCTGACACGTGCCTCGGCTTTTGACCAAACTCCTTACCCAGACGTGTCTCTAAACCTTCGTTGGATCGCATCTCTGGGCTGATGTTGTTGTCCTCAGCGCGTTTCCTATCATAAATGTGCCCAGAGACACGGAGATCGATGAAAAAATTTAAAGGATCAACCCCGAATTGGGGGTTGTAAAGCGGGGGGTACCACATGGGTGGTGGCGGTGGTAGGATTAGGTTTGATGGAGGGACCGGAGTTTCGACTGGATTCCTTCCTAATGGGGCTGGTTTTGGTAATTCTTCTGTACCGACATCAACAAACGTAGATTGCCTCCCTGGCGGCTCGGGGCTAGTGGTTTTTGATGGTTCAGACTTTGGAGTCATCCTTCCCGGGGACTGACTGCCGACTCGGGGCTGCTTGTCAACTGTCAGTTCGAGGGGAACTTCGGGTCGTATTTCCGGTTCCTTTTTCTCTTCCTCAGACTTCGGCCATTCCCGCCTCCAGTCTGTTTCGTTTTCGGCGAAGTATTTATGGGAGCGCCGTTTGAACCTGCGGTGATAGTGTTGCGGTCGGCAGCCGTGGCGGGCATTTACAAATGATCGAAGCATCTCACTGAAGAAGAAGGCGTGAGGTTGTAATGGTAGAGCGCTGTAGAGGTATGGCGGGGTGGCAGCTAAGAGTCTGGAAACCAGTTCTGTGTTCCTCAGCTCTCTTACGTGAGTCTTAGCAGTTCCCTCTGCTGCTTTTTCTTCTTGCACGGATCCCATTCTGTAAAAGAAAATATCTTGTATAATTCAATGTTTTTTCGAAATGTATATACATACATATAGTCGCTCACATTCAGCCGAATTTATGCGGATGAGTAATTGAAAATTGGGCCACTGAAATCTGTGCCAATGATGTCATCTTCCATACTTAATGGCATGTATGGACTTTTAAATAATAACATACATTTCTTAAAACCTCACACACAGCTTGTTTAATTTCATTCAAAAATCTACCTTATTGAAAAACCCTTTGCATATGTATTTTGCTTGGACATTTAATCTCAAATATATCCGAAATATGTAACTCGACTTACACATTCTTAATAGTTAATAGTTTTAAATTTTAAACGTTAAAATTTACTCGAAATGCAATCTCAATACGAATATACGTCACGATTTTTTTTTATCTAACTTGACGATATACATATTTATGACATGACAAACCAAACCAATGAAAAATGTACCTCCGTATTCATAGTCCAAGTTTGATTCGTCACACTGCATACGAAACGTATCACGGTTCACGAATGAACGTGCGAGTACTTAGGCATGAAAAACTGTTAAGTTTTAACCCTGAGTGTTTGCGGAGACGATGCCGACGTAGACTAAGCATTGGCAACAAAAAAATCTTTTTAAAAAAGTAAAACAAATGCCAACCATCAAAAAAACCCTTTAATATATTTCCGTACAAACATACATCATCTAATGTGCGTTCGTCTGTCGGCATCGATTTTTCACCTCACCGCTGTTTTATTGCCAATATTCCAATGGAGATACATCCGCATCCTAATTCCTCTTCGGATTCATTCTGGTTTTTTTTTTTCAGCTTAATAATTTCCTAACGGAACAAGATTTTATGAAACCTTCACTATGAATTTTAATGATTGGCAAATAAACTTTACATATTAATAGGCTTATATCAATATATATATATCCTTTAATATTAAGGTATACTCGTTACGTACCTATTATACGTAAATAAATTCAAATTCAAGCCACAGAATGCTTATCATTTTAGATCAGACGGTAATACTTGACAAAGCAATGAAATCTAATATTTGTATAATTGAATTTGCAACAATGGTGGCAACACATATATATTACGGTACCCTCGATTGGAATTAAATGTCACATTACCATATCATCAGTTCACATCCAACTTGGGATTGGCGACAATAGATTGTGGGGAGCCGCTCACAATAAAATGGTATCCATTCAAACAGTTGATGGAACCGTGAAGCGAAGTCTTACGCGACGATGGGCAAACAACGCTCTTGTAATATTGATTTTAATCATATTCAGAGATGTTATCTGTATTATGTGTCTACATTATTTTCGTATTTAGATATATATTTTTAATCTGCGGTAATGTTTTACAGTTATGGAATAATTTTGATATTTTTTTTTATCTGTCTTTTCTATTAATTCAAATTCGACTTTAGAAAAAAAATGCCGAATGTCGATGTCAATCACCGTTGCTTTTATTTTGTGAAACCCTGTTTGCTTTATTTGTTATCGGAATGCGAACTCAAATTTGTAAGCTGTCTCGAGTGTTGTTAAAAAACTTATATATCAATAATATTATGATACTGTTTTACTTACTTACATTTTACTTATAAATAAAACAAATAAACATTTGCACTAAACTACCCCGACTAAAAGTCGGTTAAGAATATAAACTTCTTACCTATTTCCTGTTTACAGAGCACTTACATTTAACTTTTTAAAAATAAAAAAAAAAAACATTTTGACATTGCCAGTAAGAGGCAATTCAAAATGTATGTATGAAGCCATAGCATAAATGAAAAAAAAAAACAAAATGTATTCGACGAAGCAATTAAAGTTCATAAAATATTGTAAGCCACTGGCGGCGCAGATTTGTGGGACATATTCATTATGAAATTATTAATAAAAACTGAAGCATTTTAAACCTTCCGCTACGGAATTAGGGAATAAAGATTTCGGTTGACAATATTATGATTGTGGAGGTGTGCCGTCACACGGCAGAGAACGTTAATTTCCATATTAAAATCGTCACAAAGGAAGCAAATTCAAAAACCGCGCTTAGTAGGGTGGTAAAAGAGATGTCGCGGATGTAAGAAATTTGTATGCCGTGTGATTGGATGCGGTATTTTATATTTGTTATAAAAACAAAAGTGTGTTACAAACGGTAACAAAAATTTATTACGGAATGTTTATACTTACTGAATTAATTAAATTTAAAATATTTGTTAAAATTTTCTTCACTCTGGTAAGTAAGGTTCGAATAAGTATTATGCTTGATATCTTGCTCAATACCAAGGTTTAAGTAAATAAACAAGAAACATTTTATAAAATAATTGTACGGAGGCTATATACAATTGAATAACAGATATCACCGAGCGATAATTCTCCCATCCATTTCATCGTAGCATCATAGGCACCCCAAACAATATTGCTCGCAGATACGGGGTATGATAATCGCGTCAAAACGCACGTGAAGTGCCGTGGGAGGGGGGGGGGGGGGAGGAGGAGGGAGAGGGGGTTGGAGCGTTAAGCCGGTGACAGCTTTAAAATGTACCCGATTATCCGACCGAGTGTACTTTAGACGGAGACGGTCGCTTGAAAAGATATGATTTATACGAGCCTACGCTTCGGATACACTTTTGTGTGTCTAGCGACTGATTTAAATGCGAAGATTAGTAATTACATCTACAGTCACGTTTGACATTTGTATGAGTTTGATGATGAGCTTTGAAAACTACATTTGTTACTACATTATGTAAGTATTGAGATTTTTGTAATGTACATGCAAAAGTGGTCTGGATGTCTGCGAACGGTTTAAATAGAAAATCTCATCGCATGGAAAGTAGAGTGTTTGATGTTGTTACTCTTATTTTTTTTTTTTTTTGTTATACGAATGACGCTTACTAGAAATTATGATAATGGATTACAGATACAAAATTAATCGACGCAAGAAAAAAAACCACTAGGATGTGTTGATAAATAGGATATGAACACTTACTGATACATTTGTATGATTATTACATATCTATGAGAAAATTATAATCTACATTAAAATTTTGAAATGTACAATTCTATATAAAATTTTGTAATATTAAAAAAATCTTTATATACTTAGTACGAATACACTAGAAACTTCAGCGTAAAAACCTTTAAATATATTTTCGCACATAATCCATCTCATGCAGTCTCGTCGCCTCCTCGATTGAGAATAAAACAACGAGCCAGCGTCACTGTTAATTACTAACGGAAGTACTTGATGGAATACCATTTTACACTCTTATCCCTGCGCCTGTTCATTTTATATAGCAATACGTATTTATGTGTTTTGACTATACGTATTTCTCGATTGTGTAAAATATTTGCAATACATTAGGCAATATTTTATCAGATGGATGTGAATAATGAAAGCAATTTCCTTAACAGATTCCACTCTTGATAAAATACGTACCAAATGAAGAGTAAATGAATGAGCAAATGTAACGTCGCTTAAATTTATATCGAGGATTTGTAATACGTATATTTTAATGGTATTTTTTTGATGTTAGAATGTGTGATTGATAACTTTAAGTTATACAAATTAAATTAAATTATACTAAAAATCTTGTAATAATTTGTACATATTTGTTATTAATTACAGTCACAAATGAATACTTCACACAGATATTAATTACTGTGTGGCGCTTTGTAAGCTCAAGACATAATTAAGACGATATAACGAGCTGTGTTTGATGACATCAAATAATATGCTACACGTTATATTTACGTGAATAATGTGGACTCAAATCATCTTGAAATATTTTTATTTTAAATTCCATATATATATATGTGTGTGTGTGTGTGTATGCGCGTGTGTATGTAGTTGTTACCCATTCAATGCTAAGCTAATTACTTTTCTTATCGTCTTTGTTTTGGTATCCTTTTGGTCCTTACGCTTATATGTATGATTGTATAAAAATAATATTAGTATAATATATATTGTATATATCCGCGTCTCTGTGACGTTTTTATTTTATATTCACTACGCCGCCTAATAAAAGCGTTATCATATCGCAACACAATGCAAACTGTCGTCTGCTTCCATCAAACGAAGTACGTAGATGTATGAATAATTTTATTAGAAATTATAGGATATGCTTTATATTTTATAGGAAATAAGGATTTAGTTTATAAATAATCATAAATTATTGTATGTGAAATTCCAGCAAAATATTTTTATTATTTATTGATTCCATTGATTTTTATTTGATATAACAAGTCAAATGTAAATTACAGAAATAAAAAATATCAATTAAAATATTGCTGAAAAAATTTCATATCCATTATTTACATTTTTCGCAGCTCCCGTATTTTATTATTCACGGCGTAGCGTTTCTTTGTGTCGTAGAACAGGTAACGCTACGCTCGCTCTACAGATTGACAGTTCGTAGCAGACGTAGCAAGTTTTAATAGTGATTTTGTGAATACCCTCATATTCCTCTTGAATTTTTGAATATAAATTGTATTTTATTAAAAAACTAATAAAGATCCACCATTTTATGAAACGTATCTCATCGGAAACGCGAACTGTGTCTGAATTGTATACAAATATCATGTCACTTGTACAAAATAACGCATAAATGATCAGTGAATATGTACAGTGAGAAATGTACCCTAATCCTAAGAAAACATGGTGCGAAATCATTTACATTCGGTGCACAGCATTTAAATATATTTGCTAAATCTATAATGCACCTTACTATTTGATCGTCAAAGTAGAAAATCCCATGTATGTTTGCTATTCAAGTCGAAGTAATATACACATGTAGTAGCGGCGGTGAGTGAGTTTGCTTGTACGTCTATCAGAGGGTTGAAACGTTATATTCCCACAGTGTATGCAAAAGAGTAGAAAAGCAAAGTGAAGTTACTTCGTACTAAAGTTATGTACATATATTTCCTACCATTTTTGAAGGCTTATTATCAGTGAGCTTACTTTATATCTTGCTTTCACAGAACCCACGTGTCCTCAGGTTATATGACTTAATCGTATTAAATATGATAATTCTAACGAACAGACGGCATAATTAAATGAATTTCGGTCGGCTAAACCATCTCTTGATTCTCCATTCACTACAGTCTAATATTTATTCAGACAACTTCTCCATACGTATTATCTTAATTATATAAGAATCATCAGCGTATGTTAACAGTATATATATCAATCTTTTTGCCGATAGAACTGAATCATTTTAATGGAACATTATAAACTGTATAACGTTGGATCTATGTTTCATAAAAATATAATTATAAAATATTATGGCTGAACACAATAATGCGAATACGATTTATTCATTAAAAAAAAATCTGTCGTTTCGATTATAACGTTCCCATTTACGGAGTGTATCCTAAAAGAGTGCATCCCACCATCCCTCCTGCGACAATAGACCAGCCAGCCATTGTTTGCATGTGGACACTATTGTCGATAAAACTTACTCTATAGAAACAGGAATTAAAATTCAATGGGATACTCCTGATGTTTCAATCATTGAGGCTGAGCTTGATGGATATTTTTTTTTTTAAAGTAATTGATCCATATAGCTATCGGAATGTATATTTTATTCCATTCTGAGTTACGATTCCGCGTCCGGTGACATGACGTTTTGAAAAGAATACGCAGCTGTAGAAAAATATCAATTTTTCGATAAAAAAAAAAAATCTTTTGTCTATAACCAAAATGAAGATGTGTTTAAAATTATAAACAACAATATATATAATAATATATTTATTTATAGTATGATTTAATACTTCCCGAGTGACAGTCCTTGAGTATACCTTCAGACATATTTACGTAAGGAATCTCTCACACTAGACAAAGCCACGCAATGGCGTGTTCTCGCCACAGTTATATTGTTTAAAATGATCCTCGAGCCGTGGTATTAAACTGAAGACACCACCACACTTATCGCCCCATACAACATCAAAGACACCATGGTGCCACGTTATGGGGTCATTACGCACTACTATTAATGTTATTGATGCATCCAGCATCGTATAAACTTATATAATAAATAAAATAAAATATAAAAAAATATATTGAACTAATAATTCTATTTTATAAACACATTATTAACTCAATTTAATTTGTTAGTATAGAAAGAAAATTTATCGACATAACCAGGAATCGAATCTGAACCCTCCGGAATATCGCATCACAGCTGGTTTGCAAACTAAGCTACCGTGAATTATTGTAATTATCTCCAGTAAAAGATTGCTTTAAATATAAAAACCACTACTAAAGAAATTACTTAAGTCTCAGGGCTATTTTAAGACGGACTTACAGGCAAGTGTAAGCCGTCGTCAAACAAAGAGAGTCAAATCTCATCTCCAAATAACTCTAGTAAATCTTAAACCCCATTGTCTACGCTAATAATTGCGATTCAGCTGCAGACGTCCTAATGTAATGGAACCCTCGGCGGCTTGGACGCTCGAGGCTCACAAATGATTAATGAAATATAGGTTTCTATGCCACCAAGAACTAAGCACCAAGCAAGCTTTTGAATATTGATCACTGACGTTTTATATGAATTTAGGACAATGGCATGTAAATTTAAAGGATCTATACAAATCTAATTGCGCAATTTCTTTGGAATGACGTTAAAATTAAGTTGTGCTACGTAATAATTTATGAATATCGTATGCATCGATCTGCCAACATTGAAAAAAATATATATTTATTAGTAGATTGAAATCTGATTGATCGAGACTGAAAATTTTATAGGCAGTATCCCGTAACCGATCCACTAATTGTGAAACTTATTTTCCCTAAAATTGAAGCTGATTACTTTGTAATATTAAAATCAATGGAATCTCGAGTCTGATAGCGGGGGTGAGTCGAGAAAGTTTTCTTTGTGTTTATAGCTAGGATCTTACTTGTTGATTCCCCCTTACAAGGAAATAATAAACCCTTCCCTACGAAGCCTCGTCGCCAAGAATTTATTGCTCAGTCATAAATATTAAAAAGTTTGCGTCCATAAATCTCTGCTTTTAATAACGGTAGGTACCAAGCGTTGCTGGCATATGAAACGGCTATATTGGTGCCACTCTGAACGATCAAAGATTTATATGCTGCGGGCGGATTAATATTATAAATATTAACATTTTATTAAAATTAAATTGAACGAATAAAGAACAATATAATTCTTTCGCAATACCTTCAAAGATTTAAGGGAAAGTAATTAACGAAAGTCACCACAAATACGAGCACAAAGGTTTACATTATGTAATTGTTCAGTTCGTATTCAACCCTTCAATATGGGGATTAAAGGGACAAAAAATACGGAGTTTCAATAACCGAGCAAACAGTAATCTCCGAGGATTACGACAAACCTCACAGAGTATACAGTTTACTGTGTATTATGACATTTTTTTCATATTCTATGATAGATACACCCTCGGTTTATATCATTTAAATTTGTTGTTTCAATTAATATTTCATTAAAACCAACTTAAGATTTAAGGAATTTCTATATTTTTTTTCATTATTGATGTACATTTTTTTTAATTGTGTTTTTTTGCAAATTTTTTTATCAATAAACTAAGCTGAATAAGTGAGGATTGATATAAAATTACGATTATATATTTTTCTATTCTTAATTCCTTTGCCCTTTAGTTTGGGTTCATGTATACTACTACATCATGTATACTTATTTGATTTTTAACTTCAGATTTGATGGGATTTTTTCCTAGTGTATTATTACAATCATTTTGTAACTAGACTTAAAGATAATTAAGTAATTAATGGTATAAACAAAGTAAATATTACGCATACATAAATACAGACGCAAAATATTTCCCTTATATTTCAGTTATAATTGCTATAGTAATGAAACGTCAATGTAAAACTAATGTGTTTTAAATACGAAAAAAATACATTATTCCCGTAATAAAAACATAGTCTCCGCTAAATCCAAAGTCTTACGACCAAAGAAACGTATAAAAGTTTGACGACAAAGGAAACCATTAGCTCCGAAACTCAACGGGAGGTATCAAATGGAACTTGATGGAAACCTCCATGGAAATCAACGGATGGAGACTTCTGATTAATTAGCGCCATTCTTTCTTACTGAGACGACGAAATATTCCGGCATTGAACCCTCCAACAATATGGACGAACATTTTAAAGATATTCCGTTGTAAAATCATTTTTAAATCACATCTTTTTGACATTTGTTTCATTAGGGTTATCATAAACGACTTTTAGTCATGTGATCCTGATCCTGATGTCATTGCTGTACCCAGTGTTGAATATCTTTATATTCACCTGACTTACCAAGGGTTTTTATTTTATAACTTAACACAGACAGTATGCAGTTATTTTTTTTTTTTTTTTTTTAATAAATAAACTTAATAATATCAACGTCTATACAACTTTACATATATATATATATATATACGAAAACTTGAAATTTATGTTTCGGCAACGCGTGATAAGATTTATTGATGAAAATTAGTATATATCATTTAATAAGATCATGAAATCTGCAGTCAGATGTGCGTCACAGAATTAAGTGTCTCTCTATAAATATTTTAAGTTTAATTTGTATTATTCTTCATAAATTACGTCATGTAAAATTTTAACGTCATTGTAAAGAATAGCGTCATTAAATCCAAGAATTCACAATAACTTCAAGATGGAATAAACAGAAATATAACCGAAACCTCTGTCGCTAATTATTAATTAACGCCGATCGGCGTCACCGGCGGCCCGGTTTTACGATTCCTTAATTGTTTTTAAACCACCCCCTACCCCCCGCTAATTTATCGTTTGTCGTCGGCTTCACGTGGAAATCAGAGTTTTGTTTGGTGAAAAAATAGACGTAATATAGATGGTAAACATTGAATTAGATTACGAAGGTTTGATCGACTATCTGATATTTCATTATTTAGGTAGTAATTTATATTAAAACAACTTGTTAGTAAAATTTTTTTTGTCTATCAAAATCTTTTTTATTACTAATTCCCTGATACTCAAAGGAATTATCAAATATTACTAATACAAAAAACGCTATAAATTATGCAAAATCAAAATTACCTAACTTATGGAAATAACTTATGGAAATATTGACAATATTAAAAAAAAAATTGAAATTTGATATTTTTATTAACGGGAATATTTTCCATTTGTTTGAAACAGAAGGAATTTTAAACGTTCTTTCAAGTCTGAAGACTGAAACCAGTATGTTTACTCTTAGTTTACATTGCCACGTTATATATCACTCTATACGTAACGTTAACATTTTTCATTCATAAATCTTCGCACAGTACAGTATTAAAGTAGGTTATTGACTGAGATGCAGGAAATTCTTCGTATTCGTATATAAGTGTTATGACGCAAACTTGGAATAAGAATACAGCACTAACCACAAGTTTTTATCCTAACATTAATAAGAAGCGTTTCCCGTCCAATAACCTACGACGATACAGTAAACTGCCAAGATTTATGAATGAAAACCAGTTAACGCTTTAACTGTTAACGTTAACTATGTAAATTTTGCGGCACACATTAACTTAACTTGTTTTGAATTAAAACAAATAGTTTATTTATTTGATATCACGTATACATATTGACTTTACTCTGAAAAATTACTTTCAGAGGTTAGGAATAATTATATAAACAAAACAATAAAAAAAGTAATTGCAGAGTAGGTATATATGGGGTTTTCCAATAGGGACGCTTGAACTTTGACAGCTGATTGCGGCCATGTTGTTTGAGTGACAGCTGTCAAATGCAGTGTGTTATATTCATTCCGTCCTCCCAAACCACCATGGCAGGTTACAGTGTCGAGCAGCACGTGCAAATCATAAAATTGTTTTATGAAAATGGGTCTTCAGTTCGAGCAACGTTCCGCGCACTTCGCCCGTTTTACGGTCGCGATGATCGTCCTGCCGAGTCGACTATCCGTCGATTGGTGGACAAATTCGAGTCAACCGGGTCAGTTAACAATCAGCCGGTTCCCGTGCGTCAACGTAACGCGAGATCTGCCGAGAATATCGCCGCTGTGCGCGACAGTGTCCTCGAAAACCCGCGGCAGTCAATTCCGCGTCGCGCACAGGAACTCGGCCTTTCGCAGACGACAACTTGGCGAATTTTGCGTTGTGACTTGAGCCTGCACCCGTACAAGATCCAGCTGATCCAAGAGCTCAAGGTTAATGACCATAGACAGCGCCGTGTGTTCGCTGACTGGGCATTAGAGCAGTTGGAAGTTGACGCCGATTTTGGCAAAAAAATCATCTTCAGCGACGAGGCGCATTTTTGGATGAATGGCTATGTCAACAAGCAAAATTGCCGTATTTGTGACGAGACCAATCCACACGAGGTTCACCAAGTGGCAATGCACCCGCAGAAAGTGACTGTTTGGTGCGGATTTTGGGCCGGAGGCGTGATTGGTCCCTATTTTTTCGAAAACGATAATGGTGTGGCCGTCACCGTCAATGGTGAGCGATACCGGTCGATGATAACCAACTTCTTTTGGCCTGAAATCGAGAATATGGATCTGGACAACATGTGGTTTCAACAGGACGGCGCTACGTGCCACACAGCACACGCTACGATGGAAGTTCTGCACGAGCAATTTCTGGACATGGTCATCTCGCGCGGAGGCGACGTGAACTGGCCACCGAGATCGTGCGATTTGACCCCGCTGGACTTTTTCTTGTGGGGTTTTCTTAAGTCGCAGGTCTATGCCAACAAGCCGCAAACCACCGATGCCCTCAAAGTCAACATACGCCACGCCATCGATCAAATACAGCCCGATTTGTGCGCCAGAGTCATCGAAAATTGGACCTTTCGTGTGCGCGCCACCAACCGAAGCCGTGGCGGTCATTTGAATGATGTCATATTCCATACATAATGGGGTCGATAGACCTTCCAAATAAAAAAAAAATTTCGCAAATATCTTTCCTACATGTATTTTTTTTTGCATTTCAAAGATCAAGCGCCCTTAATGGAAAACCCTATATAAAAGTTAACTGTCAAAAAATTGACAGTGACATCAAGCTTGATTAACAGAGAGCATATCTTAAAGTTTTTCTTTTTTATGTCAAACCCTTCTACGAAGTGTTTTTTTATTTGAACAAACTTCTTACGACCGTTCTTAAAACTAAATGAGAAACAGTTAAGTCAGGTTAAAGTATTTAACTATCTTGCTCATTACATTTTCGAGGATCTCAGAGACCATGTAGATATTGAACGTGAACGAAGGGCACTTGCCGCCAAATGTAATATGCTTGCCCACAGGTTTGCTCGATGTAGTAAAAAGGTGAAAATAACTTTGTTTAAGTCGTATTGCCAAACATTTTATACGTATGCCCTGTGGAACTGTTACAGCAAGAAAGCACTAGACGCACTGAGAGTGCAATATAATAGTGGATTCAGAGTTTTGTTGGGACTTGGAAGCTTCTGTAGCGCATTCACCATGTTCGCTGAGGCGGGTACTGATGACTTCTTGTCTATAATAAGAAAAAGAACTGCATCTCTACTTAACAGAATGCGATCAAGTCCCAACAGGATTCTGAAAATGTTCAGTGCCAAGCTGGCCGAGCCTGCGCTTCAGCACTTTGCCAACGTGCTGGTGAGGCAGGTTAGGCTAAGCATATAATCTTTTTTTTTCCATTCTTATGTTAATATTTTGTCTTATTATCATTATTTATTATACTAACATAGTTGTAAGGATTCTTTTTTTTGTAACTAACAAATGGACTGTAAATTGTCTGAAATAAACAAATTATTAATATTATTATTAAGTTATAGTGCGACCAGAAAAAATAAGGGTTCGTTTATGTACATAGACTAGGAGTTCCGTCAGACAGAGTTATCATTCCGAACAGAGAGCTGGGTAGAGGTTATAAGTTATTTTTAACGCCTAACATAGATCATTATGATGAAACCATTGATTCCAACCAATACAACTTATCAATGCAAACATAACATTACTTCTAGAATTAAGCGATTTTTGCACACGATATTGAAGTTGTCAACCGTCGGAACAAATTTACCTCACCTCAAACAGGCTTAGCAAAGAGTATCAATTCCAATCTACTACATTCTTCTTTCGAAAAAAAATAAATATAAAAAAAAAAAACAAACGCCATTATTGCATTCGACAAACTTCTTCTTGTTTTCTCCACGTTGACTTTTACGAAATATTCCAAGATTCCAGTGCAAATGAAGCCATAGCTTAAAAAAGAATATATGAGCATAACGCGCTGAAAGTAAGGTTGGACCACCTACTAAATGTGATTTAGTTTGGTTGCATTTGCTATGATTCTGACAAATATTATTAATTTTTAGTAATGTTAAACGAAATATAATAAAAAAATAAATAAATAGGTTAAATTAAATCGGGACAGTCGTTTTTAAATTGAAGGTCAGATCAGCAAATTTACCATCTAGTTGTTACCCGCGACTTCGTCTGCATAAACAAAAAAGATTGAAAACCTTCAAAGCGCCGCGTCGAGGTTCGGGATAAATAGTAGCCTATGTTACTCCTTATTACATCACCTACCAATAAAAGTCCCGTCAAAGTTGCTCCAGACATTTCAGAGATTAGCCGGAACAAACAGACAGACAGACAGACGGAAAAAAAAGGTTTATTTGGTATATGTAGTGTATATATATCAATATGCGGGTAGTAAAAAACTATTATTTCAATATTACAAATAGATATTGCAATTATATATATATGTACGTAATATTTTATTTATTGAAACAACTGCATAAGTTATTGCTCTGAAAAAAGAGTAATTTATTTTAAATAAAAACAAATACAAACTACTTTAACATACAAATTAGTATTATTAGGTAAATACTAACCTGAAAAAAGTGAAAGAACATTAAAAGCTATTGCTTCAATATTTTTCTATTATTTTAACAACAATTAGTGAAACGTGTTCACCTAAAGTTCTCATCATAGAGTAGTGAATGTTTGCTGTCCACAGATAACGTATGAATTCAATGCGCGGGAAAATCAAACTTAATGAAAGAGAGCTTCATTTGCATGTATATATTACACACATAGCAGCTCTGACAATTATTTAAAGAAAAAAATATTATTTATTTAAAAAATATAACATTTTAAATATATGACAGTAACTTCTTCTATAACTTCTGGACCTGCAACTAGTCTAATATGAAATTATATG
Source organism: Danaus plexippus (assembly GCF_018135715.1). NCBI lineage: Eukaryota > Metazoa > Arthropoda > Insecta > Lepidoptera > Nymphalidae > Danaus > Danaus plexippus. The sequence continues at coordinate 6,317,077 of NC_083549.1, forward strand.
TTACTTGTCATTTAAAACAATATTCTAAGACTTTCCATTTGTTATTGTTCATATACTACGAATATTTTAAAGTATTTCTTTTTGACTCATCTTAGGAAACTGCAGACAGATTCGAAGTCGCTCCTGCCGAGTTATATAAGATGTAAGTTAGGATAAAGATCACAGTAAAGCGAAAAATATTAAGATTTTCACATTGAGTGATACCTTCCCTGCGCTTCACGGGAAATTGTCCTAAAAAAATATATACGAGTATACCTACTTATAAGGTATAAAAAATGCAGTATAACATTAACCTAAAACAAAACATATTAAATAAAACTAAAATATCAGACTAACCGTATTTCCGAGCGAACTCGTCGAAAAATACGATTTATTTATTATTATCTCAAATGCAAAAAGAAATTTTTGAAAAATTACGAGATATTATTTAAAAGTATTAAAATTATTTTATTGTATCTATTCCTTAACTGTAAAGAACATAATTTATTTGTACTTTGTTTATAATATAACCTCGTGGGCGATTGTGGTAAAACATTAAAATATTTTATCTATGCGACGGTGTTGCCATACTAAAAATACTTAACTTGAAATGAAAATATGGTTTTAATTTAATGATATAAACCCATCGTTTTAACCTGTATCTAAATATATATAAAAATATTGTATCTTCTCTATATATGTCAAAAACCGTGCAATCAAGCTCTCATTTGAAGTGTGAGGAGTAGATTAATGACTGCGTTCAACCCCACGTTAGACGAACATACTTATTGATATAACATATATATATAGCAGTGGACCATTAAGTATATCGACATTTTTCTCGATACCTCCATTAACTAACTTTTATTTATTATAAATATATCATAAGCGAATAGTAAATACAAGAAAAACAATAATTGTAGTAGGTACCCAAGTCTAATAGATATAAACAGGATCATTTTTTTAATAAATAAAACCCTTTCCTTTTTTCGTCACACGATAATATGAATATATCAGAAAAGCTGTATAAAATTATAACACAAAAAAGTTTGAAAAAATTAAGTCCAAATATGTCATAATGATCTTAGCTATAGAACCGAATTCCATAAATCTATACTTTAAATTTTTTTGAGATAAAATCTTAATGTAAAAAAACGGCGTTAATACAAAAAGATTGCCTTGTAACTACATTTTATCACTCACACTGTTCTTAAACCAAATCGTTCTCAATGCATGCTTTCGTTTACACTTTCTTGTGTACCCTTAACACCTTTGTCTTGTTCCTACTGCTAGCTTCATGTAACCTTAGCACATGTTTGCAGCATCACACTACATATCTTGAGTTTTAAACTTTTCATAAATAATTATAAAAACACACGCATTTGAGAGCTACGAATGCAAAGTCAGATACGCAGACATCGACGTAAAAGTTAAAAATCCCTCTTCCAAGTCATTGGTTGAATTATTCTAATGTTTTCGATTAAAATGTGATTTCCTATATTAGATTTTAGCATCGTGGAAATGATTATCTTAATAGAAAGATCTTACGAGTACTTATAAAGCATTTTCAATTTAAATATATCTATTATAATACCATCCAAAAGGTTTTATTTGACAAGATAAAAGTAAAAAAATGCATAACACTTATTTCACCAATTAATTGTTGCAAATGGGAAAAAATATATCGGTTCTTGAGTAAGTCATTGTAAGAGGAAGTAAATTTTTAAGTTTTGAGTTTAATGATTTTTTATTTATAAACAACTGCATATATTATATATATAATAACATAAAAGCGTATAATTTATAAAAAATATTCGATTAACTACAGCACAATTTACAAGCAATAATTCACTTTATTTTTAATTTTAATAAATACAAATTTTAATTCATCAAAACACATAATCGAAATTTAATAAATCGTCACTAATACTCGAGTAAGCGACTATTGTTTTTTTTTTAATGGCGGCCCTTCAGAAACCTTACCACACTTTACATAGTTACACTTCATTCACACCGTTTTAACTTTTTCATTAATAAACTTACGCTGATATTATGCCCGATGATTTATCAATCGAAACAGGAATCTCTGCCGTCTGTGTATGTAGTTTGACGATAAAAAATAAGATTAGGTTACCGATATCCGAGTAAGTTTCTGTGTTGTTCATTTTAGTGTATTTTTTCCAAATTCCTTCATTTTTTATTGTTAATTTATAAGGTAGTATAAAAATCACTATTCTCTTCAAATTACCTGTACATAGAGCATCTACGATTTTCTTCTTATAATAAAGCAACAGATAAAAAAACTGACGCTTTAATGTAAAAAGGTTGCAATGATTCATTTCAATTAAGAGAAAAAGCAAGACTTTCTCACCCTCTACATACATCTCGTACAACATTCAAAATACAATCTACAATAATACATTATAAAAGGTGAGTATTTCGTCAGTCTGTATAAAATAATGCACTATAAATGAGTTCTATAAAGACACATTTTAATTATCTTTGTAAAATTAATAATAATTATAACCATATCACACACATAAATAAACACACTCACACACATCCGTATTACACAATAAGCTACCCCGACTGTACCCCTATCTCAGGCGGTAAACCGCGACCTACTTGTCAATCATTGTGTCAAACTACATGCCAATGGACATACGACCGCCATTAATATTATTATTGCCATATTTATTGATTTTAAAGGAGTTCTATTTGATTTATTGCGTAATACATATATATGTTACAGCAAAAAAAAAAATGTGATGATTTATGTTTTATTCGATTAATTGTATAGAAAGCAGTGCTCATTAAAGTTGGTTATACTTGTATAAATGTTGTTATCAAATAAGTTTGTATTTAATTATGTGCAAGTTATTTAAATGACCTAATAAAAGATACAAAATAACAAGCTAACTCGATATTTATCAATCATAAAAACGTTACTTGACATTTGTCACCGCGTCTAATCGCTAACCGCGGTTTATTATTTGACATTTTACAAGCTGTCCACACTAACAAAGCTTTAGTACACAGTGAAAAACAAACATAGTGAAAAAATGAAATTAACATAGTGAAAAAATGAAGAGTTCAACGAGTCAAAAAAAATTCAATTATAAGTGGCTTTTGATATAGTTTGTTCTACAATGAAAAGCTAAAATAGAAATTTCAAAATTATACATGTTATTGTCAAAATAATAAAATGATATTAATTTTATTTCTATCGTGTTGCTTTATAAAATATTGTATAATTATTAACAAGATATTCTTTGAAATATTTGAGAACCGTTAAATCGAACTAGGCTGTATAGCTCCAACCATTTATATTTTTTCTAAAAGTTTTACATATAATATAAAATAAAAGATTTATTAAAACTATCCCTTGACGAACGCCCTCAACATGTGAAATAATTCGAGGTTACGTACTAATATCATTACATCGAGGCGAGGGTGATCCCCTCTTTAGCACTTTTGTCCCAACCGCTAATTTGATCCGATAAATGCAACGTCGTATTGATTATGGGCTAGAGGTGTCACGTTGACAATAATGCTAAAATTCACAAACGTCACTTTCAAATGACAGCATAAAAAATTAAGATGACTTGCAGATTTTATTCATCTAATTAGATGAGAATATACATTTAAATTCAACAAGAAAAAAGTTTTAAATAAAAAAATGCCTGAAGCTAAACTCTAAAGAACCAACAGCAGAGAAAATGTGATAAAATTAAAAAGTAATAAAAATACAAATGAGCCGCTTTCAATCATCCCTCTGACAACATTGGGTGGTGGGGATTGACGGCGGAAGGGGGGGGGGTGATGTCACATGAGATTAAAAAGTTTGACGAGCTCCCACGGAAATTAGCATTTCACTCCTGCGCTTCATTTACATACAACCAAGACTGATTTTTATTTTTTGAAAGTTTTTCGATTCAAATTTTAGAATTTCCTCCATTTTTAATGCGAATCTTGTTGGCAATATAAAACACTTGTGATATTGGGTTGTTGAAACATTACCTAAGTAATATAAATTAAATAGTTTGACTAAAAATTGTTTAAAAGTATCGATTTCTTTGTCAAAAATTTTGTAAAACGCCTTAACAATCGCATATTTTTTTTATCCAAAGAGAAATGTATGAGACCACTATGAACGAATTTGGACAACTAATGTATAGATCGAGATAATAAGAATAAATAGAGTGGGAACACATAAAAGCTTATTAAATATTCTATTTGAAATAAAGTGCTTCCAAGTAAAAACCTTCATGAAACTTGTTTTGCAGACAAAGCAATTTTTTTACCTTTACTTTATGGGTCCGGAGTTCCAGACTCAAACATAGACTGTTCAAATGTAACAAGTAAATAATAAGAAAGGAGACGGTTAGTAGAAATCGTATTTCATAATGTACAAGTTTGAGTTGTGAAACTAGCACACAACCCATGTTATGGATATTAAAAGTAATATTCTTCATTCAAGCAAAATCTAAAACTAGGAACTTTTTAACAAAAAATTTATTTCCATTTTCTGTAATACGAGTCTTTAATTTCTTAGTGTTGTTATCAAATATCTATAACAGAAAAAAAAGTAACGCAATATACAGTTCCGTCGGTTTTGAAATTCGAACCCGCATTTTATACATCTAACCGCGCCGCGGCCGCAGGCAGCTGTCATTTAATAATTTAATTGTGCATTTCCCTCCCTTTTTCACGGCTCTTTCGGCGGGAAACTCCGCCGGCCATTACGGAATACGGAATAAAAAAGAAATTGTATTATACTTTTAAAACTGTGGCACTCGTCCATTATAATTTTAAAAGCATATCCATTATAAAAAATAAAAATATAATTTCACTATTATGATAACACATTATTTAAATAAGCGCTGTATAAGTTTAATTGGAAAAAACATTAATCTATTTTTTATTTAATGTAAAAATTAGATGGTGAATATAAAGCATTCTGCATAATGTATTTTATTTAAACAGTAAAAAATCAAATGGAACCTTTTAAAAAAAATATTCACAGATAAAATATAGTTAGTATTATATAGCTTAATAATAAATTTAAAATATATACATACCTCGATATTCAGCGAAACTCGAACCAGTTGTCGGACGGAGTGACGTATGACACGTCCGCACGTTATCGGTGTTCAGGCTGAATGGAAAACCGCAAACTAAAATCCGCCCAGCATAAAAGGCGGGGCCTCAGCTGGGCGGGACGGTACCAGCAAATGGAATCCCCTGGTGCTTCTTTTCTTGTGCAGCCAAGAAGCAGAATGGTCACCCGGATTAACGAGGCTGTATGTGTGCGACAAAAAGGTTTTATGGAACACTGCAAAACGAGATTAATTCCCGTAACACTATTTTTAGGGCTTGTTTGATATTATCTAAGTGCAGATTAGAGATTACATCTGAGAGAATTTTTCATTTACAGCGTCCTTTTTACAACTCTTTTAACGTACAACACTACCTACATGTTTCCCGCGATTTATATATTATATAACTAATACGAAATTAATACCAAAACTAAAGAGCTTTACTACTTTATTTTATCTTATATTACCTTATATTTATTGACAAATATTAGTACTTCTCCAATTTTTTTTATAGCCAGCACAAACGCTTTTTTTATAGGTTGTTATTACCGTAACTGTAACCCAGAAACCAAGCTATTAATTTTATTCATTCATTTTGTAACTTAGTATGTAATAGTATAATGTTTATTATATACAAAAAGGTTTTACTTTCGCATTTTAATAATTTTTAACAGTTGTTCATAGATATAGAGTTATTTTTTACCCAACTGCTGTTGATACAATAAAGGCACAGTTGTGTTTTCAACCTATAAGTTTATTTGACTATTAGAATGTACTTGAATCCGATATGTATTTTATGTGTAATATTTAATAGTAATGAACTTTTATAATAAAATTTATGGGGTTCAAATGATTTATCAGGAAAAAACATCGTGTGAAACGTAAATAAAAATTTGGGAAACTAATAAATTAGATATATGTAACTAGTATGTTCAAAAGAAAATTCTTATCATGAAAAGTACAAAATAACAATCAAAAATAATAGTCTTAAATCGGAGTCATAATATTATTTATCAATAAAATAAATTTTTCACCAACTTCAAAAAGGAAGAGATCCTCAGTTTTATAAAAACGTAACCGTTATTTGCTTCTGGCATTCGCTAATTACGTAGACTGAGCAAAAATATTTCAAATATTATGGTCGCCTTTCTAAATTATACAAAAATTTTACGCGCTTATATCCAAAAAAATGAACACACTTTACGCTAATTTAAATTATACATGTATTTTAACATGAAAATATACTATTAAAAATGGAGTAAAGTGATCCTCTGCCGCTTAAAAAAGGAACCTACTTATAATGTCGACGCCATTGCTGGTCACGATGCCAACGGACTTGGAAGAAAGTTTTTAATTCTACTCTTAGACATAAATAACCTCTTTGTTTAAGCATCGATTTAAATAACTTTTTTTTTATTTGACCGAGTTCTTGTCAGATTGTTATTGAAAATTTATTACGGTATCTGGTGTTTGTAAATGTAAGAAAATTGAACCATGTAAATAATAGCACATTTTTTGGCATTTGATGTGACAGAACTGTTTTTTCTTTGCTATTGCTATGCTTGCACGTAGAAACGTAACGTTCCCCGTTTCTTACTGAAAAACCTACGTTAATACTATAGAAACTATTAAGCCCTACCGAGCTTCATACTTGAAGTGATGATGTTATCTTGATGTAAGCTTGCTTTACCTAGATATTAATTATTTGTAAGCAGATACAAATAGAACGCACATTCTGATAATTTCAATCGTTCATTTCATTCAGGCGAAGGTTCAAATCCTACAACATGAGTTATATCAAAGCAAAATCTACTTATTATATTAACAAATATAAATGTTGTGTATATTTAAAATATACATTTGTATTAAAAACAGAGATTGAAGTATTTTTTTTTATTTGGCAGGCAATGGTTTGTGATTAAACAATCTTCGGTGTCTCTTTTATTGTCATCATGAAATGAAAAACAAAACACGTAGTCAGTTCCAGTGCAACTTACTGAATAAATTGAATAATTTAAAATTTCCAAATTGGACTTAAAGAACAATAGAACACCAAACAAAAAAAAATTCCTACATTCATTCGTTTCGTATTTAATACTATAAAAATAATTGATAAAATTTCATTAATTGTATTAATAACTGAAAAAAAAGTTTAAAAAAAAAGCTGTTCTTTTATAGAATATAAAAAAGAAAACGGCTTATGAAGTTCTTTTATAATAAGGGCTCTTTAATTTTTATGCATTATAGAAAAAAAAATGAATGATAATGAAAATCATCTGAATAAATATTTTCTTGAAGCAAGCTATCACCTCTAAATCCTTCTTTCAACCTTAATATGATTTAAATTAAGTAACAGACTAAAAAGTATAAAAACGGTTGGAAATTACAAGCATTACAAAACATTTCAAAATCATCTAACAAAAAATCTCATACAATTTTCAAAAGGTTTATTGTTTAAATAAAATTTAATTTAAATTTTAACATTTTTAACTGTCTTAACATAAGAATCTATTCAACTGTTCAAGAAGAAAAATATTTCCAAATTCCATCCATGTGTATGAAGGTCATAAATAAATTTCCCTCCAAAATGTTTTTTTTCATTAATAGTTTTTTTCAAGGAATGCTCTTTATTCTAGCTGAAGTGCAAATGTCTAATCCGTGTAACAGAATAAATAAATACAATTTATTAAGTTAAAATGCGATAATGCCGTCGCTGAGGCAAGGTAAAAATAATGAAGTAGACACAGTGAGTAACACTACACTTTAGGGCTTAGACTCTGCAAGGTCTTGTTGTTTATTTTTAATTCCGAAACTGAATAAAAATCATAGTAACCATTACAATAAAATCAAAGAAACGTATTTATTTATGGAAAAATTGTTAAAATATATTATTGTGTTAATTTTATCAAAAACAGAGCCATCTATTGAGTGGGATAGACAGAATAATATTTTTAACAACAAAATACCACTTTCAATAACATCACAAACAATACCACCATAAAGAACTAAATTAGAAAGATGTAAACAATAGTTTTATAACGCGAAGAAGATGGCGACACTTACTATTGATTTGAATTTTAGATAATCTTTAGTGCTTACATCAGTTATTATGTATATTTCAGTTTGTATTATTAGTTAACTAATTGTCTTGTTTATATTCTCTAATTATTTCAAGAAGAAACTGATAATATAAAAATAATTAGCAGTGCATTTGACTTCAGACGTCATCATGAAAGCGTCGTTTTAGCTATTAACAGTCAGTAAATGTACACCGCCATCTTACGTACGTACTGTCAACTTGAAACAAATTGAGTGCAGCAATTTTGTGTTCGTGATGTGAGCAAGTTACTAAAATCTTAGTGTATTTTTATTGGTAAGTTTGTGAAATAAACGTTATTATACATGGCGCAAAATTTAAGTAATAAATTAAAGTAAATAATAAAAATAATCGAGTCTCTTGATACTATGCTCGCTGACGTACCACGCATCTTAAACAACAGGGACGATCGATTTTATTTACAGTACAATATACACATATAAATTCAAGAAAATATTTAAATTGTATCTATCTATTTCAGCTGAATTACAATTGCAATGAGTTAATTTGAAAAAATCACAATGTCGGAATCCGTGAAGCAAGTGAAAGTGGACAACTGGGGAATTTATTTCCTGCAGCGGCTAAAGCATTTCTTCAACCGCACAGATTATTGTGATTTAACCCTCCAATTCCAAGATAATGCCCAGCTTAAAGTTCACAGGTTAGTTCTGAACGCCTGTACTGAATATTTCGAACTCTTGGAGCGTACGTGCGAAATGTACGAGGATTGTTTGGTTATGCCGGATGACTTACAAGCCGACGTTGTTGTGCCAATAATTAACTTCATGTACACCGGTCAACTTGAGTTCAGAGTGGAGCTATTAGAAAAACTATACCAAACATCCCTGATTATGAATATGCCTGTACTTACAAAACTTCTTGACGGTCACCGTGTTACCAAACCCTCTTTAGTTCAGCATTACGGCAAAAAGTACACAAAGACGGATGTATCCAAGATATTAAATTTGCCAGCGACTCCATCATCGAGTTTCAATAGTACTATTAAACGTAATTATTCAACAGCATTTGAAACTTCAAACACAGTTAAATCTAAAAAACCCAATACTTCTAATGTAACTGAATCCCTTCTAAAAAGTGATTCAAATCAATCAGGGTCATCAACCTCACAGTTCCCAGTGTTCTCTGAAAAGAATAGTAAGGCAGCTAAGGAACCTCGTCCCACTAGATATGAATTACCAGAAGAGCTGGATGAAGACAATATATTTGATAATTCTTTTACTAACATTTCCTACACATCCAAGCCGTTAATGGTACACCCCGAGACGGTAAAACAGTATGGCTCGAAGAAAATTAATTTATTTGAAGAAGGGTCATCGGGTTCAAGTAGGTTTATAAGAAGTTCATCATCAGATCTCGTGGAATGTAAGAAAATATCCAACAGTAATATATTTGAAGATGATATGAATGATAGTATTGAAGAAAATGATATATTCACATCTACACCTTCAAATAAGGATATCACTAAAGACAGCAGTAAATTGTTTGACCAGATTCTTGATAGCGACGGACCCAAAGTTACTATTGAAGCTAAGAATAAAGAGGTCAACAATTTAGACCACGCTAAGATTATTAGTGAAGTATTAAAAAAATATCCCCATCTGGTTAAGAGTAATAAAAACATTAAATTGAAAATACTAAACACTCCTAATAAAAGTAAAAAATCACAGTCCAATGTACTGAATGAAGATAAGGAGGTTAAATTAAAAGCTGACATGCCCGATTTTACTTATGAAACTGATGTTATTGATTCAAAACAAGCAGCTCAACTCATAGCTTTGGGGGTTGAAAATGTGAAAGGCCCATGGATTTGCTTGATTTGTGGCACACCGGGGAGAGCTTTACATTTCACATCATATTATAATTTCCGTAAACATCTTGTGGAAGTCCACAATGAGAAACCTGTGCCAACTATATGTGAATATTGTGGACAAAAGTCTTTGAAGAGAAACTACTTATTGCATCACTTGCTTACCAAACATGGTGTTGAACCACCATCAAATTATCACTTCCCCAGATGCAATGTATGCAACTACATAGCTCTCAATGAGGCACTATTAGTTAAACATAAAATGACGCACACCGAGCTAAAGCAATTTAGATGCAATGTATGTGCTGCCAATTTCAACTCGTCCAATCAGATATTAATACACATACAAAAGACTGGTCACAAATATAGCGCCGAGAGGAAAACTAATTTGAAATGCATTTATTGTCTCAAAGTGTTTTTGCGAGAGAGTAATCTGTATGCTCATTTGAAAACCAATCACAAGGAGGCTGCTAAAAACGACGGCATAGTAGATGACTCCGAAGAAGAACAACAAGAGGAAGAGAAGATTGTGAGCAAACAAAGAAAATCAGATCACACAAATATTATAAAACTAGAAGTGCCAGTCGGTTACGAAAATACATACGAAGAGAATAACATACAGTATGAAATAGAAAGACATCCGGACGGAAACATTAGAGTGGTATCCAAGAAGCAACGTGTTGTATTGCCGAAACACAAGATATTAAATTCCAACTACGGTTCAACAGTTCAAAATATTAATGCAAATAAAACTCAACTTAAAAGTAAACCGGTTCACAGATCTCCTATAAAGAAAAATGAATTTTTACAGGAGACCAGTTCCCCTAACAGTCTAAGCAACGATGAAATTGTACTGATAGACAACAAAGAATATATAGTAAGAGATTATCAACTCATACCTAAAAAGGAGAAATATATGGGAGAATTTATTATGCCGAGCAACATCGAGACTGATGCTGAAGAAAATATGCAAACAGTGCTCCCAACAACTTCAATGGAATATCAGAATATTCATGGCAATAGCTTCGAAGCTAAAATGTTCGTAAAGAAATCTAACAAAACAAATCAACCCGTACAAATAGTTGTGTCTAACGAAGACGAATACAAAGCTTTAATGGCGTCGCACCAGTCTGTTCTGTACGAGGACAGAGACGATGGAAAAACACTCGCGATGTTAGCAACGAACGATCACGCGTTGGAAAATAGGACAATAGATTTAAGTAACGCACAGTCCAACAGCATGATGATCATTCAAGACGACTTCTCTATGAACGTCCCCGAACCAGTGTCTTCAGAAAATCCAAATATAGTGGTCGTATACAGCCATCCGATAGAGGACCAGAAACAACAGTACCAAATCATAACAACTCAAGCGATCAATCCACAATTCGTTCAATCATCAGCAATACTCACACAGAACTATGAAACTGTAACAACCAGCACACCAGTTATAAGTGCACACGCTTCAGTACAAAATGCCTGGCAAAATAATATACCTGCCAATACGATAACTATGAGTACTGCTTCTGAAATACAAACTATGACTATGGCTGGCTCATTGCCCATAGCTCACGTAGAAAACATCACAACATCTGAAATGAACAGTCTGCCTGAGGTCCATTTAACATCATCTGAAACAGTTTTAGGCTACAAGGATATGGTTAATGCAACTAATGTCGGTAATTTTAACCAATCTAATATTATAAGTTCGATAAATGTACAAGGAATAGAACAACCTGCTGGTGTGATTACCATACAACAGCAAAGTGACAATAATATAAGTCAGCATACTATTAATAACCAGTATAATCAGAATGAAATCACAACAAACATCATACAAACTGACTGCAACGCTACATACGCTTCCTCAGTATCTATATCGGAACACGGACAACTCGCCCCAGTCCCGCCTGTAATGGTTCCAGCGACGATACTTGCTTCAATCAACCCAACGAACGCTATTCCATCACTAGCTCAGAGAACTATAATCACCTCACTAGATCCCTCTACGACCTCTGCAAATATAAATCCAACGACAACCATTGCGACTTTGGATCCCATAACTAACTTAGCTACTTTAATCCCCACTTCCAATATCGCTACATTAGATCCAACAACTAACATAGCCACCTTGGTTCCATCATCAACGATAACAACATTAGATCCTACAACTAATTTAGCCACTTTGGTTCAGACAAGTACGATAGCCACACTTGATCCAACAACAAACGTGGCGACAATAGTTCCCGCTACTAGTATAGCGACCATAGATCCAAACACCAATATAGCCACATTATTGCCAGCAGCCACATTGGATCAAGATAATAAAATAGTCACACTGGATTCTACAACTATAATGGAACCAATTACTGTGGATTCGACTATAACAGTATCCACAATAAATACAACAGGGACTGCCACAGACTTAACATCAACAATATCAGAGCAAACAACTGTTGTAGAAGAATTAGGTACAAAGGATGTTGAGCCTGCAACAGATTCGACAACTACTCTGGATATCCAAGATTCAAGTACAACGGCAATTGAACCATCAAAAGTTATAGCTCCTGTGGAACCATCAGTTGATAATAATAATTTATCAACGACAGGTACTGTAGAAGAACCAACTACAACAAGTATTGAAGCAGAAAACTATTCTGGTTCAACAGATACACATAACAATACCATAGAAATGTCTACAAAACCATCAAATGAAGACAATGCTGTGGGCACAGATGTTGTTGATACTTCAGAAATCCCTTTAGAATCAAATGTCCAAGAAGAAATTAGTTCAACAATTCCAGTAGCGGAAAAATTTATAGAAGAAGAAGTTAAGGATTCAAACGGACCAGCTGAAGAAATGGAAGTCGATGAAACTATCGAAAATATAGCTAAAGACATTGGAGTCAGTCCAAACACGATAAATGTGCATGAATTATCATCGAAAAATCCAAAATCTAACAACGATTCTAATGATTTGAAGAAAGTCGTAATAGAAAGTCTAACATCCGAATGGTCCGAGGATGAATCAGAAAACTCTCCACAAGCAAGTAACGATGACGTTCCAAACGTTACGAACACAGCAGAAGACGAACAAAAAAAAGTCGTCGAAATTGAGGAATCCATTGAAAATATCCAGCAAGAAGTTGACAAACAAATTTCTGGTGACGTCAGTTCCATCATAGACGAGAGCACCATCTCCTCATATGAAAACACCATTACAGTTGTCGAAGAGAAAGCTAAAGATGCCGTCGATACACCACAGGTGAAGATAACGTCTTTACTGAACGAGTGGGACGATAATGACTCACCAGAGAATGAAAACACTGAGGCTGTCGGAGCTGATGGTAACACAGATACAAAGTCCCCCGAACATGTGCCAGAGAAAGTTAGTGAAGACAGAGTCATAGAAAATATCAAAGACGAGAACATTAAGAGTTTAGTCAGCGACTGGGACGAGGAGGACGAGGAAAATAAGGTCTGATAATAAAAGCGTTCTGCAACATGATGTTATATAAGAAAAATATTAATTTATAATATATTGTAGGTCTCATACTGTAATGATTTATTTTGTAAGTCTAAAACTTTTTACTCAATAGGTTTTTTTATTAATACTTTTGTATTATGATTCATTAAGGGCAGTAGCCATATTCGGTTAGTCCTGCCAGTCTGCTTTGCTTAGCGGCATTTCTTTTATTACACAGGCAAGTTATAATTTATATATCTTACAGATGTGTTAGAGTACAATATCATTATAGTTATTTTTACCGAATTGATTATAACATAGAAAAAATTAAAAGCAGAATTAAATAATTATGTCTTGTATGTTGTTTTAGACGGAAGTACTGTATTTTAAAGGTTCGTTATTTCCTTGACATCGACGGCCGTGTGAGATTGTTTTAATTGACTCCAGGTAAAATTTTGCAAACATGATAAACTGTATATACAATTAGTATGAAATAAAATCACTATGTAAATAAAATTGTTTATTTTATTCATTAACAAATATATTCGAATTTACTAACACATACAAAAACTTAAAGGATTTGTAGAAAAGTTTCTAGCGCTCTAATAAATATGTGAGAGTGAACCCACTTCTATTAATCACATGTCAGAATATCCGAGAACTGTTTTAATCAAAACCGCTCATTTCCATTGTAATAAGATTAAATTTGCGAAACTATTGCAGCGATACACAATCAAGTGTCTAAGTTGTAGGGAAGTTTACATAAAAAAAAGTTTCCATAATGAAGAACAAATGGGAAACAAAATTTAAAATGTTTAGATACACATCTTATAAATAGTTAGAAGATAATATGAGAATAATAAATGGAATACAATTAAAATACTAACAGCAGCTATTCAAGACAGTTTCCATCACAGATTCTTAAATAAAAATTAAATTAATAGTCGTATTTTGGAATACTGGAATTAGACACTGAAATTTGTCAGTCGTCACAATCCTACAGGCGATGCTACTAATGTTATTACAGCTTTTTATCTAACAATAAAGTAAAAAACATTTTCTAAGCATTAAGGCTGAACTACAATCATAACATAGTAACCATAGTGAACAAGTGAGTGTATTGCTTCATTTCACATCTAAATATTGTGTGGACAGTTATCATAGTGATAGAAGAATGACATTATGAGATTTAAGAACAAATGCAGCATTTATAAATAATAATATAATGTTTCCTATGATTACTTGTTGCCAATTTTCATTAAACAATAGTAGCTTCAGGCAGTCTATCACATGAACCGTGACGCGAGCACTGAAAGCATCGGTCGTTATATATCTCTAACAGTATAATATATTATGTACATAGTAAATTACATTATTTACATTATAACACAATGTTGTCTAGTCATTTGATATTGATACCAGTACATATTTGACCATGTAAGCGAGGAAAATGAAACCGACAAGCACAAACAGATTTGTCATGATGTAATACATGTTGGATTGCTGATCGGACATCACTTCACCATCACTGCCACTGCTAGAGTTCTCTGATTGGAGAAGGGCTTCCTGTCTCTCTTTAAGTAATTTTTCAATCTCCTCCACGTATTCCGGAAATAGCTCACAGAACATTTTATTTTTGAGATTAATTTCAAGAGAATCCGCTGCTAAACAGCGTTTCTGATATTCCGATGTTTCTATGGAGCCCAAGGTTGGTGTTTTTTCTAACATAAAACTAAGGAGTCCAGTCAGTATTGTCGAAATGGACCAGGCTGGGTTCCAGGTGTCAGGATGGAAATCAGTAATACTAAGGCACAATTTAGTATTGGTTTTAAACCGACCGTTGGGGGTTATCATATAAATAGAGGGTGGCTTGAAGGGAAATTCTCTTGGAAATATGATTTTTCCGTGATAGTATCCCCCTTCATAGGGACTTTTTTCAGGACCTTTCACTACGTAATGCCATTCTAGAATATTGGACGGCACAGGTTCAGCCGTCACATATGGTACTGGATCATTCTTTAATCTCAGGTAATCTTGTTTAAGTCTGCTAGTCGCTCCCGTAACCTTGGTTTTAGCCATTGTTTTTTAAACAAATGATCATGTAAAGATTTACGAAAAGTAATTCTACAACTTCAACATGCACTCTTTTATTAATAATCAAATATCAATATCATTCACTCGCGAGATAGGAGAGAAACGCATTTACTTCACATTCACAAGAATAATATAATTTTCGTCATTAATCGAAAAATTGTTTTAACAGAATACGCAGAATACGTCATTACGTCAAATGTCAATTTCACGTTTTATTTTTGGTTTATCTGTGCAACAAATTGAGAAAAATTAAAAAACCTTTGACATAAAAATTTTGTTATAATATACATTATAAAAAAGAGAAATCGTTATTTGTTTTTTTTTTATAACTCAAACACACCAGACACACACACACACACACACACACACACACACCACTTTAAAATTATTTGCTTTTTTTATCGTCGCTTTGTTGTAGATTAATACTTTTCGATAAGAATTAAATTTTAATAGTTTCCGAATCATCTCGTTTTGATATAAAGGTCTTTAATGTGAACATGGAATGATTTTTAATTATATAAAAACGAAAGGCTCTATTAAATTAGTTAATGCCTAACTTCATAAAAAGAAAACTCCAAACGTTATATTATATCCTTTTAACTGTTTTACATAAATCGATGTAAATATTATTCGTTACGTTCGAGGGTACTGCTATAGGTCACTTGGGTGTACGAGAAATAAAATAAGAGCAAGTAAATAGAATATTAACAAATTTTATTAACTATTTCATATATCATTCGATCACTGGCGACATCTCAAGTAGTGCAATTAACAAGCATGCTTCTTATCTCGCTGTTGAGTTGTTTCAGACGTTCTTCATCTGGAGACGTCTGTTGTATGAGCTCATCTCGCTCAGATATCAACGCACCGAGTTTGTCACTTGTATTGTTTTTGGGTAGATTTCTAAAAGAGTTATAATATTATATATATATATACTCTTTAAGAAATATATATATATATATATATAAGTTAAAAGTTTTCATACAAACATATACTCACTTTAATTCGTCGAATATCTCCAAACCGTCCTGACCTGAAATTATATGACTATAAACAAAAATATATATTATTTGGTGTACTTTATAAATATATCTTACTCATAATGGAATGTGATTCAAGCGCCGGTGTGTTCGCTAAAATATCTGCGTAGAAATCATCTTTTAGTCTGTTAATGTCCAAGGGGCTTTGAGTTTGCACCGTCTCTTGGTCTTCAATAGGTTCTAGACTGAAATTTTTATTAAAAATGATTACAATATAAATCATAATTAAAATACACAATATATAATGATTTTAATAATAACTGTGAGTAAGATAAATAAGTACAAAATTGTAAGCAATGTATCTTTTTTTATTTAGTATAATAGTATGGACTCTGAATAGAGAATTTTCTGCCAATGGATATACAATATACATGTTATTTTGTTTTTAAAACTTTGTTTTCTGCAATACAATGCATTTATGAAGAATAAATTTGATATCAATCAGTTGAGTCCACACAAAACCAACGTAGCCGGGTAACCGAGTGCCTCTCAAACAACTATAAGATAATTATGTTTTGTGTTTTCAATAAAAGGCCTTGCAATAAAATAATTACTAAGTATTTTAGCCCACACAATGTGTTCTTTATATTTTCATACTACTATTCAACCTGTATATATCTGTGTACAATCTTTTGTTATCTTTTCTATCTTCATATAAGTTACCTTTCTCCCAACCGCCTCCTCTCGTCCCTCAGCGTGTGTAACATCTGTCTTCTTGTATTTATCTTGATGGTGTGTAACTCCCTCACAGCCCGACCCCACTGTTCTTTGAAGAAGCACTTTGATTGTACAGCGCTGTCTAATTTCTCTTCTAGATGGCGCTGGGGATTTAAAATATATGCTATCATATAGTTTGTACGTCTGTCTGATGGTAAGTCAAAAACTGAAAGGACATGTATTTATTTAAATATAGCCATGTTTAAAAAATTTCCAATTACTGAACGGTCTTTGCAACTACGGAATGTTTTTTTTATAAGGTAGATTAAACAAGACTATTTGAGAAAAATTATTGTAAATTCTACGTACAATATTTGGATACTCATAGACTATTAAATGAGAGACATTCTCAGGGTTATAATTAATAACTTAATGCTAGAAGATAAGCAGTTTTGGTGCAAACAAGATTACAACTTGTGATCTGTGCCTTATAAAGTCTAAGGATATGCTGTACTTATATCATACTGTGTAGTAATTTAAATACCTTGTCTGTACATGAACTATAAAACACAAAAGTTTTATTATAATCTGTCCGCTAACATCACTTCAGAGTACTATCCGTGTATGTTTGTTATGAACGTATCCTACCAGTTCCTGTATTAAGCTCGCCGTTTGGTCCTTCGTCAAGCCTGAGTATTTACTCTCGGCGTCTCTTTCAGCATTCTTGAGATTGTTCTGCAAATATATCAAAAAAAAATTTTTTTTAATACTACTGCATTTCTTTCTCATTTCTCATACTAAAGCATTTATTAAATAAATTGAAGTAACTATACAAATAATAATATATATATATATACACATATATATATATATATATATATATATATATATATATATAGTATTTTCAATTTAATAGTTAATAACTAAATTAAATTTAAACATATTGAAATTAAAGTGAATTATTATACAAATAGTTGATTTTTAAGATCAAAGAAAAATTTAGTTTAATTATGAAATACATGGAAAATTTAACTTATAGTTATTACTTTGTTAATGACAGATTATATGATGAGATAAGCCTCAATAAGTTAAGAGAGAATACACATAAGACCTCCTCGGTATAGTTCAGGCTTATTGGGAAGTTATATTAATTTTCTTTAGCATAAACTTATTTATTACTTTCGTTTATAAAGAAAGCGTTGAGAGAAAAATTTTATCAATAAAATGTCTCAAGAATTACAAATAATAATTTTGTAAGCCGTGTGTATTTAATAATTGTGGAACAAAAAAATTATGCTTTTGACAATAACTTAAAAATTAAATTAGCGGGATTCGAACCCGTGATGTTCAGATATCAAGCTCCGATGTCTGTTGCCACTAAACCGTCGCACCAACTTGATTGCGTAACTTGATGTGTGTGCTCGCAAGTGTACTTTAAGCAGACATCCGGTCACTGACACGGGATTGTACCGACCATTCCCAATAATCGTATCATACTTATGAGACCCCTCTCGCCAACCCCCCCCCCCTACTCTACCTCTATCCCCTCCTTCTGCTTCTCCAGCACGTGTACCCTGTGCTGTAACTCCTCTATCTCCATGTCCTTCATCTTCAGCCGATGGTTCATATCATCTTCCATCTTCTGCGAAGCCTCTCTCAGTTCTTGGTACTTCGAGGTGTAGTGAGCCTCCAGCGCTTTCTTTGCATCCAACAGCTGGGAATGTTTATGAGTAATAAGTATTTATACAAATCTATACAATACAATTTTGCTCCGACATCAATAGGTATAGAAATTAAATATTAGCTGAGTATTTAGTGAGCACAGATCAAAAAAATCATACTTAGTCGTATTAAAAAAAAAAATAGTTCCAGATACATCACAGTTAAAAATTTGGTAAGGGTCACCCATCCAGACACTCACGGAGATTGCTTAACAATTAACCTTTGCGTATTGCAGCCGCTCTCGCCCTCAGCGTATTACAGACGTGTGATAGACCTTCCCAGTTCCTGTCCTTGTACATACTGAATGCTATATAAAGTGTGAACCTTCTTCTCCCGCTCGCTGTTCCTGTATCCTCGCAGGCGGAAGTCCTCTGTGGCGGCGTTGAGGTCCTCGGCCAGCCTCCTGCACTGTTCCACTCCTCGAGACAGCCTCTCCTCCAACACCGCCCGCCGACTGCACCACTCGGACGACAAAAGCGACAGATGATTCTCCTCTTTACGTTTCAGCTGCGTCATATAAATCCTCTCAGCATTCCATGCATTCACCGTGCGGGTGCCGGGTCCGCGGTGCAGGGAAAGGAGCTTCAACAATGCCTGGGAACTGCGACCCAGGTATAAGGGGCCCCTATCTAACGCGCGTTAAACGCTCACTCCACTGTCCAAGCTCCTCTCTCTGCCTATAAGTTTGCTGATCATGTATTTTAAGTAAAATAGAAATGATTTCAGAACGTAATTCATACACCAGAATTGGTAAATTACTTAATTACATACACACACGCACACGTGTACGCAAGCTCACACACACACGCACACATACAAACTCCAACAAATATAAATATTATCGTATTGTAATATAATCTATGTACCTGACAGGTGTAAAGCTGTTGCTGTCTCTCCTTCCAGTCCTCTAACTCCTCGACGTACCTCTTCATCAGCTCGTCCCTCTCAAGTGATGTCAGTTCTTTGTGAATCATGTCTGAAACTGAGTACTTATTAAAGCTCTTCTAAATCATTATACCAGTCGATAGTACGATATACAATTATGGCAGTGACGTCATTACAAACGCTATTGGCTGCGATGACGTTATAAAAAAATATTCTAAGCTAACATGTAACTGATATTTATTAATTATATTAGAGACTTCACCTTTTTCATTATTTTTGCTACGGGTATCACTTTTATTGCTTTCCAACTTCACAGGTTCGCTGAAAAAAAAAAATATAATTAAAATAATTACATTCCCTAAAAAACAAATTATTGTAAAAAAAAAATGCAGTGCTAAAAAGCCAACATCACGCGGTGTTCCCAGGCGGTCACCCATCCAAGTACTGACCGCGCCCGACGTTGCTTAACTTCGTTGATCGGACGAGAACCGGTGTATTCAACGTGGTATGGACGTTGGCGATAGGGTAACCGAATATAGAAAATTAACAGCGAAAAGTTCAAAGTATATCACTTTACAAAAAATCCATATAAGGTTAAACTTATATATTAAGCTTTTATCAAATGGCATACGAAAAATATTATAGAACTCATAAAATATATATATATACACAATTAGAAAAAAAAAATAAAGAGTGCGTTCGAATTTTAAAATACTCATTTTTTTTATATCTCACACCATTGCATTGATCTTCAGAACCGATTACGTCATATATGTAACCTCTATCGTACTAATACTATTATAAGGCTTGTTAACTGTGGACATTTGTTGTTTATAGGTACAAAAATTACTGGAACCAAATTAATGAAACTTGAGTAACATTGTTTAAAAATCAGAATAACATAAAGGCTATTTACAACTTAGTTTCGTATTATTAATTCACAATATGTTTATGACGAATAAAGTCAAGTGTACACTATAGATGGCGCTTTTCGCCAATTTATATATTTTTCTAGAAAAACATTGTTCATAAGTAAATATTCAGTAACCAGATCTAAGACTTTCGCGAGTGCTCATTGAAATGAAAGTAACATTTTCGTATTTACTGCCCGTTTTTAATTATTCAACAACACACTCCCAACGTTTCGGTTACTGTGATCACGGGCAAACGAGATGAGAATTCACATCTCGTAACGCGTAACGTAACGTAACGGGTAGTACATGCGAAAATATTACATAAATTTTAGTATAGCATAATTCTTAATGCGTACTTGTCCACGTCTGTCTGTTTGTCTTCTACTCCACACTGCACCTGAACGTCACTCTTGTGTGTCTGTAGTTGCGTCAACAATTTCTCCTGACTCAGCGTAAAAGATTCGTACATCTTCTTTATAAGGTCTGCGATCTCGTTTGTTTGTAAGACGGCGTCCCCTGACGCGGTCCGGTACCTATAGGGAATTTTATTTCTTTAATTACAAACTGTATTGTATATTATGAAGTTATTTAATATTCTCATAAATTAATTTCAACTCATATATGTAATATTATTGAAGTGAAACTTCTTGTGACTTCGAACAAGGTTGCGTTGAACGTTTAACGCTCCTGGGGAGGGGGAATAGAAAGAGATGGAGCGAGAGGGAATGAGGGACCGCACGCGGGCAGTCGATTGTGACTTTTAAGTAATGTTAATAAAGTTTGTATTAAACAAAGCACTAAAAACTCCATAGAAATGGTTTCCTACCCCTTCCTGTTTCCATTCCACATCTCCATCCAGTATTATTTTTTTTGTCTCACCTCGCCGTGTTACTGGGCGTCATGTTAGTGTAGGCCGCGCCGCCCATATCTTCACCTAGATCTGTACAACTTCCGCTCTTAAAATCTAGTATATCCGTCGCTACATCCTTGTCTATTTTCAACTGAGTCGCACTTTTGGCTGTGAGGAGAGGTTTCTGAAAAATATATAACTTAATGTTATACCAAAAAAAAAATCTACCCGCGCTAAGTAATTTTTAATGTTTTCAAAATATACAGTTACAGTGCTGTTGTTATTTTATTTACATAGTTTATCTAGTCTCGTTGGATTTAATATTCATCCGGACCCACCTTCGAGGCACTTACTCCTACATATTTCAGGCTCATCTCGACGTCCATGTACGGCCGCTTGCTATTGTTAATGATGACGTCATCGGTCCTCACAAAGAAACAGCGCTCTTGTACCGTCAATGTATTGTTAGTACAGAAATTGTCAATGAAAGTTTGCAGGTCATCTGTTGGTGCTAGCTTCGCTACATCCATACTGCACACACCTGGAATAAGGTTATATCTGGTTATCTTTAAGGTAGTCATTAAGTCATGAAGCATCTCAAAACATAGTATTTTACTCTTTAACTTTAATTAAATAAGGCTGACTTTTATTGCATAGTATTAAAATTTTGTTGCCAACAGTGTATAACGAATTTTACAAAGTGTGATAAAAAGGGAACCCAGGAAGATAACGGGGGTGTCGGGTAGCGACCTGGGGGGGATTTGTAGTTTCATTTAGCTAGGATAAGTTACAGTGGTCCTTCAGTAAGTAAAAAAATGGAGGGAGAGGGGATCAAATGATTTATCCTCAAAGTGGACGGAAAACAAAATAAGCCTGGGACCTGCTAGTGTATATAGTAGAATATTTTAAATGCCGATGTTTGTACTTTATGGGGATGTGTGGATGTTGGTGGCGCCTTAAACAACAACCATTTAAGGGGTTTTAATGAACCCGTATTTTAAGCTTGTATCAGAGTTAGTTATCAGCTATAAGTTACACTGCAATCCCGTGTGTCCCACGGGACGTGCGCTATGCATAAGAGTTATATTTTGTATTTAATTTTAACAGACCATATATGTATATATAGGCAAATCAACGTTTATGCAGACGGAGTCCAGTGCGAAAATTAGCTATATATATATATATGACTGACCAATAGGTGCATTTGTGCACAGTGTAGCTACGAGTCGTGGACAGTCTTTCCAAAAATTCGATAGTACAGCCAGTGAAGCTCGGACCCTTAGAGAAGTCCGCTGATTGAGAGACACACGGCTCGGGCTGGAGGCACGGACTCTGGAAGACAAGCTCTGGTTAGTCATACTCTGTGCTATTATTGTAAATTTAATTAGAAAATAATTTTAACCTATAAGCATTTTCAATTACAAACTTCTATTAAATAGTAATAGCGTTAATTACCTTGACCTATCAAGAAAGATTAGTTTATATATATATATACACTAAAATATATATATATTATATATATATATATAAAAATATGTATTTTTGTACTTGACTGTACATAAACCAAGTTAACATTTTAAATTATATTATAAAAATATATTTAATAGATAATATTAGTTTATTACCTATCAGTCATGATAGTATGAGTGAAAACTGTGTAGGTGAGGTAGCAGTCTGGCACCTTGTTGATAGAGTCCAAAGGTAGCAACTGAAATGACACAATAATTATTATTAAATTGCAGTACGTTATTGAACTATAATGTGATCATGAATTTCAACAAAAAAAAAAATAATTGACCAATATTTTTATATGGCACAGGTCTCACCGAATCCAAATTCTCTATAGAGCCGATAACAATGGCCAGTACAAATAGATCCTTCCCATCCCCGATCTGAATGAGACCCTCTTCACAGATTAACTGTGGTTGGAGATACGGATGAGATATGGTCCTCTTGCTTTCTCTGAGGTATTCATCTACGGTTAAGAGGAACAAACGAAATATAAATATTTTAGGTTGTTCTCCGAAACCAAATACATTACCAAACATCCAAGTAATATATATAAAAAGATATTTTTACATCGTAAGTATAGTGTAGTAAATTAAGCTGTGACACACAAATGTGCTATATAATTTAATATATAGCTTTGTTACCTAATGTTAATGGCACAGGGCCAGTAGTGTCCGTGTTCGTCCGCGATGTTGGATAAGCCACTTCGTTACTGTGAAACATTCTCAACT
Organism: Danaus plexippus; assembly: GCF_018135715.1. Classification (NCBI taxonomy): domain Eukaryota; kingdom Metazoa; phylum Arthropoda; class Insecta; order Lepidoptera; family Nymphalidae; genus Danaus; species Danaus plexippus. The sequence continues at coordinate 6,340,948 of NC_083549.1, forward strand.
CATTGCGCTGTAATTATAAAAAAAATATCTGTTAGAATTAATCATAGATTTTTCTTTGAAATACTTAAATATAGCTATCTCCTAAATATTCTTAGTATTTATTTATTTAATATTAAGAAATTGAAAAATGGAATCTCTGTCAAAAAATATGTAAAATAACTGTATAATGTTGTTACAGTTTTGGAATTAATTTTAAAATATTTCTGAATTTTCTTTATTCATTTTATTTTTTTGTAAATCGTTACAATTTCTTTACTCATATAATATAGTGTTACCATGCCATAAAATTAAATTTGAATAAAAATTCACATACTGGTGTTAAAGTATTAACTCTGTCTTCCACAGACAGGCTCATGAGAAGTTGCGGATGACAACACTTGCCCTCTGACTTCACGCCGAGCAATTTGTGCCAGGAATGTTTCACCTTGAAATGTAATAAATTTTTATAAATATATTTAATTGTTTCTCAAAACAAACTAACAAAAAGTACTTTAGATTATAACTCTCAAAGAATTTTTATAAAAATATATATTTTAATTTATTGCTATTATTGTCATATACATATAATAAATAAAACTGTAATGATTTAATATGATTTCTATCTTCTTTTATTAGTAATAATTATACTGAATTGACCCTACCTCCACCATCTTGTTTGTAGGACAAGGTTGTGCTCCAAGGAGACTCAAGAGTAAATAACCAACTTTATCTTTTTTACCCTGAGTGCTTGTTGTGTATACTTCTATTTTTACCGGCACATTTTGTACTCTCAAACTGAAATATAAAACGATAATTCATTACGAATAATGAACAAATTTTATTTTATTTTGTTGATAAGAATAAATTAACCTCCTGAATCGCCTCTTGTCAGCCTCCCATACCAACTCCGCATCAAAAACCGGTGCATGAGTTGGCACAGTAGGATCCGTTTCCAATATGTAACCATTCAGAGAGCCGCTCACAATAAAAGGAGACTTGAGAAAACCAAAACCAAGCCCTACGAAAAATAATTTATGAATTCAATATATTTTTAAACACGTATAGCCCAAGCGCTGTATATCATATTTGCTTGATGATTATTAAAGTACCTTCTTTAACGTGTAATACAATTTGTATTGTAGGACCGCGTAAATCATCCATCTATAGTCAAATTAAATTATTAAAATTCAAAGCAAACTGAACGTAAACAAATATTTCTAAATTCAAAATAAATACTAGTTTGACATAATGCTAAGTGTTGCAAGTAAAAGCTTTTATGCATAGTCTATACATGTGAGTGATTCCTTTTTCTTAAAATTACATAATGTAAATCATATGCCATTGTTTACTAAAATATATATTTAAATATATAAATGGTGGCTTTATCGCCAAAAAGAGTTGTCAGTGTATGCTTTAAATAAATGAATGAGGTTAATAGCATTACACATAGTTTTAATAAAACAAATGTTTATGATTCATTCTAATGTAATAAAACGGTTATGTAAAAGTTTAAAAACTAAACATATTATATTTTAAAATATCATGAGGATAAACATGAATCTTATGTTGAAAAAATCTAGATAAGATTATTTCTACCTCGTATTAAACGAAAACATCCAGTCGTATTTGTCCAAAAAAGAATTTACTACTGACAATGTATTTCGTTACTAAATCTCATGGTCTTGACTGAAAACCTAAACTATTTTTGATATTTAAAAAAAGCAACTAAAATGTATAAGTTTGTTCTTACTTAAAGTTCAAAATTTTTCCACGACTACTTTCATAAAAATCAATTCACTGTCTTGACCGTACTTTAAAACAATTTTCCTACATAGAAATGTTATTATTGAATTTTATTAATTCTCGCACTATCACACAAATACTTTAAGGAAATATTTATGTGCATTCGTGAGTACTATGCTAGTTATTAAATTTTCAAAAAGCAATCAAAACTTTGTGGACGATTTGCAAGATATCTTATATGCATACATGATTATGTCTAATAATTTATCTAATGATTTTGTAGGTATTACGAGCGAATATAATTCGGAGCGAATATAATCCTATTCAAGTATAAGAAGTTTTAATATTATTTAAATTATCTATAAGAGGCGTTTGAAAAGTAAAAAAACATATAGTTACAACACTGAAATTAAAACTTATTTTTTATTGTATTAAAAAAGATTTCATATTTTTCAATTACGCTTCAACTTATTACTATACTTATTGTAGTTTATCGTAAACATTTTTATTGCTTCATGTCTAAGAATCATTCCCTTGATTACTTAACATTAAACAGTGTGTAAGGTGTAACGGTTATTAACCTTTCCCCTTTACAATACCACCTTCTCTAAACCAGTGTAATGCCCGGATGATAAGTCTAATAAGTCTTTGCAATAGACATATAGAAAAAAATCGTTAGGGCATTTTAGCAAATTAACCCGGAATCAACTGATAATTAAAAGTTTAGTTTTATATCCATAACATAATTGTGTCAATGCCTTTTAAAATCATATTAATATTTTAAATATTACTTACATTTAGTGTTAATTTTGATCAGATTGAGAATACTAAAATATGCTACTTTATTACAAGCCAGTTTAGAATTTTAATAGTTAAGGTTTTATTCCTATTCAGACATATTAAGTGAAACTAAAAGCTTTACACTATTTAATTATCTACGGGGAAGTGTCATATTGTATTATTATTTAAAAAAATATATTAATTTATGGCTTCAAACAATATATGACAGGAATTTTATTTTTCCTATTCTAAGGTCCTTCAGAATGTTATGTATCATGTTACTACTTAAGCTTTCGTTGTTATAATTTTTATAAATAACAAAAACGTCACGTAAATAGGAAACGTACTTTTCTGGCCTAAATATTAAGGAAATATAAATACTGAATAAAGAACCTCTGTTTTGATGTCTTTTCAAAAGTAGAGATGGGTTTCGTGAGAAAATCACTCAAGCAAACAATACTATAATATTAAACTATCTACAGCACATTAATGACATTGTGAGGTTATGCTCGACAGAAGTTACAGGTTTTGAATAACAGTTTTCTTGTGATAGCTACCTTTTAAATGGCTAACTAAATGAAAAACAATATTTTACAAAAAATATCCTAAATCTACTTTTATTCATCTTATTTTATGTACAAAACTAATTATCATACAATTTCAATGTTAGTTATAAATTATTAGTCTAAATAAATTGCTACTTTTATTTTAAATACACAAAGTGGTTACTGGTACTTTAATTCATAAAAAAATAACAATTTAGTGGTCCGGAAATCAAACAGTTATTCCGTCATAATGGACAATAACTTTACTTCTTTAATTTAAAAATGTTTTCAATGGCTTTAGAACGATTATCTGACGCGTTAAATATTGTGTTGTATTTATTAAAAGATTTATACACATTATGGAATGATATTAAAATTTTAGAATTAAAATTATAAAGTAATGAGAAATAAATTTGAATATCTTTGTAATGCGATGCTAAGTAGGTACAACAGTGAAATGTCATTTACAAATTATCAATATTATTAAAAGCGATGATTGTTAATAGTGTTGCGAATTTAAAATAGATTAAACATCAATTTTCAAAGAAACTACAATAAGAATAGTATTATTATCTTAAAATAAGTGGAGTGATTAAAATGAAGAAATTTTTATATGAATACAAAGCGTTGAGAGGGCGATCAGAAAGGGAAACGTCAAGAAATCGACGCAGCCGGTAAATAAATAATTAAACTGTTAAACTTTTCTCACTATCTACCCTTTATTTTGCAATTTATTGCACTTTTAATGTTAACGGGTCGTCCATCGACGCAGTTGAGTGTAGACTGGGCTAGTGCGGGGCTCCGGCCTGTATGGATGAAGTAGATCACCGGAGCGCGACGAAAAGTAATTTGTACAAAAAACCGAATTCAACTCATTGCGATTGCCGTGCCGTCCGTGATGTTTTGTCTGACCGCACAATATATCGGTAGTCATTGTTGTTAGAGGTTTTTTGTAACGATTGAATTAAATACGCCGGTAATGTCCCGCGTGCTCGCTACTCGCTGACTCTTACATCCAAAAGTTTTTATTAGTGTCGTGTAGACTGTACTGTTAAATGTTTAGTTAGAATCAAGAAAAAGTGGATTCCTCGCAAGAAATGGGTGTTTTCAAGTGGCTACGCCGGTATGTATTCAGTACTCACTACCTACGTTTTCATAAAATAAATATGTAATGGTACATATAACTAAGGTTCATTGCTGTAAAGGCGAATTTGTTTTTAAAGTAAAAGAAATTAATAATTATCGTAAATCAGTATTAATAATTTGCTTGCATGTTAAATAATTTGCCATTAGTAGTTAGTAATGAGTACGTATGTAATAAAATTATGTCGCATATTTCTTAGTAATACCATAGAGGGCGCTTTAAACAAAGTTATTATAATTATTATTAAAATAATGCGTTCTTCAGAATTATTATTTCTTATAATCACTATGAATTTATAATAACTTGCAGAAAATATTAACAAAATGTTTTTAACAAATAGAAGATTTTACGAGTTTGAAAAGTTTTATCGTTTTTTTTTTTCCGAAAAGTATTTTTTTTTCTCTATAAGGCAACGCTCGTGAGTCTTTCGATTTAAAATTTAAATATCATTTTAAAGTGGAATACATCGAAGTGATCAATAACACGTAATACAATTATTATATTCTAACTTAAACCACACTAAATTTTAATAATACTTAAAGATGATTCAAGTACTATCATTTTCATTTATCCAGTTTTTTTTTCAGTAACATGGAATCTGATTCTTTAATATAGGTAAATATTTTAATACGTGCCTTAAAGAAATATGTTCATCACTGTAACGATATTTAATATCATTTTAAAGAAAATGTATAAGATTTTTAAATAATAAACTGCATTCCAAAATTACTTCTGTTGCAATATATAACTTATTTTTTTATTGTTCTAATAAAATGCTTGCCAACTATAGGTTTTGGTCAAATGCCTGCATTGGAATTTGTAATTTGCCTATTTCAAAATTTCAATTCACAATTTTGAAGGCTTTTATCACAGGCATAATATTAATTTGAAATCTATATAATGTACGTCAAACGATAGGTTTGTGTGTACGTATTAAATATTAATTTGCATTTATAAGACTCGACAGACTGTGAATGTAAATATTTGTAAGGACATTCTGGATTTGACTAAGATTAAAAAAAAAAAATTAAATACTATAACACTTAAGTGTATGCCTCATTCGAATGAATAAAAAAAAAAATTACGAATCTTTGAAATGTATTTTTTTTAACGAATCATTTTCAGTAATAATTTATTTTTTATAGCATAAAATATAGTAAATGGTCGTATGTTTATCGTAAAACTTAACGACATAAATTTATATAATTAATAATGATTTATTTATAAATCACATTGACGATATTTTTATTGTTATCAACTTCAATGAGGCGTAGCTTCATTTGACAAATCATTTTTATAATTGATTTGCAATTATTTTTTTTATTATAACATCTACGTGACAAAACAAGCTCCGCGGCCCGCCTGAAATTCAACTATTTTTTAATCGAAAGGTCAATGTCCTGTAGTTGACTTGTTACTGAAACTGGATCAGATAATTATACGATCTTGGAGGTATTAAAACTGACAATGATTACAACGCGTATCTAAAAGGTAGTTTAATATGCGGGCAAAGCCGCCGTCGACGGCTAGCATCGAATAAATTTCTTCTTAGAGATCAATCTTTCGCATTACGATTTAATATCAACATTACACGAAAGTCATAACGTTTTTTTATCTTTACAAAATATAAATCATCAATTTAATTTTATCAAAGGACCTAAGTTTTTTTTTTGTTTTCAGACATAGGTTACATAGTAAATTGAAACCTCTTCACTTAAAGAGTTACTACATATAGTATTATTATATTATATTAACTATTTTACCAATATATCATAGATGGATAGTGTTCATGATTGCACAAGGTATATTTTTTACGCTTGACTGTATTTGAAAAATTTCCCGTTCCTTTGTGGTGAGGACAGAATATTTCATACATTTACGTGGAGATTTTAAGGATCTTGAATTTTTTTATAATAGTCAGCAATAATTCTAATGAAAACTTGTGAAAATAAGACAAAAGGTTTCATTATATATTTCACGCCCTTCATGACAACAAAATACGTGTATCCAAATCTATATATAAAATCGACAAACCAGTTCAACATCCTTACCACAAGAACACACCGTCACACTACTTATATTAATAGTTACATTAAAGACACAGTTATAGCGTAAACGTTGGTTATTAAGTGAAAAACCTTTCATTATCTCGAGTTCAATCTAGTTGTAATTTCATAGTTTTGTAGTTTCAAGAAAAAAAAACTTTAATGGTATACAAGACATTGACTGGTATTCATTTTAATAAAACGAACATTTTCGTATGCGTTAGCCCCTGATCACGGCTGCTGAAAAGTAACAGAATCGTCGGGAGTATCCCTGTGGAAACGGTCACTAAAATTCTCATAACTGATAGATTTTTATAGAAATCTGTATCAGAAAAATTTTTCAATCTTATAAATATTTTTTTAACTGATAAATTCTTATACCCAGTTAGCTGTTTTTTATCAGAATTTATAAGACTTTTTCCACAGGGATGTAGTTTAAAATAATAAAAAAGGCGACGGTAGATACAATCGAGAATATTAGTTGCATTTAAATTAAACCGTGTTGTTGGTAACAAATTTGTCGTCAAGACTAAGGTTCTAGATTATAATAATTACAAGTTTATCGTAAAAAAAATGTCGCATCCCAAATTTCGATTGTCAACCGCTTTCACTAAATGAACGGTATTGAGACTTTCCAAATTCTAATTCGGTCTCTAAATATATATATAGTATAGATATTTAAACGCCCGTGCAATAATTATTATCGATAAATTTTTTCAGTGTCTCATTAAAAACTTTACCTACATAATAATCAGTATATATATTAAATCAAACTTATTTATGTAATATCCGTACCATAAGTTCGCGACTTTAACCTAAACACGGACAGTATTCCGGTTATTCACTCTTATTGCACTATATTAAATCTATATCTATATTGAAAAGCTAGTTTATTTTTTGAATAAGCGACACATACTGATATCGTATAATGTTATTGTTATATCTTTATGAAGAATCACTTTTATTTGAATATATAATTAGCATGATATATTCCGCAATAAAATTAAGTAAAGTCACGTAGAAAACTCAGTTTAATTAAGATTTCTTAAACTTTATTTTAATATATATATATATATATTTTGCTATATAATGTTTACCTAAATAATGAATATATGAAATAAATTAAATTTTTATATATACTTATTAATACAATACAATATTTTAATTTTACTGGATTTATCGAAACAAATAGCAACTAACAGATTTTATTCCCGCTGTATTTTATACAAGGTGTTCAATTCATAACAAATTTCATATCTACCAGCCTTTTTTTTTTTACCATCGCTCACACAATACAAAGCTTTGGTATGCTCTTTGTGCAGTTTTACCGCTGATTGTATTTCATACTTTTACTTTAGAAATTATAACAACATCTGTATGAATTACACGGTTATATTATATTGATTTAACTACACGAGATATCACATATATGTATATGTAACTAGTAATATTTAATGGAACTTAAATAAATTTTCATTTCGACAATGAAATCTAATCGAACTTTCACTCGATTGTCTGAAGTTTATTTATTACAATTACTCGTAAAAAAATATTATTGATAGACAGACAGCTTATTTGTGTAAGATTATCTCTGACTTTGTTATAGTTTCGATAGTGCTTTCTATTTTAAATATGTTTTATAACTCTTTAGTATGTATTTCGTTAAAATCTACTAGTATTCTTTATAGACGAGATATTATTTCTTATAATCGTATATAGAATTTTAATAAAATTTGCCTGAATATGTATATAGATTTTTTTTTTAATAATTTTTAACTGCAACTCTTTTATCTCATAATATTTTTCATATATTAAAATTTTCGTTAACTACCACAAATATTAAATGTGTGTCGTGCATCATTGGGCTAATCGTTACGATATTGTAGAGTTAGAGGAGTTAGAAGTACCGTCAGTTAAATTAAACTATTCAGATTTTAATGAGAATCTGATTAAAATTAACATTATTTATATTTGACCCCTCTAAATTTTTTATTGTTGTCATAATTCAAACTGCATTACATTCCTTACTGTCGGTGAAGCGAAAGTGTATCTACATAGGTTTAAGTTGGTGAATCAGAGCGTCGTGACGATTCAGTCACGGTCGGGAGTCATGACTCGTTGTTTGATAAATGTAAAAATAACGAAACGTCGACTATTTAATTGTTATTTTAATGGCGATCAAAATATTTACGTCCTAGGTTATTGACGTAACTCAATTTAGTTGGTATGATTACGGAGGCGTCTTTCGTTTTCAACGAGTCGGTTAATTATATAAGCGTATTTTATTTTCAATCTAACAAGAAAAAGTCTGAATTTCTATTAATGTTTCGATATTAGACATTTTAAATTTTATTAATTTCGTCAAATAGCTTGTGACGGAAATAGATCCAAATTCATGGTCGAAAAAAACTCTAAGTCCTAGTGATCTGGTCCACTTTGATTTTATCACCGTTAAGAAAATGAAAAGGCGACAAAAACAATCTCAATGGATCTTTAAATCTCCGTGTGATCCGCTTCTATCCCACGCTAAATTTCTTTATATTAATTACAAAGCGTCTATTATTGTAAAGACGTTATATTCGTCAGCAACATAAACTATGTCCTTACGTTCAGTGTGAGTCGTTTGATTAAATCGCTCTAAGTAAAGGTAATAAATCGTTGTACGTCAAGTGTATTCAGGCTTTGTGTGCTTGGAGGCGTGTGGCGGTGGCATCATGTTTTTATGATATAGTTGATTGGTTCCACTCAATTCCACCGATCCTATTATTGAATCTATTGTAACTGGTCTGAATCGCGCATACATTGCTGTTTTATTATATACTTACAGGGAACGTCTCACAGTTACCACTGGCCGTGTGAGCCCGGCATCCAGCGTCGATGACCCACCGGTTCAAGTGGGCACCATCAGGACGGAGGAGTACAAGAGAGATCTGGCCGAATTCCAAGCGAGACGATCAATTGGCAGCAAGGATGTCCAAGACACACCGAACAAAAAGAAATGCGGTCGACACTCTCTGCCTGTATCTTGCACCAATTGTACCGGTGATCCGGACGCGACTTTCAATTACGAAAAGAAATCGGCTATGAAATATAAGAAGAAATCACAGAAGCGAACAGGAAGCATCCATTCCGAGGAGAAGCTGTACGAAGGTGCCCCCAACATTCACTTTCTATTTCAGAACCAAGTTTTCATGCCGGGGAATATGTTCGCGTCTTATTCCGAGCCTCGCAAGCAGCGTAAGCATCGTCAGAGATCGCCAGATTTTCTAGTGCAGAAACAAATAGACTTCAAGGACGACCAACCCTTGACGCCGCCGCTGTTTTATAAGGACAGTTCGTTACCATTTGACACTAAAAACTTTTTAGAGTTATCGAGGAGCGATGACGAATTAGACGGTGTGAAAACTGGTGACGCGAAGAAGTCCAGCGAGGGTTCTGGCAGCCATAAGAACGACAGCTGTGACGTCAAACTGTGGGAGGTTATGAGCGAATTGAAACATTTTGACAAATGGGCCGATGAACAGTTACAGGCTCCGTCGACGACCAGCAAATCAGATGACAGTAGGGTGAGTGTAATGAGGACAAATGACACGATGTTCACATTCCGTACTATTATATCGCTATATAAGTCAAGTAAAAAAATAATGCCTTAGTTTTGTTTGACTCGTAATATTTTGCTACTCGTAAAAGATGTCTCATATTACAAAATTCTCTATCCAGTAGTTTGTATAAAGACATTCAAGAATTGTAAAGAAGAACATTTTAATGGTTGTAAGGTAATCTATATGGTCAATCCACGAAAAAGTTTAAACTCGGAATATTATATCATCCTAAATTACACCTTATTCAAATGCACTTGAAACTAAATTTCAACGGCTAGTTGATACAGTCTGAACTCTAAGCAAACCATATAGTAACTTGGAATCTTCTTTATCCTCATTAAACTGAACCATATTACAATGCATTAAAACTCAATTTTCCAGAGCGACACCAGCGCTTTCGGTCTGCCGATAGCCAGCGCCTGCAATCTGGACGTTACAATTGAAAGGAATAGTTCTTGGAGTTTGGGCAAATGGGGCGTCGTCCCAGTTCAGATAAAAAGACTCAATGACGTCACAGTGGAGCATGTCAGGAAGAAATGGAACATGGAGATTAATATATTGAGGTATCAGTTGCATATGATGCGAACCACTTAAAACAAAACATGAATAGGGTAGTTATGAAGGTATAGTAAAAGACAGATAACTGAAAATGGTCTGCGTATGTTATTGTAATCTAAAGGCTAAAGGTAATAGTATTAATACACTAGATGTGAAGACTATATGATATGTTAGTAGTTTGGTACACAAACAATCATCAGATTGGCTGGCGGAGTCGGAATGTGGTTAGCGACATTTGGCTATGGATTTCTCTTGAAGTAGTTATTATTAAATAATATTTTTCATACTTGATTCGTTAGTAAATTTCAGCTAAAAATTAATCGACCTTAGCCTGTTTAGTGATTTATTGATTTTTTGTGATTTTAAAGTACTTTATGATTTTCCACTGTAAAGTGCGGTCTTATCTCACAATAAATTTATCACGGGACAATGTTTGATTGATCTTTTTTAATTTTTCTAATTAGTCGTATTGATTGTCTAGTTTACAAACAATGTACAGTATCTGTATGACTACAGTCATGGATATTTATTGAGCCTATAATTTATTGCACATAAGGGATATAAATTGTTAAACTACCTCTCATCCTATTCAGACAATAATGTACAATGTTTTGCAATGATAACTGCTTTTAAATACTAATACTTCCATGTTACGTTCCAGAAAATTCCGCCATCCAAACATAATCCTCCTCATGGGTGTGTACCCGGATGTCCAGAACAATGTGCACCTGATATGTGAGAGATGCATCGATAGCTTGTATGGAATGCTGCATATGCAGGTGAATATAGAACTTGTTTGATGAAAACCACTGTCACCTTTTAAGAAACAATTACTTATTGTATAAATTAAATATATATCTATATTAGTATAGAGATTGCGTAATTTGTATATAAGAATGTTTTATATGCATAATAATTATCCAGTGTTGTTGTTTACAAAACAATCATCATCATCGTCGCCAGTTTGCAGACTCGTGGTGGTCATCACGTCTCAGTGATTCTTATACATGATGACTTTCATGGGAAGATAGTTGCTGTGGTTTCCCCTTGCCTTCTGCAACAGCACTTTTTTGGGGCTATTAAAACCCCAAGGCTTGCTGTAGCCTGTTCCAGCCAGTGGTGTCTAAATACTCTTAGAAAGTACATATGACTCGGAAAAGATGACATTGGTACTTGCCAGGTTTCGAACCCGCGCCCTCACGTCTGAGTGACGTGAGAGACCCTTTCTATTTTCCTTTAACCTCCAGGCCACCATGACCTTACAAAACAATAAGACACATTATATTTCAAAAATTTCTTGCACTTCCTTAAGATGAACCATGAAGTTGTATTTCGTATGAAGACACTTATCACACACTAGATGGCGCTGTCTTACCAAAGAATTTTATTTAAATGTACATTATTACGCCCATACAAGCCTTTTTAATATCGAAAGTTGTTTTTTTCCAAGAACATTCTGATTGTCGACTCACCGTGAAGTGTCTCTTAGCCTATATGTCAGTTATTTCAAATTCCAGGGTCGTATTCTAAGCATCCAAACATCGATCCATTATACCCTGGATATAACAAATGCCCTGGTCTTTCTGAACATGCAAGGCTACCTTCATACAGCATTGACTAGCAAAAGCATTATGATAACGGCCCAAGATATAGCCAAGATAGCCGACCTCCAGCCCTGTACGAGATTGACGAAGAAGAAAATATATGACAAAGGCTATGATACTTACAAAACTGAACCTCACTATACTAACATTAGCGGTGAGTTTGATTACATGTGATTAATATATGAGAATTGAGTTAGGGTTCTGTTAAAACTAATAGTTAAATTTATATGACTAGAATTTGTATAGAATGATAGTTAATTTTTAATTTTTGACTAATATATATATTAGTTGTGCCCTGCCGAGCTTGGCCGTAAACAACGAAAGGCAGCGTTTGTTTTATTGAAGTTTAAATTTTCAATACTTGCGGGTAAACAATATTTTTTGTTTTCCCATTGTTTGTGTTGATATAGAGGCTGTCTGGTTTTCCAACACGGGAACACGCAACATACAATTGTCCGTGCGAAATGCAATCCACGTCCTAATTTAATCCACACATTTCTTAAGACTGACCTTGAACTTTGTCAAATGTGATTGTGGACGCCAATCTTTTAAATTGAAACGGTGTATCGGTCGGGATTATGGGAATTCGAGGAATAAGGACATCTTCACCTTTACAAGGCCCCGTTAAAATCTGTGCTTCCACTACGTTGTTCGTTAATTTTTCAACTGCGAGTCATGTGCCGTTGCAGAGTTTTGGCTGGTTAATGTCGCACTTAGGGGAATGTCAGTATCGTAAAAAATAGATGAAAACAATTCTTGAAGTGTGTTGTATATCGTGTCAAAATTTCAGCCGAATCGGTGCAGAAAATTTTGAGTTTTTGAAGCAAAAACGCAAACCAACTTAATATTTTTATATTTAATTCTAAACAAATATATAACTGTACTTTTAGCACAAATTTCATATACATGCAATGCTAAGTATAGTCTACACCAATGTATATAGTTCATAAATTCCGCTATACATCTGAAGGTGGTAGTGAACATAGGCTGACTCGACCGGGGAAGTACAACCCTCTCACAGAAGATAGGTGAAGTAGTCTTTAATGGCTGCGTTTAGTCCAATGAGTGAGAGAGACGGTTACCCTTTCCATTTTCCCACTCTTTCCTCTCCCTCTAACAAAATCTAGGTCGGCAATGCATCCGCAACATCCCTAACCGGTAACTATCTACCACCAAGTAGGCCGTCTGCTCGTTTGCCGCCATTGATTTAAAAAAAATATACGCATGTATATTTTTTCAAAAGCAAACAAATCTGCAACGGTACTCTTATATGTTTCAAATACACGCAATTTAAAATACACTCTACTTCAATGTATATAGTGTACAAGTTCCACTACACTACACTACTATCATACAATATAAAATTTTCAGATAACCGGACGTCATCAGAGAGCGAGCCGCTTCTGACTCAGAGATCGGACACTGATGTTGTGTCAAAGCCCTACGATTATTACTTAGAGATGACGGACTACAACTGGCAGGCCCCGGAGCTGTTTGAACCTGATGAGGGGATGGTGCATCCGTGTAACAAAAGCGATGTCTATTCCCTATGTCTCATACTGTGGGAGTGTTGTAACGGTTGGCGTTGTTTTTTGTATTTGAAAGTGTTTAGTTGACCAGAAGTAATTCATTCGAATTAACTAACTTCACAAAAACGAGGCTCTGTTTTTAGCGTTATAACCTGTGGAAAAGCGCTTTTAAAATAATATTCCCGTATTCAGCATGACGTGTCTGTTTGTTTATATTGTATTTATCAAGTTTCTTTAATAATTTCTTATAAAAATGAACATATGTGTTTTATGTATTTAATAAGATGATAATTACATTTTTTTTTTCGATATAAAAAAGACGAAACATAAAATCAAGAGTAAAATTTTATTATTAACTATCATTCCAGCCTCAGTTCCCTGGAAGACACTAAATTATGCCAAGCTTAAAGAGTTGTATACATTATGGAGGACGGGTCTCCAGCTGCCCAGGGATGGTTCATACCCTGGTTGTATACTAGCAGTACTGGAAGCAGGGCTCAAGTTAGACCGGGAACACAGAATCGACTTGGGGGAACTTCAAGTGGCACTGCAAAAGGCAAAGGTGAAACGAATTGATATTGAATTAATGTTAGGCTATTAGGGACCAGCATCCCTAGATATAGTCGCCGTTTCCAAACTACATAGAGAAAAATTTCTAGTCAATGAAATAAAACTCCATAGTAATTTGATTTACGGCTAATTACGTCCTATAAGTCACTATAAGTTGTCACATTTCGCTTTTTAAGTTTTCTTTGGTCTTTTCGAATTAAGAAGGTTTCCATAATTTGACCTATAGTCTGTGTTCGTTATTGTAGTATCCTTAAAATACTCGATTAACAATAATTTCCGGTATTTTATTTAAAAAATATAAGAATCTAATATTTTTAATCTGCTTATAATGTATGACAAATACTTATTCTCAATCGCCAACGTCCATACCACGTTGAATACACCGGTTCTCGTCCGATCACCGAAGTTAAGCAACGTCGGGCGCGGTCAGTACTTGGATGGGTGACCGCCTGGGAACACCGCGTGATGTTGGCTTTTTTGATTATTTCTGTTTTATTTTTCTAGTACTACTCATATAGCTGCGATAATGTTTTGTCTTTGATTATTATTAATGCAATTAAAAAAATATTTCAGCATGATTTAGACGAAATCGAATACATTATATTGCCGGAGAAAATCGCCAAGAAGAAATCTAGTTTCAGCACGCAACCTTGGGATACAACCTCGCCCACCGACTCCGATTATCAAAGCCCAAAAAGTTTAGAGCATACAGCGGTCGTGCACAAACACACGGACAGTTCGACGGGCAGCGATAATGAAGTTAAATCCAGTCACAATGAGACATTGCGCAAAACGAACCTACTCACATCGTATACAACCGAAAAATGTTTCGTATCCGACGAGGAAGACAATGTACACACGTACCATTCACAAATAAAAGATTACTCAAGCGCCTGCTCGACGCCGATAGCAAAGCTCCGAGCCAGGATCAGAGACATCGAAACGCCGGGGACACTCCACAGAAGCGATTCCACGGAATATTGCAGCATAGTGAGCCCTGACACGAGATTGACGCATTTCGGACTGAACGACGATACAAATAGGGACGAAATTTCCGAACGATCCACCGCCAAACTAAGCAGAAGCTTCACACCTAAATCATATAAACCGTTGCACATAAAAGTACCTGAATACAATTTGGATTCAATCAAAACTATACTCAAAGATCGCAATGGGAACGAAAAGTCCTCTTACAATTTTGATATAAAGAATTACAGCTTACCGACAACACCCATAGCTAGGAGTAATAAGTTGAGGAAAAACGCCTGGCTGTCGGGGGATGTGGATGACAGACGGCATGCGAGGAACGCCGGGGGTCAGGAGTTGAGCAATAATAACGAAGGTAAATAGTTATGAATTCCTAATCAATACATAAACATATATATATATATATATGTATGTATGTATGTGTGTGTGTGTGTATCATTTCCTCAGTGTTATTATATGTTACTTGTTCCTTCATATCCTGTCAATTGTGTGACAAAGATTACTCTATGTAATTACAGCATAATAACTCTTTACATGAAAAACAATATCAAAAAGGGTTTATGATATATTGTGTAACAAATATACATACACAATAACACACGGACATTGTATTTTTTTTTTTAATTAATATCAATATAAATTTAATTAAATAATATTCTTCATAATGAAGCTAAATACACAATGCCAGTTTATAAATTCTGTAAAAATGTTTCGTTCAGGACCTTAAAATATTGGAATGTATATGCTAAGTTGACAAATCCGTAGTTTAAAATATAATTATATATACGAATCAATAATATTTATATAGTAAATGAAATATTACTTAGCGTTATATAATACTGAAATTAATATTAATTGTAGTAAATTGAAATTAAAACAAACCAAAGATATTAAATGAGAAAACGACATATTTTAACTTTTTTTTAGACTGTTTGTGAAAAAATTATCTGTTGATGAACGTGATATATATATTTTTTTAAACTTTTAGTAGAACCTCAAACAATCGATTAAGCCTAAGAAAATAAAAAAATATCATCAGCAGAAGTCGGTTGACTACATAATGTGAATGCAATGTGCCGTGAAAAATGTAATTCTCCCGTTTAGATTTGTTGTTGTATGGAACTGATATGACTGTAGTCTGTAAATGGAAGTTAGGAATCTGTAACACGTACTGAAACTTGTGTAGAATAATCTATAAAGGATAAGGCAATAAAATACAACAATTCTATACTATGTCGCCAACGTCCATACCACGTTGAACACACCGGTTCTCGTCCGATCACCGAAGTTAAGCAACGTCGGGCGCGGTCAGTACTTGGATGGGTGACCGCCTGGGAACACCGCGTGATGTTGGCTTTTCTTTTTTAATTTTTGCATTTTTATGTATTCCCAGAGACCAACACGAAACAGTCGCCTGAAGACAGTAACTCTACGAATAATTCATTAGACAAAGAAGAAAAATGTGACGAGTTATGTTCTTATCAGTTGGTGAGAAATGAAGTCGTGAATTACAGAAATGACATCGCTAGGGATAGCTTTACAGGACTGAAAAGGTATTTTATCAATAACATTTTTCCTTACTACATTCGTAATATATGTTTTAAGTCATAAACTGCTAATTTTAATAAAAAAAGTTATTTATATAATAACTAGATGGCGCTGATTATGTATAACACTCGTTACAACAATTTACGAACAAATTATAGACAGTAATTCTGATATATAAACGATGTCTCTAATAAAATTACATGAGAAATTGTTTGAGATTTTTTACGTAAGAGAAATTAACATTCATAGTAAAAATAGACTAATTATAGTAAATTCATATACATACATTTGAATATATATATATATATATATAGTGATAACGAGTCTTGCTTCCAGAATATCGGATCCTCCAGAAGACTTCATACAGAACACTAATCTGGAACGTGCGCGGTCTCTGAACTGTGTCCAATCCATCAAGTATAAGATCGAAGAAGACCTACTGGCCAATGTCAACGTGAAGCCTCTCGTCGCCATCCACGAGAAGTGGATATATGAAGCCAACAAGAAGACCGGCAGATCTCTATCCATGCCTGAAGACAACAAGTACGATGTTAATGACTTATTTTACTTAATTTTGTATATAAAGTTGCCAACGTCCATACCACGTTGAATACACCGGTTCTCGTCCGATCACCGAAGTTAAGCAACGTCGGGCGCGGTCAGTACTTGGATGGGTGACCGCCTGGGAACACCGCGTGATGTTGGCTTTTTGATATTTTTTGTTTTTTTAATTCATTATTTATTTTTCACTTTTATAATTTACTTTTCATCGAGATTAAAATTTGGTTTATGAATATATTTGTGGTATATCAGATAAACAGCTTACAGTTATGTTGCAAACGACCGACTAAAGGTATTTAAAGCTCTGTACTGATTGCATTTGTCAACCTAATGGCGTTCACCTCTTGGGCCATATGAACTTAGATGTTTGTTTAACCAAGCCTTAAATATCATTGTTAGTTAGGACAATATTTTCCCAACACTAGTTATCAGCTACATCTCTCATGAAAAATACAGACTTGTTTGTCTGGAGAATATGAGAGGAAAAGGCTATAAATTGTGCAAACAGTTTTGAATCCAAACTCACTTGAAATTATCACTTTCTTATCCCCAACATTATATTTTTATGAGAATTCAACTTGTATTTGAAAGCTATAAAGACTGCCTTCAGCCATTACTGGAAGTAACGCTGAACATTGAAAATCAAGTCTGAAACTGCTCCTCGGACAAAATGGACTTGACCGAACCTTATATGTTTATTATGTGTTACAGTAAGCGGAGAGTGTCAGCAGTGAAGCCCGCCTCCCACTGCACTGGGGCGCTACAGAAGTCCCTGTCACAGCACTGCATCACCCACAGCCTGGGTTCGTACCAACCACCGAACGCTTCACCCACCAAGAGCGGTTAGTTGAAAATACACTCTAAACTAACACAAATAAAGTACAATATCGTTTGATAACTTTCTATTAACGGTTGTGGGGCTTCCGTTCGCTTGCGGTGTTTGGTTCCGTATAACTATCTTGTATATGTCATCGTTTCTCACTAATCACTGTCATCAGAGCCGGATTAACTTCAGTTATAAGTGCTGTTGAAGTCACTTTGATTCATTAGGGCTTAAGTGACTCAATACTTACAGTTTAACGTTTTTATAAGGGTCGCATTCAATATACTGTGTCCTAATGCGTGTTCATGTTTAATCCGGCGCTGGTTTGTTAACTTTCTTTGTATGTAACAACTAACTGCCTCCACCCTAATAATCTTAACTCGTACTAAAACAGGTGTATTTTTGTTATAAAACTCATAGATTCAGCTAACTTTCTTTCTGTGTAGACATAAGTTACATTGTAAAGTGTGTCGCTGTTCATAAATGCTTTTAATTCATCTAATAAATAAATTACACAAAGCATAGTTGGTTTTATTTTCACAAATAACTATGTTAATATTAGGTACGTAAACTTATATACATTATAATACAACAATGTGACTAGTTTTTCTATATATTACGTTACGGAAGTGGAAAATAAATTACAGGCAACCAATGGGAGCAGTATCGCCAGAAGCGAGATGTCATCTCTAAAACTATAAACTTCCATCCAATAGATACCAAGACATACAGGAAGGCCGCCGAGAAAGGGTATGTTCCTAATGTTGTGTGAATAGACAGGTGCTGATAGAGACATTACCAATATAAATTACATAACTTTCTTTTACTTATAATGCGTGGTAAATACTGATATATACTTGCCAACGTCCATACCACGTTGAACACACCGGTTCTCGTCCGATCACCGAAGTTAAGCAATGTCGGGCGCGGTCAGTACTTGGATGGGTGACCGCCTGGGAACACCGCGTGATGTTGGCTTTTTATTTTGTGCCGTTTTCAAAATGAGAATTTTTCTGTTTAGTAACAATAAGTTTTATTCAAATGAATGTTATTTAAGTTTCCTTCTATGTAACTGAATAATTAATTTCCCACAGAACATTGACTGAAAATATTCCAAGCGAGCCCAAAGTCGACCGCGGCACGGACACGGCGAGCATCGAAGACTACATACGAGACCTCATCAGGAAAGAGTTCCGACAGATGATGGACCAGGTATCATACGACGAGGTCAGAGAGGACATGCTCGACAAGGGGGTCACCAACATCGTGGAGTCGTTGAAGGGCGAGCCGGAAGTGACGGCGAAGAGGGAGTCGGTCAAGACGTACTCCACCATCAAGATAAACGGAAACAGCAAGCCGCTGCTGCAGATTACCTTCAGCCGTTCCGGAGACAACCAGCTCCAGGTCCTAGACAGCTGTGTCAACGTCACCATCTGTGACGCGGGCAGCGGACGAGACGAGCCCGCGCCCGGAGACCAACACCACAACTCCCTCAAGAGATGCCAAGCGTTCAGCGCCCTACAGGTACATGTATGTACCTCAATATATACACTCCGCAGATAAACATATATATATATATATATATATATATGTATGTAGGTACCCGTCAGAAATTTCACTTATAGAACTAGGTTTCCACAATAGTTATTATCAAATTCGTCGAATTTCCTGGTGAAGCCGCAGGCAACGGCTAGTTAAGAATGCTATGAATGCTTTATAAATGTGAATATGTACCGTCAATACTACGTTAGCCGTTTGTTTCACACTTCATTATATATATTCAAATACGGTTCCAATGTGTCCATGTTCCAGGAAGCCCGCAGCACCGAAGACCTGTACATTGACGACGAGATGTCCACCAACGTGCAGGACTTCGGCAAGGTGAAGCTGATCCCCTTACACGGCTCCATACACGAGATACTCTGCGACAAGGACGACTGCTGCCTCATCAAGCTCAAGCAGGAGAACGGATGCGACACCATCTACTTCCGGTGCGACGACTCCATCGACGCCGTAGACGGCCCGGCGCGGCACACCGACCTGGTGTTCAAACGGAGCATCTCCATAGAGGAGAGGATCCACAGACTGCCGACGCGGCCCAGGGACAGAACGAGGCCCAAGTCGGAGATACTCCTCAAGGCCATCAACAACAACACGCGGCCCAGGAGCAACAGCAGTCCCTGTCTGTTCAAGGAGAGGAGGGACGACGTTGAGCTGAACATAGAGAGCGTCGCGGCCTACAACGACTCCTCGTCCGACGAGTGTCTCAAGTGCAGCGAGGACGACTTCGAGACGCTCGAGAGGGAGATAGAGGAGGACCTCGCCAAGCACCTGTCCTCGCTGACGAGCGGCGGCCTCGAGAAGATATCGGAGGAGAATCTGTCGACCATCGCCGACGACCTGTCCGACAAGCGCTGACCCCGCGCCGGCACGCGACTCCTCAGCAGGACAGCCGTGGCGAGCCGCTCAGTACAAAATCAATCATTCGCCTCATTGATTTGTATCGTCTATAAACCCAAAGATATTGATCGTCGTCACGTCGTTTGTAAGTTGTTTTGTTAGTTTAGTTTAAAGCTATGTGATCGTAGGTTAAGCGGCACTGTCATTCCACTGTTGTGTTCCAGAGCAGTCTCTCTCACAGATCGTTATTTATATTTTTCGCTGTTAATTGTTTCACCGCGTCTCCGCGAGCGCTCGGCCGACGCGTCCGTTTGATATTTAATGTTTACAAGGATTTCTACGAGCGTTTTAAATGTTGTATTGATTTAGGAGATTTTAAGCATTACCGAGGTGCTGATTTTAGACTTAGCTGTTGAAAAATAAACTCGTTACTAATTAATATAACATTTTTATTGATGTCACTGTATATAAAAATAATACATATAGTAGTGGTATGGCGGAAATGTGCGGCGCCTCACTGATAACTTATATAGTATAGTCCGTAGTAACTGGTCCTTGTGTCTATGAGTTTTTCTGCTGCATCTTGATCACCACGGCCTTCACTTCCGTGTAGTTCTTGATGCCGTAGGGTCCGTTTTCTCTTCCCAGTCCAGATTGTTTGTATCCGCCGAACGGCACTTGCTGGCCGAAGACGTTGTAGTCATTGACCCACACGGTCCCGGCGCGGAGACCCTGCAATGTACAATCATTATTAATGACCCACTTGGAAGAGGTGCATAGATTACTATAAGAATTAAAAAAGCTATTTGATTTGTTGTGGAAGAATCTAGTATTCAATGCATATGGCAACACAATGTTCACTAGCTTTCAGCCAACTTATGCTGATCTTTTAACTATAGTTTTCTGTTTGGAAGCAGTTACTACACTTATGTTAGTATTAGCACACAATGACTGAGGTGTGTAGCGACGGCGCACAGTCTCAGTGGCTCACATTATGCAGCGTCGGGACCCGATAACACAGACAGTGTGTACATTATTGTCTGTTAATGTCGCATAGTCTTATAACTGTGTATTGTCGTACCTGGATCAAGTAGTTAGCTCTGTCGATGTCCTTGGTGAAGACGGCCGCGGCTAAGCCGTATTCGGTGTTGTTCGCGCGCTCCAATAGCTCGTCGATCTTGGAGAATTTGATGATTTGCTGCACCGGCCCGAAGATCTATATAAAGGCGTTGTTAATTTCATTTGTAAGTAAACTTTGCTCGTCATAGGTTTTTATATAAGGACTGTCGGTTCACGGCTGTCATGATGGTGGCGCTGACTGTGATTTAACATGAGAATAAAAACACAGCTCGCATAATATATACGAGCCCGCCTCCACGACAGCCCCTGTACACGGTGTGCTCGCCTCTGTCTGAGCGATGTCCATGTCGTCTCGCACGTCGGCGAACACGGTCGGCTGTATGAAGTGCCCGAGCTCGCCGTGCCGGAGTCCGCCGGTCATCAGCCTGGCTCCTTGTCGTTTGCCGCTTTCAATCAAACTCAGTATCTTAGAGTGTTGCTCAGAGTCGATCTACACAGAAACATTATTCAGACTTACTTAGCGATATACAGCATGCTAGTTTTTATTTAATAACTTCGTGAAGATCTGGCGAGAGAAAGGATCAAGACGTAGACAGGGGTCCAAACTGATCGTTACAGTACATACACACCTCATGTAAGCGGTGCTTTCAGTCTGACCAAAGTTGTATGAGAATATCTATTAATATATATACAAAGATATATTCACCTGCGGTCCCTGTTCCGTGTCGGGTTTGAAGGGATCTCCCACCTTCCTCCTGGCGGCGCGAGCGGCCGACATTTCCACGAACTTGTCATAAATTGATTCCTCGACGAACGTTCGGGACCCTGACGAGATTACATTAACAGACACGTTTTAAATATTAAACTATGGACAAGAAAATAAAGCCAAAGGTATCAAAGGAAGTTGAGGCCGAAATATAGATCTTCTTACACTCATGTTATAAATGATAAGGGACATATATAATATATAAGTTTTTTTTTTAAATGCTAAACGAATCTTGATGGAACTTTTCAGTTATATGCTTTTTAAATGAGAGCCACATAGGTATGATTCATTCAAACATTCCGTGTCGTTACTACAGGGATACGGAAATAATGTTTTATTTGTCGCAAGTCACAAACTGTATGACTTGGCAGCGAATATACGTCAACATATTATTAATTTCTCTCTGAAACCATTTCCGCAGTCTAAGAAACGAAACGAGATTGAACTAAACTAGTATACATAATCTTACTAACTGGCGACATCTAGTTGAAAAACCTGAACTAATTCTCTCCACTTCCCGCTAGATGGCGTTAGTAGTTATGAGTATAATATTTCGGTTTGTTATCAGATAAGTCATGTTTGTTCGGAACATTCGTCGCTAAGACGGCTATGATGCGATAAACTTCCCGACGGGTTACATGTGATAGCGAAGTTGTCCAAAATAATTTTATACCATAAGTTAAATGTATATGCACGAATTAATTGTTTCCTGAATGCCACAGACTCTGTTATATTAGTTATTATCTAACCGGCACAGCAGCACTGTCCCATGTTGTAGAAGAGCGCGTGATGCGAGAGTTCCACGGCGTTGGGAAGGTCGGCGTCCGCGAATATGATGTTCGGGGATTTCCCTCCGAGCTCCAGGGTTATGCGCTTCACGGTACCGGCCGCGCCGCGCTGAATCAATTTACCGACCTCCGTCGAGCCTGAGAGAAATATAATGTATAGAGTATACACACACCTCACGCACTCACAGCAACTTACAGCACAATGAGATCTAAGATTTTCCCGAGTGTTCAATGAAATAAAACTAATACTATTCGGTTTTTAAACGATTTCGAGTCGCCGGGAGTATGTTATTCAAGATAATTATAGACGCGTAGTAAATCCGAAATATATTACTTTTATTTCAGCTGGCAACACCAAACACTAACCACTGGACAGTTAAAAACAAAGAGTAGAGAGGTTTCATTAATATACACGCATCGATACTGTGTACGCCATGGCTTATATAAATAAAAAAAAACCACGTAAAAAAATATCAACAGTTATATATTCACGTTCTATATTTGAATTATAATAAAATTTTTCTTTCATCAGTGTTACCATATACATGATTTATAGAACCAAAAAGCTTGTAAGAATTTTTAAACCACTTCATTGTTTGAATCTGTAATGTTTTTGAATTTATACATTACTCTCATTCGAGGCACAGTTTCAGTCTTAATTTTTAATTTTCAGCGTCACTTCCAGTAATGTGTAACAGAATGGCTGAAGCCAGTATTCATACTTTACAAATACAAGGTGATATTTAAATGTTGCCATTATAAAATTACAATGGTTCAGTAGTATAATTAATTATAGTCAGTCATAAAAATAATTCTAAGTATTATAATATATTATAATTAGTTCGGCACAGATGGCGCCACTTGTAACACTGTTAGTACGTACCCGTGAATGCGATTTTGTCGACGTCGGGATGGTCGACCAGGGCTGCGCCCGCGTCTCCGAAGCCCGGCAACACGTTCACTACTCCTGGAGGGAAACCGGCCTCCTGCCATCACATAATATTAACAAAAATGAGGTCCTATTATATAACGCATTATAAAATTATGTTCACGTAATCATATATTACATTTTTTGATAGAAATTAACACGGAAAGTATTAATGAAAATAATAAAACCATGATTTATTTACAGTAAAATATTTAATATAATAAAATTTAAATTATGACAATTTTTTTTTTATGAATATAAAAATATATCTAAAGATCTATCTTAAGATTCCGATACAGCCCGTGTTACGTGTGTGTCATGTTAAGGTAATTCTTTTGTTTTTGTATCTCTCGTTCAGTTAAGGGCGTGAATCCATGCAATCTCAGTTATTTGATACATAATGCAACTCTTGTCACATTTGCTCACAGAACCATTTACGTGGAGCTGTTTATTTTTTAATTATTTGTTTACGTTAACAAGGTTTATATACATGTAAAAGCGATGAGAAGCTTCTGGAGCAAATAGTAGGGGTATCAGAGTCTGGTAGCCGGTGTTATCAAATGAGATCAATCCGCGTGAAGAGCAGGAGACAATGATGTAGTCTGTGAACTTGTAACGCCAGAGGACTCTTAGTTAATTTACTCTGTATATTAGCGTAAAAAAACTATTATTTTTCGATTTACTTTATTATGATTAGTTTCTTGCGTACTAATTTACACGCACACTAAATGCGAGGTCTTGGCGTCTGGTGGTGAGCGGATGCGGATGTGGGATTTTATTGTACTTATATTTCCAAGGAGAGGATCCAGAAGAATCCAGCACTTCACACTTTGACTATGTTAATTGTTAAGGACAAGAGGTTCTTGGAGTCCTTCCGACCTTATTTTTGTATGTTGCTCTTTCACGCAAAAACCACTCTGAGTACATCGATGAAACTTCACATTGATCAGCTCAGATATGACAATCAGACATGGGCTATAAGTCATCCCGAACTCCCCGAGGGATTAGGTTGTATTATTCCTCAAGTCTGAGACAAAGATCCCAGACGTCGCTGTCGGGAGGTTACCGTATCTATTATTTTAATATAAATCTCAATCCGACCTTAATTAGGAAGGACACGGACGAAGCAAAGGACAAAAACTAGTGTGTTATATAAAATTGTTAGTTAATGTTCCGTACCTTAACGAGTTGGGCCAGGTACAGAGCGGTGAGCGGAGTCTGCTCGGCCGGTTTCAGCACCAACGTGTTCCCGCCGGCGAGCGCGGGGCCCAGCTTCCAGGCGGCCATCAACAGTGGGAAGTTCCACGGGATGATCTGACCACAAACACCTGGACAGACACGCTCGTGGTACACAAGGATATAGACGATGACTATGTTATAATGAGCGAATGAGCGAACGAATGAATGACTTGGCGTGTGAATGAATGTATCGTGTGTCCTCTCACCGACTGGTTCGTGTCTCGTGTACGCGAAGTATGGTCCATCAGCGGGCAGTACCATTCCGTGGTTTTTGTCGGCCCAGCCCGCGTAGTACCTCAGATTCTTGATCACACCGGCTAAATCTCCATGGTAGGCCGCGAGGTATGGTTTCCCGTTGTCCAGCGTCTCTAAGCTCTATAACAACACGTGTTGAATAACTTCAATAATTCAAGTACCCGTCTTTTACTTAAACTTTTCATTCTACCTACACCACATTTCTTATCTAGTTTCCTCTGTCAAAACGGTTTCTGGTAGAGATCTCGTTTAAGAGATAAGTTATCCGTTGTGCATCACATTTCTTTTATAATAATGTAACTATTTCTACTTTTGATAAATAAATAATAAAATAAATACATTACATAGTCCGGTCAATTTAGGCCAAAAAATGAGGGTGAAGTTACATAAAGTCCCAACAAGCTGAATTTCTGTGAAGTTGTTCAAAACATAATTATAAACAATGTCTCCAAGTTCCCCATTATTCCCGTTTAAGGAAAAAATTTTATTCAAGGTCAAAGGTCAAAAAAATGAGTTTTTCGCGATTTTCAGCAAAACGGTAAGTTTTATCATAAAAGTACATCAGACAAAAATTGTAGATCATAAAATTATCTATAAAAAATGTATCAATACTTTTTTTCTTACGAGCCACCGTTTCTGAGATATAACGATTCAAAAAGTTATAAAAGTTGTTATCGTCATAATATGCATGAGTACGCCACGTATATACTAGAGTTGTTATATGTTATAGTTTCAATGTTGAAAGAAAAGTTTACGGCTGAAAATATATTGGTAAAACAAGCTAATAATGATGCTGATGTATTGATTATTGAAACAGCAATAGAGCAATTCAATTTGACAAATACAACTATTGTTGTTGGTGAAGACGTTGACTTACTTGTATTACTCACTGCTCGAACGCCAGCTGAAAAAACTATTTTTTTCTTAAAACGAGGAAAAGCTCAGCATCAATCAGATATATATTCATCAAAAAGTTTATTAACTTTTGTAAAGTGTCAAGATCATGTACTATTTTTACACGCAATAACTGGCTGTGATACGACATCTGCATTTTACAGGAGGGGTAAAACAACAGTTTTCAAAATGTTTGAAAAACAAGATTTAATTCAATGTGCTGAAGTTTTTAAAAAGACTAATTCAACTCAACAAGAAGTTATTACCAACGGCATCCGCTTTCTTCTTTCTATGTATGGAGCTCCTAAAAAAACTACCTATTTAGATAAGCATCGATATGCATGTTTTGTTGAAAATACTTAAAATAAAAAACAAGTTCAATTAGCTTGTCTTCCTCAACCTCAGTTGCTGCTCACCAACATCTTTTTCGAGTATATTACCAAGTTCAAGTGTGGCTTGGTAATCAGCTAGACCCTACAGACTGGGGTTGGAAGTTGGTCAACAATATATTAGAGCCAGTTCAAACTTTACTTCCACCTGCGCCGGAAAAACTGCTGAACACTATTTTTTGCAACTGCAAAAAGGGATGCAGTGCTAAATATGGTTGCAAAAAAGTCGGACTGTTTTGTTCTTTGGCATGCACAAATTGTCAAGGCCGGTCGTGCTCTAATATTGAAACACAAACAATGGAGGATTCGTTTGACTCCGACGAAGTATCATGCGATACATCGCTATTGGCGCAATTTACTTGCATCCAAAATGAAGATGAAGAAGAAGCAGGAGGAGAAGAACGAGAAGAAGATCAAGAAGAAGAACAAGAATTTGAAACTTATGAATAAGACAAATAAACTTCAACACTTTTTTTTAATTTACATCGCTTTTATCTTTCCCAATCTTTGAAAATTTCCGTTATTTTGCAATAGTTTTACATTAAACAGGATCACAACTGACCCGTGGAGTTGGCCTACGTTAAAAAAAACGCGCTAAGTACACTACCTCATAGGTGGCGTGGAAACGTGTGCATATTATGACGATAACAACTTTTATAACTTTTTGAATCGTTATATCTCAGAAACGGTGGCTCGTAAGAAAAAAAGTATTGATACATTTTTTATAGATAATTTTATGATCTACAATTTTTGTCTGATGTACTTTTATGATAAAACTTACCGTTTTACTGAAAATCGCGAAAAACTCATTTTTTTGACCTTTGACCTTGAATAAAAATTTTTCCTTAAACGGGAATGATGGGGAACTTGGAGACATTGTTTATAATTATGTTTTAAACAACTTCACAGAAATTCAGCTTGTTGGGACTTTATGTAACTTCGAATGTCTAAATTGACCGGACTATACAGTAATATAATTTTGACGTCTACCCCTTTTTTTATACTATATCGTATAAAAATCCAACTTAAAATTGTAATTTATATGTTATATAACTACGTTAACACTATCATCATTCATCTCAGAAGATTTATGAATCTAAAACTGGAAAGTGGCTGTTTTATTTGACGATGAAAACTGAAAACTCATTTTAACTATTAGTTTTTGTGTGATGGGTAAAGTATATTTTCGGATGGAAGATTTATATCGGGACGTTCATTGACTCTTTACGTTACAATGTATGCGGAGAGAAAAATTATTTAAAATAATTTTAAACAAAATATTGTTATTATTGTAAAATTTTATATTCGTTTACGAAATTTTTAAATAATATTTGGAAACAAATTGGATTGGCTTTTTTTTCGGATTGTTTATATGAGCATAATCTCGATGTTTCGTATTACCTTAATACTGGCAATTTAAATAAAACGAATCTGATTATACGTTTAATAACTATTGATTTAAAATATATACAAATTAAACATAAATGTCTGAATCCGTATTAATTTATTTAAGTATAGTAGAAATTTAATACACAATTGGGACGTAATAGTTCTTTATTATTTTATTTATTGCCTTCGTTACAATATTTTTTTTTTATTATTATTATTATATCAGTTTCAATCGCATATTAATTCGTAAAGTTATTTGGAATGTCAACATAGAATATAAAACACTTGGCGGGGTGAAATATGGCGAAATATAAAACTCTGTAGGGTCGTGGTGGCCTGCATGTTAAAGGCCCGCCTAACGTGTATGGGCGCGGGTTCGAAACCTGGCAAGTACCAATGTGATTTTTGAGAGCCATATGTACTTTCTAACAGTATTTAGACACCACTTACAGGCTGTGAAGGAAAACATTGTGAAGAAACCTAGACTTATAATATCAAATTATACTATTAGTCGACACTGGCAGAATATACTGTGCATGTCTTTGCACAGATGAAGGCCATAATAAAAAAAATGAAACTATCAAATGTGGCATTTTATTTTTAATATACGAATTACGACCTACATTTTATGCGACGTTGCCACTCTGACAGAATACAAGTCAAAACATTTTGATAGCGTAAGCCGTAAGCAACATAATTAACACGCTGGAAGGAATAATTTTTGATAATTGGCGCTAAAAAATATCGTACGGGTGATAAAATTACGTAAGAAATATAATACTAGTGCTCTCATAAAAATATATGATTATTTAAGGATTGTTTAAACAAATTTTGTACGAGTCCGTATTGTTAAACTTATTACCGATAGTTTCATGGTTTTCCATTAACAATGGGAGAAGCAACTAGATCAATTTATGAATGAAAACTAATACGCTTAGCACAAGTTCGCATAATCACACCACATACGAAGCGATATCCGTTACGGATTCAACAAGCTACGTTAATGTGTGTTTTATGAATGGGATAACTGTTGACGTTTCGTATGTAGTAGCGATGCCAACTTGAATTAAGCATATAGCTGTTTTGATATAGATAATGTTTATGTAGATCTTAAAGAAATTAAAAAGAAATACTTCGATAACAATGTCTTTCATGGCAAAAATAAAATTGTCCCAATAGTAACTAATAATAATACAAATTCCTTTGTTATTAATTATGTGTGTAAAATTTGAATTACTACTACATATGTCATCGTTCTAGGAAACCAGAAGTAATTAAATGACTTGAAGAATTTTCCTTCAATTGTTTTACTTAAATGTTTCTCACTGTACACTTTTTTATTTACTACATGTATACTTTTATATAACTAATCATCAGTGCCACGAACTTTGATTTTCTGATAAAAATCCGCAATTACTTAGTTGCCAACCCAATATATTCATTGTTTACGAACACAAATACAAATGTCTTAAGGACATTCCAAAAATCACTTGCAATTGAGAATCATACGACAAAACGAATTCAGCGGCAAACAAAGATGGCGGCGGCGTGGCCGGCTCACTGACAGCTGATTATTTATAACCCATAATTATAATTATAATTAATAATAAACGTGGATATTGCCGGGATAAGATTGTGGGAACCTTATACTTAATTAAGGTTATACCTATAGTAAAAATATTAATAGCTATTAATTATATCGAGCCCAATATTTGTAAATATTTATAATTAGTAATAATACTGAGCCTACGTGAATTTTGTGATGACAACGCTTTGGTAGCTTGCATATGAAAGCTATAATACTGGCTTCAGTCATTTTGTCAGACATTACTAGAATAAACGCCGAACATTACGTGATATGTTATAGGTTAAAAAAAGCGATTTTATTATATAAAAGTTTGTGTATAAATAAATATATCGTTTACGTTAGTATAGAACAGAAAATCACTTTATATTAATTTATTATACGTGTTATATATCCTACATAACTTGGATCATCAAACCAACTGAAATCTAGATTATTCAGAGTTCGGTGTATCACGTGTGTCGTACAATAATCTTTTTTAATATTAGAATGTGTGAGGAAACAAAGCTTTGGGGAATAATACTGTAGATATAGATGAATTTCTTGTATGTGTGCGTGTGTGTGTGTGTGTGAGATATATATATGTATGTGTGTGCCATTAGTACGAGGTATGTTGACGTTAAAGTATCAATATAGCAACACAATTCAAACTGATTGTGAATATGTTTACTTTATGTCTGTTTGCAGACATATAAATAGCATGTTGTTTAGACCTTAACACACTTGTTATAGTATTTATACTCTATATATATATATATATATATATATATATATATATATATATATATGTGTGTCTGTGTGTGTGTTTAATGTAAGTAACATTCATTACATATCTTCAATATGTTGTGTATGTTGACTAGAAGCAGGCGAACTTGATGGCAGCTTCAAGTTATTAATTCACACATATTGATAGTATTCGATAAAATTTATAATTAAATCTGTAAGATGGAAACTTTTACTGATTAAAAAAAAAATATATGAAATTTAAAGAGGTCACTCACAGCAAGATAAGCTCTGTCCCTTTCGACGAGGTCCGCGAGTTTGTTGATGAGGTACCCTCGCTGTGAGGCGTCCATTGTTCGCCATTTTGATCCAAATCTAAAAGAAACAGGGTAATAATGAACAGAACATAACAAAAATAGTTAGGACTCGAAAGCATGTGACTTAATCTACTTGTTATTAAATATTGTCACATATTGACGTAGGTTGTTGAATGAGCGGAGTCTGAAATGGAGGTGATTCTGGCTCGCCTCCAGAGTAAGAAGAGCGCACCGGGTCCGGACGGGGTGCACGGGAGGGTTTTGGCCCTCTCCCTGGTGCACCTTGGAGGAGCCCTCAGGGAGCTGTTTGACCTCTGTCTGAGGTCCGGGCAGTTCCCGAGGGCCTGGAAGGAAGGCCGGCTATGCCTACTTCAAAAAGGCAGCCGGCCTCCGGACTCGGCTTCGGCGGTGCGACCGGTGGTTGTGCTGAACGAGGCGGGGAAGGCTTTTGAGAAGGTTATAGCCACCCGTCTCGTTCGGCACCTGGAGGAAGGCTCGGGACCGGGACTTTCAGAGTCTCAGTTCGGGTTCCGAGCCCACCGGTCGACCGTCGATGCCCTCAAACGCCTGAGGGCGGTGACGGAAGAGGCGGAACGCAGAGGAGAGGTAGTGTTGGCGGTGTCGTTGGACATCGCCAACGCCTTCAACAGCCTCCCACACAGCGCGATACAGGTGGCACTCGAATACTTCGGAGTGCCCCTGTATCTGAGGAGGCTGTTAGGCAGCTACCTCTCCCAGAGGAGGGTGGCAGTCGAGAACCGGAGGGGGTCCATAGAGTGGTGGACAGTCGACAACGGCGTTCCACAGGGTTCGGTATTGGGACCTGTCCTGTGGAACGTCGGGTATGACTGGGTCCTGCGGAGCCGCCTCCTCCCCGGGATGGGTGTCATATGCTACGCTGATGACACCCTCGTCTTATCCCGGGGACGGAGCTACAAGGAGGCGGCGCGGCTGGCCGAGGTCGGAACTGATCTCGTGGTCAGCCGCATAGAGAGGTTGGGGCTTCGGGTCAGAATCGACAAGACCGAAGCCCTTCTCTTCCGCGGGACTGGGCGGAAAGGACCCCCGCCGGGTGCCACCCTCCTCATAGGAGGAAATATCTGGGGCTACCATGAAATATCTGGGGCTCACCCTTGACGGAGGGTGGACCTTCGTGCCCCATTTCAGAGAGTTGGGGCCGAAGGTCATGAGGACGGCAGGTGCGCTGGGGAAATTCCACCCGAACCTCGGAGGTCCCAGCGCAGCTTGCAGGCAGCTATACTCTGGGGTCTGTCGGAGTATAGCCACGTACGGTGCTCCCGTTTGGGCTGATCGCCCGATGAGCCGCGGGGTCAAGGCCCTTCTGCGCTCGGCGCAAAGGGCGCCCGCGGTGAGGGTGGTTAGGGGGTACCGTACGGTCTCCTGGGCCGCAGCGACGGCTCTTGCCGGCGATCCGCCTTGGGATCTTGTGGCGTCGGTTCTCGCCGAGGTTTTCTCTTACGTCTCGGGTAGGAGGGCTCTCGGAGAGAACCCTTCGACAGAGGAGATCCGGGCGGTTCGCCGGCAGGGGGAGTCGCGCCTTATGCGGGAGTGGGGGGAGGACCTGGCGGGCCAGCCGTACGGTAAACGTACAACGGCTGCGCTCCGTCCGGTCCTAGAGCGTTGGATGAGGCGGAAACGCAAGCCCCTCACTTTCCGTCTGACGCAGTTTTTAACCGGGCACGGCTGCTTCGGTGACTACTTGTGTCGGGTGGCCAGGAGAGAGCCGGAAGGAGGCTGCCATGAGTGCGGCGCTGCGGTGGACTCAGCCCAGCACACCCTCGAGGTGTGCCCGAGATGGGCTGCGCAGCGCCAAGACCTTGTGGCGGCACTCGGCGGAGTGGGCTTGTCGCTTTCGAGTGTCGCGGAGAAGATGCTCGAGAGTGATAGGTCCTGGATGGCGGTGTCCTCCTTCTGTGAGACGGTCATGTCCACGAAGGAGGCATCTGAGCGGGAACGGGAGGTTGCGGTCGATGCACCCTCCCTCCGCAGACGACGGACGGGGGCGCGCCGGGGGCGATATCAACGCCTCCTCCATTAGCGCCCCTGCGCCCCGGGCTGGGGTCGGGCTGGTAACCCGGCTCCTGTGAAAGCCCGGCGTCGTCGGGGCGGTCCTAATTGCCGGGATCGCCCCCTTTCTCCGAGGGAGTAAGTCCGGTCTTTGCCAGGACCGGCCAGTCGCAGGTGTGCCCTGTCGCTGACAGATCCGGGGTGCACCAACATAGCGGCCGATGGCTTTCGCAGTGGTTTTAGTGAGTAGGAACCTGCCCAGGTCGAGTCTCACACATCCTCTCCGGCCCCACCAAGGCCGGTGAGACGGCTCGTAAAAAGAGTTTCCCTGCGTCATCAAAAAAAAAAAAAAAAGGTTGTTGAATGAGAGACGAGAAACGAGAAATTGATGCAATACATGTAGTGAGGATCATGATGATCATCATGATATAGTTTTGATTTCCTATATTTTAAATAATTTACTAACCGCCATTGTAAAAATAGTTAAATACATAGTTTAAAAAAAAGCTTACATATTTTATATTGTGCTTGCAATATAAAATATGACAAAGTCTTCGACAATATAAACAGAGTATAAATATAATTTGGGAACAAATAAAATATATATATATATATATATATATATATATGTATATATATATATATGTATATATATATATATAATATATATATGTATATATATATATATATTTACGATTTTCAATCTTATTCCAATATAATCTGTATTCGGAAAGTTATTCGAAATTCTAGTGCTGACTTAAATGAGAAAAACAAGCACGCATCGACAATTTTTTTTTAAAGCTACGTCTTCATTCGCACCGGAAACATGGAACGTTTTGCAATTGTCGACGAGCTATTGTCGCACGAACTATAATATTACGTACTGTGAGGAGAAAACACGAACGAGTTCAAAAGTAATAAAGGCGTTTATTTATTTATTTACGTAACAAGAGTTAAAAAATTAGTTACAAAAGGAGAGTGATGTACAAAGGATAACTTATCTCTTAAAAGAGATCTCTACCAGAAACCCTATTGATAAAGGAAACTGGATGAGATATGAGAAAAAATTTATTACTATTATTTTAAAATATAATAGTTTTATTGATATGAATATGAATTTAAAATATGCCATAGAACATTCTAGAATGGAAATTACATTGACAAACAAGCAACATCCAGAATAACGCGTTCCGGTTAGAAATAACGCTCGCGTTATGAGTTTCCCGTTCTTCATTGTCTGCTTATCATCATCATCATCATCATCATCAGCCTATAGGAGCCCACTGCTGAGCAAAGGCCTCTTCTCACACGAAGAAGGTTATATTAAGTATCAATCCCTTTATTTATCTCGACGTTGCTTTAATTTAAAAAACATCTGTCGTCGATTTAGAACAAGTTACACATACGACCCACACACTAAATTCCACGTTTTTCAATTTACAATTTACTAATACAATACGTACGAAGCTTTGACGACGTAAAACTAACAGTTTAAACGCTTAACGTAGTGTGTCGTTTCAAGCTTGAAGTAAGTATGCTAATAAAGAATAGTGTAAAAACATGTGTAGTTCAATTTATTACAAAAAAAAAATAGTTTTAATTATTTATTAGTTAACTTTAAGAACATATTTTTTATTTACATATCTAGCCGAGTCACCTGAAAGCGTCTTTAGCAGCGGCGACGGCTAGGTCGACGTCTGCCTTCCCAGCTTGTTGGACCTCTGCGATAACTTTGCCGTTAGCAGGATTTTCTGTATTGAAAGTTTTGCCATCAGCCGACTTAACCCATTCGTTGTTTATGAAGAGCTATAATAAAATTATATATATATTATATTCGTATAGATATGTTATATAATAATTAATTTTAATGAAAATCTAATAGGGAAGTGAGAATAACATTTATTTAGACAATGTAAGTTAAAATACGTTAATAATCCTGAATACAAAAATTCGTCTGAAGTTATATAGTGCAAAATCCACTGACACGAGCAGGAATCAAACCTTGAACCTCCAGGACATTGCGGTGCGGTTGCAATTAATTCAAGTATCACAGTATTACTTCAACTTTTAAATGAAACTAAGGTTTTTGGTCTAATGTTTCAGTCTTTAAGAACTGCCCGTGACCACGGTTACTGTAAAGTAACCGAAACGTCGAGATTTATTTATATAGAATAATAAAGAACGCGTAGTAGTCGACAAAAGCTTAGTTTCATTTAGATATGTATACGCGAAAATCTTACATCTCATTACTCATTACTTCAATATTGATTTCATTTTAAAAACTATATCATTTAATTATCTCTTGAATGCGAATAAAATATTCGTATCCTTACTATAAGTGCACATTGTCAAACCAAACAGATAGTTTTCTGTCCGTCATTCATAAACCTATGTTGATAATTGTGACAAGATTTATGAATGAAAAAACAGGAGACGCTCGGTATTTGGTTTGGCGATTGAAACTTGTGGTTGGCGTATATTTTATTTGATAAAAAACATATATTTAGAGGATACCTTTTATGTAAAATCGATTAAACGATAGAAAAACATAAATAAAAAAGTCTAGGTGACGCTAAAACGTATAACAACATATATCTGATAGGCTGTATATCTGTTTGTACTGCACAATGCACTGTTACCTGTTACCTGTATAGATATATTAAATCTGAAGCAAACCCAAATAAATTCTTAGTATATAATATATACGTATTTATTCATGTAACGGCTTATAACAAATAAAGGTCTCATTCTTTGGCTTATACATTGTATTATAGTACTTATCATCATATAATTGTTATATCGGTCATTTATTTTCAATATAAAATGGTTTGTGAAACTAAATTCAAATTAAAAAGTCCTAAATAAATGAACTCTATACATATATTTAAAAAAAATTGAAACTGAATGTGTACACTCAGCTTAAGAATCCTTCCTTAGTTTTGTAAACTATGTCATAAGCCCCACGTTAATTAACAAAGAAGAACTCAGTGTTACCTGTTAAAAATGTCATTATCTAGACAAAAAAAAATACACAATACTATAAATTTAAGCGCCAATCTCACTATGTATGGTAAATAAAAAAATTACCGCTATCTCATATATTAATTCTTATCATATAATATCTGATACAGACGATATCGTCAATGTCGTTCAATTTATAAAGGTAGGTACTCATATGTTGAACAGCTTGTAATTGGACACATAACGATTAAAAATATAGTTGTTATTATAATTTTTATAACTATTGAATGACGTCATCGCATTTTATTGAAATGTATCAATTAGTTGCGCCGCTACGAGCTTACAACTATATGCTTTGTTTGTATGACATGAAATAATTATTAATGTAAATCTGTTAACACATATTAAACTCTATTCAAAAGGCAATAAAGGCGATATTCTGATGATACTTTCGTTTTTGTACCTTGTCAAGTACGTCACTAGAAAAATTATATATATCGGCGCAAGCAGCTTCAACGACGGATGCAACATGGAAATAACTGGCATCAATTATTATAACAACTTATTGGTCGTCGTTACTATTGTTAAAAGTAAAACGAAATCAAAGAGAATAGAACTATGTTTGAATTCTGGTTTAAATATGACGTCTGGACGCACGACACGAGACTGCAGAGTTCAGCGAGTGCGGAGCATAAAGAATCTTCGAGAAATACAAGAACATTTAGACGAATTGAAGTTTCATTTTAAAATATCTGGAACTTACTGAAACAAGTGACATTAGTGACGTCAGCGAGGCTGGCGTCCTGTCTTTAAAATAATGAATTTGTAATAAAATCCGATATATACATGTCACATAATGTGAACGAGATGTAAATATTTAAAAAATATCACAGCAATGTAACTTTTTGTAACGAAAATTAATTACCATTTAAGCAAAAACTAATTAAAATGAAAGCTAATAAACTTTAAGTATCTTTAATGTTGGTAAAGATAAGGGAAATGGAAGATTTATTTGTATTGTGTCTTACAAAACAACTATTATAAGGAACCGGACTATACGAGTTTTAACTAATAAAACCGGTAGACCTTGAAGGAATTGATTTTGTTTTGAACTATATATCATACTATTATGCTTTTGTTTAACTGTAAATTAATATTGTCTCAAATGTATTCATACTATTAAATAATTAGTTTTTTTCGTAACATGATTAACCATGTTTATATAATGATTTAGAAAAACGCTTAACCGTGATGCTGGCAGTATCTTACCGAGAATACGCGTCGTCAAAACAAAGACAGTCGCCATATTTTTTTTGTCAAACTTAATTATAACAGACCGTGTTTAGTCCGACTATACAAACTCCTAGTTGAAATACTGTTTTATTAATCATTGATTAATCTCACTTTTTGTTGACTTTAACTCTTCCTCAATCACATTGCTGGTGGAAGAGATTACAATGAAAATTCACCGATATGGCGTATTCCAATCCCGAAAGCCGGAGCTTGCGTCATTACCCTTTGACTTTTCGGTTCAAATACACCGGATCCGGTACTGATAATTTTCGGAAAAATAATAGACAATTTTTTTTCTAGTAATCTCTTTGATACATCGTTAAAATGTTATTAATTACCTTCCAGATTTTATTTCTTTGATCGTTCTCTCATCTTAAAATTAGGACCGCTTAAGCAACCCTT
Source organism: Danaus plexippus (assembly GCF_018135715.1). Classification (NCBI taxonomy): domain Eukaryota; kingdom Metazoa; phylum Arthropoda; class Insecta; order Lepidoptera; family Nymphalidae; genus Danaus; species Danaus plexippus. The sequence continues at coordinate 6,378,403 of NC_083549.1, forward strand.
GAGTAAAGTCTCGAATAATTAGGAACTGTTCAATGCTGGTGAACGAAACTAGCATTTTCGTTTGTTTATTTTGAATAGAAAATCATCGTGACTCGATCAAACCGGTAAAAGTCCCAATGAAAAATATCTTGTCTGTGTACATCACTATTTGTTTTTTTTAATAATATAAATCATATTTAAATAATCTATAATAGTCTTCTTAAAAAAATAATAGAAATATTTGATACCTTTTACAAAATACTGAGTTATTTTTGTCAGACTTGGATATTTTATATTTGCCAACCACTTAGGTTCATAGCTTATCTCGCTTAGATAACCTGATGAGCAGAAATATAGTTTTTTATATTATACCTTAAAATTTTATTAAATACTAAAATATTAGGCTGCCTTTATTATATACATCCAATAATGAGATAATAATTTTAAAAAAATCGTAATCGTTAAAATCTTCGACACTTATTATTTTTATAATTAATTATGTACCGTATTAAAATTTTTCACTGTCTTCAATCTAAAATTAGGGAGTTTATGGTGTGGAAATTTTCTTTTTCTACGTCTAAAACGTTTTTATTGAAATATTTAAAACGTTCTATAAAAAGTAACTAGTAATACGTATTGTAAGTGACAAAGAGTTTTGAACGTTTTAAGCGAATATTTGTAAACGAAAACATGAAAAATGTCTGTGCTTAAGTAATTTAATATCGCAAACTCTTGGTAAAACTAATGAATAAACAATTCCTTCCCTATATCGCTTTCATATTAATCAAAAAATATATATACGGGATATTTCTACACGGGTCTTGACCTTAAGTAAATAGATACTTATTGTTTATTTAAGTCATACACTATTAGGCAACGCAATAAAAATACCTAACATAATTTTTACAAGGTAAATTGTTTTTATAAATAACATGTATTCTAAAGCTTTTGTACTATTAAAAAATTGAGTCAAGATTAGCCTGACCAGTTTATATTAAATAGAATACTTCGGGTGATCGTGATACACAAAATTACATTGTTATTATCTGACTTGAGGCTTAGCAACCCCGGCCAAACGTTATTGTTATCAGTTGCTAAAAAACAAATAAAACTTTCATATTGTAGCTACTTACACCGGTATAAAATATTTCAGGATTTGTATTCGGTGCTGGGACTGCTGCTGTTGCAAAATTTGCTTTTTTCGTAAGAAAAACTGTACTGAAACGCCTCAACATATTTTATATAAATCAAAACAAGTTCAAGGTTAAACTACGGCCGCTGGGCGCTGCCGGTAACGCACTGGTACAGACCTAGTAAATCAAACGTTTTTCAGCTAGTGCGTTGTAGGGATGGGCAAAGTCGATACTTTTGATACCAATTATATCATGACCGATATTTATAATATCGATATTTGTCTCCAATATCGTTATTAAGACTTATTTTCTAGGAAATCGTTAATTATTTTTTTACAACTTTGCTTTAAAAAAATCTACTTTACAAAATCATATACAAAACTTTGATATATCTGCTTGGGTTATTGATTCAATAATTTTTTAGGAAAATCAGTACATTTTTAATTATTCTTCAATTCAATTGTTACCGTTCTAGTTTTAGTTCAGTCTATTCTGTATTCAAAATTATAGATTAAATATTACTTTTAATTGGATCTAGTTAATTAGGGAGGATCGATTTGGTTTATTTATTCAATCTTTATTTATTAAATGTCAAAAGTTAATGTCAAAAACATCAATGTTTTTTTTCAATTATTTTAAACCACATAACTACCTAAAACTTTTGAAATTGTCCTCATTATTTTTACCAAAAACATATTTCGTTTGTGAAAAAACAAAGAATTTTATAAATTAATTTTTCCGTTAAGCATTTGACATTGCCCAAGAAAAGTTTACTATTCTACCAATCGTCAACAAATTATTTGTTGTTATATCAACGACCTTTGTATTTTATGTGCAATGCAATATCCGGTTACTTTTATCACAGGAATCAAATCCTCAAATATATCTCCAATTTGTACTAAATAAATGTGTTTTGTTGCTTTGCTTATCTCTAAGCCGACATGGAAGGTGTTAATTCCTTTATGGTACTTTACAAACGATTTGAAATGATATGTTTTAAGTTAGTCCAATCAACGGAGGAGCAAATTACAAACAATTTGCGAGAAGGTGGGATCAACACGAGGTAATTATTTAATTTGATATTAACAATAATAATATGTTCTTTATTGTATATCTTTAAATTAACAATTACTAGAATAAGAGTAAATTTTCAATCTCGGCGGCCTTATCGCTAACCAGCGGTCTCTTCCAGACAACCAACATATTATACTTTTAGTTCACTTTGTAGACATTTAACTGTAATTCTGTTTTATTTCCTGCAGACCATCCGACAGCAATGGTGTATGGTGTCCGCTATTGCTGCCGGCTATCATGCTTCTGTATTGCTGGACTGACCAAGCGTCAATGCTTTACAAACTAATAGCATTTATTTCCCTCAGCTTATTGATCTATAGTTTTTTATTTGTACTATTTCTATCAACATCACATGTGGTCATCACAGATCCAGTGTATGGAGGCTGCTTGGCTTCCAGCTTAATAGCTACTTTAGCTATGTACGCTGGTCTAAAACAAGGTAAATTAAAAATAGTACTAATTAGTAATAAATATCTGAGTTTGTGTTGTTATTTCAGTCCGAGTTATTCTATTAATAATGTACTATTTCAATCAATTTATATGTCTTTAACAAACATTAAATTTTCCATACAATTTTACAATATACCTAGTTTGGTCTACCCTAACATATTTAAGTGTAATTAGATTCTTAATCATCATGTACTTACATTAAAATTCAAGTACACTTACTTATTCTAATAATGTCTTTTTTTTCAGGTCTATTATTTTCATTATCAATAACTCTGTTGTCGACAATTTTGTTTGCGTGGCTACTAAGATATAGCTTGACAGAATTTCACAAAACTTTCACTATCGGTGAGGCGATGATTGTCTGTCAATCTGTGATACTATTTGTGATGATGGCATTTACTAAGTTCTTCTTCAGTATATCTGACGGTGATGACGAGATGGATTTTGTTAATAATATTGTGTATGTAAGTATATATTTTTCAAATTGATTACAATCTAGTGTTTCAGCATATCTTAATTTGATATTGGTGTATTTCATTTTTAACCCTCGTTGCAATAAGACGGTCTGCCTGTGTGTATCTCAGTTAATAGCAATAAAATCAAAATCAATTGATCGATTCGGAATTTGAAGCCACCTCGCCTATTTCGATTATTTTTCATTCACTAAACTAGCGGTGGTTTTTAGCTATGTTTGATTGATACTTAGTGTGGCCATGTTATAGTATCAGCACTTTACCAAAACATAAAGTAGTTTTTTATCAACAATGACTTGATTTTATTCTTCACAAGTGTTAATACAATGATAAAATCATGATTTAAAAATATTATAAAACATTATGTTATCTTTGTACACATTTTATTTGTCCATTATCTTTTAATTTTTTGTTATAAAGACATACAAATGAGGACATTTGTTATGACCAAATCCATAGATAATATTTATACTTTTTTATTTTATAGTGACGAAAGTCTTAATATTTCAGACAGTTTTATCAACAGTGGGTTTGATTGTTGCAGTATTATATCATCTGAAGGATTCCCAGAGGAACCTGAAAGTTTTGTCATACATACTGCTGTCCGCAGTTGCATTTGTACTGCTTATATTGCATACATTACTTGGAGACAATTGTATTGAAAAAATTCTCAATTATGTTTTCTATCATGGGAACAGGGTAAGAAATTTTAATTTGTTTTATTATATACTGACATAAAATCCATATTTTTTATACAATACTCATAAATAATGCATTTTGTTATACAATTTTTTTTTTTAATTATACGTAATTAATGTTTTCAGTCAAGAATATTTACATTCTGGTTGATATTGGTGTTGTTAGCAGTTTGTGCGTTAATGTTCAGAACCAAACTAGCAATTAAGGCGACCACTGTAACAAGGAAGACTTTCCATATATTGGCATCTTTAGTATTCATGTCCGGCATATTGTTAGACATCCACTTGATGTATCTTGCTGCAGGCGTGGGTCTCGCAATACTGGTTTTTGTTGAGGTTAGTTGTTAATAAAATTCTTTATTAACTATAATAACTAAATATATATAAAAACAAAGTGTAAAATTTTCAGGCGTTACGTAAATCCCGCATTGAACCAATCTCATCAGCATTGCAATCTGCATTTGTTGTTTACTGCGATGAAAAGGTATTACTTTTATATATTTATACATAGATTTTTCTTGAGATTACCTCTGTTTGGTCCCCAGAAGTAGGTTCAGAGCAAAATATAAAGTTCTAATAGTAGATAGGTAATCACACTGGCAGCGACATCTATATGTTTAGCCCAAGTTCATCATCATAGTATGTACAAAGCACCTTCCTTTTCTTATTAAATATTACCTACATTAATACTATAATAAGAAAAGATTTATGAATGAACAAGTGTTAATACTCGGTTTGTAACGTGATGACTACTTCACTAATCATAATGTATTCTGCATCACATAATTTCATACACAATACAGTAATTGTGATGCCATGATCAAGGCAAATTTTAGGATAAATTATAGCCTATATATTATAACAATGTCATGACTGCATTACTGTGGAGTTTGATCAAAATCCGTTTAGTAGTTTTTGTGTTAATGAGTGTACTGAATGAAACGAATGAACATTTTCATTTTGTCTCTCTGTCTGTAATACGAATGGTGTAAAGTAATCGATACGTAGGGTGGGTAGTTTAAAATACATAGCACACAATATTTTAAAGTACATCCGAATTTATTAGTTTTATATCAATGAATATTCGCGTAACTCCTAACTAATGATATTAGTAGAATATATTTAAATTCAATATTTTAACCTAAATCTTTATCTAACGTTGAAAGTTTACTGGAACTAAGTTAATTATTATTCAATTTAAAACTAATTAAGGACTCGCCAATTACCACGTATTCATCAGTTTTTCACTTTTGTCCTTCATCTTAAGCACGTGCTATGAAATATGAATCAGTGATTGTGATGTAAATAACGTCCCTTATTTGTTTTATGAATTGATTTAAGAAATAATTTAAAATTAGAATTAAGTCGACTGTCATTAGTGTATGACATGTTTTCATTCTAGACGATCGTTTGACAGCTTACGTTTCGATTATATTTAGGGGTGGGCCAAATATTAATAATCGATATTCTCGGTGTATATTTATGTGTTTAAATCTAACCAAACAATCATTTATATATAATAAAAAATATAATTTTATTATGAATGTTTTATTCTGACCACTCTAGAAGCATGGTATTTGTTAATGAAACAAACATTATTTTACATAATCATATTTAATTTAAAAAATCAACGTTACTTAATTTTTTGTTTTTATAAAACGAAATAATTTTAATAATCAACATACTTAAATATGCTTAAAATATAATTTTAACTGTACGAAACTGTTTATCGCGCCAAAATTGACGGAATAATTATTCGGCCGTATATTCTTATTCGGTAAAGTAATTTTTGACGCCATATCTAATTATAATGACCTTAAAATAATGTCATTTAAACAATTATATGTTTGTTACAATGCTTTTTGTCATTATGATCGATAGGATTGCGGATCATTTGCTATGACCCCTATATATCTTTACACGGGTCTGGCGTGCCCGCTGTTGTTGGTGCCTGGCGAGTCGTATCTGGATCGTCTGTCGGGAGTGTTGTCGGTGGGTGTGGGAGACACAGCCGCCAGTTGGTTCGGATCTAACTACGGCTTCCATAAATGGCCAGGTATTTGTTTTAATTTTTTTTATATATTGATAATTAATAAATCCTGTAAATGGAAAGCCGTTAAATTTGTATGCCATTCTTATAATTACTATAATTTGTTTTGAATTGACATATTAAAAAAAAATTCAAGAGATAGTAATTAAGAGAGTATTTTATTATATGCAAAATTTTGAAGAAAAAACTTTTTAAAGACTTTATTAATATCGTTTGTTTTTTTTTTTATTTATTTCAGAAAGTAGCAGATCCTTTGAAGGCACACTATTTAATATTCTATCACAAATTGGAACTGTGTATATGCTCACGTTATTTGGTAAGTTAAGTGTACTAAGAAATATTTAATTTTAAAAATGTTATTATAATAATAAAGTTGTAATACAAACGTTTTTTAACTTAAACTTGGTAATGAAGATTTTAATATTAGATATTTTTAAGCGACACGATTGTGTTTGATACTTTGAGAACGTTGATACTCGTTGAAATTACTGACTTGTAGGTGAGGGATTTGAACGTGTTACTGGCGGGATACCACATCCTGGTCGATTCACAATTGAGCTATAGTGGTATTACTGATTGTTTAAATAGATATAAAATTAATAAACATTGTTTATCGTTGACAGGTCTGTTGAATGAAGCTGACTCCGTCCCAAGGACATGTTTTTCCGCGTTAGTATGTTCCTTAGTAGAAGCTCGGACCTCGCAGGTCGATAACCTGGTGCTGCCTCTCGTCATGCTGTTGGCGTATCGAGCCGTGTGATCGCACGGACCAGTATAACACATTGTTGAACCGGACTGATGTTCTGAAGATTTTCTTTAGTGAAATGCGCTGTTACTGATAGTAGTAACTATGTGAATATTTATGAACGGTACTGAGCCGTGTGAGTTTAGTTCGGCGACGCGGACTCGGAGTGGGTTTAACATTTGTAACTTCCAAGTACAGGTTTCGAGTTTATATTTATTTATATGGAATATATTTATATTACAATGTTGTTTGCGATTTATTCTTCGGTTCGGTTATATTGATTAGAGAATTAACAGGAGATAATGAACCTTTTTGCTGTTTCGGTGATGTTGGATTGCATTTCTTGAAATGTGTCCTTAGATGATCTTGTTTATAACCTTGCGCCATCGTTACGGCTTATCAGTTGTTGGATGGGAACCAAACACCTGATATAGTAATAATAGGGCAGAGGGGACAACTACACTGGTTAGAGAATCAGTCACCAAATCTTTATTTATTAACAATATTGAACACTTTACGTAACTGTGTATTCTTTGGTTCATCATCTGTTACGATTATAGAGATCAATCGACTCGATACAAAAACGATAGTTTTTTTTTTTTAACTTTAATCAGAATCGTTTTGTCTGCCTTAGGCGGGTAATGTGACACACGTGGTGTGCACAAAATGGCATACCAATTTTTTTATGAACATCAATCGATACATACAGAGTTCACACGTAAAACGCTTTGTATTTGTCGGAACATCTGCACATGATGCATGAGCCCATCTTTTACAGCTCAAGCACTTTAGCCTCAGCTCCTTTGGCTTGGACCTGGAGTGGAGTAGTAGTAGAGGTCATTGTAATAAATTCAAGAACAATCTTCATCATCATTTGCAGCTTCAGAGGAGGCTTGTAAGGAAGAGAAATCGTTTTCACTGTCGCAGCTAAAACCCAAAGCTTATGTAACCTTTTTCGTGTTTTTCTTTGGAACAGGTGAAGGAGTTGATTTTGCTTCTTCCTCTTCTATATTTCGCGTCGAAGTTGACACCAATACTGTTGGTTTCTAGTGTGGTTTTCTTTTGCCTTGTCCAGCTACATGCATATGTTCCCTAGATTGGACTACTGAGAGTGGACATGGGTTCAGGGTTATCAGCGGCTGAGGTGCTAGCAATTTCCTATGATGTCTAACCTCCTGCTCAGCTGGAGACGAACCTAATGAAGGTATGCATATGATTTCTTCTGTCGTTGAATCTTACACGATTGTCGTCTCAGCAGGCTCAAACAAGTAATCTTACAAAATATTCAGATCATCAGGCCAGAGACCTGTTTTTTTAAAATCCACTGATGACAGAGGTGACATACCGACACATCTCAGCCATAGCCTTAAAATACCGGACCCGAAAGACACAGCCTACATTACTCTATAGAAAGCAGCCTTCCTAAACACGTGTAGAATAGTAAGAAAGTTCATGCAAAAAGAGGAAAACAAAATCACACCCTCTCACACAACATACAAACATAACTAACACATCACAAGCCGTATTTACTTGGTTGCGGCCCGCAAATATGGTTAAAAACAGCTCGAAGCTGAGGAAAAGAAACCTCACCCGATAACAACAATAATAATGATCGTTCTGGACGGAGCAAGTTTAAAAAAAAAAAGCTAAAGCATAAAAAGGAATATAAATTAGATTTAAATTTCTAAAACAACAATTTTTACTTAATTTTTTTCTGATTACTAAATGTCAATTATAAATAATTAATATTAAGTTTTTCCAAGTTGTTTTAGCCTATAGTGACGTCACAACAAAGAGGTGTCGTCATAACCAGCATCGTCGCTGTCTCTGTCAATGTCATTCATATCACCTTGGGAACATTCGTTATCTTCTAAAACTATCATCTGCATCAGAAAAAAAATAAACAGTGTAATTCTTCTTGTTCGTTATAAGACCTTTTAATTACCCAGGGAACAATGAAAGTGTTCAGAATATGAAAAACGGCTTAATGTAGGAAGTTGTAAATAATTTTATTTTTTCGAAGTAATCTCCATTCGTCTCTACACATCGCTGCATTCTATGGAACCACTGAGGAAAGCAGTGGGCCCATTCTTCCTTAGGGGTTTCTTCTAAGACATTTTCGTACGCCTTCACGGCATCTTCAGGGCTTGTAAAGCGAATCCTTCGATTTTTATCTTTGGTTCTTGGGAATAAATAAAAGCTTCAGGCCGCCAGGTCACGGCTGTATGGTGGATGACTCATTATCTCGACATTTACCATAGTCAAAGATTCAACAGTCCGTGTTGTGGAGTGCGCTAAAGCATTGTCGTGGTGAAGGAGGATCCTTCTTCGTGGGCGCTGCTGTCAATTTTTCCCAAGACAACAGGCAAACGACGATTGTCACACCAGTCTGCCATAACTATCCCACCCAATAATAAGGCAATCATCTGTTTTCTTTGACTTCTTCCTTTCTTTACCTAAGTTGGCCGATTCTCGAAAGGAAACACCCACTGAGCTGATTGTCTTTTGTTTTCGGGTTCGTAGCAATATATCTAGCTGTCAACACCTGTGACGATTTCAAATACAGAATTTGAGTCACCTCCGTTGAACTTATCTAACATTTGGCGACACCCCGCGTGTTTCTGGTCTTCGGTTAAAGTATGGGGAATCCATCTGGTACAAAGCTTCCTGAGACCTGAAAGTACGTGTAATATTTTTTAACTTGACTCATACCAATGCCTAGGCTTGCCTGTATTTGCTGATAGGTCACTCTCTTATCTTCTATCATGCGTCGCACAGCACTGCTATCTTCAGTCGTCGCTGTTAGTGGACGTCCCACACGCAGATCATTATTGAGATTGCTGCGTCCACGCTAAAACTCGTTAAACCAATTGTAAATAGTATTATGAGATGGGGCTTCGTTAATAAATGCTAATCTCAGTCTATCACAGCTTTGTTGTTGAGTAATTCCACAACGAAAGTCATAATAAATCATTGACCGAAAGTTTTCTCGTCAGAGATTTGCCGTCAATTCACAAAAATAAATTACAAATGAATAAAATTTACTATTAACCTAAACCAAAGAGTAACCTAAACTAAAGAGTTCTAAAAATGAAATTATAAAAAAAATATCATGAACAAAGTTTCTAACGGGCCCGTTCTAAACATTTTCATTGTTACCCACGTATTATTGATAAATGTTCTATTTTCTTTAACAATAATATCTGCAAATGAGGATGCTAATTGATCTCCCAAAAACCTAACAAAATCATATTTGTCACCGTTGTTGGTCTAACCGAAAGCCAATGCAGATAAAGATGTTAGATGTTTTAAGTGAGCATTTCTCAAAATTTTCGTCACGTTACGAACCTTCGATAAATACTGATGCAATTCCGCTTTACAGGGAACAAACTGAATGAGTCAAAGTTTAGAAATTTTTTGGCAAAGTTCTCATCTGATTTTTTATACTTAAACGTACTCGAAATTAATAAGATCTAAGACTTTTGCGAATTTTATTCATTTAAATAAAACTAATATTTTTCGGATATACTACGCGTGCTTTATTTTTTGTTAAAACTACATACTCCCGACGTTTCGGTTACTTTTCAGCAACCGTGATTACGGGCAGACGAGATGTGAATGTCTGTCAGTTGGTCCTGTTATTTATCATCTACCGCCATCGATTTCTTAACTTTCTGGCGTACCGCTCTGGTTGCTGTCAGAATGCTCTTACGGTGTCCCGAGGTCTTGCTGTGTGGTCACGGGCATGGGATTTTATATTTTTAAGAAGGGGTATTTATATTTTAAGAACCTCGGTATGTACTTGTCTTCACGAGCGAAGATTTTTGGTTTATGAAACCGAATGTAGTGACTTGGTTCGTCCATTGTGTGATCACACACTGCTGACTTCGACACGTGCCTATTTTTGATGTCTGGAGATGTGATCTTTAACCTTTGTACCGATGCTCCTCTTTGTCTTTCCAATGTATGACAAGCCACAGTCACAATCGAGTTTTTATACACCCGCTTGTTGCAAAGGAATGGTACTCTTGATAGGTCTCAAGAATTGGATCACTTCCTTATGTGGTTTGTCAATAGTTTTTCTCGAAACCTTCTTCAAGATGTTGCCTATTCTGTCAGTAACTCCCTTCACATATGGTAGTATAGCAGGTTGTCGCTCAACTGTGGGTGGCTTCAATTGGTTCTTGCGATGCTGGCGAGGCACGGGCAGGTGGTTGATCGCGAGAGCAGGTTTCACAAGCTGCAGCTCGGCCGCTAGGTGGTCAGCATCACAAAGGTGTAGGGTTCTCTGTAACAAAGATTTGCCAATGGTAGCTTGCTGAATAGGGTGTTGGTGTGAGTTACCGTTTATATGTTAAACTTCTTATTGGAGGAGAGCAAAGGGCTCGCATCTCGAAGTCCTCCATGAATATATCAGCGATAACGGAATTTACCCTTCCACATGAGGTAGCCAGATGTTAGGCAATGCTTTAATAGCTCTGCATATTCTATAGGAATATTTTTATTCTTCAACTTACCTCTTACAATTTCAATGCAGTCATGAACAGGTAGACTAGTGAATAATTACTGTACATCGAAACTGATCATACCGTCATTGTCTGTCATTTTAGGTGTTTTATATCTATGACAAAGTGGTAGGATTCCTTAACAAATGATAATGAAATGCCTTAACAATGCCAAAAACAGTACCACATTTATTTTTAAATTGTGGCAAGGGCGATTTTTACATTCTTCCAATATCCTCTCTTAAACATAAGCTCATCTTGGATGAACAAAAAATCAGCTTGGAGTATGTCATTGCTTTCGTGAGAGAATCTGCAACCATCATATCAGTCTGTACATAGAGAACTTCAATTGTCCTACCTAGTACTTTGTCACGAATAAAGTGGTGCCTCACGTCGATGTGTTTTGTTCTAGAATGGTAACCATCACCTGGAAGTTTTATTGAGCTTTGATTGTCACTGTAAATGATCATAGATTTATTTTTCATCTGTGGCCATAAACATTCTTGTCCTTGCTTCAGCCATAAAGCTTCCTGTATACAAGATGATAATGACATATACTCTGCTTCTGTTGTAGATAGAGCAATAGGTTGTCTCTTTGAGTTCCAGCTGATTGCTCCTTCCTGAAAAATTGATGTATAACAAGTGCAGGAGCGCTGATCATCCTCTGAACTAGCCCAATCAGCATCACAATAACCATGAGCCATAGTCGCTTAAGAGTTCTGCTTATAAGTCAGCCTATAATCTCGAGTGCCTTTCAACTAACGCATGACGCGCTTAAGGGCAACCCAGTGCTGCATTTCGGGCTTGCAATTATATTTGCTTAACATATTAACAACAAAACTAATGTCAGGCCTGGTTACTTGTTATGTGTATAATAGGCACCCTTTTATCTCTTGATAAGGAAATTCTATAATATTTATTTCTTCTGTATTTCCTTTTCTACTCAATTTTGTATTCGGTTCCATTGGAGTTTTGACCGTCTTACAATTACATACCATATTTTTGTAATACTTCTAGTATGTACTTTCTTTGGTCCAAATATATTACTCCTCTCTTCCTAATAATCAACTTATTATTCATGAAAAATAAAGTAAACTTGGACAAGAAGGAATTCCAGAGGAATTAGTGCAAAGAAAGACTTTGTCTGAAAGCTTTGAGATTTTTCGGAAGTAGATTTTCTCTCCGTATAATGGAGTCTTCTGGTACAGTTATTAGAATTATTTTTTCGATATTTACCTTCAATACCTCCCAAAATTGATTAAAGTTTCCAATATCACGTCCATAACTGACCATTTTGCCAGCAGTTCTCTTTAAGTAATTTTTGCTGTGAAGCTTTTAATGAGGCTGTTAGATAGCGTTTCTGCATCCTTACCTTGTTTCTTGTTATAAACTCTTTCTTGCCAGCAGAAATAGTACTAACACCGTCCCTAGTGTAAAAATGTTTAATAAATTCTATAACTTCTTGGCGAACTAAACCTAATTTAGTCTTATTTCTAGACCTTATATGAGAATTGACAGCACCAGAAATCATTATTCTATGTAATTTCTGTATAGTTATTTTCTGATTATTACAGTCATTATTATTATTTCGCAAATCTATATTGTTGTAGAGTGCTGCTTTTTTAGTTATTTGTTTTCTCATAGTTTTTTGTTGGATTTTTATGATTTTTGTCAACTAAATTTCATTTTAAACTCACAATAATGTACTTTTTTTCTACTTTCACTATTTCTTCTTTTGGAAAGAAACGAATAGGATCTTCTGTAAATTGGCGGTTTTTTTAGAATGATCTCCAGCCTGAACATTAACTACATTTGGAAGCTCTAAAGATGTCTGTTTCTTTTTACGCTGTAGCAGTCTAGTTGCCTAGCCGTAGTAGTCTTTGATCACGTGGGCTTTTTGCTGTGATTGACTTCTGTCTTTTCTCTTCTTTAGGTTTTATATACCTAGCACGTTGTTTTTCCTTTTCTAAGGTCTTTGCTGAGCCAAACGGCTCCGTTTTGTTGCAATTTTGTTGCTCCTAAACTCTTATGGGAATTTTCTAAAGCGCCGATGCTCTCATGATGGTATGCTGTGGAATTTAATTTTTTAATTTTTAATAAACAACATACCTCTTTCATTACTGTGGACATAAACTCGGTACCTCGATCTGTGGCTATTTCCTTGGGCATTCCATGTCGAAGAATGAAGTTATTTACGAATGCCTGTGCAACTTCAACTGAACTCTTAGAAGCTAACGGATATGCTTCTACGTATTTAGATAACTCACATTGGAGTGTTAATATATATGAATAATTTTTACTATCTCTATCTAAAGGTCCTACAATATCTAAGAAATTTTTTTCGAAGGGAGATTGAGCTGTAGAAGTTACAGTCATAGGCTCCCTAACGGGTATAGAATACTTTTGTTTCTGGCATTTGTCACAGCGTCTCACAAATGCTGTTATATCTCGTTCGATACCTGGCCAAAAGTAATATTTTTTAATGTTATTCAACATCCTCTTAATACCCGCCTGGCCACTAGTGGGGAGGAGATGAAAATCATTTAATATTACTCTTTGGTCGTCTTTGTTATCAATTCTTTCAATTTCATTTAACACAATAATTCTTGGACCGGGCCAATTTTCAATACTATTAATTTCATTTATTACTTGCTCTATAAATTTATTTTTTTCTTTACATTTCATGAAGTATACTTCGTTAATATTTATTTTTTTACAAAAATCAGACAGCTCCCTCACAAATTCGCCTCGCGATAATTGTGATCGAATAATAATAAAATAAATAAATAAAAAGCCTTTTTATTTCTTGTAAAAAGTAACAGAGTATTTGATTTATGCTTCCATTGTTAACTAATGAGTATCTTCTTTTTATTCTCTTCCATTTGCATTTGCCTACTATTTGATTAACAATATAATATTTTGACGAATTTAGACAAAATTCTAATTACCCTATGATTTAAATACTTAATCTAATCTACAAGAACCCCTCCACGGGTGTAGGCCTCCTCCAAAGAAGCCCAAATGTCTCTGTTTTGGGCTGTTTGTATCCAACTCTGACCAGCAATTTTGCGGATATCGTCATCCCATCTCGTGAGCGGTCTTCCCCTTTGACGTTTCCCCCACGGACCTCGCCATAAAGTTACCGTTTTTGTCCATCTTTCGTCAGTCATTCTCGCTACATGCCCTGCCCACTTCCATTTCAGTTTCTGTGAATAGTTCAGCGCATCTGTGGCATTAGTTATGCTCCTTATTTTGATGTGACGTATTTTTTGGATTCTTTTGATTTTTAGCATGCTTCGTTCTAAACCTCTTGGACAAGCGACAATTTTCTTATTTACTTTGGTCGTGTGCTTCCAGGTCTGGCAAGCGTAAGTTAGGCAAGGTAACAAGCAGCTAGACATTACTTTTGTCTTTATACTTACCGGCATACTGCTTTTAAAAATTTCACGCAGACTCCAATATTTGTTCCAGGTAAGTTGGATTCTCCTCTCGATTTCTAGATGGTTGCTACTACTATCAAAGCTGACTTGTTTGCCTAGATATATTATATATTTATTTGTATATTTCAATGTTTCCTTGTCGACTGATATTGTCTCTTCTGAACCGTTTGTCATCAACATTGTTTTTGTGAGGTTCATCTCTAAGCCCACCTTTTTGCTTGCCACATTTAAGGAATGAATCATAGCCTGTAATTGTACGCTAGATTCTGATAAGAGTGCCAAATCGTCAGCGAATCGTAGGTGGTTCAGATAGTTTCCGTCTATGTTGATGCCTTTAGTTTTCCAGTCTAGCTTTCTTATTATGGACTCTAGAATGGCAATAAACAGAGTCGGGGAGGCTGGGTCGCCTTGTCTCACCCCTCTCTCTATGGGGAAGCATGGGCCTGCACTTTCCAATTTGACTCTACCTCTATTGTTTTTGTAAATATTTCTTAATATTTGAATGTACCCGTCTTGTACGCCTTGTTCGGCTAGCGCCTTCCATATACTTGAATGTGAAACTGAGCCGAAAGCCTTTTTATAGTCGATGAAGACGATGTACAGTGCTCTTTGTTTTTCTTTGTATTTTTCCATAACTAGTTCAAGGGTGTGGATATGATCAATAGTCGAATAATTCTTCCTAAATCCAGCTTGTTCTTTGGGTTGTTCGGCGTCTATTATGGTGCCTATTCTTTGGTTTATGAGAGAGGAGAATAGTTTGTAGGTACTGGGCAACAGGCTTATTGGCCTATAGTTCCCAACCTCGCATGGGTCTCCTTTTTTATAGATGAGTATAATATCTGACTCGGACCATTGTGTTGGTGTTGTTGAGGATTTCAATATTCGGTTAAAAAGGACAGTCAGCGGTTGAGCCAGTAGTAATACTGCCGATTTTAATGCTTCATTTGTAATGTTGTCGGAGCCGGGACTTTTATTTGCTTTTAGTCTATTTATTGCTTGGGTTACTTCTGTTGTAGTGAATGGTATGCATTCATTTGAATTTGCAGCTCTGAATGTGTTACTTAGATCGGGATTTTCCTCGTAGCTTTTCTGATCTTGCGTGCTATAAAGTGATCTGTAAAATTTTGTTGCAATTTCTTTGATTTCGTGGCGACTGTTTGTGGTTTTTCCTTCACTTTTTAGACCGTCGATCCATTTCCTGTTTGTTCTTAGCTCTTTAAACGCTCTTTTTGAACTGCCTGATTGAATTAAGTGTTTCTCGACGGTATCCGCTCTGTATCTTGCATAATCTTGCTTTATACGTTTGCTTACTAATTTGTATAGCGCTGAGAGTTCGTTTTTCATAGACCTGTTTTTGTTTTTAGTGTTTAGTAGTAGCTTTCTTCTCTCCATGAGCGCTACCGTGTTATCTGATAATATCTTATGTCTTTTATGTGGTTTTTTACTAGGTGGTATTTTTGCGTTCTGCAGGCTTTGGGTGATTGCATTTACTATGTTATTGTAATAGGATTGCACTGGAACATTATCGTGAGGGTCAAGTGGATTTGGTAGGCTTGCTGAGAGGTACTCGTGGTATAGGGTTTCTTCATCATCATTCTTCAGGCTGGAGTTATAGTTGTGTTGTGAGTAGCCAGACCGGTTCTTTTTCGTTTTTAGCGATTTTATTGTTGCTCTGACGGGTCTATGGTCAGAAGGAAAATTAAGATTTAGCACTTCTATATTTTGTACCATATTGGGTTTGTTAGACAGAATGTAGTCTATTTCGTTTTTGTAGTCCCCACTTGGTGAACGCCACGTCCATCTTCGCTTCGGTTTCTTTGAAAAGTAGGTATTTAAAATTGCTGTTTTATTTTCGAGTGCAAAATCTATAAGCCTTTGTCCTCTGTTGTTTCTTGTACCGTAGCCGTTTGGTTTTGTTATCAAGTATTCATCTGCCTTTGGTTGACCTATTTTGGCATTGAAGTCGCCCATGATTATGTATGTTCTATAAGCTAGGTTGATGGCTTTGTACAAGTCTGCATAGAAGTTCTCTAGTTCTTCATCTTTTGTTGCCTCTGTTGGGGCATACGATTGTATTATGGACAACTTTTTGTCCTGTATACTTATGTTCAGTAGTGCGACTCTTTCGGATATACCCATGAAGCTATCTATGTTACTCTTGTGTTCTATATTGATTAGAAATCCGACACCGTATTGCCCTTGAGTCCGTCCTGTGTAGCAGAGTATACAGTTATCGTATTCTTCGATCTTTGTACCCATGCGACGCATTTCTGATAATCCAATTATATCAAAATTAATGTTTTTAAGAGCTTCTGTCAGCTCTAGTAGTCGACTGTACGACGACAACGTTCTGACGTTGTATGTTATTATGTAGAGTTTATTGTTTGATCTAGAAGTGGAGTTTTGAGTTTTGATGTTAATTATTTTCTTTGGAGGGTTTTGGTCGTAATCTTCCACGGCGACCAACCGGTTTGGAAGATGGTTATTGTTGCTGATCTCATTTTGCTCATATGTGTAGTTCGTGCAATGGGGGTGGTTTAATTGCTATGCTTTATTGTCTCTATTTTCAGTATTTTGCCTTTGGGTTGTACTGTTAGTATTGTGATCGAATAGCTGGATTTATATAAATTGTCATTTTCTTTAAAACGTATATAAAAGTTCTAGATTCGCATGCGATTTCATTGTCCTTTCGTAATTTTTGTAAATTACTTTTGTTGATAAATCTTAATTCTATCGATATCTTCGGTTTGTTGTGTATCTCTACGACTCTTGGGTGATCAAGCCAATCGTCAGTATTCACACTATCACACAAAGAATCATTGTTCATCCCTGACATACTATGCTCCTCTTCCATCCCTTTCTTCTGAGCTCTAGTCAACACATTCAAACTACACTCACTCATATCTTTTAAGTCTTTCGATCTAATACGTATTCTAGATAAAGCATCTGCGGCGGAATTTTCACTTCCTCTTACATACTCTACTATATAATCGTATTCTTTGAGAGCAAGTCTAAATTTCAATAACCTACTCGAAGGATCTTTCATGTTAAAAAGATAAATGAGAGGTTTGTGGTCCTTATAAATTTTGAAAGAACGTCCGTATAAATAAGGCCGGAAGTGTTTAACAGCCCATACAATCGCTAATAATTCTTTTTCGATTGTTGGGTAGTTTTTCTCCGCTCTATTTAAAGTTCGACTAGCATATGCTATAGGTTTACCATTTTTATTGGACAGTACGGCTCCTATAGCGTAACCCGATGCATCCGTTCGAACTACAAATTGGTTACTTTCAGAAAAATCTGGGTATTGCAGTAACGGAGGTGACATCATATCTTGCTTTAATGAATTAAATGAATGTTGACACTCGTCACTCCAATGAAATTGTACATTTTTACGACATAATTTATTTAAATAAAAAGCTTTCTCTGCAAAATTTCGAATAAATTTACGATAAAAGTTCGCGAATGCTACAAAGCGTTTTACCTCGTCTGTATTAGTAGGAATAGGATAATTTTGTAAAACTTTGATTTTATCAGGATCCGGTAAAACATCATCTCCGGATACAACATGACCCAAATACAGTAATTCCTTTTTTAAAAATGTACACTTATCGGGGTTTAGCTTTAAATTAACTTGTTTTAATCGTTCAAATACTTCCGTTAAATTTTTATTGTGATCTGCTAAATTTCTACCAAAAATTATGATGTCATCAAGGTAAATAAAACATTTTTCAAATGTTAAGCCTTTTTTTTTTTTTTTTTTTTTTTTGTTGACGGGGGGAAATCTTCGTAAGACTTCCGGCCGCGTGGGGGACGCGACCGGGGCATGTGGGATTCTTACCCACTAAAACCCCCCGATGTCCTCTTTCTGCGCTATCGCGGGGGACGTGGGAACCGTTTAACTACCAAGACCCCGCAGCGCTTGCCTCTCCCGGCTTCGTCCGGGCTTGGCTCTGCCCAGTGCGGCGGCTTGGTGACGTGCCACCGCTTGCCTCTCCGAGAGCTCCCCGGACATTGGGGAGCTTGCTTCTCGGGCCCTCTTGATGTGAGCGGCGATCCCCCGATCGCCGCCCACGGGCTAGGCGTCCAATTCCATGGCAGGCGGGGCGAGAACCGCTCCTCCTCCGCCATTGGCCTTGGGCTTTTTAGGCCGGGCCTTCCTTGGTGCCCTTCGCGTCTTTGTTGCTTTCGTGCCGGGGAGAGACGGCCTTGCGACGCAGCCGCTTGCCCCCAGCACGTGTGCCCTCTCTGCTTTGCCAGCAGCCTCGCACAAGAGGCAGTTTGGCGCTGCCTCGCACTCGGCCGCCTTGTGACCCGAAGTCCCGCACCGGAAACATCTCCGGCTACGGTCCTCCGGGTGCTGGCACTTCACCGCCACGTGGCCGGTGTCAAGGCAGCGGAAGCAGCGCTTAGGCCTCGCGGCCAGCAGCACCACCCTCGCCGACACCCAGCCGACCATCAGCCGCCCGGAGCTGCTGAGCTTCTTGGCGGCTGCGACCGGGACGCGCATCCATACGGACGCGTCGCCCCGTGGCCCGACCACCAGTTTACCCGCCCGAATGTCCCCAACCGAGCACCCTCCTTCCTTTGCGACCGCTTGGATGACGTCGGCGGTCGCTACGGACTCGTCCAGCCCGGCGATGCGGATCTCCGCACTCCGAACCGGACGGGCGACTTTCACGACGTCTGAGGGCAGGACGGACCTCAGCCGCTCAGCGAAGGCGTCCGCCTTTTCCTGCGCTCCCTCACCGTCGATGGTGAGGACGCGCGCACCAGTTTCGGCTAAGCGGAAACCGAGCCTGGGGATGCCGAGTTCCCCCAAGTCGATCGCCGCCTTAGCCTGCGTCAGCAAGCCGACATATGTCACCCCTTTCTCCGCGGCGTCCGCTGCTAAGGTGAGCGTGACTGCCGCGGTGGTCGGTGAACGAAGCTTCACCTTCCTCTTCTTCTTTTTCTTCTTCTTTGGGGTGGCTTTAGCTGGAGTAGCCACCCCCTTCTTCTTGCTCGCCTTTCGTGACCCGTCTGTAATGTGCGGGCCTTCGGCGGTAGAGGGACTGGATGTGGCCCCTTCATTTCTCTGCGCCGCCTCTTGAGCAGCCAATGATGGCTGCTTTGTTTGATGTCGCCTCCTGGCCGGCGCAGGGCGGGCCGCTTTCGCGGCTGCAGCGGTTGTTGTAACCGCAGCGATGTCTGCATATGTGGGGGCAGCCGTCACCTTTTGGGGCTCTGGGCCCTTCCGCTTCGGTGCCTCTATGGCACCTGTTACTTCTACGGCCAGAGCAGGCCGTCTTCGAGGCTCCGGCAGAAGGCGGTCCTCAATGCCGGCCAGCCTGGCGTCCAGCATTGTGCCGAGGGTCTGGAGGTTTTTTCTCGAAACCTCGTCCATCAGCTGGCGAATTTCTTTTTCGGCCGGGCGGTAGGCCTGTCGGCGCAACTCCTCCATCTCTCGGCGCAGGTCCGCCACCTGTGCGAGGAGTTGCGTATTTTGCGCCTCCAACCGCTTGATCTCCTCCGAAGAGGAGCGCTCCCTCAACTCCGAGACGGCCGTCCTTATATTGACGACCGCCTCTTTGAGGCATTTTGTGAAGGTGCCCTTCAAATTTCCTGACCTCGTGGCGACCATCAGAATGTTCGCCAACGAGGCCTCGACACTTTTAGTCAGAGCGGCATTGGTTTGCGCTGACACATTCTCAATTGTAGCAGCGTTCGGTACAGGGCTTGCGCTCCTTGACGCGCTTCTCTCTTTCGCTCTCTTAACTATTTCGGCCACATCCTTCTCGGCCTGAAGCCGAAGGGCCTCCTCCTTCGCCTTGTTGTAGGCAGCTTGGGCCGTCGCGAGGCCGACATACTGGCCAGGCATTGGTGGCCGCCTACGTCCCTTTTTAGAAGTGGGTGCCGCCCCTCTGCTCAAGGCGTGCATCCCGTCACTTTCTGTTTTCCTCTTGCGAGGCCTGTCTGCTCCGGTCATTGATGACCTTCCGGACTCCAGCGACATAGCGCTGAAGGCCGAGGAGTCAGAGAGATCGTCGTCACTATCTCTATCACTTCTGTCCAGTCCGATTGGTAGCCGTGTGAGTAGAACGCGCGGAATGCGCGACGCGGCTCCGAGGCCCAACTCGCGCTCAAACTGATTGCGAGCGTTGGTCTCTTCGACATCGCTTACAGGGTCCGGTCTCGACACGGTAAGGTGCGCCGAGCCCGGCCTAATGCCCAAAGCCGAAACGTTTTGCAAGTCGGAATCCGTTGTCATATTGCCATGGTCGTTACTTCTCCTCTCTTCTTCTCCTCCGATCGTATTGGTGGCACCCCCCGTATACATGGGCCGACCCCCCGCCGAAGCGGGAGTGTGGGATTCCCCGGCAATAATACCGGGACCCACCCGGGGACTATTTTTCTCAACACGATTTTCCATTTTTTGTTTTGACCCTTTGAGGTAGGGCCAGACCTGGTGCCCTTGGGACGAGCCGCCTGCTCGCCATGCATCCCAAGGCCGGGCACCAGAACCAAAGATTAGGGGCCGTATAAGCCCATCCATCAGCATTCATCCATCACACATTCACAAGCCTTTCATTCTACGGGCTGTTCCCCCAGCCCGGACCGAGACCCCAAAACGAGGTCAAGGTCCCCCTCCCCGTGACTGACTGCACCGGAAAAGCCGGTGGGCGATGGGGTCGTCACGTCCCGACGCCGGATCAAATGTTAAGCCTGCCATAGCCATATTCATCATTCTAGAGAAAGAGCTGGGACTGGTTTTAAGACCCATTGGCATTCTGGTCATCTGGTATTGACCAGAACAGAATGCTGTATACCTACGGCTTTTTGGATCTAATTCTACATTATAGAAACCTTGATTTAAGTCTAAATGTGTATAATATATACAACCTGAAAGAGAGTCGAGTATTTCTGTAATATTCGGCAAAAGAAACTTATCATCAACTATGGAATTATTTAATTTACGATAATCGATTACTGATCTCCATTTTTTATCGTTACTTTCCGATTTTTTAGGTACTAGTAGAATGGGACTTGACCATTCACTCTTACAAGGTCCAATAATTCCTTGATTTAACATTTTATGTAATTGCCTTTTTATTTCTACTTTTTGAGAATCGGGTAATCTGTATGGTTTTACATAGACTGGATCTACATTGGGTTTTAATGTAATTGTATGTTTATAGATATCAGTCACAGTCAAGCTGTCTCCGGGTAAATAAAAGATATCACAGTATTTCGCACATATGTTTTCGATTGATACCTGTTCTTCCCCCTTTAGATATTCGTGTCATTTTAAAATAGAAAATAATTGATTTACGCGTTCCGAATCATATTCGATTTTCCAAACATACATATATTATACTCACTCGCACTATAAATGTTAGGGCTTACGTCACTCAAACAAAAATCTCCGTCGGTTGAATTTATTATTCGAATCGGTATTTTCCCTCTAATTGGACTTACTAACATACTGGCTAAGTAAACACCTTCCGATAACTCTTTCGAACATACCACACAATCATCTTTCATATCAGTATTTATAAAATGTATAGATTCCGATCGCGACGGAATATACAAAACCTCATTATTAATATTACTAAAAGTAGGTAAATAAATTCGATCATTATTTGAATCAATCAATGAATAATAATTGTTTTCATAATCAATTATCGCCGCATACTTTTTGCAAAAGTCATCGCCAATTATAGCAGAAACTTTAGTAGGTAGAGTATCAAATACAAAGAATTTATGTTTAAAAGATCCTTGGGGCACTTCCAAATTAAGAAAGACATATCCAATTGCTTCAACACTACCTCCAATTCCGCTAAACTCACATTTCTCTTTATGGAATGGAATGTTATAAGTATAAACAAGTTTCGATTCTAGCGCAGAATTTGATGCGCCGGTGTCAATTAAACAATGTGAAGCAAAACAATTGTTAAAAGTAAATTGAACTAAACGCGAATGATTATTACATGAAAATATATGACCTTTACTCACGAAAAAACTCATTATTATTATCAACAGATGGGGTGGGTTGGGACTGTGAATTATTTCGATCGATGATGTTTACATCACTTTGATTTTGCCCAACGTTTAAGCTATTGTTTTTATTTTTCATACCTCTATTCTGGTACGGGCGGGGGTTACCACGCCATGATCTACCTCGCTGTGTGCCACGCCACGTTGGTTGTTGGCCTCTGCTCATACCACCGCCGTGCTGTGGGTGGGCACGGTACCCTCGATATTGATTACCTCGGTAATTATAACGTCCCCATATTCTTCGATGGTCAACTCATTCTGCTTAAAATTCAGCAATCGTGTTTGGATGGCCGTAGCAGATTTTTTCGGCAAAAGCTCTTTTTTCATATCATGAATTAAGTCTGAAATACTAGAATAGCTTGGATGTAATTTAAGTTTTGCTGATTGCGATAAACGATTTTTTAACACAAAATTTATTAATTGGGGCTTAGAATCGGCAGTAAGGGTGGTTTCATAATATTCAACGGAATCTATTAATTGTTTAGTTACAGATAAGTCGTCGTCATTCATAACCGGTAACAAACTCAGAGCAACTTTAAAATCAAATTTTTCCATGTTTATAGTTTCTATAGTCTGACCTGAATTACTAATAAATTCTTTCGAATCGGATGACGTTGAAGAGTATCTAACAATATCTTTATACAATGAAAGAAATTGCTGTGAATAATCGACAATCAATTCACTATCGCTAGCACTAATATTACCACAATTTACTTTTTTTTGCAAATATGAATTTAATGTTAAATATTGGCTATACAAACTATTTGCTTCGCTTAACTTAACAATGTAAATGTTACCCTTTCTACGCTCAGGACCAATTTTCCTTAAGTATTCTTTAAACAAATTTTAACTCTTGGCACAATATTTTTAAATCATCTGCCATATCAATATCAATATAAAAATTATACATATTACTAAAATTCATTATTACTAATTACGTATTTTGAAGTTATACAAAAATAATATGAATACTTTAACACTAATTATCTAGTTATTACAAATATATCGCTACATAATATGTATTATTATTATTATATAAAACTATCAAAGTCCGTCTCTACGTTGCATCCCTTATATAGGCATGTTCTGCATTCTGGAGTCACGTTACTCGCGCACTGTTTGGACAAATCACAAATTTTTCTTTCTTGAATATTAACAATTTTTAGACGCGGCTCCAATCCAAAATCACTTCAATTTATGTTTCTTGTTCAGCAACAGCTGGAGAACCGTGTAGGGTAGCCCGTTGACGTCTGAACGATGCACGAAGTACATATTGATGTATACCCTGCTGGACCCAGCGATGATGCATTTTTCGGTATACTCTCCATACAACGTAGATGATAAACAGACTCGTCAACAGTAATATTATAAGTAAAAGAATGTTTGTGGTGGACGCATGGAATTTCAATTCTTTTATATATGCATTATTTTCGGCAGCTACAGAATTTTGGTTTATAAAAATGTCCTCCTTTTCTACTTTCAAATTACACATATTTTAAACTACAGTGACCATTATTAACTTTGAACTTTGGCGAGTTTGAATTTACACGTGTCGGCAATTTAAATTAATGGATCTCGCGTTACCGATGCGCATACTGCGCTGGCAGGGTCGCCATATAAGGACGAGGGAAATGAAACGCCCGAATGTTGATATAAGACTGCTTTATTAACGTTACTGGTGTGGGTTTTATATTATGATGGCACTAAACATGTGTATATCTAGATAGATACCACATCATTCTTGATATCGACATAAGTACCAGAATCCAAAAAATAACTAAAAATCGGTCATTTATAAATACGACATCACGGCGGATTTCCCTGTTGAATAATTTTAGATAAAACTATTATCACTCGGTAGTAGAAACGAGAAGTGTCGAACATTATAATGATGAATGTCCTTTGTCTTTTGTTTTAAGATAATTGGGGTTTATATTTATGAACAGTAGAAAAAGAACAGGACCTGCAGGAAATAATAAAATTATGTTAAGTTATGTAAGTATTATAACTCAGAAAAATAATCACACTGTATTGACAGTCAAAAATGATAGGTGTCCAAATGACTCTTTAAATTATCTTCTGCTTCTTAAATATTTGAAGCACGAGAAAATTTATTGTAATAATGTCTCGTTTGAGGAATTTTTAAAAAATTGCAGGTAGTTATGATTCGCTGTAAGCAAAGCAAAGCTCAAGCAAATTTTCTTCATAAGCCAAACCAGTTAATTTGAATTAAGTCTCATTAAATGCATAGTCTCATTCATAGACCGAAAACTGGTGTATTCACGACACTCGACTCCCATACACTATTATTAAAGTATATGTGAAAAACAAGACGAGCACATTTCATCTGGACTCTAAATTCTTGCACAGGTCTTATGGTAAAAGGACAAGATTTTTTGAAAAACATTTTCGGAAATTGGTATATAAGAAAAATGGTATATAAGGAAAATTGGTATATAAGGAAAATTGTATATAAGGAAAATGGTATATAAGGAAAATTGTATACAAGGAAAATTGTATATAAGGAAAATTGTATATAAGGAAAATGGTATATAAGGAAAATTGGTATATAAGGGAAATGTATATAAGGGAAATTGGTATATAAGGGAAATTGGTATATAAGGGAAATTGGTATATAAGGAAAATTGGTATATAAGGGAAATGTATATAAGGGAAATTGGTATATAAGGGAAATTGGTATATAAGGGAAATGGTATATAAGGAAAATTGTATATAAGGAAAATTGTATATAAGGAAAATTGTATATAAGGAAATTTGGTATATAAGGGAAATTGGTATATAAGGGAAATTGGTATATAAGGAAAATTGTATGTAAGGAACATTGTATATAAGGAAAATTGTATATAAGGAAAATGGTATATAAGGAAAATTGTATATAAGGAAAATGGTATATAAGGGAAATTGGTATATAAGGAAAATTGGTATATAAGGGAAATTGGTATATAAGGGAAATGTATATAAGGAAAATTGGTATATAAGGGAAATTGGTATATAAGGGAAATGGTATATAAGGAAAATTGTATATAAGGAAAATTGTATATAAGGAAATTTGGTATATAAGGGAAATTGGTATATAAGGAAAATTGTATATAAGGAACATTGTATATAAGGAAAATTGTATATAAGAAAAATTGTATATAAGGAAAATTGGTATATAAGGAAAATTGTATATAAGGAAAATGTTATATAAGGGAAATTGTATATAAGGAAAATGGTATATAAGGGAAATTGGTATATAAGGAAAATTGGTATATAAGGGAAATTGGTATATAAGGGAAATTGGTATATAAGGAAAATTGGTATATAAGGGAAATTGGTATATAAGGGAAATGGTATATAAGGAAATTTGGTATATAAGGGAAATTGGTATATAAGGGAAATTGGTATATAAGGAAAATT
This sequence comes from Danaus plexippus, assembly GCF_018135715.1. Classification (NCBI taxonomy): domain Eukaryota; kingdom Metazoa; phylum Arthropoda; class Insecta; order Lepidoptera; family Nymphalidae; genus Danaus; species Danaus plexippus. Next base: position 6,404,407 of record NC_083549.1, read on the forward strand.
GTATATAAGGAACATTGTATATAAGGAAAATTGTATATAAGGAAATTTGGTATATAAGGGAAATTGGTTTATAAGGGAAATGGTATATAAGGAAAATTGTATATAAGGAAAATTGTATATAAGGAAAATTGGTATATAAGGGAAATGTATATAAGGAAAATTGGTATATAAGGGAAATTGGTATATAAGGGAAATGGTATATAAGGAAAATTGTATATAAGGAAAATTGTATATAAGGAAATTTGGTATATAAGGGAAATTGGTATATAAGGGAAATTGTATATAAGGAACATTGTATATAAGGAAAATTGTATATAAGAAAAATTGTATATAAGGAAATTTGGTATATAAGGGAAATTGGTATATAAGGGAAATTGGTATATAAGGGAAATGGTATATAAGGAAAATGGTATATAAGGAAAATTGTATATAAGGAAAATGGTATATAAGGGAAATTGGTATATAAGGAAAATTGGTATATAAGGGAAATTGGTATATAAGGGAAATGTATATAAGGAAAATTGGTATATAAGGGAAATTGGTATATAAGGGAAATGGTATATAAGGAAAATTGTATATAAGGAAAATTGTATATAAGGAAATTTGGTATATAAGGGAAATTGGTATATAAGGGAAATTGTATATAAGGAACATTGTATATAAGGAAAATTGTATATAAGAAAAATTGTATATAAGGAAATTTGGTATATAAGGGAAATTGGTATATAAGGGAAATTGGTATATAAGGGAAATGGTATATAAGGAAAATTGTATATAAGGAAAATTGTATATAAGGAAATTTGGTATATAAGGGAAATTGGTATATAAGGGAAATTGGTATATAAGGAAAATTGTATATAAGGAACATTGTATATAAGGAAAATTGTATATAAGGAAATTTGGTATATAAGGGAAATTGGTTTATAAGGGAAATGGTATATAAGGAAAATTGTATATAAGGAAAATTGTATATAAGGAAAATTGGTATATAAGGGAAATGTATATAAGGAAAATTGGTATATAAGGGAAATTGGTATATAAGGGAAATGGTATATAAGGAAAATTGTATATAAGGAAAATTGTATATAAGGAAATTTGGTATATAAGGGAAATTGGTATATAAGGGAAATTGTATATAAGGAACATTGTATATAAGGAAAATTGTATATAAGAAAAATTGTATATAAGGAAATTTGGTATATAAGGGAAATTGGTATATAAGGGAAATTGGTATATAAGGGAAATGGTATATAAGGAAAATTGTATATAAGGAAAATGGTATATAAGGAAAATTGTATATAAGGAAAATGGTATATAAGGGAAATTGGTATATAAGGAAAATTGGTATATAAGGGAAATTGGTATATAAGGGAAATGTATATAAGGAAAATTGGTATATAAGGGAAATTGGTATATAAGGGAAATGGTATATAAGGAAAATTGTATATAAGGAAAATTGTATATAAGGAAATTTGGTATATAAGGGAAATTGGTATATAAGGAAAATTGTATATAAGGAACATTGTATATAAGGAAAATTGTATATAAGGAAATTTGGTATATAAGGGAAATTGGTATATAAGGAAAATTGTATATAAGGAACATTGTATATAAGGAAAATTGTATATAAGAAAAATTGTATATAAGGAAATTTGGTATATAAGGGAAATTGGTTTATAAGGGAAATGGTATATAAGGAAAATTGTATATAAGGAAAATTGTATATAAGGAAAATTGGTATATAAGGGAAATGTATATAAGGAAAATTGGTATATAAGGGAAAATGGTATATAAGGGAAATGGTATATAAGGAAAATTGTATATAAGGAAAATGGTATATAAGGAAAATTGGTATATAAGGAAAATGGTATATAAGGAAAATGGTATATAAGGAAAATGGTATATAAGGAAAATTGGTATATAAGGAAAATGGTATATAAGGAAAATGGTATATAAGGAAAATGGTATATAAGGAAAATTGTATATAAGGAAAATGGTATATAAGGGAAAATGGTATATAAGGAAAATTGGTATATAAGGGAAAATGGTATATAAGGAAAATGGTATATAAGGGAAATTGGTATGTCATCCCTTATGAACCTCCGTAAGTGAGACTGCTGCTTATCTATACCTCTATAAGCGACAGTCGATTTCTTTATATTATTTAGGAGGAACTATAGCTACAATAAAAATACATACATACATACATAAAAGATACACACGTACAGTAACAAATGACAAAACAAATTTATTATCTGCTATTTTATGACTCATTCTTAACTTTCGTGGAACTTTCTACCATTGATTTGTATTGATTTCTCGCATTCTTTTCGCATTATTTTTGAATGGACACGTGTGCCTGTGTACCTTGGGACTTACTCAGTTTATATTTAATCGATTGCGAAGGAAAGTTGTGTTCTGCATCATGCCAAAACGGAAAATTACAGTACTGTCATTAAGTGATAAACTTAAAATAGAGAATGAGTTTGAATCTGGAAAGTCGCGAAATGAAATTCAGAGGGACTTTAATTTACTAGAATCCACCTATTATAAAATCAAAAGACTATAAAGTCTGAGTGCTCTGACGGATATAGAAATATTAAGAGGGCTAGAGTATCTGAATTCCCTCATATTGAAAAGTGCCTTTTGGAATAGATAAAACAAACTCTTGACAAGAACATTCCCTTAGATGGACTTTTGTTGAAAGAAAAATCAAAAGAGATTGCTACAAAACTGGGAATCCAGAACTTTTCTGCTAGCAACGGCTGGTTAGAGGGTTTTAAAAGACGTCATGATATAGCTTTCAAAAAAGCAGCTGGGGAAAGTAAATCTATGGACCAAGGTGTGTGTAATCACTGGACTAAAGATCTGCCAAATCTTTTAGAAGGGAATGAATCAGACGATATTTACAACGCGGATGAAACGGCTTTGTTTTTCAAGTGCCTTCCGGATAAAACATTTACCTTTAAAGGCGAAAAATGCCTTGGAGGAAAACAAAGCAAGGAACGCCTTACACTTCTCCAGTGTGTAAACATGAGTGGTACGGACAAACTCCCACTTCTCATCATCGGGAAATCAAAACGACATAGATGTTTTAAAGGTGTCAAGACTCTACCCGTTGATTATGCCAATAATACAAAAGCTTGGATGACCAAAATATTATTTAAAGCAATCTTTTTTCCAACCAATGTTGAAAAAAGTTGACAAACAAATGAAGATAAACCGTAAAAAATTCTGCTATTCATTGACAACTGTGCTGCCCATACGGACTTACCAACACTTGCAAACGTAAAAGTAATGTTTTTACCTGCTAACACCACTAGTAGACTTCAACCATTAGATCAAGGCATCATTCACACTTTCAAACGCTTTTATCGCAGAGAAGTCGTTAAACATATTCTTACGAGTCTGGAAGAAAACAGTAGCCTTGACATTAACGTACTTCTAGCTATGAAATTTGCTAGAAAAGCATAGTACTAGTCAGTGACGTTACTGTTAAAAACTGCTTCAAGAAAGCTGGGTTTTGGAAAAGTACAGATGAGCAAGACTTGCAAAAGGAAAACGATGTTGAAGTTGGACCTAGCAACGAGGAATGAACTAAGCTTGTGTCTCACGAATCCAATTTCTTAATGCCGAGCTTCTAAGATTATGTTCAAATTGACGACGACGTACTTCCGCTAGAGAACTAACTGACGACGATATCATTAAGAATTGTGTAAACACCTGTATTGCTGGAAATTACAGTGAACACGAGGCACAGATTCCGGAAACAGAAATAAAGATCATTCCAATGAAGCTAGCTTTAAATGCGTTGGAGACGGTCCATCAGTACTTTGAATACGCGGCGGTTGTTGATCAAGCAATATTTGACAAAATTTATGAGTTAGAAAAACACATTCAAAATACAATAACAGAAACTCAAACGAAATTGACGGATTTTTTAAATTGTAAATAAGTTCTAAATAAAATAATTATATAGTGCATGAATTTTTGATTTGTTTTCGTAAGCATCTTGTTACCTACTCTTATAAAGTACTTATAGTACGACTGGGGTTTAACTGCCCATCCACCAGTTTTTGTTTTAGAGAGTGAGTTTTCTCGTCAGAAGCCTGAGCAACTTACGCCCAATTTAACGGTCTCTTAATGGTACATAAGTTTACCGGATTGCGGCTAAGATAATCTGCATGGGACAAAAAACAACCTTTTCTATATTCTAGGTTAGAACCGAATTCTTGGAGGTATACCCACCACCGAGCCACCCTTGGCAACAAGTCTCTCTTACGTTGGGTAAATTTTAACGCGTTACAGTCAGTAACCACGATGAAGTGTGCAACCACGAGATAATGCCTGAAATACTCTAATGCCTTAATCACTGCCAGCGTCTTCAGTTCGTACGAGTGCTACTTCCTTTCAGCTCCCTGAGTGAGTCTACTACAATAAGACAGTACTCGTTTACGATTTCCCTTATGCACTCTCATCATGACGACTCCGTAACCAATCGAGCTCGCATCTGTGTAGTATTTCTATTGGCAGCGTAGGATCATAAATGGCGAGTACTGGCTCACTTGTAAGACAATCTATGATGTAGTCACGAGCGGCCTGTTTTTCAGCACCTCAATGAAAGTTAATTTTTAGTAAGTGCCGCTATGCAAGCAGCCCTATGGGCAAACCCAACTATATACCGCCTAAAATAGCTAGCTAACCCCAGAAATTGCCTTACTTGCTTAAGATTTTTTTTTTTGTTCGGTTGAATCAATTAAGGCACGCACTTTCTGATGACTTGGCCTATCCTGACCTTTACTAATCGTACGACCCAGGTAGGTAGGTTCAATAGTGGTAGCTAAAAACGAGCATTCCTTTATTATTTGCTTTTCAAGCAAATCTGTTATTATGTCACGACCACGGATCGTTTCAGCGTGTGAGAGTTGATATGACCGATTATACACAGGAATGCTGGATTTAAGTTTAATTGACATGCTGCCTATGTTTACGGTTGATGTAGCAGTTCCCGTAACAATGTACCGAGAGAATTCATTAATTATCCTCTTAGTAACCCTCTCTAAATAGTTACCTACCAGAGGTGTATCAATTGTCATCGAAACATCAGACTGAACAATCATCACCATTCATTCATAAAATATGTGCATGATTCGAGCCTAGATAACTTAACGCCCTCACTATTTGATAAACTCCCTGACAACCGTTCGATTTTGGGTCTCTTACTACACAAAGCTTCTTTTTGCCCCAACTGCCCACAGAAAAAGCACCTGATATTACTCAGATTACGTTTACGTGAATACTCCAGAGATCGTCTATCTGTCGTAACGTTTCACAATTCCGAACGCGAGCATAGTTGTCTCGAAATACTAATTGTATTTGGTTTAACATAGATTGAAAAGAATTCGACTAAATCATTCGGAAATAGTTTAGCATTTGTCGCCGTAGCCCTAATATTTGGATCAGTAAGCAAAGTAACGACCGGCGTACATATTACGCGTACGTTGGATGGTGATCGGAATTCTTAGTCATAACTTCAAACAATATTCCAGCAAAATCTGGTACTTCAGGACATAAAGGTTTGAATTCCTTCTTAGAATTGGTCCAACTACGGTAGCTAGACACCCATTCATTGAGCCAAGATTTCGCATCCCCTAACAAACAATTTCCTATTCGCGAAAGGCATTCTAAATCATTCCAATTGTTTAAAACTTTCGCGCAATCAACTTATATGCACCAATCGTCAAAGTTGTGTAGATTTGGGTCAAAGTTCGAAATATAGTAATACCGAGATTTTTCAGCCGTACTAATTGATCTGATGGCACTAGCAATGCAATCGGTAACACTCGCCTGTACTAATTCCAACGGTATACCCGCGTCGCCTACTTGTCGTGATCGAGCGAGGTCTCGGATCCTGATGATGATAACATTCTGAATGGTAGCTTCACGTCAAGTCACATGCGTCGGAGAAACCAGATGCCCTATCGACGATAATTCACGCATTCTATAGGGTACACGACGATCGGAAACGCGAGATATATCGCGGACGCGCGTTGGTGTCTGCAACTGTCGTGATGACTGCCTATTACAAACGCTACCTTTGTAACGCAATTCCTCATAGTCGTGTGAATTCACCGACGCGCGGCGCGGCATGGACGAAGCCCTTGTTTTCGCCTCTAACGTTTTAAGACGAGACATCATTGCCTCCATATCAAGTCTCAACATGTTATTCTCATCAAAGGATTGCTCACGGGAACTATTACCCTGACTCTAGCTACGATCACGACGAGGATTACTATCAAGACCACTGCGGCTACAATTGCGTTCACGTTCAGACATTTTAGTAACAAAATAAAATAATTAAATAAGTATGATCGCTAGAAATTAACGTATCAACAAACAAACGCAATAAAAGCTTACTCACCGCTTAATCAAAGTAATTAACACAAATTAATATTCTCGATAATAACGTAACACGATATTTAAAATAACTCAGTGTCTAAAAAAAAGTTATAATGAAATATTTAACAAAACACAAAAAAAAATGATGTGTGGGTAAATTGAAATAACAAGGCCTTACCAAACGGGGTTCTCAAGGTACGTATCGCACTTCTGATCTTAGAAACAAGGTAAGAATTGACTTTTTAAAAAATAACATTCGATACAATTCCACCGCAAATTTATTAAATTTACACAAAAATAAAAACAATTCTAAATGAATAACTTTCAACTATCTTGATTTAAACTAATCGTTAAATGTAATCCGAATATAACACAATCGAAAGATTTAAACACACTTCTAAAATCTACTAACGACTAAACTATCACACCAACGCGCGTTACGAACGAAAAAGAGCCCTGATGTCCTCTGACAACTGCTTATATGTCGTTTGAGTCTCTCCTACCCTCTCATGTTCCTACATTGATTCTCTCCTACCCTCTCATATTCCTACAATATGGTATAAAATATATATGGTATAAAATATATATGGTATAAAATATATATGGTATAAAATATATATGGTATAAAATATATATGGTATAAAATATATATGGTATAAAATATATATGGTATAAAATATATATGGTATAAAATATATATGGTATAAAATATATATGGTATAAAATATATATGGTATAAAATATATATGGTATAAAATAAATATGGTATAAAACTAAATTATTATTCAGTGTACTATTAATCATGTTTGAAAATACATACATACTTAAATTATAATGGCTAAGATTTTCGCGTGTATACGTTTAAAATTAAGCCGTGTTTACTATATTTACACTGTAATCGAAACGGCGGGAAAATTTAAATATAGAATAAATATATCGAATAGTTTTCCAAAAACCTAGTTTTATATATAAATTGTATTGTATTAAATATACTTAATAAAAAATATAGTTCTTGCTGGTTTTATGAATAAAACAAAAAAAAAATATTAAAGTTTATAATATTTAAAAAGCAAGAATCTCTTTTGTATTACTAAGATCTTTGTCGTCTGCTTCCAGTTTCATCATTTTCGTGTTATCATCATTTTTGTTCACATCCGTAATGTTTCTCTTCTTTATTAGAACACGTTTCTTTTTAACACCTTTACATTTCGCTTTGAATATTTTCTCCATTTCTAAAACGTCCTTTCTGCTTATCGTCCAATCTATTATAGATGTTTCTGCCTTTATCAGTAAATTATCTCCTTCATTATGTTGTGGGATCTCTATTTTCATAATGTTCATGACTTTCTCTAACACGTCATCCACATAGTAGTTTATAACTAAATCCGCTTTGTTATCCTAAAATTTATTTACAAACATTTTAATTCAGTGTCATGTAACCATCAAGGTATGTTAGCACACACCTACATATATACAAACTGTGATAATTAATTGATTCTTCATTAAGAAATTACTGTTATCGCATACATACATTTTCAATAAAACTTTTTTTATAATATTATATATAAATACAGGATGTCTAAATCATCAGTAAGTTTTCACCGAGTTACATCTGTGACACTCACATGTTTTGTCGGCTGCAAATTGCATATAACCAATTTTCCACCATATTTCACAGTATCCAATGGTAGGTTACCGCTTGGCACAATTTGTAGGGTTGTACCTAAACATATACTCAAGTCAGCGACACTGGAACAATTAAAAAGAAATGAAACAAATCTTAATTAAGATTTAAATATAATTGAACTTTAGTTAACAAACTAGAACTTATTAGAATGATATTAATAATAACACAATATTGTCTTAAAAATTTGGTAATAAAATCCATTTCAATTCCTATATATCACCTGGAATGCCACTCGGCCATTAACAAATCATTTTCCGGCAGACTGTGCTCCCAATCCAATACTCCGTCATACAAACGACCTCTACAGGGTCTACCACCGGCATGAGCGGAAGCACAAGGCACTCCGCTGCATTTCTTACCAACCGTTTCAACGGGACTGCTTCTTACAAACTGTCTGAAATTATAACAATTACAAGTTATTATAGAAGTCAATATTAATCAGTTACGGATATTGTTTGTGGGAAAAATCTCAATAGATTTAAAGATAACTAATATTTTCGTTTTATTATTTTGAACTACACACTTTTGATGTTTCGGGTACTTTGCAGCATTCTCGATCACGGACGGACAAGATGAGAATTTCTGTTCAAAATAATAAAATAATGGAGAGTAATTAGAAAATATTAGTTTTCTTTTAATGATATTATTACTTAAAACATTTTTTCAAACTAAATTAATTATTATAATGGTGTCTAAGGTTTTTAGGATGTAACTGGATTTTATATTAACATTTTTCTGGCAATTCAATTACTTTACATCATCTGTGATATATGGCTGGAGAGACGGAAGTATCTTATAAATCTTATGTTTGTATGTATGAAAATAATTTTTAAATCAGGTTTTTCAACATTAATCTCGGTAAATAAACTATTTGGATGTTCAAATTAATGCCGATCTAAGATTGAGTTATTTAAATTACTCACTTTTTACACAGGTTACATTCATCAATGAACATATTGCCATGCAGTTCCGACAGGTATTTCCTTGGTAACCCTGACTTCAAATGCAGACCGTCAATGTTTTGGCTGATTATGTACTGAACTTTGTTGCATTCGACTAGATTTTTTAGTATCATGTGTGTTTTTGTTGGTTTAGCATCGGTAAATGATATGTTAATTGAGGGCTTCTTACCCTTCTTTTCTAACGTCCACACGCCGTTTGGCCCTCTGAAATATTGTCAAAAATCAACAGTTGTTGTAAAGAAATGTTAATATTATTGATTATTAAAGTTAAACATTTTTAATAAGAACCAGGATATAAATCTGTATAATTAGGTAGTTTCGAAAACGCTAGTCACATTGCTTTTTATTAAAAATTCTAAAGGAAGAATAATTTAACAAGAACTAGTTGAGAATTTTATTGACTGATAAAAAATGGATTTGTTTTAAATATATACAACTTTCATGAAAGTAAATCAATGATAGATTTTACCTGAAATCTGGAATCCCAGCTGTGGTACTTATACCAGCCCCAGTGTGAACTACTATGTGTTTACTTGTTTCTATAAGTTCCGCTAAGATTTTACACTTCTCATTTAATTTCTCTATAGAGTCAAATTTCTAAAAGAAACATATTTTTGTCATTTATAAATCAAAAGTTTGTTAATATCAATAGTAATATAACATTTATTAGCTTACCTCAGGTATACCGAGAACTCCTTTATCTTCATATGGCGAAAGGCCCTCCGCATAATTACAGGACATTTTTATTCTTATAACAAAGTTACAAGATATATGAATATTTATTCATTAAAATGTATTTTTCGAACCCCACAATACTTTTAATAACATTAAATAAAAGTTATAAATTATGATTTAAATCGTAGTTGTAGATAGATGATAAACTTTTTGAATATAGCAAACTCATTCATAAAGTCAAAATAATTGTTCTATATTAAAATAAAAAAATCGATTTTATATAATTCTCAAACAACATTCTTAGTCTTCTTTGCCTTTTTGTACTTAATACTCCCCACTTTTATTTAAGTATTACCACACGTTATTTAAAATAAAATTGCCACTTAATAAAAAGGAAGCGACAAGTTATGATTATTTAAAGTTATATCTACATATGTGTAAAAATAATGCAGTTTGAATGTAAAAAAATGACTTAAATTTTAGTCAATGTTCTTAATGATATAAATTATGTTGATCAAAATACAATTGAAGATTCATTGTTATTTTAATGGAGCATCGAAATCTCTTCTGATACGTCAAATCTGTGAAGCGTCAAAATTTTACGGCTTGAGTCTTGACGCTTATGTCGTTTACGTTTGCATTTTATTTAATGATAGTTTTTGTCCTCATTCAAAGTATTACACTTTATTTATAAGTTAACCATTATGAATCGTAGAAGGGCACATGAAGAAGAAGACGGTTATGGTAAATGAAATGAATTTTAGGTTAATTTTTATATACGAAAACTGTCTTAGTTGCGGCTTCATTTAATGTTTTCTTATTTGAAATTACAGAACGTCTGCATAGAAAACGCCGGAGGGTTTCAGAAAATCAAGAAATTGAGGATAGATTAGAATCCCTTATTTTAAGAGTAGGAGAGAAAAGTAGTTCTAGCTTAGAGAGCAATTTAGAAGGCTTGGCGAGTGTGTTGGAAGCCGATTTGAGTACATTTAGAGTGAAAATATTACGTATTTTAACAGAATGTGCTATACGAATGCCAGAGAAATGTACTATTTATGCAACATTAGTTGGATTGCTAAACGCAAAAAATTATAACTTTGGTGGCGAATTTGTGGATTACATAGTCAAAACGTTTAAAGAAAATCTCAAAACTGGTAAATGGAACGCAGCCCGTTATTGCTTGAGGTTTATAGCTGATCTAGTTAACTGTCATGTGTTGGCTGCATCATCTCTATTGACATTGTTAGAAACATTGGTTGACTGTGCTAATGAAGATGGTGTGCCACAAGTCCGACGTGATTGGTTTGTGTTTGCCGTACTTGCTACTTTGCCATGGGTTGGTAGAGAATTGTATGAAAAGAAAGAATCACAATTAGATCACTTGCTGGTAACCATAGAGGTGTTTTTAAACAAGAGAAGTAAAAAACATTGGCCAGCTCTAAAAGTATGGTCGGCAGATTCACCGCATCTTCAAGAAGAATATTTGGATTGTTTGTGGGCTCAAATCAAAAAGTTAAGACAGGATAACTGGTCAGAAAAACATATACCTAGGCCTTATCTTGCTTTTGATTCTATATTGTGTGAGGCCTTACAACACACACTACCTACAATTCAGGTAAATAAATAATTTTGTAGAAATATATTTTTTTGCATTTTGTTAAGACTTTATTAAAGTTTTTAAACTGTTGTTATAATATTAACCTTTTCAGAATATTCGTAAATCAAATAATTTTTTTTTTCTCTGTTCAGTTATATATATATTTTTCTGTAATGCTATCATGCATAATGTTGAGCATCAACAACAAAAAAGCCCATTGCTCAAGAGTTTTAATTAATTTATGAATATTTTTCTTCATAGCCTCCACCTCACAATGATGGCGACACATATCCAATGCCCCGAGTTATATTCCGTATGTTCGACTACACCGATTGTCCCGACGGCCCTGTACTGCCAGGTGCCCACTCCATAGAAAGGTTCCTTATAGAGGAACACCTCCATAATATCGTTGAAGCATACCATCTAGAGCGAAAGGAATGTGCCGCTCAACTCCTATGTTTTCCGTATAAATCTAAAATCCCACTAGAGTACTGTATCGTTGAAGTTATATTTGCTGAGCTGTTCAATTTGCCGAGACCGAGATATTTGGAGATATGTTATGGATCTATTCTAATTGAGCTCTGTAAGCTGCAACCGTCCACGATGCCGCAAGTTTTGGCACAAGCTACTGAGATTCTTTTCATGAGAATCGATACAATGAATATAGCATGTTTTGACAGGTAGGACGTAGAAGTGTCTAAGTATATTGTTAATATTTTTTATTATACAGAGAAACTAAATCTAAATATTTTAATTTCAATAGAAATCATTTTTTTTTTATTCTAATAATGTTATTTAAATGTGTTCCAGTGTCTTCTCTTATTAAAATACGTACACACTAATTAAGATTATTGTTTATAACTGTTTCTTATACAATCATTAAAATTATCTATGTATTTATATTTAGAATAATGAATGCTGGAGTATTTATATATTTCTGGATCTAATTTCTTTAATAATTTATATTTTATAGATTAGTGAACTGGTTTTCGTATCACTTGAGTAACTTCCAATATCGTTGGTCCTGGGAAGATTGGGAGGGATGCGCTCAGCTAGACCCTGAACATCCTAAGCCGAGATTCATCAGGGAGGTGCTCGGCAAGTGTCTTAGGTATGTCAAAAATTTTTACAACTCTATAAAACTTTATTAACATTAGCCAAATTTAAAACAGTTGATTCCATTTTGAAGCGATTTTCAAATGATTTATTAAATAATTACTAATGCTATATTCATGGGCTTTATGTTATCTTAAAGCATATCTTACAAATATATTAATATATATAAATTATCCTTGAGAGACAATGAAAATATTCAAGCATTCTCAGTAACAAGTATGTTGTCAATTTTATATTTTATTTTAATATCGAATCATTGGAAAAAATTTTCATTCAAGGTTGTCATATCATCAAAGGATCAAAGACATGACACCGGAATCGCTAGCAGCATACGTCCCTCTCAAACCTGAACCCATTTACAAATATGCCATGGAAGGAGCGGGTAAGTCATAGAATAATTTAATTCAATCATTTACAAAACATTTAATTACAGTTAACCTACTTATTAAGTATATAAATATTTACACTGGATGTAACAATATATGCACAAGTGTCTTAAATGCCTCTAACATTGTTTTTTCGTATACCTGATTATAAATTAAAGCAATAAGTTCAGTCTATGACATAGCCATTAACTCCAAGAAGCTGAACGGCGCTTTGTGGGCCATTTCTACGTCATCATCAAATTCAGTGTCATCATCGCGTTCATCATCATGATCATTATTGTCATCATCATCATCGTCATCATCATAATTGTCATGATCAGATTGGCTTTGTTTATCGTCTAATAAACTGAATATATCTTCAAAGTCGTCTCCGCTTTTAGTAAAATTATCATAGCTGTAATCTTGATCGGTCTTGCTTCCATCATTTTGTTGTGCATCATCATCAAAGTTGAAATTAATTATTTCTTCTATATTACTTGCTGATGCGACTGTACCTGTTCTGCCTATAAGGCTCTGTGAAGTTATTTCTTCAGTAATAGATTCTGATTCGTCTACTTTTTCTGTTGTTACCGTATTATTTTTCTTCTTTTTACATTTAGTTTTATTTTTTGCGTTTCCATTTGGTGTTATTTTTATGGAAGTTGAAGATTTTTTGATATCTTCATTGTCTTCTGTTAGTGACGGATCTACTTTGGAATTGTTGGATTCACCAAATAAATTATCGTCTTCGTTTGATGCTTGGAAGGGTACAACACTATTTGTTTCATATTGGTCTACAATCTCTTCGATAGACTGATTAATTTGTGATGTTGCTTCGCTTGCTTTAGTGACACTTGATTCTGTTGTAGTGGTGGACGTTCTGTCCGCGTGGTCTTTTTCTCTAGCCTCGTCAATCGGTCGAGGAGTAGAGGACATATAGCCCTGGAAATTAGAACCTTTCCTTCTGTGCGATGATGTTGTTGATGTCAATGTTGCTGTTGACTGGTTTCTTTGACTTGTATTCCATCGATCGTGTTTGACTGACGTCCCTTTGAGTATTAATGTCGACTGTCGGAAGCGATTTTGGTTTCTAGGTTCCGTAGACGTTAGTTTTTTTGGTAAAACTGTTGTTTCTGAAGATGCTGTTGTAGTTGTTGGCTTGGTTGTTGTTGATGTCGTTGTAGTGGAACTTGAAGTTGTTGTGGGTTGTGTCTGGTTGTGTGATTCTTTGTAAGTTTTCGTGGTTTCCGTTGGGATACCTGTTGCAACGGAACTTGCTTGAGATGACAGATCGTGTGCTGGTCTTTTTTTAATGTCCTCAGGTGCATTCGTAGTTGTCGATGTTGTTGTTGTTGTTATTCTCTTGTGCTTTTTAACCTTTTCTTCTTTTTTTAACTTTGGTGGCGGTCGCGTCCTTTTTTTAGTCGGAGTTTTCGTGGTTGTGCTGGTGCTTGGGATCTTCTCCGTTGTAGGCGTTACCTTTTTTGTGGTTGTTACTGTAGTAGACATCGGAGTTGTTGTTTCAGCAACACGTACAGTCTCTGTTTGTGTCACCATTGGTGTTGTTTTTGTAAATGCTCCTAAAATATTTGCCCATTCCATTGTGTCCATTTCATCGGAAGTTAAAGTCTGTGCTGTTATAATATCAGGAACTGTTGTACTAACGTGTTGAGATTTTGGTGTTTCATGTTTTTTTAACGGTTTTTTTCCATGTGATGACGGTTTCCTACTTTTAGTATCTTTCTTCTTATTGGTTAATTCTACATTGTTTGTTTTGTTGTTTTCCGCGTAACCAACTGTTATTGGTCTAAATGCAGTATCCCCAAATGAATCAGGATCAGAGAACTGAACGTCCATGACTTGGGGGCTGGGTCGAAAATCTGTCGGTCTGTTAGGTCTATTTGGCTTGGACATGTGCAGATATTTTAATGGTGGCATGGGTTTAAACGGTTTCTTATCCATCGTAACAAAAACTCCCGGTGGTGCATTGTATACTGGTGGCCTTATATGGTCTGAGAAATAATTCGCCTTATAGGGCTTATGTTTGTTATGCGTTATCGGATAATTCAGAGTGTCCGACGCATGTGTTGTGTTATCAAAATTTTCAAAAGAAATTGGTTGAGTCGCTTCTATCGAAAAATCTCGTATGGGTGAAATTGGTGGTAATGGAGTTGGTAATACAGCTGGGCGTGTCGTCTTCGGGCCCTGGGCTGGCCGTGGTTCCGTTCTTTGGTCAAATGGGTACAACGAAAATAGGTTACTGTTCGCAGTCGTGAATGTACTTAAGTCCTGGTACTGCTGATTTGGATTAAGTGGTGGAAGGATTGGTGGTGCTTGAATTGGCACGTTAAAGTTCGGTTTGTAGGGATATGGTATTTGATGATGATCATTGTGAACGCCACCATGATTTATCTTCGGGTTTTGGTAAGCAGCTTGTGCACCATATGGGTTATGTTTGTATTTTGTGGGTGGAACATTATAAGCATTTGAATTTTCGTTAGAGAAAAACGATGAGAATAATGAGTCAAAACCTTGGAAGAACTGTCTCCTACCGATTTGTTTGTCGGGTGCTATATTTTTGTGAAACCATATTGCCCTCTCAGGTCTTCTGGTTTGAATTTTCGGTGTGTCAAATTTTCGGTATTCTTGGGGCTTATCTACTATTCTTCTTGGATAATTTTCGCGCACTGTATAGGTTATTATAGGATTTTCTTGGACCTTTTTCGGTTTCTTAGGTGTCTGAGATGAAACGGAAAATGTTAACTCATAATGATATTTCCCTGGAGATGTTTCGTGATCTCTCTGTCTCACTCTCTTAACTGACCAGAATGCTCTGACGCCTTGCTTGCATTTATCATCGATGCAGGTTTCTTTAGATTTTTCGTCTTCAGCGAAGGAGAATCCTTTCTTATCTTCTAAAAGTCGTCCCTTCGCCATGATGGTGACGTCACCAACAACCGGGTCTTCTTCCGGTAATCTTTTGAATGGTGCATTTTTTATTTTGTCCCAAAGCCCTTGGTCCTCGGTCTCTTTCGAATCGTAATTTCCGGTTTTGCTGTCAGATGTTTCGATGTCAACTTTTGTCATGAGTTGTTTAATTTTGTCTTTAACTAGGGTCAGGTAAACGCTATGTCTAAGAGCGTCTTCCCAGTAATGTGCTGGTACGGCTGCTACCGACGGCGGAGTTTCCGTCACAAAGGTCTCATGTAATGTTCCGGCCCGACTTTCACGTCTGTAGTTGGTGTTGTGATGCCATTCATCAAGCGGGATAGGAGTCGGCCGGAAATCATAGTTCTGCCCGCGTATCCCGACTTGTGTCTGCAACGAAATAATTTTTTTTTTATATATAATAATAATAAATCAGCACTAATCGTATATGAGATTGCGATTAGTATTGTAATTGCTGTTAAGTTATTCTAATATGCGTTCGAAAGTAAAATGGCGGTTGGCGGGAAAGTGCGCTAAGATAGCGTGCAGCTATCGTTGCGTGTTCGACGAACGAAACATCCCTCGCGATTTCCCATCTCGTTAATACAATAAATATATTTAGAACGTACTCTTTGGCTGCATATTTGTTGAACGGATGACATTCATAATTAAATAGATTTATAACTTAATTATGCTATATTAAATGTTTTTTTTTTCTGACGGTACTTCGATGGTATGTTAGCGTTTTGTAACGCTTTATTTATTTTCATCTAAGATAACATCTGCACCTAGATGCTTAAGCTCCGTGGAGTTGAATCGTAGTAACGAAGACGAAATTTGCATTTCATTTTCATGTCAAGGGTGTGGTTATATTTACGTTTTTTTTTCTTCTTCTACCTCTGTCTCTAATTTAAACTTTGATTCCCGAAAACTCCGAATCTATTAAATCAGTGTAATAAATTTTTAGTACATGTCTAATTTAATGTCAGTAAGAAAAAAAAATATTTAAATCAAAGAGCTTTATTGTCTCATTTTATTGCTATAAAATTTTTCATTAGCACTGAAACCGTGGAATATTTTGCCAATGTCAGAGCTTACGTGTCATTGATTGAAACGCACACGTTTCAATTTCTTATTTAAGACGTCACTATTCAAGTAATTGACGTAGGAAATTAATTTTCACCAATTTTCATCTCGATTATAATTGACTGAAAATAATGTACCACGTTCCTAATTTACTGTCTCTTATAGTATTTATATAGAATTTCAGATTAATCTGTCAGTGTTTCATCTCAACACACGAACTCATTATTATAGTAACAAGCATTCAGAGATTAATATACTAATATACAGTTAAAAATATATATTTTTTCATTGGATGTATATCACCGATTTTAATTAAAAATTGCCCTAGTTTTATGGGAATAACGCAAGCAAAGACAATGCCCTGAGGCCACTCGTATCTTGACATGTGCCGTGTGATTGGAGGCGAGACTGCTCTGTAAAGCCTGATTTGTAACAAGTAAAATTAATACATCATTATAGTATTAGTAAAATTATGTTTGTAATGAAGATATTGCACCAAGTGTTGATGATTTCTGGATCGAATAATATGTATAAACAAAATTGAACCGTGTGTATAGCATGAAGAAAATGCTATATATATATAGTTATAATAAAAATATCATTGAAGTAAATCCGTCTGTTTGTTTAGATTTTCGGTTTCTCAGTAAACTTAGTCTGAAAATATTACTGAGGGATAAGAAATTTGCGATCTAAGACTTTCGCAAGTATTCATTTAAATAAAACTAATATTTTTCGGAATTACTACGCGTATTTTGTTATTATAAAAGCTACGGTTACTTTTCAGCGACCGTGGTCACGGGCTTCACGGCTTCGTGGTGACGTGAGATTCACATCTCGTCTGCCCGTGATCACGGTTGCTGAAAAGTAACCGAAACGTCGGGATTATGTAGTTTTTAAAATAATAAAATACGCGTAGTAATTCCGAAAAATATTAGTTTTATTCGGATAAGAAATTTTTTCTTTTTTATAATAGTAATATCAGAATAAAAAAAAATAAAAATTTCATCGTAATGTAAATTCTTTAGACAAGTAACAGATCGACGTGTGCTGTATCCACGCCACGAGTGTTTCTCTCCCAGCACGGAAATGGGAGTCGCTAACAAATATTAATCACAGAAAACAATTTAAAACAACACAAACAAGTCTGCGTCAATACGTAACATATAGACGTCAAAATACCTCCTCGCTGAGATAGATTAATTATAACTATTGGAAAAAAATTGTATTTAAATAATTATTGTATTGTTAAAGATATTAGGAATTCGTGAAAGATTTGGAAATAAGAAATGTATATATAAATGTATAAATAAACACGCACACACGCACATATAACAAAATATTTATAAATATTCCGTATGGGTACTCACAATGATGATGATGACACAGAACAAAGTGCTCATATTAAACACGCCTCGAACGGACCGCAAGCTACGTCGAACTGACGGTTTAAACTGAGAGTTACGTTGTGTTACGATTGTGATGCACTATTGGTTAGATCAAATATAAAGGCTTAAATATTTTTACATATGTATACGAAAATGAAACATACCAGCCTCTACACACGAACGATTAAGTCGGGTGACGGAGGTTATGCCAAAACAGCGATATATTTTAAACAATTATATAATATATTACATATTTCAGTTCAATAAAAAAAAATTACATCTATTGGAGTTGATGAAAACGTATTCTTTGTTTGGATACGAAATTTTTTAACTAAACAGTTAAATATCCAAATAAAATAAATCGTATCTAATACAAAACTTCTCATCTGTATTGTGTTTCTTAAAATTCTCATTCACGCTAGATCTGTTTTGCGGGTAATGAATTACAGGAGGTCATGTAATTGCCAGGTGTGTATTAAGTTAGAAGTAACATCCTCTTGAGGAAATGCGTTTGATTTTACTATAGCTATAAGGATCTACGCGGTGTTAGTAAGATACTGTGGTTTTCCTTTGTTTTGTAATCATTTTAATTTCGTCGACTAGCAGACATACTGTAACTTAAAAATATAACTGTATAATTTAATTCGGACATTTAGTTTTGCGGGCGTTTTAAAGTAGGTATGTTATTTTGACTAACTAAATTAATAGCTGAGGTTTTATGAATAAAATGAAAACCGGATGTTTAAATTTAAATTAGAAGATATAGATTGCAAAATTCATCAATAAGCAAGATCGGACTCGCAATCATCGGGATATCGTACGAATAGCTTTACCAACTAAGCTGTCCCATCCTATGTCCTTATCCCAGACAGTATAAGCTGTCTATATACTTGAACAATCCATATTTTTTTCACTCACAAACTTTCCCTTTGGAATCCATCCAATCCATGAACAGGTCGATGTTGTAATACACCTATTTTCACTAATGATACATGCCTTGATGTCACGATATTGGATCATTAATATTTTAAGGAAGTCATTGTATAGTTTGTTTGTTGTCTGCGATTTTTTCAAAGAAGAATTGTTGTTATTGTTGTTATATAAACAGCTCTAGGACATGCGAGTGAAATCGTCTCGCACTTTCAGTGTCTCGGGCGGAATGCTTTGGAAGAAATGATATTTACGTTAATTTATACTATTGGTTTTTGGACTGAAAAGACGTTTTCATTAGGTATTAGGCGTATAAATATAAAATTTGTCTTGTGTCAATTTTTGGGTTTTAAAAGAATTAGTTTCGGGAGTAGGCCCCTGAACTGTTTTTTGTGACTAATATACAGCCACTTTCAAAAAGATGTCTCTTAAATGACATATTTAGTATGGTATCTATTATACGATTTAATTTTATAATTTATGTTACAATTCTAAGTGTTTACTATAAAAAATCTTATATAATATATACCTACAAAGTTAACATAGTATACAGAACTTTTGAAAGACATACTTTTAATTTCTAAATAGTTTTTCAAAAAGGTTAATTTATAGACTTTTTTAAATAAGTAAGTATTAAGTTTTTGTGCTGTAGTTTCTGTGATAGTTTAATTTAAAAAAAAATACATTGAATATTGCTTAAGTTTAGGTTTAGTCGAGAAAATTTCAGGAAAGGCAAAGTTAGCTGTCCCTAAGACTGAGAGTTCAACATAAAGTAGCTAAACTAGTGGCATTATATCGAAAGAGAGTGGTTTTAATTAATTCTATTCTTTATTCTCAAAGGTCAATGTCATAATCTGCAGATTGACTAATGCTCTGACCATTACAGTATTACGCCATGCTGTGCATAGTGTGCTCTTTTAAACACAATAAACCAAAAATATCTTATCTCTATAAGGAAAGCTATTAAGAAAAACTATCTATCAGGCCATTACACTTTAGTACTAATAATATTAATTATTAGATAAACACCTACAGACCTAAAGTTTACATTCATGAACTAATAGTATTATTAGAACTATAAACTATAAGTATTGAGTTGTATATAGTAACGAGTCCTAATGCACTAGTTGATAATTCCAGCCAGAATGCCTTAATTCCCACAGCTACGTGGTAACGTTACCAAATCATTTATTTTTACATTCACAAGCCATTAACTCTGTGAATTATATCTGATATAAATCACACTGAAGTATTCAATTTTTTTTTTGTTTTATACTGTCTAGTATTATGCCACATTTTTTAACACCTTTGTTGGAGACACTAATGTGAATATCAAAGATTGTGTTTCGCTCGAAACATTTTTTTCTACTTTTGGCTTTTAATAACTGTTTGTCATGGATACTATTCATAATATCTGTAGTTTTTTTTATTATTTAAACAACAAAGGAATAAAGATAACTATCCAAATAAATAAACAAAAAAAAAGTGGAAAGTGTCATATTCGTGAACCGTAAACGTCTCGTATAATCGTTTTTATTTTGACGATGTTTTATACAGCAGTACGAGCAGAATTCTTGGAACTGATCAATAATAATAATATACTTAATATCTATCTCTCGCAGCCTCTCTCCCAGGAACAGAAGCTGCTCATCAATTAGTTGTCTGCGTCCGTAATAAATGTACGCCCGAAGAGGCGTTGAACGTGCTCCGGGAACTACCGAACCCTTTACGCGAGGGTGAAGCCAATGCCGCTCATACAGCCTACAACCCGCTCAAGATTGACGTGTTTGTCCAAACGCTGCTAAACCTCGGCAGCAAGAGCATCTCCCACAGCTTCGCCGCTATATCTAAGTTCCATTACGTTTTCAAGGTATATATCCAATATTATTACGAGCTCTTTGTCCAAACTGCTGTCTTTAACTAAGAGGTTCAAATTTAAGGTATATCATATCATTGAGTTCGTCAATGTGAAAAAATTTTAATGTTTTGTTTCGACTAATTAAATTATTTACATCAATTTAAGTAATGATTGCTTTCTGTTTATTAAATTTGAGTGAAACTGTTTAAAACAGATTCTAGCGGAGTCAGAAGAAGCCCAGATCTGTGTTCTTCGCAACGTTTGGGAGTTATGGCAGAGGCACAGTCAGATGGTGTGCGTTCTGGTCGATAAAATGTTGAAGACTCAGATCGTTGAATGCAGCGCTGTCGCTACGTGGCTGTTCTCTAAGGAAATGGCGCCATACTTCACCCACGGATATCTATGGGAGATATTACATCTCACCATAGACAAGATGAACAAACACGTCTCCAAATTGAGTAAGTTTAATTTCGCCGATGGCGAAATAAAAATATTTTTGAAGCGGATTACGAATTTGGTGATGAATTCACAGGCAAGGAATTACAAGAAGCAAGGGAGGCGTTGGCGAGAGCCGATTCAAGCAGTTCCGAATCAGAAGACGAGAGCGGCAGCAAGAAGAAGAAAGACCAAGACAAACCCACGGAAGAGGTAAACATATAAATATTATATAAAGATTAAGTAAAATTAAATCTAGCTACCGACGAAACTCTCAATATAAACGGTCAAGTGGAGACTAACTGAGCTACCAATTAAATGAATTAAAGTTAAGCATCCATATTAGTGTTTAGTAAAGTAAAATAGTCACGTGACTTAAAAAACGACCAAATATTACAGTATTTGCTAAGCATTTAGTATCTGTACTTGTCTTGGCCAATTTTTGTAAGTCCAAAATTAGTGTAATTTCTCATTTCTATGTCACGGCAGTCGTTTTTTTGTCTGCGGCATATATTTTTTTTCTTCTCAGAATTCCATTATAATAAATTACATTCCAGATCTACATGTATCAATATTTTTTCCAGGCGGTGGAGCGTATGGAGGAACGCCTGGAGATGGCGCACACGGACCAGAAGCGTCTGTTCCTGATAGTGTTCCAGAGGTTCATCATGATCCTGTCCGAACACCTGGTGAGAGCCGACACCGACGCGAGGGATCCCCACACCCACTGGTACAGGGCCACCCTCGCCCGGCTGCGACAGGTGTTCCTGCTTGTGAGTATCGGCTTACATACAGTCGCCATGAGATGGTCCCTCATACAGAAGTTTCAATTTTTCGTATGAACCAACCGGTATAAACGAATTTTATACACTTCATCTGATCCTTGGTACCTTTAATGCTTATGCATTCAAATATGGACTTAAGATATTTAATTTTAATGTCATCGAGTATATTAGAAATTAATTTATTAAAAATATAAAACTGCACTAAAACTTCCAGAATAATTAAATGTATTGTTTTCCAGCACCACGAACAGGTCCAGAAGTACAGCAGTACGTTGGAAACGCTTCTGTTCACTCAAGACCTGGACCCACACATTCTGGACGTCTTCCATCAATTCGTAGCTCTCACCGCATAATCTCATACAACCGCAAAAATATCAAAAAAACTACGAAGGTCATCAAAATTTCATAAATTATTTTAAATCAATAAATAACCAGTTTAAAAAGAACTATGGTAGTATGTATTGGGGTCATCCATTGAAAGAGGAAGGAGATATGATAATACTACTGGACTGACGCGTGCTTATAAGGAAGCGCTCGCTAACAAATACTTATGATATTCATCGCGGCAGTTAGAATTCCCGACGGAAACCAGGTGATGAAAGCCTTACAATAAATGTAAATAAATTTGAATGGAAAATATATCGATTCTGTTTTATTATGAAAGACTCATTCAAGGAAAGACAGCAGCTCCTGAACGTCGTGCTTGGATCCCAGGTAGCACGGGGATCGCTGGTGGATGGAGGTGGGTTCGATGTCCAGGATGGGTATGTGGCCGTTGGAAGCCAAGCCACCCGCCTCGGTTACGAGGAACGCCATCGGATTGCACTCGTACAGCAGGCGGAGCTGGGGATCGAACCATAGTTCGTTCTTAATAAAACACCCTACACATTGTGTATGGCATAAAGCATTCGAGACGCTGGTGCCAGCGAAGCTAGGTTAGGTTAGGTTAGGGAGCTGTATTTTTTTACATATAATTTAAAATGGACCGGTACTTTTAACTTATACAAAATTTTAACCATACAATGATTTTTATGTCCATCTAAAAAATAGTAAATAAGCAATATTGAAAAATATTACTCGGAAATAAGATCACTGCAAGCGGTTACTAAGAGTTGGAAGAGAAGGTAGCTGATGTAAAGGTATTTTTTGTATCGGAACGTACTTTTCCCTTGGGCGCGGACGTGGTCGCTGGGTACATAAAAATGCCCCCATACTTGATCGTCCTGTGTACGTCAGCTACCATGGACCCCACGTATCTCGCACCGTAAGCCTTCCCTGTCTTGGGACGCTTCTTCTCTTCTATGTAGCTCTTCAGCCCCTCCGACCACTCCGCCGCATACCCTGGCCAGGTTTTAATACAGAATGTAAGCGGAGGGACGCACATTGTATTTCACAATCACGATGGACGTAGCGAAAGTTTTTGTGCAATTTCTTTTATAAAAACGTACTTCTTATATATAGACATATTACTTGTTTTGAAACCTAAATATATATATATATATATATATATATATATATATATATATATCAAGGTTGACATTGACGAAACTGTCATATCGTAACAAATTTATCAACCTACCCTCATTTATGGAATATATTTTTCCTTTCTCTGGTATTCTCATATTGGGGTCTGTGAGGATGAATTCTCCGATGGAGGGGTCGTACATGAAGCCATTGACTCCCTTGCCCCGTCCTATACCGAGCACCATCATGGTTGCCGAGCCATACAGAGCGTAACCAGCTGCGACCAACTGGTTGCCAGGTCTGAGAGCGTCGGCCTCTATAGGCTCACCTTCAGATGACTTTCTAAAATAATTTTTAAATATAGACGATCAGTACGGAACGTATTTGATATACGTAGTAAGGTTTTTATGCAGGCTTAAGATCTCTAGTCTCCATAAATGTACAAATTAAATTAATAAAAAATATGTATATAAAAGTAATATTTGGTGCTGAACATATCGTACCCTTAACACTAGTACTATTTTCTAAACAAATAGTCGGTTCCCATTCATACAACTACGTTGATAGAATCGAGTGAGTAGAGTAAATGACAAAATGTAAACTCTCTTTATTTATTGAGACGAGAGACGCCTCGTAAGCATGTATATAATGTTGCGCTCAGTTTCATCAAACCTACTTGTAAATAGCGAAGATTGACCCGACAGAGACCAGGCAGTCGATGTTGGAAGAACCGTCTAACGGGTCGAAGCACACTATGTATTTGCCGCGTCTTTCCGTTTCCACCTATTAGTAAAATAACATATAATTTTATATCAATATGAAACATAATAAGATGATTTATATGTTATAAAAATAGTGAATATTTTAAGTCTGCTGTCGATGCGCGTAATGTTAGGTATTTATGAAATAAAAGTGACCTGTGTTGAGGGGTTTTATTATATTAAGTAATTTGAATAAAAAAATTGAGTTAATCAGATTAGTACTTTTCGCGTTAGTCAGTGACAAACATACATACTCTCAATTACAATTTCAATCAGATTTGATGTAAATTTTTATTTCGACAATTACATTTAAGAGCGAAGGTATAAATAAATTAAATTAGAGGTATAGATAACAAAAATAATACAATTTTGATGATAGTTAAAAAATATACGGAAGTGAAAAAAGTTTACCTATAAAAACTATTAAATCATTGAGCTGATACAACATCTTTAACTTTAATATTTTTTATAAAGCGTCCCGTAATTAATATTTTTATACTTACAATAATAAAACATAATAGTAACCTGATGTGATTAATTAAGTTTGTAATATGTGTTATCACATATACATTAATATAATGAGGTAAATATTATGTTGTTGGACAATGATAGCCGGATGTGAGGTCCAGCGAGGTGAAATTTCGTCATAACACTTCGACTTTGACCGATTATGACTATGAAATAAACGAATTGTGATATTTTAACCGAATAAACAAGATATCTTCGGTTATTTTCTTAAATTTGTTATTGTAGACGCGTCTTAATTACACATGACATTATATCGAAGTCAAGGTCATCGGCTTTCCAATGTATTTTCATAACAGGATTTTTTTTTTTAATTTTATAAAGCACCCTTAAGCAAACGTTCAAAATATTAAACTCAGACATTGCAATATATTCTTCTTATTTAATTTTTTTATATTTGTACAAGGTTTATCAGACAAGTATTATTTTTAAATAATTTTAGTAATTTTATTTAACTATGAAATATAACGAAACAGATATATATAGTTTGTATAAAAAATAACCCAGTTCCGACTTATTCTTTAATAACAAACTTGTTTTCTTCAGTTATATATAGACATTAATATTAATTTCCTTGAATTATTTCTATTTCGTTACCTACTATACTTTTTTTAGCATGAAAACAAAAATAAAGATGCACACCTGAATAGCGGTTGTGTTTTCTTCAGAAACAAGCAGGCACGTTGTGAAAGATGACTTGAGCATATTGATAAATAGATCATTAGACAGTACATCGAGTTTCTTAACTTCCTCGCCTTGAACGTTTGTGTTGCCTGAGATTCCATGGCTGTCAATTTAACAATAAATAAGATTAAATTTCTCAAAACGGTTGCTCGAAACGCATTCATCAAACAAAGAGCAACCTCGATACCTAGTTAATGATATTAAAGTATTTTTAAAGTGAAAGGTAACATTTATGTGTAAAGTTCTTTTAAAATATGTTCCATTGTTTAAAACTAGTGTACTAATTGCACTTAAAACTATAGCGTAAAAGCGCTACATAGTTGAACATAGTAAAAAACTAACAGTTTTGCAATGCCGGCTTTCCTCACAGCGGATTGTATAGCCTTCACGGCTGTTTGTATTGAATTCAAAAGTTGTGTCAGGTCTCCGGTAGCAGAGGGCGCCGTCCGCTGCTGTGCCAAAACCCATCGGGTCAAGGTCATAGCGTTCACGTCAAACGCCGGCCCTTGTTGCGACATTTTAATTTAATATTATTACACTATCACAAAATGGCAGCACGTTGTATTGACGGCGCGGCACTGGCGGTGTCGTTGTTACCACTCAAAAAATAGAATGTTATTATCATTTATTAAAGTTATCTAGTCAGTTGTACTACATGTTCAACCAGTTTTTTCGTAATAAAAGCTTTAATATATAATGGATTGTATTCCGTAGGAGTAAAGTGCATTTTTGGAAACACTGAAAAAATGGGCGTGTGTCTGACGCAAGTTTTTGAATGTTGTGATGTTTTGCTTATTTAAATACTAGTTCTTCTCTTATACCAGATATATTGAGCTTAATAAATTAATGTGGTAGCAAGGCGGAGCTCTGACAGGTGATCTTTAAAAAATATCTAATTTAGAACATAAGAGAATTATCTTATAAGTTTAAAATACAATGTAATAAAAATTTTACATTAAGAATTTTCATATATTCGATGAAAGATATCCTTTAATCTACAATTCACAAATATGCGGTATAAATTTTACACATAGTGTGCCTATACCAACTAAAGGCCAAACTAAAAATTTTAAATGATTCATGAATTATTAAATTACTACATTTCTGAAAAAAAAAAACTATTTATGATTGGAATGAATAGATGTTTCACATAGTTTTTGATGTTTATTAAAGAAAAGCACACTTCATTTATTTGTTAGCGAAAATATAGTTATTGTGACAATTCATATCTTTTAACATCAATTACTCTTCGCATACATACATATTTCATTGATTTTGTTATTCTCATTTATTTTTATGATGAATTAATATTTTACATAAAATACTTTATAAATGCAACAAAATATATATTATTATTTTGCCCTTTAAAGTATCTCCAAGAGAAAATAAAAAGATTCAAATATAATTACAAAGACTAGCACTAATTACACCGAAATATTAAAAAAAAATCATATTTTTGTAATTTTAAATACATAAACATATATTATTTATTCCTTTTGTACTTGTGAGAGTCATCGGAGAAATAATTTACAGCCACAATTTCTTTTTAATCTTTAACCAAATTGTCAAATATAATATCAAATCGATCTTTATATGTCAGACGTCAGTTGTCAAAAAGGCTGTAATTGAAAGTTTTGAGTTTTTTCGAGTCAGTAAATAAATAATAAAAGGATTGTAATAAAAATGGCACCGAAACTGAAATTTGCTGAAGGTAATTATGTGATATTTTAATTAGGTTCTGTTTAAACACCGCTAACGATTTATGTCATGTTTCAGGGGAAAAAGTGTTGTGTTTTCATGGTCCCCTCATATATGAAGCCAAATGTCTTAAAAGTTCAGTTACAAAGGACAAGCATGTCCGATATTTGATACATTACGCCGGTTGGAACAAAAAGTGAGTTACTAATGGTATTTGTATCCCTTTTTACAATTTGAATCCCGAGTAATCGCCATTTCTGTTATTGTCACTCATTTCCGCTTTGGAAGTCTTTGTTGTTGTAACTTATATCTCTAACGAGATATGTAAATTCATTCAAGATATGAATTTACAAAATTTGATATAAATTACACTTACATATATTTGTTGCCTTATAGTTGGGACGAGTGGGTTCCTGAGAGCAGAGTATTGAAATACAATGAAGCAAATGTCCAACGACAGAAGGAAGTACAGAGAGCACATTCTGCACAACCAGCCAAGACGAAGAAAAGTTAGTACAAATTTATTGTAATTATATTACTTTATGAACAAAAATATACACATAAGGTCTGATGAGAAGCTAAGTATTAAGTATAATTTTACAAATTAAGAAACATGTCATTGAGGTATGAGACTGTGACCTAAAAACTAACAATGTCATATTTTGTTGCATATTCCTATGAAAATATTTAAGTCACTTATTAAATTATTATGATTAAATAAACATATTCTATCATCTTCAGCGCCGGCGAAGGGTCGAAGATCAGAGGCAGCTGCAAATTCTACACCAGCCAGAGAGGAATCCAGAGCTTCAACACCTGCTGGTAATAAAATACTTTAATATGAATACCCAACACTATTAAAATTATATATCTAATATACATACAGCACAAAACAATAATGAGTTTCTATAGAAAATTCTATGTTATCAAATAAAAACCGCAGAAAACCCAAAAATATATCTTCTTATTTAAATTTATTGACATAAAATTTGATTTAAAGTTTAAAATAATATACCTATGCATGTTTAAAAATCGATAAGGTCTTAAAAAATTTTAATATTTTTCTTAGATATTTTTTTTTTCTCTATTTTCCTAAGATTTTCTTGTTCAATCTATGAATTTTATGTTTCACATAGTTAAATGGACCAGCTTTTTATGTAATATGATAAAAAAATTATTAAGATGCCTATTTAACTGTTTTTAATGCTTAGTAAAATTGAGAGATGTGTTGTATTTAATATTTTTGTAGGAAAAGATGTTGAATCAACTCCCGCCCCGACTAAAGCCTCAAAATCTCAGAGTAAGGACATTCAAGCTGACTCCGGCTCGGATCAGCCCAAGTGAGTATTGTTTTAAAGTATTTTATATAGATAACAATGTTTTTTATAAATTGTCATATTTTTATATAGTGGTCACTTAACATCAAGCAGACACTGATATGCATGTTTACCAGAAATATAGTGTAAAAAAAAAATTAATAAAAATGATCCAAGATTAATTTAAATCTTAATATATATTAAGATAAGTTTTATTCTCGTCGTTTCTTGAAAATCTACATAGGCTTTACAATACCCTTATATATTTATATTAAGAGGTAAATAATGTCAGATTTTCTCTCACTTGACAAAACAAAAATGTTGATATAAAATGTTAAAATTATTTCAATTTCACAGGAAAAAACGAGGACGTCTCGATCTATCAATAGAATCAGAGGAGCAATACCTAGCGAAGGTTGAGGTCAAGATTAAAATACCAGAGGAATTGAAAGTGTGGCTCGTGGACGACTGGGACGTGATAACGAGACAGCAGAAGCTGGCTATATTACCAGCAAAACTGACTGTATCCCAAATAGTAGACAACTATCTAGCATTTAAGAAGTCAAGTAAACTGCACAATCAGGCAAAAGAATCAGTATTAGTTGATATAACGGAGGGTATCAAGGAATATTTCAATGCAACAATTGGTTCACAATTATTATACAAATTCGAAAGACCTCAGTATAGCGAGATACTACAGGAATATCCGGACACACCGCTGTCCCAAATATACGGATCAATACATTTGTTGAGATTGTTCGCCAAAATGGGACCGATGTTGGCTTACACAGCGCTCGATGAGAAATCCTTACAACACGTGCTGTCCCATATCCAAGACTTCCTAAAGTACATGGTCACAAACAGATCTACGCTATTCAACTTGCAAGACTATGGCAACGCTACACCCGAGTATCATAGGAAAGTGCAGTAACGTTCAAAATACTTTTTAAGGGAATAAATTGTATCGACTGAATCCTGTTTTAAATGATTTGTCTGTGTGTAACAAATATGTCTCGATTATGACAATACAAACACTACTACCAATAATGTCTTATTATATTCTCAACGTAGTGATAATCTTATCCTGTTATTGTGAGAGAAACAGAAGAAATCACTTCGAAGGTTGTCATAGAAGTGAATTACTTGGGGCTTAAAAGTTTTACAATCTCACTATTTATCGTTTATTGAAAGCGAGAGAGTTTAAGAATAAATAAAAGGTCGCACATGACTCATGCGTAATAAACTTGATTTTTTACAATGTTCAGCACAAACATGACCTACATGTGAAAATGTTTTTAATAAAGATTACAGAACTTAAAAACTCCACGATAAAAAAATTATTATTTGTAAATAGCAATAAAAATCTATTCAAACATACATACGTATAACATTTGATCAAATCAATGTATAATTAGTACTAATTCCTAACAAGAGATGGCGCTAGTTACATCAAATATCTGAAAACTTGTTTGTTCGAAACATGAAAATACTCTGTCCGTTTTCAATACAACTCTTAAAATACTTGTATCAAAATGTCATACTGTAGTTCGATTCACTTTGAATAGAAAATCAAGGATTTAAGCCATATGGTTCCACTTAAATACTCGGTCGCTAGTTGAATTTATTGTATATTATGTATTTTATTGAGATTTCTACGTTCAATTAATTAAATACATTACTCGGTCTGATACACGTTATATAATGAAGTCATTGTACTATTTCCAGGTTATTTTTTTTTTATTTTTCTTAATTTGGTTTATGACACTCCAAGAGAACTGTCCTTGCTTGACCTAATTATAATAAATAAGCGTATCCATTTTAGTACACACAAAAGAAAGAAAGAATATCATACTGGTGTTGCATCACAGCGACTCGTTCGTGTTTTATCACAATGTGTCAAGAATAAAGCATTCGTGTCCTGACTTCTGAGGCAATTGTTATCAGCCTGCTTACCTTTAAAGGCAGGGTTATACAAGGTCAGTGGTCGCTGGTCGGTGGTACGCGACAGGGCGGCGGCATTACGACACTACCACTTATGGATGAACTACGAACATATGGCCTCTGACGACTCGTTTCTCGAACGATTTCAATTTTCAAGTCATTTAAACTTTAATGTCACAGTAATTACTAAATTAAGACAATATTGGGGGTTACATAAACATTATCATGTCGTAAATATGTTCTTATTAATATACTTCAGTAATTATTATTACAACAGTCGATTACAAGGGATCGGCCTAAACGTTTTTGTCTTATTATTTTATTTTACAAGCAGTTGGATAAATGTATGCTAAGAATTCGTTTTTGATATCCTCTACAAATGAAGTGAAACTTAATAAAAACTCTTTATATTGCAAACTGGATTTTTTTTTACTGTTACGTCTAGATCTTACCTTTTAGCCAAGGCATTCAAAGGTTCAGACTTCAGATGGTCGTGTGAACGTGCTGGCTTCAGTGTGAGTCACCGTAGGTCTGAGCGTGTGTCAAGTAAAACATGGCCCTAAATGTATTGCAAGGTTGTATCTGAGATCTAATGTGTTGAGTTATGGTAAATATGTATGCTCAGTGATTTGTCATTGCTTTGTACCTTATAACGGCGCGTCACAATAAATGCTTTGTGTTGCACATTTAGAATTTAAATTTTATAAGGAAACTACGACTATATTCGTAGCATTAAAATAGTATGTGAATCGAAATTCAAATGAAAAATTCATCGACTAAGGAGGATTGGATTCTTCAACCTCCATGGTGCCGCATTCCGGTTGCTTTCCAATTAAGCTGTCGTGTCCCGACTCGTGTCGATATTTAATGTAACATTCTGTATGAATTTTAGTTCAAACATTTTACTATTACTCTAAAACGTAATTAAAATTAATATCTAAGGATACTCTCTCATTTTTTATTTTTACTCTATGCCGTCATTCGCATTGGAAACGTGGAATATATTGCCTATGTCAACGTTTTTATTCGTTGGACGAATAATCTTGAGTACAGTGTGGAGAAACCACGAAGAAATACTTACTCATTATTGGTCACTGATATGATTATTTAATCAGAGTATTTTAATTGGACATTTATGTTTGTCCAATAATTCTGAATACCTAGATCATATAGTGATAAAAACATCTTTAACTTTTCCGACGATAGTTAATATAATAAGAAATAACTCCGTGCTAATTGAAGTTTTCTGTTACTTGTTTTTTATTCTAGAAATTTCGTATCAGCTGATGCAAATTTCTTAGAGTATAGACCTATAACTTGTAGTTGAAATCTAGGATTTATATAATAACACAAGACATCCATTAGTTCATCATACTTCATCCAATCGATTGAGCAAAAAATATCTCTACAGTCAAAGAAAACGACTCCAGACCCCGTAATAACAGCCGACTACAAAAATAACTCTGAACGTACCATCGCCATCTGTTTCCTCTCACAGTTTAGTTTTATTTATAGCTTTATAAATACTAGTATATAATGTTACATTATCTCGTAACTTTATAATTTCAAATAACTTTCATTAGTGAATACATATATGACACATTAAATACCTAAGTTATTTAACATGTATTCGAACGTAAGGAATTCGGTGCAAATAAGGTAAATGTAAAACAATATGATTCACACTAGCTTTCATCTTAAAACTGATTCATGGCGAGGCTTATTTAATTGATATTTATTCATGAGGTCACAAAATACTGTAAAAATCGAGTCATATTTAAAACATTCGACGTATAAAGTTCACTTAATTCTTTCATTTTTTGTTTCGCGGCTTTCGGCTGTGTCAATTTGACACATCGTTTAAAGAAAATTATCTTCTACATTTGCTTTGTTTCCGATTTATTTGACAGTTAAATTTGTTTACAAAGGAAATAATAATTATTATTAGTTAGCTAAGAAATTCCTAAATTTGTGTAGTATCTATTTAAAACTTGGTGATCTTTTTCAAATTATGATTTATTGTAATTAAATAAGCATTTTTAGCCACTGGTACAGATACAATATAGATTTTAATCAGTAATTAATATTATTTAATTATTTATAGAAAGATTTATTGCGGGGTTATAAAAACCGCGTAACATGATATTCACAATTTTATGCGTATAACAGAAGTCAGAAGGCGTAAAAGAATAAGCATTGATGATACTGACACTGACTATAATTTTTTTTTACATTATATTTATTATCTGTGACTTTAAAAAATATTATGAAGGTTCTTTTTGTATCAATAGATAATATGTGAAAATAGGTTTAATTGTGTTTAAATTTAAATATGAAAAATATGAAGAAAGACATATTAGTTCCTATTTTAATTATTTTTCATTATTACATTTTATTTTGTATCCCTTTATTTCAAAGCATTGATTCGTGAAGTTAAATGCATAAGTTTTGAATCGTTAGTTAAAAATTCCATAATTTTTTGGAAAATGACATTTAGATTTTTATATTTTTAATTGCTGTAAAAAACCAACATATTATATATAATATACACCTGTTGTTTTTACAATCAATTGTAATGACGAGTGACACAATATATTGTTAATAAAACGTTGTCTTGTTTATTTAAGACTCGCTCCCGGACAAACTTAGTTCTGTCAAAAGTCAATATAGCAATAAAAAATTCATACTATATTACAATATTATTATAATAGGTGATTATCATTTTTTTAATGTTAAAATTATATTCAAACAGTCCAATCAACTTGAACGTATATGCCATAGAATATGGATTGTTGTTTATATTGACGGTGATAATTGAGGACAACTGTTTGATAGAAAATATTAACTTTTTTAAAAGAGTTGTTTTGACGATTGTCCACACAATTTTTGTCTTTTATTTTATTTATTTCTTTTCTTTCCGTGGTCCTTATGGAACACACAAACAAAAAAATGCTCAAGTAGTCTAGTTATTTTCAAGTAACGCGCTTAGCAGCATTCATTTTCATTCATATAGATAAGTTTTCGACATATTTCATAGTGTGGAACTTTCAAACTGTAAGTTTGTTTGTGAAACCTTGATATCTCGACTTCGGGCGTTACTTGTCAATGTTGTCACCTCTCCATAGAAGGTTTTATACGCTCTTAGTATAAGTACTTCATAATTTCATACCAATTAATTTATTGGAAATAAATTATTGCAATTAACGAATGGATTGACACAGCTGTTGTATACGTGATATTAAAAACTTATAGAATGTGCCTTCATTTTTTATTATTAAAAAAAATATTTTTAATTACGGTTTTCTTATAAAAATATATTGAATTACGTTTTGATATCGATTTTATTTGGTTCTAAATCGTAAAAATACGGTTCATTTAGATGTTAGAGGTCCATCACTATATAATGTTGTGAAATTAATTAGATGTGTTCAAAGAATATCTTAATCGGTATAAAATAGTATATTTACTAATTAAGTTAAAACAGTAATTAGTGGAAGCAAGCGATAGAATAAAAGTGGGTCAATTTTATTCTCGCACATGACTCATATTATCTGCCGTTTTGTTTAAATTTCAATATAAATCGTCTGTTTAAACGTAATTCGTCTCACAATTACATATAATTACGCGGTTATAATAGTTTTCATGAAATACGTAACACTTCACTGCTATTATTAAATTCAGTGTCAATTTTAGGAACGTGTGATCTTGCGTTTGAACTATCAAGTAATATGAACACGACATATTTACGAAATGTAGGTATTTTAATTAAATTTAATAATAATCGATAATTTTTATGTTATACATTTATTCGTATTTGGTATCGTTATAATTTTTAGGGATGGCACTTGGCAGTATTATATATATTAATTAATATATATTCTAAATATATATATGTATGTATTATCTGTAGTTTTTTTATAAATCAAAGTTCTTTTAGTTATATATTTACTGTTAATCGCGTTTTTAACTGATAATATGTTCTAAAGACTCTTAATACACAGTTTATAAGTTAGTTTATGAGTTATTTCATTAAAGTTTTCTAAAACCAACATACAATACAATTTTATACAAAACTTTATTTATAATCTACTAACTAATAGACAGATATATTATTTTCTTTGTATTCACTATTATTAGATAAATATTCATATATTATATGTATATAATACAAGATATATTTAAAGTTACATTATTTTATGTAGTAATTAAATTATTATATAACATATAACTTTGTGTATTTATTTAATATATATAATTGCCGTCATGTAAAATATAAAATACGAGTCCTTGAACGTATTGTAAAGTGGGTTAATTTGCTACCGTTTCCTAACCGGTTTTGAACGACTCGGATAGCTTCCACAAGCTCCTCGACAGGAGCTTATTCCTAGGAATGCTGGTAGGCTTATATTATATTAAGTTTGAGACACGTTGGAATCGCAATAGATATAGAAGTAGGCAATTTCAGGGAATTTTGTCATAAGTCATATTAAAATTAGCATTTCTTAATGATATTTAGTTATAATTATATGTCAGTTCTTAATAATTTTGATATTACCATTAAAATTAAAAGGCGTAATTAATAAGGTCTTTGAAAAAGACGTGATTACAGGATTATGTTCACAATATAATATTTTATTAAGAGGCGAAGCTTGCGCTATACTGGGAGCGGGGTTCTCCTTAAGCGGCCAGGCGACACCGGAGACCAGCGGACGTTCTCGCCAGTCGCACCACAGCACGCGTCGACTCGACATGTAAGTACCAATGTGCAGTGTTGTGAGTGAATTTATATAGGTGATTTTTTTTTTTAATAAAGTTCCGTTCGGTGAGTAAAGGTTGAGTGCAAGGAGGTTCTAGTCGAAGGTTAAATGGGTTTTATTATATTAAACGAATAATTTTAATATTATTCATTTATTTTTTAAATAATTATTCTTATTTTTTTAAAGAATGTGAACCTTTATTTACTGAGTTATTTAGACGTAATTTTATATTTTTATACGATTACATACCATTTATTGCTTCTGTGCCTGTTTCTATTTTTAAATATCGCGGTGCTCGGTTACGTTCCCGGTAGCCAATGGGAACGTTTCTTGTTAGAGTTTTCCCGCGCTTTGGCCAAATGCCATATACTGACCAATGGCGAGACCGAGCGTGAAGCAAAGACCGCGGGTTCATGTTCCTATAGAAAATCTTAAATTTATAATATCCTCCTTAATCTAGCCTCTTCCGATATTAAACAAAACGGTTTTAAGTTACTGTTCAATGGCAAAACTATTTTTGTTGTGATATTTTTTATTATTATTTGTTAATTCCGTTCATGAATTATTTTTCCATGTTCATTTTTATGTTGCAATTACATATTAGATTGTCTTTCTATTTATTCAAAAAATTCCGTTTGGTTTTTGCTTGATTATAATTGCTTAGTTAAAAAAATGAAAGAATTTTTATTTATAATATCGTATTCTTTTAAGAAAAAGCGTTTTATTCTGAATAAAGAAATAAATTCAAAAATGAAGAAAAAAAAAATCTATTTTATAATGTTTTATCTTCGATGCTAATAATAACGCCTATAAATAAAAATTTCGTCACAAATTCTGTAACATTCTTCAGAATCGTGCCAACTATTTCAGTTGCTATACAAATAACTAAAGACTGGCTGGTGGCGCGCGAGCAAAGTTTAATGATTAGACATTAAAAACCTTGTTATAGGTTCTATCACTTTACCTATTTACCTATGCGATAATTAATACTGTTTGTCTTATGCTATAATTTTTTTTTATTATACAACTTGCAGCCAGTTTTACTTTGTACAGTAAAAAAAAGGAAACGGAATTTTAAATCAAATGGTCTCGACTATTCCTTACAGCTTAAAAATAAGAATATAGTGGAAAAATATATACATACTCCTTCGATTACAACACGTTATATATATTTTAGGTGTAATAAATTCATTGATAATAAAAATGTGTGACAAAGACTTATTTTATACGTTCTGTTGGAAAGGTTTCGTAATTGTTTACGAATTCTATGAAGCTATCTCAAAATATAATTGACTTTATCATATTCATTGCCTACCTTATATGAGAATTTATGTTAAAACCGCGGTATAAACAATGGTCCATAATTACACAGAATAAACGACTAAGGACAACAGTGCTGCCAACATAACAAATATAAATAGTTTGTATTATTTGTTAGCTGTCAACTATAAACAAATATGGCTACCACAATAAAGTTTATTTAAATTTATTGTAAATCAAAGTAGGAAATGAAATTTAATAAATAAAAACGCTGGATAATATTCTTATTGTTATACGGAATAAGGTTGAAGATTTGGCATCCATTTTGTTTTGAAAATAAAAATAAAATTACACCTTTGTTGGTTAAACTGAAACGTGCTTTAACAGCTGTACGGTAACAAAAAGAATTTCGATATACACAGCCATACAATAAAGTACGTTCTTTAAGACAAGAATAATATAATTTATAATTTAGTGATAAAATATTTTTAAACAAGGATGCAAGCGGACATTCAATGTATTAACATTACACGGTATTATTATTACGATGGCATGCCAATACCTCGGCTAAGGATTGCACGGTTACTTAGGACCGGTCAGAGCCGAC
Source organism: Danaus plexippus (assembly GCF_018135715.1). NCBI lineage: Eukaryota > Metazoa > Arthropoda > Insecta > Lepidoptera > Nymphalidae > Danaus > Danaus plexippus. Next base: position 6,441,628 of record NC_083549.1, read on the forward strand.
ATTTTTGCGAAATATGAATCACACAAAGGAATGCTTTCCATTTGGTTCACGATCGCGGATGTCCGATATTTTTCTTTTTAGTAAATATCTGCAGTGGATACCAAGTTTATTAAATTATTTCTTATGGTAATAAATTTTATTTAAACAATATTTCGTATCGGTAATTTTGTTTATTTATTTCTTGTTCTGGGTATGTAAATATTTGTTCTTTAAAAAAATACATTCTTATTATGTTTATGTAATATAAACAAGTTTAGACGTTCAAGAAAGTAATAAAAATCTAGCTCTTTCATTTTGGGTTCACTCCCATTGGTTAGTTATCCTAAAAATACAAGAACACTAGAAAGCTATGAAACTTTGCTAAATTATTCCTAAAGGCGAATATTCAATTATTAGTATGTCGTTATAAAAAAGTTGGCTATAAGTGATAGAAAAGGTTACTTTAGATTATTGATAAATCTATTAATGAAGATTTTGACTGTTAACCTAAGTATTGTTGGTACTAATTAAAAAAGTCAATGTAAAGATTGTATTTAGTTTTTTTTTTCCTTTTTTAATGAATACATTATTTGTTTTTTATCTCAAATCTCAATCATAAATTATTATGCGTCTTTATAGGTTGGATAAGTTGGAACGCGTTCAATGGCATAACATTTTAAAATGTTTTTTTCCTGTATGAGCTTTAAATCCAACAATCTTAGTGTAGCATTGATGTTAAGTTCGTAAAAATAACTTGATCGGACATAGACAAAAAAATGCGTTATATTATTACCAATTTTTGTGTTTAGTTTTCATCAAGAGGAGTAAAAACAAAAAGCCGCAACCATGGACGCGATCAAGAAGAAGATGCAGGCGATGAAGCTGGAGAAGGACAACGCACTGGACCGCGCCGCCATGTGCGAACAGCAGGCCAAGGATGCCAACCTTCGCGCTGAAAAGGTACTTCCGGAGTCATTTCACTACTAACACAAGCATGTCCCCCTAGTCTTTGTAAACATCACTTCAACAAAACCAGTATAAAATGAACTTGACAGATTTATTAATACCTCCTGACTTAAGCTATTCTCCTGGTACTTTCTATTTATGAAATATGAAATGTTTTCCTGGTATGGGCAATTTATTAAAATGATGTAATTTGTAAATGATCTATCGGATAAAATAAATCGAATTTTTTTACCGATTCTCATCTTTTAAATAACACTTATTATACTAATTTATTTAGGGAGACTTCTTTTAAAAAATTCTTTCTTACTTATGCGCTCCTGGTAGGATTTGATAATATGTATAATGTATACCCAAAGGGAAAAAAGTGGATTTTTTTAGTCTCTAATAATATTGTTTGTTCCTTTATGATTTCCTGGTACTTGAAGTTTACGTAACTTGAATATTTTATCAATATGGTTTTAATTAAATGGCGCCTGCATGTATAATCAAACAAATTGTTTGCCTTGTGAACAGGATAAGGCTAATAAGGCTTGTTTACAACATGTCTTGAATAAAGGCTTTTTCCATTGTCTTGTAATTAATTGAAAATGTTTTAAGTATTGTGTCAGGATACTGTATAATTTGTATTTATCAGATGTTTTAGTGATAATTTTTCTCTTATTGTTTTATTATTTCCATTTTCAAAGCTTTATTTTTAACTAAGTTTTTATTATTATGTTATTATTATCTGTGCAAAGGCTGAAGAAGAAGCCAGACAGCTCCAGAAGAAGATTCAGACCATTGAGAACGACCTCGACCAGACACAGGAAGGTCTCATGCAGGTTAACGCCAAGCTTGAGGAGAAGGAGAAGGCACTACAGAACGTAAGTCATTTAATAAATACATTATATTTTTCCCTTTGACCCGATTTCCGAACGTTTCATTTTATTCTATCAACCTTGACACGTTTCTACGAAAATATAAATCATGTCATTAAAATAAATAAATCGAATGTCGTCAATGGCGATTATTTATAAGAATATATTAAAGTATAAACAGAAAAGGTTTGTTTCTTACATCGATTGCATATTATACACTTCTTTGGATGTACTCGGGTCTTGTTTGTGTACCGTTATTTGATAGTTTTTGTATTCGATGTTTTGTGATGTCTCCTTTTTGGTACCGAAACAATTTCGTTTCGATCTAACGGAAGATATGAAGCAGGAATATATTATTAAAAATAATAGCAACAGTATATTTGACAACAAAAAAATATCATTTAAAAGCATGACGTACCTATTACGTATTTTTAAATCGGCCAAGAAAATTAATTAATACAGCTATTAATTCAATTATTTCATAGTTACTTATGAGCTATAACATTAACGATCGTTATTTTATAAATTCGGTCATAACTACTTCATTATTTCATAGAAGTCGAAGTAATTAAAAAAATATACATTAAACACTATAAATTATCTTGCTGTACTGTATAACATTGTGTAGACATTTGAGTAATTAAGTTCTCGAACCTAATTGATAACATTAAGTAATACAACTGGACCTTTGCCATGTTACAAACTAAGAGTAAGAAAACAAAATATAACCATTCAATTGAATTTACTATGAGTGCCATTCTTACATAGACTATACATAAAAATTATACCAAGAATGCTGAAGAATAAAGTGGTATTGTAAACGATGAAAATATCGCATTCAGACGTGCACATGTTTATGTTAGCGTGGGGTAACGTTACGAGCCGAGCGGCGCGTGCGTCAGTTATTATTAGAGTACACCTAATATGGGCTCGGTGCCCGGTCTTTCGGTAAAATTAGACGACTACGGATCAACCGCTCCCAATTCAGTTTATGTATCGATTTTTATCGAAGTTTTACCCTTGAATAATACTTATCCATCCACAACTATTTAATTTTTATCACTTCACGTGGATTATTTTAGTTGGTTATTATAATTATCATTGATTATTGCGACTGGATTTAAACTAAAGTTAGATTACCTACTTCTATTAGATGGTGTAGTTGCGTTTTACACTTTCCCGCGTGTTAAACCAAAACAGTTCGAAATGTCGGTAAGCTTCGAATAAAATCCGAGAGATGGCGGTAGTCGACGACGGCAGCGCCACGTTATTGTTATTGTAAGTGACACTGACAGCGAGTCAGTAAAGATGGCGGCGGGCGCTGCGCGGCCGGCAGGAGCGCGCGGTGTGCAGTAATGTCCGCGCCCGCGCCCCACGCCCACGGGCGCGCCCCCGTGCGGCGCAGGGGGCACCAACACCACCCGCGGCTCAGGGGCGACCGGACACCCGCCCCCGACCCGCAACCTCCGTCCGCGGTGACCCTAGACAATGTTGTGCCTTGTGACAGTGTTAGTGAATCTCAATCGACAAGGACGAATAGTGACGATGCACTTTCGAATCGAATCGAGGACTCGATTGATGATGAAATCGATTTCGGTGTCAACGTCGAGTCTAACTTCAGTTCGGACGAAGAGTTTTCTTTCCACGAGGAGCGTTCGGCCGGCGACGGGGCGGAGGTCGTGACTCTGCCCTCTGACATATCTGATGACGACCCAGAGACGGTGGAACTCGCCAAGTTGCGGTGTCCCAGCGAGTGTACCGAGGTGTTAGCGGCCAGAGAGAACCGCCGCCGCCGAAGATGTGCGGACTACCCCGGCCTAGCGTTCGGCAGCTCCATATTCTCCTCCGACACTATGATGAAGTTTTCTATTATTAAGAATGAGTTGCAGAATATAAAGAACACGGCGTTAAAAAGGGTAACGACCTACAAATTTAGATTTTTTTGTATGTGTGTGTTCACGTCGGGCGCCAAATGCGCCAGGGGACTATTTATAAACGCGTTCTATACTAAATGTCTTGAGATTGTTCTATTAAACGGCTGTAACCCGCGCGTGGCGATCAGCTGAGCCATTGACGTTTCGTTTTACTTGTTTACGCTTTCGATTGCAATCTTTACCGCTAGATGTCGCCAGTTTGGCCTAACATAACGTTACTTTTAATTTGGACCTTATTGCATATTGAAATAAATTTATTTGGATGAAACTAATACCATTTCCAGCGAATATAATATCTGATGAGCCTGGGTAATAAGATTCTCATAGAGCACATTTTCCTTTATCGAAATCTCTACTGTCCTACTTTATTAATCAGATAACAGAAAAATCTTATACAAGCGTCGTGAATTTTTCTTACTCATAACGATTTTAACATCTTAAACGATGATTTTAAGTTATCCGCAACTTTCTTTTTATCTACGTCTCGATTTTAGTGATGCACGCTGTACATAGAACTCAATTTATATATTGATTTATTTATAGATACATTTTACATTAAGAATTTATAAGGAAAATACATGTTAATGTATTGATAAATTGATATTCCAAAACTAGTCCGATCGTTTTATGTAATTATATAATTTTCAATATATATGTAACATTTAATAAACCTTACAAATGGTTTTTATTAGTACGGTTTTCATATAATTTAAAATACAATTAATTTTAAACAAGCATATGATTATTAGTTACGACATTCTAATTGCTTTAAATCGACATCAAAATATTGTTAAGAATCCAATAGACAAGGTCGTTGGTAAAATAATTGCTTGAAACAAAAATGCCTATTAAATTAAAATGAGTACACTTCGTAGGAATATATCGTTTATAACATTTCCATACTACTGTTAAGTAGTTATATTTCATTATAATGTATTTATATTAGGCATTAGGTTTTTTTATCTCTATTGAAATAAAAGTATTAAAACCTTTTTTGTCTTTTGTGAATAGTGACATTTAATTTTTATCTGTAGTAATAGATTGTCAAGTACCTACCTACGCAATATGTCATACTATTTTACGTCTTGGTAAATTTAATTCTGTTACTTATTATCTTAATCTGACCTTTACTCATTGTAGAAGCCACATAAGTTTGACAGGAGATTATACCGCGTTTTGCATAACGAAGAAAATGTTCTATATTCAAAATTGTTTGTTCTTATTATGAGGGAATTTTAAATAACTGCACGTAAATTTCATTCCATTAGTTATATCGCAGTGTTACAGATATAAGCAATATATGTCGTCACAGAGCTGTAATGTTACCAAGGTTAATTGATATATCCTCTGTAGCCTCAGTGAATCAGGTCATGCTCAATAAGTAAAAATGAGATCATTTTTCGTCAGCCCACCTGTTTAGAAATCGTACGGTAAAATTTTTACTTTATTTAACTCTGTTATAATCATAACATTACATGAACACTACGTTTCAAGTAGTTTCGGAATAATTATTTACCAGAATTTTAAGTAGACGCATACTTTCTAAATTGCGTCATACAATGAATTTGGGCTACAGAGCACAGGCCTGTTTGTGGTTTGTTCATTAATATTATCTCGAAACTCGTTACACACTCGATTCCTTAATAGTTCGCAAAATATTGGCTAGATGGCGCTGAATTAAAACGACGGCCTAGGTGATAAAATACATATTTTTATTCAATGTGTTCTTTTGATTAAAGAACAATGGGATAATATGAAATGTATTCTATGTAGAGTGTTATAATGTATAGTTCTATATAAATAATTTAAAACACAAACAAAAACTCAATAGATCTATTTATGAGCATAAAATTTATAACCGTTCCCACTATTGTTATTCATAAATAAAATACTATTATGGAGTAGCATCCGTAGTTTTGTGTGAAGCCTTTGGACCGTTTCACCCACCGAATATTTTGGCTTTTCTTTAGTCCCTACAGGATATTACTTCCACACACATTTAACAGGTGGAGCTAGTGCGAGCCGCGAGGTTGGCTGTGTGTGACGTTTACTGTTCTTTTAAAGTTCGCTGTCATCGGTCACTTGTTAAATAATGTTAAATAGTGTGGCAAAATAATTAAATTATTATATCTGAATCATATCGTTATCATTAATAATCGTTATCATTTGAAGTCGTTGCATACAAGCGTGTCATTAGTGAATTGCGATAAAGTTGCAGCGTCAAGTTGGTGGCGGCCATTTTATTCGCCGGCTGTGATCATTCGTGCTTAGGTATCGCTGTGATACGAAGCGGTAACGAACGGGCCAGTCAGTTGGTATTTTCGCGAGTAGAGCGAAGGTGTCTATAGTTTTAGCTTTTAGGCATTTGTTATAAGAAAAAGTAGTCAAAATGACGACGAATATGCAACAAGGAACCATTTTAGATGTTCTTAAAAAGAAAATGCGTCAAACTAAAGAAGAAATGGAGAAATATAAAGACGAATGTGAGGAGTATCACAAACGATTACAAGTGGAAATAATGCGGAGAGAAGAAGTAAGATATTATGTGCAATTTATTGGTGTCGTGTTATGTGTTTTATTTTAGTTAATACGTGTCTGTATAATGTGTTTAGAAAGATTTTACTGTGATCCTAGCATTTATCAGTGGCTCTGTACAAGTTACATTACTATCTACCTATTATAGTGAGTAATGTCCGGCCATAGTTAGGTGTGCCGGCGACGTACGCATATTTGCCTCTCTTTTCATTTCATCTTTCCGTAATTTGTCGGAGCGAGAGAGATGATTTTTATTTCTTACATATTGCTACCGTGTTCCGTTTGTCGAGAAAGATATGTTATTCGTTAAAAAAAAGCGTAGATTAATGCAATATTAATACGGATAAGTGTAAATGAATCGATCTTTACATAATTTAGCGGTACACGATGTGCTAGTTTCTGTTACAAGTAACAGGTTTGCGTTGGAGGTCGTTCGCCAGGCTTGTGTGCCACATGATGTAGACCGAGCCGGTTAGTGTGATACTCTGGACCCTTCAATGCATTTCTCTTATTCGGTGAGCCTCAGACGTCCCCAAAGGTTCGCGCCGGCGCCAGAAAGGCGTGTCCGATTCCTTGCTTTTATCGCCTCATGACGTAATTTTTAAGCCTAAAAACATAACACATAGAAAATATACGAATCTATAATTGAATCCTGAATCATATACGTTTTCCTTCCCGACGTTAATGCCATTTGCTTCTGGCTAATTATTAATTTTGAATAATTTTATTTCCTTGAAAGAAGAAGCGTTATCAGGCTCGTATATCGAGGTGATAAGGAATTGTTCACAGTGAAATCAGGTTGGTTACTAATCTCACATATTCACGTTGGATTACATCACCTGAAACATTGAAATAAATTTTTACATTTCTTTACTGTTATAAACAAGTTCCAGAGCGAATGCTGAGGGCGTTCCATTCAAAAATATTTGTTTATAGTTTAGAGGCTGAAGTAGGAAAAATGTTAACACAAAATTTTTGCAGGTTATTAAATAGTGTACGTAGTTACATCTATCGCGATGATGATTTCTAAAGGAAGATATTTCTTTAGTTTTCTTAGGTATCCCATTAACGACATGCAATGTTCTACAATGTATACTAACAGTACCGGACGTAGCTAATTAGCGAAACGTTTAGGATTTCAAACTCGATAATGTTTTAGATTTGTTTTTTAACTAAAGTCCTTGGTCAGCTAGGAATTCGTTCCCTACGAGGTCCGGTAGTTGATTGTTTGGGAGAGCCATTGTTGAAGTTTGAACAAAAAGTTTTGAACAATATGTCCGCCCTTCCATACATACATTACTTAGTGTAGTGATGTGTAACCTATAATGAAACCTTATCGATGCACGGATCAGTTAACAAAGGAAAATTAACTGTCCTTACTTTACGTTCTTCGCTACCAAACTGAGGTTGTTGACACTAAATTCTGAGCCGAAATCTCCACTTACTCACACTGTATTGCTTCTAATGCCTCGAGGCATTTGAATACGTTCGAGTTCAAGGCGACTATGGAAATATTTGATTATCATTCAACACATACAGGATTGTGTTTTTTTTTATCGTTAAGTCGTTTATAAAATGAATATATAAAACTAGATTCTATATTTAGAATTGTAATAAAAATAAGAAACTGGGACTCGTTCTATCTTCCCGACAAGAAGGACATGATGTCAGTAACATGTGCGGATGCGAATACAAACGACACTGGCGAAATATTTCAAATATCCCATTCCCTTCACGTATGATCTTGACGTTTAACTATGCAGTGTCGATGTTTAACATATAAAAGTAGCGAAAAAATTCATGTACGGTACAATCGATAACTGTAAAGTCACATGACTTGAACATCACTAATGAATAATTGTCACGTGATAATCAAATTAGCCGCGTTTTTTCATTTTTTGTACTTTTTGTTTTTTTGTTGTGACGAACATTCAGAATATAATGCATCATTATGTTCTATACGGATCTGTGGCCGTGCACATTACTTTCTGATCGTGTGTTGTAAATGTAAAACAGTACATTTATTAACGCTTATTCGGTAATGTATTTGTGTTCGTCATCGATTGTACTGGACGCACTTGATAGGAATACTTGATGATATGAACTCTGTTTTAATTAAAAAGTTCTTATATTTTAGGTAAAGCTTATATATGATATAGTCAGGTTGAAATGCTCGTAAAAATACACATGAATAGTATAAAAAATGGTTATTTAATCAAACGTTTCAAGTAGGTTTTATATATTACTAAGAAAGTATCATATAGCATTGAGTCAAGTGGTGCGTGACGATGATGAGGCATATATTTCCAGGCCGAGTCCGAGGTCGCAGCTCTTAACAGACGCATCCAACTGCTGGAGGAGGACCTTGAGAGGTCTGAGGAGCGTCTCGCCACCGCTACCGCTAAGCTCGCCGAGGCCAGCCAGGCAGCTGATGAGTCCGAACGGTGAGACCTTTGCCAGCTTATAAAAAATATATATATTTTTGAAATTAGAATAATGAAGTTTCTAACAAAGAAATTACATTCGTTTAACTTTCGAATAGAGAAAAATTATATGTATGATTAGGAATCGATTGTACACGCAAGAGAAATTGTGTGGCAATTATGAATACATTTTGTACAATGATTATATACTGAATAAGTTTCTTAAATATTAAAGTCATATTGATTTTATTTTTAATATTTTATTTCAATATGTGCATGAGTGTTGTGTTCTTAGAAAACATGTTTTCATGTGTGACCTCTTTATCTGTGTTAATTTAAAATTTTCCCATATTCTAACTTAAATCATCATATTTTTCGTTTTAAATTTACAAAAAAAAAAAAATCGATGTATAACACGCATGTGTTTGCTCCGCACTAACCAGAATACGCAAGGCGTTGGAGAATCGTACCAATATGGAGGACGACCGCGTCGCCATTTTGGAAGCTCAACTGTCACAGGCGAAGCTCATCGCTGAGGAGTCTGACAAGAAATACGAAGAGGTGAAGACATGTCCATCATGACGTTACCTTACCTTAGTGTTGCTATATTAAAAAAAACTCAGTTCAAAAACGAAATATTTTTGGTCATAAGTATTAGTTCCGTAAACATTTTGAATGCTAAAGATTTCTTTCATATAGCAACAATATTAATTCTAATCTTATAATGCACCATTTCCTTAAAACGTAAATTTATTTTTATCTTCCCTTTAAATGGATGGTTAATTTTTAAGTAAATGGTGTAAAACTAGTTTTAACTGTAACAGGTATCCTGTTTAATCGTTGCTTATAAACAGGATGCTGTGTCCTCTATAACTTCTTCCCCAGCAGGTATTCTCCAGTGTTCCGCTTTGATCGTTTCTTGATTGTGTTGTCGTTGCATGTCTTCTTGTTCGGGTCACCCTTGATATTATCACTTGTTATATAATTGTTTGTTACGGCCAGCGCCCGCAAGGTTTTGGAGAACAGGTCGCTGGCTGATGAAGAACGTATGGACGCTCTGGAGAACCAGCTGAAGGAGGCCAGGTTCCTCGCTGAGGAGGCCGACAAGAAATACGATGAGGTCCATTTATGTGGTCGTTTGTTTTTGTTTTGCTTCTGCCGCAATTATATCCTGACACCTCAGCTCAAATATTAAAAGTCATATTAATACCGTTTTTCTAATTCTATCGCGTTTTGTTGTGTGTCGTTGTATTATTCCTATTGAGTCTGACTCTCAAAGGACTTCCCACTAATATATAATGAGATACTGTTTTGTGTTGACTAATTTTTGTTTTCTAAGTTTTTTTTTTTACACTAATGTAAATCCAATCGCGTTTTTTCCGCGCATGATCCAACGTTCATTGCTATCGATAAACTTCAAATTAATCATTACCCTCAACAAGATAAGATATCCTTATAACCTTGGCTTTTTTAATGAGTTACGCTGTATCAATTTAAAGCGACAGATGTTATGTGTCCTAATTCCTCTCGAATGACCCCGTGTGAAGGCCTCAATGACCCAACATGGCGACCGTCCGATCGTACGTTTCTTTCCCATAAAAGGACTCGCAAGTCCACGAGTTCGTTTCATAATACGGCCATATAGGGTTGACCTTTAGTACCGAAATCTGATAACGAGCGTCGTCTAAAGCTGTTTGTGTGTTCAGGTCGCTCGTAAGCTGGCCATGGTTGAAGCTGATCTGGAGCGTGCCGAGGAACGCGCCGAGGCTGGCGAATCGTAGGTCCCATTGTATTTACGTAGAACGTTAATGTTACCTTATACCGTATTTTAACATCTCGGCCCGTTTATGCCGAGAGGTTCGGACGTGTCGGGTATCAAGTAACATTGGTCGTACGCTGTACCACGTTTTGCATGGTTGTTGATTTTTTTTTTTTTGCATTAACTCAGCACTTAACCCAGGTCGTTTCGGTTTCTAACTTGTCGTGCTGCATGATACAGGTCCAACGGCTGCGGAGATCTCCATTTGGGAGTCTAGTTTATAATGTGTTGTTTTTTTTATAAGTAATTAGTTTTCCATAACTTAGTATTAGGTCCCAAGTGAAAGCGACTCTAGCAATATTCAGTGTACTGCCAGGGTCGTTCTCATATAAGTTAGAAACAAGGGTTGCCCCATCTCATGGATACTTGTAGTGCTATTAACTATCGTGTACGTGTCTGTACTCAGTACCTGTCTTCAGTGTGTGTTCCGTGGCGTAGGCTAGTCTGAGCCGGTCGATATGTGTGGTATAGGGAAGTTTTCGTTTTCAGATATGCACCGCATTACACCAGAATTACTGGCCGTATGCGTGCCGCACATATGCAAGCGCACACATCACATAAATTCAAAACGAACGCACTAGATAGCACGTAGAATATAATCATTAAAATTTTTACTAATAGTTTATTAAAAAAAATTATATATATAAATATTAAATGTTATGGGACAACCCTCGTTTACTAGCGCTCTCGGCCTCTCGCTTTGTGTGATCTCCGGCCTGTGGAGCCAATCCATTCTCCCCCGTTCTCCCCTCCCCCCAGCCTCCCTCCCCTCCCCACCCCCGGTGCACTCCATTCCGAACTCTATCGTATAAGCACAAAGCACATAGCGTGTTGCCGAGAGCGGCGTGTTGTGTGCGCGTGTACTAACGCGGTCGGTAGGTGGCGCGCAAGCTCGTGCTGATGGAGACGGACCTCGAGCGGGCCGAGGAGAGGGCGGAGCAGAGCGAGTGGTGAGTACGGTGACGGTGACACTACCACATGTGACGGATGTATACACACACACACACAGATACATATACAGACACATATACACACACAGACATACAGAGAGAGAAGACAGGATCACGCACACATGTAATGAGAGAGAGAGTCATAGAAGTAAAAAAGTAATATGAAATGATGAAAAGTAAATAGTTTCTACGATCTGACACATCTTGTAGTGTTACGTCCGAAATATTAACGAACACAACGATATTTTAATTTTCAGTTTCAGGTTTGTTGACTTTGAACTACGTATATATAGCCTGTAATCTTAAAATATAGTTAAATAAAATATCGTTGTAGATGGCTTAACTTATTTTGCATGCTTCGTCAATTTTTACATTTTACTGCGAAGAGAATTGTTGTAATAATTACACAAGGAATAATGTAAGCATTGACGAATATTTTAATAACTCGCATGTTCTTACACAATAATCAATGAGCGCACTATATTTATTTGATTTAATTGAAAAGTAAGTGGGACATATTAATTTGCAAGTCACTACAGTGACTGTCATATATAATTGATGAAGCAATATCAATTCTTCTATAATTCCAATGAAAAAAAAAATAATGATAAATTTAAAAATAGAGCCCAATTTCAATGTGGCGTCCAATAAAGATGCGTTCTGATTATATATCTCTGATTCCAGCAAAATCGTCGAGCTTGAGGAGGAGCTCCGCGTTGTCGGCAACAACCTGAAATCCCTCGAAGTCTCCGAAGAGAAGGTATGAGACTCTCCACCAGTTAGTCATAAGAGCTAGGCTAAGCTAATTATCATGAAATATTGATTATATTTTATGACGCACCAACCAATCATGACGTGAAAGAACATTCGATATGAGAGTTAGAAATAATTTATTGTGAACGTTAACAGGCCAACCAACGCGAAGAGGAGTACAAAAACCAGATCAAAACTCTCACCACCCGTCTAAAGGAGGTGTGATGTTTGGGAACACGAATGTTTGCGAGTGTCGTACGCTTGCTAACACTATTGTGTCGCTGTCACGCCCCATTTATTGTATAAAGCATTGACTAATCGACATTCCAAATTTGAATTCCTCACCGGCCAGTGATGTCCTAAATTTAAATAAGGAAATATTTTATCACTAGTCTAAGCTCGGTGTTCGAAATTCAAAATTCAAATGTTTATAATAAATTGGGTGTGCAGTACCGATTTAAATATAACGATGGCAGACGAGTTACTGTTCTGTTAACAGTCATGTTTGTGTATAGTATAGTTGTTAACTAAGTTATCTACAGTGTAGATACAGCATGGAGTTTAGTTTTGATATTCGTTAACATAAAATAATCACAGGCGACGCAAAGGGAAGAGACATACGAGGGTCAGGTGAAGCTGCTCGACGCACAGCTCAAAGAGGTAACTTCGAAGGAGTTTGGTTGTAGTAGGAGTCGCTATCTTGTTAGACACACCCTCTATATAATCTGTGCTAATATTGTATGGGTTGGTCCAGCGGTTGGTGCTTCATCTATGTTTATCTCGGTCTATTGTTATTTACTTTCTGTATTTATATTATTTATACATTGCCTGTGTTGTGATCGTACGCTTTTTGGGATTTATAGCGCTCTTTGAGTTCAGCTTGGCTGGAGTAGTATAGTATTTTTTTTTATTATGTATATGACGTCCATCGAGGTCGATTCTCCAAGGAGGTTGTCCTTTGTGAGTTTTCGTCTACACTATAATTGTCCCCTGTCTCCGCTCGCTACCCAATTGGCGTACCTTTACAAGTCTGAATGCGTGTACATGTAGTATGTGTGTCAGGCGATGGCGTCCCGTGATCACGTCGAGGATAAGATACACAGCCTCACGCAGAAACTCACGCAAGTAAGTGCTTATCAATTTGGTCACCATGGAGTATCATAGCAGATGTCATAATTAAAAAAATATCTAAATTGCCAATTACAACAGGACATTTGAAAAAGGAAGATTAATGTCCTCTTTATTTCTATGATAATTTTTTAAACTTATTAATTATTAGGTCTCACAAAAAAGACACTTTCAAAAATTACTTTTGTGACTTTTCTTAGATTTCAATGATATTTTTATGTCATTCTAAATTAAGCAATAAATAAATATGAGCTTATGTTATTACAAAAATTGCATTCCTTAAACACGTTAGGTATACTGTTTTTTTTTTTTACCGTAATATTCAGCCTCCTTGGTGACCAGTTTCCTTCCTTTCCATTATTTATTATATTTAAATATATATCTTGTTATTAGTGGAGGGTATTATTTTGTGGTTTAATTTGTAGATCAGTTCAGCACATAGAGGCTTTGGTGAAGGTAATGCATGTTGTGTGGCTTGTACATTGTTGATTTTAATGTCTATAGTTTTTTTTTTCCTCACTAAAATTACGTTTTGAAAGAAAAAAAAAAATTAATTATTAAAATTCTTTGTTGTAAATTCTTTAAACTAATTTTTGATTACTAAATATTTGTAAAAATTTTAAACATTTTTATTTTTAAACTAAAACTAAATTCAGAATAGTGTTGCATGCACAAAAAAATTTGTACGATCTTTTTCTTTGCTATCATTTTTTTTAAATGGTATCGTTGCTATTCAAAGAAAAAGGTCGTCCACTTGTAGTGCTTATAATAATATTTTATTATAAATTTACAGGCTGAGGCTCGCGCTGAGTTCGCTGAGCGCTCTGTCCAGAAACTGCAAAAGGAGGTCGACAGGCTTGAAGGTAAATAAAAAATATATTATCTGTCCGAGAAATACAGATTAAAAAATATATTAATATCAAGTATAAAATGATTTGAAAAGTTTTCAAGGTTCCGCAGTTATTATTTCCAGTACAGCAGTCGGTTGAGTGATAGTTGTTTATATCTCTGAAGTCAAGTTTTATTAAAATAACCAAAGCTTGGACATAACCGCACCGATACCATCTCGAGCTGTGTTCTTGAGTTTCAAAGCTGTACTATAGATTTTTGAAGCTTTTTTTTTTTTTTACTTTCATTACGCTATTTCTAGCTTAATATTTTCTTATTTCATAGTAACATGTATAGATTTTTTTTTTTTCGTATGGGCACAATTGCGAATATTACTGTGATTTTTATTTTGTCATATATTTTCAATTGTGTTATGTTTATTAGCATGGAGTTCTCGTCCTGCTAGAGTAGTAGATGTCTTTTTTTTTTTAATCGATGTTTTTGCATGGTTTTATATAAATGTTGTTGCCTGAATTCGCCTCGAACAATCTTTATGTTTATCAAAATAAATGTCAGGACTGTTCGTTTTATGTGTTGTGTGACTGACGTGGGCGCGTCGCTTGCAGACGACCTGGTGGCCGAGCGCGAAAAGAGCAAAATCCTTCAGGAGGAGATGGAGGCCACGCTCCACGACATCCAGAACATGTGAACATTCCCCTACCCTCCCGACTCTATCGATATCGATGAACTTTACGACCCCGCGACAACCCCTCACTATATGGATGTCATTCCTGACACTTGTCAATTTTGACGTCTGTCAAACTTGACAATTGTCGCTATGACATTTGGTCACTTGTATATGGTTAGGTCGGGCATACGTCATTATTTATTGAATGTTTTTTTTGATACTTTTACAATATGACTAGGTATCGAGCGAGGCGGACGGGTGTAACTGTAAAGTAATTGCCAGCCGCTTTTTTTTTTATGTCTGAAGATCGAGCGTTCGCTACGACACCACTGCCATGTGCAATTCTTTTTATATATCGTACACAGTTTACTAATACTTCTATATATTTTTTTTGCCATTAAGTATACCTTTCATTCGTCGTTTCTATTAAGTATAATTTTGATATTTATAAGGCATCTCGACATTCCGTAACCGGGACCAAGGTAGTCGTGAATACTGTCAAAATTCATAGCAATTGAAAGACAAGCTGTAAAGACATTCCTCAAGTCATTCCTACTCAATACCGACGTAATATACGCTGCACTGTTTGCGGTTTAATAATGAGTTTTTTGTATTTTTTTTTTTTTAATAGTAGAGATTTTTTTATTTCCGAGTGAAGGTAACGCTAAAGTAATGATATTTATGCTTAATGAATTATAATACTTTAATTTTCTCGTGTCATATTCCGGCGCTGTTATTTATTGAAGTAAATACGAATGATGACATCAAATGAAGTAGCTTTTGTAATTCCAGCTGGCATTTAGCCTCCGCGGAGGTTCGCGTTATTCAGTAAAGTAAATAAAATGTTATAAAAACACGATCGAGGGTAATCCGTCTTTTTTTTTTTTAATGTTGTCGATTAATGGATTGAGAGATAAGTTCGTGAGAAATAAATTAATAATTTTAAGAGTATTCTAACACAAGTGTTTATAAATATATTATATTATTATTTTTAACCCGTTGTGTTTTTACTAATACCCTCCATACCCCCCGAGAAACGCGCTTCCACCAGCTATCATAACAACAGTTAATAAGAGGATTTCTTTTGTAAATACCATTGGAACGAACACTTCACTTGTAACTACCATAACGGAACTATAACGCATGTGAACGGGGACCGAGTCACGGGGACCTCTGTGATAACATACCGAAGCATGGGAGAGGAACCGACACCCATACAAAAACGCATGTCCCGCAAACCCATGGCATGACTGACGCGGATGACTGACACAGATGACCTGATCAACGAGAAGGAGAAGCTTAACGGCATCGCCGACGACATTGACGACACCGTCGTGGAACTCATCCCCGGTATAGACATGACGAGCAGGCAGGTGGAGGCGGCGCGCCTGGCGCTGGAGAAGAAGAAGAACGCGCCGCCACCGCCGCCGCCCAAGGAGAAGACGCCACCGCCACCACCCAAAGAAAAGACCCCCCCACCGCCACCGCCCAAAGAACCTACTCCTCCCCCACCAAAAGAACCAACCCCCCCACCACCGAAAGAACCAACTCCCCCCCCACCGGCTGAACCAGCCGCAACCGAATAGGAAACTGTTTATAGTGAAATAATTACCAAATAAAATAGGAATATCGTAGCTGGTGGAATAAATAGTCTTTGATTTGCATGCGTGTGGTCATAACGTTGCGAGGGTTCCAGACGTTACCGAGGAAGCGTGCGCCGTGAACGGAGACCTACTAGCCGTTCGATAACCGCTTAATAAATATCACGCTTTGTTTGTACTAAGAATATCTCCGTTATTACGTGGCTCTAGCGCCAGATATCGCATGCGTTATTCGACGCATGGCTTCGGATTAACCGGACCGCAACATGTAAGCATAATTTTTATTATATTATATCACGACGCTGTATCGCTTAAACTTGACTTTGAGGAACGAAAAGTTATATTAGGCTAGGTGTACAATGAGGTATATTGTGTGTTGGCTGTTACTATAACGTTTGGTGATGTGCAGACGAGCTCGTCGCTGAGAAGGAGAAGTACAAGGACATCGGTGACGACCTTGACACGGCCTTCGTGGAACTTATCCTCAAAGAATAAGGCATTATCATTATATCTCGCTTCCAAAGCCGGCGCCATACGCGTTATATGTATAGACATAAAATATTTAACACTCCTTATTTAAAGTTACATCTACATTACGGCGATATTTATTATAAATTTTTTAAAATAAATCATTTATTATTTTATATTGTTTTTAATTTTTTTTATATCCTTTTTTTTATATATATCCTGCTGTCTATATTTACATATGTCCTTAATGTTTTACTTTTTTTTTTTTAATATTATGTTTATAGAACGCACCTTTAAAGTAATCATTGGATACATACGTGTTCCATTTCTATTCTGCCTTAATTCATGTCATATTTTTATTTTTATTTAAATTAAAAAAAAAAAACTTTCGTTAAAACTGTAAATACTAGATTGCATACAGTAAATAGTTTCACGCCTGGAAGATAATATAGGAGGCGGCTTCTGACAGACCTATTATATTTTTATTTTCACAAGTATATCACTGAATTAATTTATAATGACGTAAGTATTCATTGCCACTCTGTAGATAGTTGCTTATAGACGAGTAGTCTGCATCCAGTCTTGCTCATACATACTAGATATATTTACACTGCATCCATATAATTGATTTTGTAGATGCTTTATTTTTAAGTAATTTTGAAACTCAAAAATCTGTATGCTTAACTATTAACAAAAAATTAATAGTGCGCGGAAGAAGTGAAACTTCGTAATGTTGGAATGGAAACAGGAAGGGGTAGAAAATGATTTTTAAGGAGTTTTTAGTGTTTCTTTAAGTCAAACTTTACCAACATTACTTACAAGTCACATTTGATTGTCCGCATGTTTTCGAGCGCGACACATTCCCTCTCGCTCTGTCTTATCTCCCCCCCCTCCCCTCAGGAGCTTTAAACGTTTAAAGCAAAGTTGTTGAAAGTCGCATAAGAAGTTTCACTTCAATAATCGTTAACAAAAATAATATTTAAACTAGATATAAATCTAACTGGATGAGCTAACTAACAATTTTTTAACAGATGAAGTCCTGGAAGAGAGGAGTAAGTATAAAGCTATCGCCGAAGAAGTAGATCAGACCTTCGCTGATCTATCAGGTTATTGAATAACATCGATTTAAGATATAATGTAACAGTTATGCTTATGTATAATTTGCTGGCACATTGAGAAGGTGAATTTAAATATTTTATACCACCACATCTTGTATCTTATTCCGTAGTGTAAGGGTAAAATAATTAAAGTGAATTAGTCCACTTGCGTGCCTTTCATAGCCGTGTTGTAGAACGTGGTTTCAGTCCGCAAGTAAACAGTATTGTTGAACTAAGACGCTGATTTTGCAGGCTTTTGTATCGAGCAATAAAATGACGTTTCTTTGACGTTTTTATTGTTTTGACTTTTGACATTCCAATAATGTAATGTAACAAGATAAAAAATAAAAGTAATAGATTAGAGAATAAACATAGAGTCGTTTGTAATTACATATTTTTTATAAGGTAAATTAAATGTAACTATCCTTTCCATAACACTGCCGTTATCAAATGAATATTTTGGCAAGTCGTTAAACATGAATTAGGTCTTAATTATGAAGCATTTGTATGTATTTTGTATGACAGACCGTTTATAAATAGGAGTCCATTTTTTGTAACTAATGTCGAGTAAAATTGAATGGACATATGTATTTTTTATGTCAACTATTTTCATGAAATGAGATAATTGTATTTTTCGAAGATTTAAATTAGGATTGCTGGTTGGAAAATCAATGAAACACCCTTGTTACTAATTTAGTGTTGAATAAGACAGTTTAATGTGTTCGCAAAAGTACAATTATCTTGATTGTGCATTACTTTGAGCCACCTAACAATCTTTTTTAAGCTATGTAGTAATATGACTTTATGTTTTCAATTGTATTGTTATAACAGCTTGTTTCATAAATAACAGCTTATATATAAAGTGTGTCAAGGGCTTTCTTTAACTGTTTCATTTCCACAATTATACGTTTGTAATGAAAACATCTTTTATTTGTTACACCCTTTATTATAACCCCAAATGAAAAATTTTGATATAGTCTTGTAAGTAGGTATTTACATTAATGTTTTGTCAAATATAATTTTCGATCAACATAAGCGTCGTCATTACGAAAGTTTATAGTATTTTTTTTGTAATCCCCCCTTTCTAATATTATTTATAGTACATGTATATATTTTCTTATAACGTCTACTTTAATTAGTAACTAGTTCTGTATAATAAACAAATATACATTTGGAAAACATGTGTTGTAGTTATCGGAGTGACTCATGTACTTAATTGTAAGTATCTGTTAATAGCTTCCATATAAGCAATATTATATTGATTATATTTAGTGTTACAAGCAATATAGCATATCTTGTCTTATAAAAGCTAAATAGAAATATGTTAAAAAGATTTAGTGTATAACTCGGTCAATTAAGAGAAGTTTCATAATAAAATTGCTTTGTTTTGCTATTCCTTAAATTTTCAAAATGAACTTTACGATTGTATGAAGAATTAAGGTAAACAAACTTACATGTCTATATAAAGCTTTACTTAGAAATACCAATAATAACATATGATATTACGTGTACGTCAAACTGCTATAAATGTCACAAACTGATATTGGATAAAAAAAAACTATGAAGATGTTTAATCAAGAAGAAGTTACAAGTTATTTTAGATAATTGTGATGACTTAAATTTATATAATAAAGTTTTTGATAGCAATCCTAAATTTTTTGATGATTTAAATTTTTTCTTTGTCTTACTTTGTTTAAAGCCCCACCTGGTGTTACAATGACGTACTAAAAATAAATGAGTTCTTTACGTAATGTTGATTAGGATTTAATTAGTTGGAAATTTAATA
The DNA here is from genome assembly GCF_018135715.1 of Danaus plexippus. Taxonomy (NCBI): domain Eukaryota; kingdom Metazoa; phylum Arthropoda; class Insecta; order Lepidoptera; family Nymphalidae; genus Danaus; species Danaus plexippus. The sequence continues at coordinate 6,461,440 of NC_083549.1, forward strand.
GGTACTTAAATTGTATCTCACCAATGTTACGCAGCATATTAAATTTCAAATAATTTTATGATTAATGAGACAAAAAATATTAAAACATAAAAATCTATGGCTACAATTCAAAAATACAACGTTTATTACAACTACAACTATTAATAAAAAATTCAAAATTTCTTTTGATTGCTGTCGTGACCTGTCAAGAGACGAAGACATTGTTGTTTTTACATCCAAAAAAAATCTAGAAGATTCTTATGAGATGTATAAAATAACTCGTTTCTTCTATTCGTCTTAAAATCCCCAAAACGTCGAGGAGTCCAGGATATGACAATTTAGTTACGTATACAATAAGTAGCAATAAATATAAAGAGGGACTAAACACAAATACTATAAATTCTTTATACATTATATATTCATAGCATTTTGCTCATGAATGTAAATATTGAAATTGGCTGTATGTCTCGATCAGTGTTTTGTATGTTTAGTAAAACATACAACTGTAGATTTCAAAGGTTAAATAATTTTCAAAGATCAGCAGTAGATGTAATTTAATAACTTTTATGTCTATTTCAGCCATTGCTGCTTTTATAGCTTAGTAACGGGTTTAAATTTCAATAGTTATTTCATAGAAGCCTGCTACTGGCAGCTCCTCATTCTGAATTTTATATTTTAAAGACGAAAGTTTATCCATGTAATTACTAAATATAGAGGTGACGGTAGCTCAAGGTTCGCTATATTAAACTTAAACACACTATCTTTAATAAAAACCGATATAATAATGTTTTTATTCATAGTTGACTTCATTTTATAAATACGGGCTCCTCTCTAAACTCATCAGGTGATTATTTTATATTTTTTCATGAATATTTGACATAAGTTTTTATTATTCGTCTCAGTTGTCACCAAATAAATTTTTTATTGTTGTATTTTATTTTTAATTTAAATTGTAATAGTAATGAGATATTACAATAAAACTATAACAAAATCTTTTTCATATTTATATATACATTTACATACGTATATATATACTCGTCTTCTCTTTTTTCGTGTTCTTCAGAAATTTTTATTTATAAGTTGTCTTTGAATATGATTTTAAAGAAATGATTGTTATTTAAATCAAACTAATATTGTTCGGTTTACTACGCTATTTTATTAGTTTAAAAAGTTACATACTACGAGACATCTCGTCTGTCCGTGATCACGGTTGCTAAGAAGTAACCGAAACGTTGGATGTTTGCAGTTTTTTTAAATAATAAAATACGCGTAGTAATACTAGTTTCATTTAAATGAATACTCGCGAGTCTTAGATCTCATAATGATTGTTATTATTTAAAAATGAATATAGAAATCAGCAAATCCGTGCGAATATGGTTGACACGGATAAGCCATCAAATGTATTAGTTATACAGCGAGTTCTTAAAGACTTTCTAAAAAATCTTGAATTATTGGGAAAATATCCATTTTCACTATACCAATTTATTTGTTTCCAATCAGTTGTTTTTTCGCTGTAAATATTTTATTATTTTCCCCGTACTTAAACATATCTGGAATTCATTGAGGAGGTGGAAACGGGATGAAAGATCTTGACTAATGACTGCTAACAATTTGATCATCTCTTTGTTAAGAAATATTAAATTATTTATAGACTTAGGCTGTAGACTTCAAGAAGTTACTTAATATTCAAGCAAGCAACAAGGAGAGTAGAGATTACAATAATGAGTTATTACATTCTCGTCATCCTTTAAGGTAAGTCATTATTCTTTAACCTGTTATACCCAAACAAACTCGGGTAAGCGTACACCGATGTGGGAGTGTGCATTAGAATGGAATCCTGGATTTTTGGCACCGAAAATAGCGGGCGGGCGGCGCTGGCGCTGGGCGGCGCGCGCAGTGCGTGTCGCTCCGCCGTGTGAACAGCCCGCTAGGTGAGTGATTTGGAATAAAAATCTGAAGGGGTTTCTGGCTATCGAAAAACGGGTCCCGAACCCCACGTAACCACGTCGACCCTACGTGAGTGCAGTGCAGTGGCGTACAAGCCTTTTAGGATGTGATTTTTTTATCTGTGTTTATCTGACGCGATGTTCCCGCCGAGTGACTCGGGTTTCACTCTCACTGAAAATAGTGCGCGGTCGTGCTCTCAGACTATTTGCGGCATTCGTCCGTATTTATTTAGCGATATGGGGAAACTAGTTTTTTTAGTACGTCCATTGATTCGGGATAACCATAAATGAGAGTAGCGTAAGGTGTCCCATTACACGTCTGCATTTAGACATGAATATTGAATATTACTCACAAACACCCACACAGCGCCATAATCGTAACATTTATACACAGAATTACATAAGCAAATTATTAAAGACGACAGAAAGAAAGAAAGACGAGGACGATATAACATCAAAAAAACAAATTTTATGTAATACAACCTATTAATAAAGACAGAATTAGCTCTTAAATTATGTTAATATAATTAACGTTGAAAATATATTTAATGATTTATGTGACGAATCTGTATGTTTTTAATAAAATAACTTAGGTAAATTGAAAAGAATTGTAAAAATGTATATATAAAGTTATACGTACAATTCTAATCGCAATTACACCGACCTAATCCAAGCTTCATACAAATTAATACAATAGCAAATCTTTTGAATAAAAAAATATATCACGTTATATTTAAAAAAAAAAGGATTAGATTGATAGGAAAAAAAAATCAGTTTGTATTTAATACTTGTCTCGCGGCCCTCCTCTTTAGCGTTTTTATAAAGTTAGAACGAAATTTCCATGCAGTTTCCATTTAAAAAAAAACCTAAATCTAAAACGAAAAACGTCATAAAAATAATTTAAAGAAAAATTAATAAAAAAATATCTATATCTTTTTGGAATCGTCTTAAAAACTTCCAACCAAATTCAGTCATCGGATTAATGCTGTCGAAACTTGTCAAAAACACGAGCACGGAGATCAAATTTTTATCTTTGATTTAAGGTTAAGATAAATTCAAAATAAGACTAGAAACGTTCAACTTAAAATATTTCAACAATCGGTAGTTTGAAATACAGGCGACATAAACTTTCTCCAAATACATTCGAAAAGATTGATTCGCACCGAGCAAATATAAAAAAAAATTAGCAAAGTCTCGATTACGAAATATTTAACATTCATGTGTTAAACCGAAATGTTGCTTTAATCCTCATTCGTGTATTACTAAATACCGCCATGTTTGTGGACCAGCTGGTAGCGATATTTATTTCTGCTAACAATATCTTGATGCTTGGCCAAAAATACTCGCACGTCATCGGCGTCTCTTATTTTCGCAACCGGATTGACCGACACATAAAACTCCGTGTATCTGTTTTAAGACGTACCGAATTTATATTTAAATAAAACAAACCGATTTTAATAGATGACCTATTTAGATTTATATCGAAGACAGTAAACGAGACGATTTGATAATTTAAAACGGATTTAAATTGCGTTATTATCGAAAATGGCCTGACTTGGGACAGTATATCACTTAACATCTTGATATCATATACATTATAAACGCCAGTTATTTCCCATGCATATCATAATTGGCGGCCAGCCAACTATGAGCGAGCGTTTAGAATAAAATAGCTTTCATACTATCGTGTACACATATCAACTTTTAGAGGTTGCCAAAAGCTTTGGGCCGTTAAAAATAGAATTTGAAAAACGCTCATACATTTTTCAGTATAGAGAGCTGATCGATGATTTAACCTAGAGGTACAATCGGATGTTATAATTTTTAATTAAAACACACAACACTGATATAAGACCTTACCAAGACGTACACATATACAACCTAATTGATATTAGGGTTAAAATATATATATTCAGTACATTAATATATTAATTTTAATTGTAATTTTTGATTTTGTTAAGGCCAGTTGGCGTATTATTTTGAACGGACCGTGAAAACAAAAAACAGCCACAATGGACGCGATCAAGAAGAAGATGCAGGCGATGAAGCTGGAGAAGGATAATGCCATGGACAAGGCAGATACCTGCGAACAGCAGGCCAGGGATGCCAACCTCCGCGCCGAGAAGGTAAATACATTTTTTTTTTTTTTTATGGTAAAAGAGGAAAACGAGTAGGCCTACTTGATGGGAAGTAGTTACCGTTGCCCGTGGACATCTGCAATATCTTGTTGCGGATGCGTTTTCGACCTTGAGGTGAAAGGAAGGATAGAAAGGATGATGGTGGTCGAATAACCATCCGGTCAAAGGGTATTGACCTTGGTCTTAACTGAGTATTGAGTTTTGTGCGTTACTGGTATGGGTAAGGAAGGGCATCCGATTCATCCCGCACGAACTCCCTGGACCCCTTACCAATGAAAAACGCTCAACATCTAAATAGACAACATCTGATACAGGATAGAATATCATTGCGCATATCAACATCCCGGGATAGGAGAGGGTGGTAAAAAGAAAAGGCCAACCGGCTCTCTCGGTCTTCGGACGAAAAGCAGCCTTTAAAAGACTAATTGACGTCCTTTAACCCTATTCTGTAAGAGGGTGATACTTCCCCGGTCGATCAGCCCATGTACGATATGTAGTTACTTGACCACATCTAGCCTCTACTACCTGAAGTTTAACAACTACAAACATAATAGCAGTCTATAAAAATTTAAAATATTTACTTTATAAGACACGAAGGTATATTTTTAAAGAAACAGACGTAATGATCACTAGAGTCAAGTAAACTAATAAAAACTTGATATACTTAAAGCATAATCTTCACTTCTATTTCAGGTCAACGAGGAAGTCCGTGAGCTCCAGAAGAAGCTCGCCCAAGTCGAGGAGGACCTCGTCCTTAACAAGAACAAACTGGAGCAAGCCAACAAGGACCTGGAAGAGAAGGAGAAGCAACTGACCGCCACCGAGGCGGAGGTGGCCGCCCTCAACAGGAAGGTGCAGCAGATTGAAGAGGACCTCGAAAAGTCCGAGGAGAGGTCCGGCACCGCCCAGCAGAAACTGCTCGAGGCCCAGCAGTCTGCTGACGAAAACAACCGGTAATTAATAAATATAATCTCTTCTGCCCGTAATCACGGCTTCTGATAAGTAATTGAAGCTATGGAAACATATAGAAATAAAATAAAAAAAAACGTGTAGTATCCAAAAACAATACTATATGTTGGTTTTTTGTGTTTATAAGCACTATAGAGCTTCGTCTAAACATTTTCATAAGATTTATTCAATTGGTATTTATAACATTTATTTGTTTGCAGTATGTGCAAAGTATTGGAGAACAGGGCACAACAGGACGAGGAGCGTATGGACCAGCTCACCAACCAACTGAAGGAAGCTCGTCTTCTCGCTGAGGACGCTGACGGTAAATCTGATGAGGTAAGCCAATTGCCACGTATTTGTCCAATATTGTTTATGTTTATGCCAAAACTTAAACAAACACCTTGGGATAATTGCTTATATAATTGATAAATATGTCTCGAATCTCAGGTTTCACGCAAGTTAGCCTTCGTTGAAGACGAACTCGAAGTCGCTGAGGACCGTGTCAAGTCTGGTGACGCAAAGATCTCAGAACTTGAGGAAGAATTGAAGGTACTGAATTCTTCATTTATTTATAGAATGTTTTATAAAATGTGAAATTGTTTTATTCACAGGCAAAAAAATATAGATATTATGAGAAAAATATGTTTTTTTAAATGACAAGGTTATGAGTATTATCTTAATCACTATCCCCACCCACAGGTTGTAGGTAACTCCCTTAAATCACTTGAAGTATCAGAAGAGAAGGCCAACCAGCGCGTAGAAGAATTCAAAAAGCAGCTAAAGACCCTGACCTCCAAACTCAAGGAAGCCGAGGCCCGCGCTGAGTACGCCGAGAAGACTGTGAAGAAACTGCAGAAGGAAGTCGACAGGCTTGAAGGTAATGTCTCGGGGACCAACTCACTAATATATATTAATATATAAACATAATAATCAGAGACAGTTCTTGTTATTTCATCGATTGAATACCAACGACGATGAATTCCAAGTCTCGTCTTATTAAAAGGAATGGTAATGTTTTTCAAAATTTTATTTAAAAACCACAAACGATAAACAATAATCCTAACAGTTTGAACGGAGATGCTATCACAGCTGACGGAAGGCCAAGCCTATAATCGTGACCGATCATCTTTCAGGGTTTTCTTTCTTCACATTTATCTATTAACAAAATTTTACAGACGCTTTGTTCAACGAGAAGGAGAAATACAAGGCGATATGCGATGACTTGGACGGCACATTCGCCGAGCTCACCGGATACTAACAAAGCTTGCTAGTTTAAGACATCAAAATCCCACAGGAACACCCAAAACCGTATCTCACCCTCGTACCCCTCTGTACAAAACCAATAGGATATAGTCAATCCGCACGTCTTATAAGTCTTAGATGTAGGATCGCCTTAATATCTACTTCTTATCAAATAACCCAACCATAACCTTTGGGATTGACGTTTCACAGAGCCTGTGAGCTTCTGTTTTCGTCAATCCTCGTCAATTCATATCAAACCTAGCTTTATTCGTTGTGTTTAACATGTCTTATGCTTTGCTGCTACCGACGTGGATCAGTGCTTTCAAGGTACATTGTATTCTTTAATCTATAATATTTTTATAAACTATATAATAAAGCTCTTCCGTGCTTATGCCTTAATATAATTATTAAATGTGTTACCTAAATCATTAACTTTAATATAGGAACGCGACCGAATTGAATTACGCGCAGCGGATTTTGTTAGAGACTTAGAGTTTTGTTTTATATTTGAATGTGTGTGTAACGTTTCGTACGTGTTACAGACGAGCTGGGCATCAACAAAGACAGATACAAGAGCTTGGCTGACGAGATGGACTCCACCTTCGCCGAACTTGCCGGTTATTAGACACTTCAGTAGTACACGCGCTACCAACGACGCTATCAAATTAATACACGTGATGTAATATTTATTAATATTATATGTAAATTTATTTACGATTTTCAAATAAAAATAATTTATAACAACTTTTATTCATATAAAGTAGTTTTTTTTTTAATTTCTGACGAGTAATGTGTGAGGTGAATATTGCGGTGAATATAAACTAATGAATTAGCCTGTCTTCACTTTTTATTCTGACTTTTCTATTTATTTTATTTCACCGTAAATAGCGGAAAACTAGTAACTATATAATTTTACTGAAAACTAAGATGAAAGTCAGTTAATGAACAAATGACTTGCTTATGTACGAGACGCTTAACAACTTTTTTGGCAACTTCACTTTCCAAAGTGGTAATTTAGCATAACCCAGCCTCTGCCAAATTAATTAATCGGAGACTACAAACCTTATGTATGAAACTAAGTTATTTTTTAAACATCAATAGACGTATAGTCTGTCAGTTGTCAAATGACGTCATTACCGTTAGGGTTGCCAGGGCGCATGCGTCCCCGGGCTTTCAAAACGCCTGCGCCACAACCCTGAGTCAATCGATAGTGCAGTACATACTATATCGCGTTCGGTGAAACATACATTTGCGTCGTATTAACAAAAAAATACATTTTTCCCAACTCACGGCCAACCAAAGCGTCAAGGTGTCTGTTTCAAGCAGCGTGTTGCCTGGTGCCATCACTATGAAGATGCTGTCACCTCATGATGGACCAGATATCTCGCCAGTCGAGTCCGGTGAGTTAAATCGCTATAAGATAAGACAACTACATTGCTATCCATTACTGGGTACATAATGAGCAATTGTATGTGACGAAGAAATGACGCGCAGAATGTCCAACAACAACGCTTTAAGCTTTTACGATTGTCACAACACAAAGACTATTGTCGATGTTTTTAAGACGGGGAATTTTAAAGCGTTATATTTTTTTTAGAGATTTTTTATCGTTCACTATGTAAGTTTTGTCTGTTCAACCAAATGTAGTACAAAAGTATTTTTGTGACGTTACTGTTATTAGCTAGCTTTTAGAAGAATCGATTAACAGTGGATAAGTGGGCGATCATTTGCGTCATAATTTTGACGTTATTGTAACTAGCACGTGAAGAAAAAAAAATTACGCTTATATAGTAAACATTTTGTTTGTATTAAGCTTATATTAATATTCAAATTATGTATATTATTTTTAAATATTTTTTGTTATTATATAAAAATGGCATTCGTAAATGAGATGAAAAATAACAGTCCATTACAAAACTAATTGCTCGGTAATTATAGCGAGCGTCCAAGAGAGTGAGTAAGGTGAATGTTTGGCTTATTTTTCCGAGCAAAAAAGGATCAAGTGTTCTGAAAACCACGTATGATATAGTAGATAAAAACATTAAAACCTTTATATCAATATCGAAATAAATAATCGTAAAAAAATATATAATAATATGAAATATCAATGAAATGAAATACCAAATTTGGTTACAAAAAAAACCGTTACTTTTCACGGCGTAGGTACTTCTCTATATTATGTCGTCTTTTTTTAATGTCGTAAGACAACAGATGTTACGATTTAATAGCTTAATATATTTTATAACATTCCGCCGCACGTGTCTCCAAGGATCGCGTTAGGTTTATGTATTTTAATCAAATGTAAATTTTACTGCAAAATACGTTTTCTTTGTAAGCAGCACTGAAATTACATACCATTTCCGATTTAAAAGCTTCAATTTGTCGATTTCGTATTGAAATTCGTGTCAGATGCGTAAAAAATCAAGAAATAAATAAATAAATAGAAACTGATAACAATAATACAAAAACAAAAACTGTCGTATGCATTGCAATTAACGTTAACAAATCTTGTGTGTTTATAAAACTGTAAAAATATTGTCGTAGGTATTGCTAGAGGCGAAAAAAGGGAATATCTAAGCTATCTACATAAGTCAAAAACATAATCTAATCAGGAATACCAGTAAAGAAATTTTAATCTTCAATAAAATAAAATAAAAACAAATAAAATAGACCCCAGAAGTCTTTGAAACGACTGAAGTTAAATGAGATGACTTAAAGTAAACATTAAGCCTCTCGTATACACTATACGGATTTTATTTGCGGTTATGAAATTTTAATATTCTTTTTTTTTTATTTACTTTTAGTATATGTTTAAGATATTCAGCCTAGCAAATGTTGAAACGATAGAAGAAAACTTTTTAGATAATGATTTATTCACTGTTTGTTATTATCTAATTCTATTTCTTTTTCGAAGTTGTTTTTTTTATTTGACAGAATAATAGCATTGTTTACTTCATTCAACCTTTAAATTTTATAACAGTTCAAAGACAACGGTCAGAATTAATTATTAATTTAATTATTATTAAGAACAACGAATCTTATAAACATTGTTTTAAAATTGACAAAAACAAGTATACAGTATCAATGAAATAATGTATAAGACATATTCTTCATAACTTTGAAGAAAAAGTTACCAAAAATTATAAATGGATATCTTATATAATAAATTATTATATTAAACGTCAAGTGAGATCAACCATTTTTTAATTAAAATATTCAAAATATATATAAAAGTACCGTTTTCCATTTCACCCTAAACATTTTATTAATAAAATGTCATATATATTAAATGTTGCAAGTTAAAAAAAAAACTTAATTTTAATTACAAAGTGACAGCACCAGAAAGTGTTGTTATAAAACATATAGAGTGATGAGAATACAGAATGATAATCAACGTAAAAAAACCATTGAGTGGTAATATATTTTTACAATTTTTAATTATTTTCAATGAATAAATGTTGAGGAATATAACATTTTATTAATGTGTACTGACATTAGGCGTAATTAAAACATTATTTTTAAATGACGTCATACCAAAGACATTACGTAATATGAAAGGCCATTAATTTATTTGCTTGGTAAGAGGATTAAAAGATTTATTCTCTGTATCTGTGGGCATATCTTTCAATGGGAATTAAGACAATGGGCTTAAGTATGCTTCATTGTGAACTTTAAAAAATTATCAGTAATATATGTATGGAGAGATGAATGAGAGAATTTTTTTAACTATTGATATTAAATGCTAATTTATAAAAAGTTTATAAAACAAACTTGTCTTTTAAATTACATTTAATATATAAAGTTGATTACCCAGTCTTAAAATCTTAATTGGATTTAAGAATATTTTTCAAGAAATTAATTATTATTAACGCGGTCTCGTCATGTAATTCAAAAGGTTATTCAAACCTAAAGCATGTCGTGAATGTCAACCAAAATATCGAATTATCTTTAAAGCCCCCGCCGTCTCGTAGCGACATATAAATTTCAATCGTGATTACGAATAGACATTTTTTATACCCCTATTTTCGTTCACGTCAGCGTTACGAGTTACTTTTTTTTTTTGCAATATTTAAAAATAGAATTATTTTATGTTTTTAATCTGTCAAAAATTATACCAAATTAACAGCTAATCTTTGAATATTTTTACGTTTATATTATTAATTGTTCGTGTTTAATAATTTTACTGTTTATATAGCCGTAATTGTATAGGCTTTTTATTATATATATATTTTTTTATTGAATAGAATATATATCTTTCTTATAAACTAATAATGATGTAAAAATCTTAAGATGAGACGTGAATCTAAATTCTTGGAGTTACTCCCCGTAGTCTTCGTCGTAGTCTGTCTTAGGATCAACTTGATGCCTACGTCTGAGCTAGACAAAATAAAGTCGTTTCAAGACTCTCTGCTGAGACTCATCGAAGATTATTCGTGTAGCGAACGACTTTTATGTACCTGATGGCATCTACGTCTCCCAAGGAACAAGTTTAAATCTATGTATTGGTAGTTAAAAACTTTGCATACATAATGATTATGTTCTTTATTGCCAATTGTCCTTATCAAATCTGTTTTTCCAATGTGATTTCATTTATCTCGATCGACAAAAACGTTGGTATATATTAATCTCACATTAATCTTCTTCGCATCGTAATGTGATATTTCATAAGGAATTAAAAAAAAATATTTTATTCAGTAATAAACAGTTAGTCGCTTTAAAATATGTAACTGTGTGATCTATGTATATAAAGCATTATAATTATTTTAACGTCATCCATAAATACTATAAAATAGACCTACATACTAAAAGAAACAGTGCGCGGAATCCCTCCGCGGGGATGAAGTGAAACATCATAATTATAAACAATTCTTGTCCACTAAATTTTAAAATAAAATACTAAAAAAATAATGAATACTATAAATAAATTAATATTTAACAAGTACGTATTTCAGCTAATTTCACGACAATCACACTGTTTACTAAGCTGCATAGCAAGAATACCATGCGCATGCGCTTGGAATCTACCGACTCACTCTTTCTCTCTCCTACTTTTTACATTTGTGTATCTTTCTTTCTCCTAACTTAGCGTCAAAAGCTTAACGCAACCTTGTTGGATGTAGCATAAGTTTCGCTTCAATAATTTAAGCAATTTGTAATATATCCAAGTTCCGTACTAAATTCTGGTTAAGTTGACCTTTAATTATATTTTAGATTAGTTGTAATTTTGTGAACGCAACAAAAAACTGTTAAGAGATGATTATTGAGGCAAGTTTTATCAAAAAAAAAACATTACCTATTACAATACAGAAAAGTCTAAAAAGTCTAGAAACAGAATTTAAGTTCGCCTGTGATAGTTATAGTTTCTTTTTTAATCTGTGTTTACGTACACGAGGAGAGAAAGGTTATTTTTAATATAAGATATCAAGATATATATATATTTTAATATTTTATGATAATATTATAAATTAACAAATATTATATGAACACTAGTGATATATATTTAAAGTTACGGATGAAAAAAACTTTATATATATTAAATGTGATCGGAAAAATGTGTGAATAATTTAAGTATTCCATTCTGTCTTAGAATGTCCGTTCTCATTCACCAGACTTTCAGAATAAAGCATTAGTATGAAAAGAAATCTACAGAATGTTTGGAACTATACAAAAGTCTAGAACTTTACTCTTATTTTTATTTCTGTTTCAATTCCCATATTGATCTGTCTCAGACTATTATATGTTCGGTATCTTGCGACGCTGAGAATTATAAAAAAGAAAATATAACTTTGACATATTGTATGCTTAAGTAACAGTGTATTAATATAATAAAAAAATTACATAGTCTGTGGTCTTGTTGACATTAATAGTCCCCTCGACTGTCGAGTTGACGTTCGCACGTGCGTTTACAAAGGGCGTTCTTAAATGACGGCGTAATTGATTTATACAATAAACAATTTCAATTACGATTTAAAAATGGAAAAGAAAGCATTTAATTTTTCAAGCTTTTGTATCTTTAATTGGTTATGTTCCTTTTAAACATCTTTTGGGATTAATAAAGAAATTAAAAGATCTTTATAAAATATATTTATAGATATAACTTCTTTTAGTTCTTAAGTAAGTTTAGATAGAAATTTAATATATTAGAATACATTTTGTGAATAATAACAGCTGAAAACACTTTTTTGAATGTACAATAAAATTTTACAACAATTAAATTGAATTAGCCATAAAATCTTTCACATTGTCGGTTACACGCAAATAAAAAATATATATAAACTATAAATGTCCAGCACGCAAAATACATTATACTTTGAGGAACAGCCCTTGAAAAGTAAAAAAAAATGGTGACAACATCAGGTAGAAGATATTCAGTAATTTTAATCATTTCATCTTTACACTGGCACGCGTGAAGTAACAACCCTACTCAATACATTAATTCACATTCCGAAATTATGTAAAGCATTTGTATGCCTTACATAATTTCGAAAAAAACAAACAGAATATCGTACACTACTGGGCCATTAGGTATTAACCAAATTATCTGCTACCACAGCAAGGCAAGACTATCAAATGAAACAATCCCATCGAAATCCGATAGGATTGACATAATTACAAGAACTATACACCGGCAATACATTATACTAAAAAGTTTTAAAAGGGAGACTAAAAATATATGTATCACGCTTACTATCATATAAAACAAAGAAACTTGTGGATTTATATGTACGGTAAAGGAATTAGTAATTTTATATGTAATTTTATCTGATACTAATGTTTTCTGTCCTTGCAGTAAGGCCAGATGAGAATAATTCAGATTACGCACATATACTACAACAGCCTGTTTGGTAGTGTAATTATTGTCAACAATTATTAAACTATTTTTTATTAAATACAAATATTACGGTTACTGTCTTAAACTGTTTTTATAAAAACAAAAAAAAAAAATATTAAAAAAATATTACGGTTTCTGTCTCTTTAAATAAATAAGGTGTGAATCGTATGATGTTAATGATATCAATTGATATGTTTTGTTGAAGTAGACATCAGACAAAATGGCTCTAAGTTATCACTGTAACTTGTTAGATTAGAAATGGGTTAAGATTATTTTCAAAGCTATTTTTTATTATATAGCATGTATGTTTGTTAGGATGAAAACTTGCAAGTTAATTTTAAATTATCATTTTTAATCGATTGAGATAAACGTGTAATTTTGAAGGCATTATATGTCGTTGATTGACGACAGCCTAAATTCAATATGGTGGCAGATCCAAAATGGCGGACAAGTTGTTTTAAATCGTTCCAACAATAGATGTCAAATGAAAGGTCTAGCTTAGAAGGATCAATAGAAAAACTAGTTTGTAAACAAACCTGTAATAATAATTGAAATATATATAAAAGATTTATAGTATTTTAACTAAACATGTATATTTTTACTCTTATTTACTTTTGTAGAAATTAAAGTAGTTTTTATTTATATTGAAGTTTGTTATTTAATATGATTTTTCTATAGGAAATGGTATGTTTGTAATCAAACCTTTTAAACTTTAAGATTGACATTATTTATAATGCTTTAATAGTTAATATAATCGGCTCAGGTTATGTTAGGTATATTTGTGCTTGGTAAACTGTATAAGGTATTAACTGCTATAACAGGTGGGACGGTATAATGCAATCCATTATATTGAGGTGTTGGATAAGTGCTTTAGCCCAATTAGTCTAGCATAATGCGCTTCACACGTTAAATTATATTGAATAGATTTTAACGCAATTCTGTTAAGAACTATCTGCTTTCTTGCAGTAAATTCCCTATATGCAAATTGTGGATAAAATAAGTGACGCATTTATATGTTTACGTCAGTTTTATTTTGGTACCAAATTGATTAGTTTTTTTTTTAATGAAAGATAAGGAAATATTAATTTAAACTTTGTGTTATTAAATAAATATAGTACCGAATCTTTGTTATAAATTCAGTTTCAATTACACCTGAGTCCGTATGATGGCAATACCGCACAGGCCTCATAAATACGAAGATAACAAAGACGATCTCGTTCAAGAGACTTCTGAGCTTTACGAGTTTATTTCTTGGTCCCGAATGTTTTGTGGAATGTTCGGCTTATAATGAAATTCGAAAGATATTGGATGAAAACTGCGTTAAAGGAAAATTACTTCTTGTTTGTTATAAGAGGACTCTACCTTCAGTATTTCCAGATGCTATTGAGACGAATATTGGTGTCCATCACCTCCTGTTACATATTTTTTTTTAATTACTCTTGATATGATAAATATGATGGGCATAAATTAATTAAATATATGTTACAGTAGCGGTTTTCGCTGTCTATGTAAGCTTTTATCCTCTTTCTACTTTTAACTTTAAGGCTTAGTTATACTTAAGAAATAAGATGCCACCGTGACATTGGCAAGATATTCCAGTGCGAATGAAGCGTCTTTATTTGGTAAGATCCTTAAAGATCCAAGTTCAGAGAGAAAATTATAAAACGTTTATGCTTTATTACATCAAAGTACACTTTGATCCATTTGATGAATTCAATATGAGACTAATTTATATTCGCCATAAATCATGTATAATTTAATTTATGAAAATTAATGCGATTTGTAACAGAATATCCATTTTTAACTATATCTTCTGACAATTTAGAATAATTATATGTATAGGATACAATTATAAATAAGGTTTTCGGGTGTACTCATTTAAATGGCATTCATTCAGATGACAAATAACGAGACTGACAGACACACGCTTTCATCTCGTCTGCCCGTGATCACGTCTGTAAAGGAACAGAAGCGACTGGATCATGTAATAATCATGGGATATTAAGTAATAAAAAACGTGTATTATCAGAAAAACTTAGTTCAATTTAAGATTAGGACACATTTAAGTAATATTATTAGTTAAGAAATGAAATTGCAAGTTTTTCGTAAGTCCAATAGTAAAATAAGAATAGTCTCATAGTTAGATTGTGTTGTAGCTGGTGAATGGCACAGCCCCACATTCTGGGTGCTGGTGATTGGAGCGTCAGCGCTGGTTGCTGTCGTGATTGCTGTGCTCGCTTGCTGGGTCGCTCGCAGACGGGCATCGCTTGCTCACAAACTTGGTGAGTACACTGCTATTGAGTTAAATTTAAAGAATGTATTCTCATATCCTTTCCTATTTAATAATTTTGGAACATTCTTTTACTATTCTTTTAGTGTAGGCTTGCACAAACATGGTCTATTGATGATAACGTAATATTTTTTGCTACTATATGTAATAAAATGTAATGTTTTCACAAAAGGTTCTTTAATAACTCTTCCTTTATCATCAATGTCAGTTAGAACGAAGGCCCCCGTTTTTATATTACGATTGGATACTTGTCTACGCGCCTGATTTGAACTGAGATTGATGCAAGGTTAACTAATCGGACTAAACTTACTGTGTAGGTGGTAAGCGTGGTCCGGACAAGGCGTTGGTCTTCCAACCTCCGCGCCGAGCGACCGCTGTTCGCTCTCCTGGCTCCGCTACTCATTATCTTCGCAAGTCACCCTCACCAACGGCCGCCGCACCCCCAGCGTCTTCCCCACCTCAGCCTCAACCACCAGCTACAGTCGTTGTTGTAAGATTATCCCATTTATGTTGTAAAAACGGAAGTTATTGAGGGTTCACGGACTTATTGCTCTGTCACATTAAAGATACTGGAGAGATTCTGATGAAAATTTTTATAAAACGCAGTTTAAAGATCACAATAACTTATAGGCTTATAATTTTTATTTCATTCCTTACAGTTTATGCGGTAACGCATTATGACAGTTGTGTTTAGTATGAGGTCACGTAAGACGTACGAGATGTCGTTAGCAGTTCGTTAACATACAAATTAATTTAAACATTATTTTTCTCTGATTAATAACATAGACCAGCATAGACAAAGTCGGAGAAAATACTTGTATTAATATATGTTACTGATAATTTGTAATAAATATATACATTGTAAATTCTTACCGAAAATATTTATTTACAACGTTGGCGACTTTGTTAGCCGCCATTTTGTTTGTCGGGGGTAATAAGATAACATTCTGAATAGTGTTTCGCATTTTTTTTAAAGTAAAGGTTCTTTATAAACCACACATTATTGTTAATTTTAATAACGCGAGGAAATTCACGGCTTTTTTGTCACTATCAATAATCGATAATGTGTAAAATGAGGACAATGTGTTTATCGTACGTCTAACATTTTAATAAATAGGCAAAAACCTTTATCGAAAGGTCGTTAGAGCGGATATTAAGAAACGTGGGAAAACAATCATGTCCTTGTTGTTTTCAGTCTTTGAAGTACATTAAATTTGCGTTATAAAGACGATCTGACGTAAAGTTAATACTTTACGTATTGTCAAAAGTTTGGTAAAACATGTCAAATACATAATCCAGATAACGAGTAACAATAGACAGACAGACATCAAATTTAATTTTGCGTGCGACGAAGATGTTTACCCTTGTTTGACTTTGACATAAAGACGTTGACAAAGAAGAAAATTTCGTAAATATAACGTTCAAGTGTAACGTTTCTGAGTGTACATTGAATACATTAATAAAGTAACAGACGAATCCTCTTTATTTTTTATTATAATACAATAAAAAATATATATATTTTTTTTTTAATTCTTTCAATAAATTTCATTCATATATTTTTATCCATTTTGGATTATACATATGAAATATAAAATCTCCTTTGAGTGAAATATATGCAACCTCCTTTATACTATAATATAACAATAAAATGATTTCAGACAGCCCAGCTTTGGATGTAATATGTTAAGCTAAACTGATATACGTGCATTTTATTCTAAATTTACGTCCTTTTTAAAATAAAACAGCTGTATAAGTAGAGAATATTGAATTTTCTTCTACGATACATGCCTTTAGATTTCTTAGCTGATAGAATAAAAACAAACAATGTCCTCTATTTGTAATAAATACAATTAAATTAGAAACTATTTATAACACATATAATTTAATTCAAGAATAATTTTCTAGACATTGGAAAGTTTTTTTAATATATTTTGTTATTATATATTGAAAAATGTAATTATAGTTCCGTCCTTGTTTAGTTCGGGTGGTATAATGTGGTGTACTTGTTAAGTTCTCCAATTTTTTAATTAAAAATAGAGCACTTTGTTTCGAGTCACAAAGAGGAATCGATCGATGATATAGGTAGGATTTAGTAACTCATTTTTCGGATCACCGTCTTCTCAGATGTATCTATAAAATGTCTTTTGAACATTTTCTTCAATGTCTTTACGTCTTTACATAATGTATTACGGTGAATATAACGCATAGTTCTTCTTTATTAAAGAATACTAAGGATATGTTTTTAATCATCGTTTTTATTTATAAACTTCCATGTGGCTAGAATATTACCTTTATTAAAATATATAAGATTAATTTATTCCTTAACATTCGGCCGACATAAACATAAACAGACTGTATTTATTTTATATCCCTGAACTTTTGTATAATTTAAGAATAAAATATGTATACAGGCGTCGGGCGGCAACAGCCCTCATACTCCAACTGCCCCTGAACCAGCTCCTCTCAGCAAGGAGTTAGCTGATGCCAACGCCACTGAGAAGCCCAAGCCTTCCGAACCAGAGAGCAACAACAGCAGCCTCGGAGATTTGCACTTTAAGCTGAGGTAAGAAAAGATCCTTTTATTTTCATTTACAACTCTTTTTAAAGATGTACACCTAACGTGAGTTTTCACTTAAATGAAACTAAAACCTTTAGATTACTATGCGTTATTTTTATAATTACATTCACATCTCTTCCGCCCGTGATCACGATTGCTGCAAAGTAACCGAAACGTCGGGAGTGTGTAGTTTAACAAAATAATAAAATAATGCGTAGTAATCCGAAAATATTAGTTACTTTTTACAGAAAGAAAATTTTATCATTAGAGAATACGTTCAATAAATGTTACTACAACAATTATGTTTTAACTTTAGAAAAATCTTGTTTAAATTTTAAAAAATTATGTATAGTCTGTTGAACTTTTGGAAGGAGACTGAGTTTTATTTAATATTTAACATGTTTTATCTGTCTGAATTATATAAGTTCTTTTTTACACTGGCTCCTTACTAGTCATTATAAATATATAATGTCAACTGTCAACTAAAATATACATATGTCTTGATTTTACTGTCTGTGGAAAAGGTCACTTTTTATCTGTGTCAAAGCGTGGGACTGTCATTAAAATAGAATAAAATAGTACTCTTAGCATAGATTGAACCTTTACTTCTTATAATATAACTTAACTTTGACAAAATCCACCTTTCAAAGGCACTAATTAGAAGTTTTTAAAACAAACAAAAAAGTTTTTTTAGGTCAATACTCCTTTTAAAGACTCGTGGAATATAAGATTTCATATTAATAGATTCAGTTGTTCTTGCATAACGTACTTGCATTTATAATACCGATTTCTAAATTTAACTTCTCTTTGTTAGTTATGGAATATTTAGGTCCCGTCTGAAGAGCTCATGAAGGATTCATGTCACGTGACTCACTTCGCTGAGTGCTAGTTTTAGCTCGTGGCTTCAACAATGTAAATGCCCTTTATGTTCTTCGTTTCATTGATAATAAAATCGTTTGTCATTCAAATTATAATGATATGATACAACTAATGATATCTTTTGATAAAAATTTATTAATTAAGTTATAAAAGAAGAAATACTGTGCCGACGACATTATCCGCGAGGAATTGTTATTTTTTTTTAATAATAAAAAAATCCAAAACTAAAATAGTTAAGTTACTCCTTAAAAGTTGTGGTAGCCTGGATGTTTAAGGCCCGCTCATACATGAGGGTGCGAAGCCTGGCAAGTTACTATGTCAATTTTCCGAGTTATATATATTTTCTATGTGTATTTAGAGACCCCTGAGAGGTGGTGAAGGAAAACTTTGTGAGGAAACCTGGACTTATAATTTCAAAATGTAAGTTTGAAACCACCACTCCGCATTGAGCAAGCGTGGTGATTAATGCTCTAATCTTCTCCATGTGTGACTAGGTCTTTGCTCAGCAGTGGGCACCAATAGGCTGATGATGGCTCCTTAATGCTTGAATCTGCCAGTGAATATCCAATCAAAATCGACTCTATCGTTTCAGTGCTTAACACGAACATACAAATATTACAATCAAACAATATTCTGGTATACGTAATCATTCCATAGTTTAAGTTCAGAAAAAGGTTCAGTGGAAAGTTAAAATTTTGTATAGTTATTTGTATAGATTATTAACGAACGCGCAGACTGAAGTCGTACAAAACTAGCTGGTCATGTGGACACGTGTATCGCGTCTTTATGAGCCATTCAATACTCCCACACCCCTTCCCTGTAGAGAAATTGATTACAGATTAATAAAATGCAATTAGCAGTGTCAACTGAACTTTTATAACTGTGGCTTTGTCGTTAACTCGAAAAAAAATTGATACAATTATGCAATACCCTTACAAGTTCGCCGTTTTCCAATTGTTCTGTCTCGTGTAACATATTTTTAATTCATATATCTTCGTATAAAGTATTAACGTACGTTATTAAGTGAGTAACGGGAAACGCTTCGTACGTAAGGTTCTGATGAGAACTTGTGTTAAGGATACTAAAAATTGTCATATAATTAATGGTTTTAATTAACCAATTATATTGAAAACCTTTGATTAAATGAAATAAACCATAAGTTAATCTTATAACCAACTCCAATCACTAACTTATTTAATAAAATCAAAGTGATTCAAAGACATTAAATCGCTTGATCGTCTGTTAATGAATATAGTCAGGTTAGAGAATCTATTGAATAAATATTGTTAAGGTAACATTGATTTAACTTTGACCTAGACTTGAATTAACCCAGACATTGCTGAGCAAATCCAATTAGGTCCATGCATCCCTTCACAGAATTTCCACGGTCAGCTTTTTACGCGATCCATTAACCTTTTATGAGCAGGAATTTATTTTGAATTAATGAATAATATGATAAATAACGATAGAAAAAAACACCTAACCCATAAAATGTATTTGTATTTTATAGGTATATAAATTTATATCTATTAATTTCTATGTTTAAACACGGATCTATGAAACCTATTCTGGAGTTTTTTTATCTGTTGCGTGTCGGTCTAGTAGCGCTAGCAGATGACATAAAAGTAGGTATTATTTACTGTCATAACCTTTGCGAGGGTCGCGTCGTGAACGTTCAGGTTTACGAGCTGTGTGTTGGGGCGATAAAATAACGGACAATTTATTTAACTGTGTAACTTAAGATGTATGTACATCAGTATGTTTATTATCTGTACTTTGTAGAAATGAATTCAAAGATTACATTAGTCTTACGAGTGGCGCCATCTGTGCCGTACTAGTTATAACAAACTATAATCCTTAGAATTCTTTTTATGACTGATTATAATTAATTATAACACTGGACCAGTTTAATTTTGTAATGGCAACATTTAAAAGTATCGACTTGTATACCAGAGCCGTAAAAACATTTAGAAAAAAAAAATACGACTTCTATTTGAAAACTATGAATACTGGCTTCAGCCATTTTGTAACACATTACTGGAAGTAACTCTGAACATTGAAAAATCAAGTCTCAAACTGTACCTCGAACGAATGAAATTTGCTTTGGGATAATTTAAAAATACATAAAGACAAGCTTAAATATTACATCACATTTTTTTTTTTGGTTTTGGTTTTTTTTTTGTATTTTACAACAAATTGATTGGAATCTTTTTAATTCCTTCCTACAGTTTGTTTCCTTCATTTGTCCTTCCCGCATACCCATCATTACCACCATATGTTTACACGACTGGATTTCTTTCATTGGCCATTAATCAAGGAGTTCACAGTGGAACTGGCTCCATAAATTAGTAATATGAGATGACATTACTTAAATCCTAAAGCCAGGTATCGTCCGGTCTTTCGATATTCTATATTTGACAGGTTACTAGAAAATTATTTTTCTTTTTCAGTTTGAATTCAGTAATTTTAATTTGTTCTGATAAATAAAGATACAATTTTTATTATGATATGAAATATATTGAAAAAAACATCTCGTTTTACTTAGAATGACTTTTTGAAACGAGATGTCTCACACTCGACGGGTGTTTTATGAAACACGACTACTTACTTACAAAAGCACTTGAGACTTATCAAAAGAAAAACTACGTGTATGATATTGCTGCTGTATCATTTTAGGAAATAGCGCTGATTGAATTTAGAGTTGACTTGTAGAATACATCGAGTTAATTTCAAATAACAAAAATAATTAATTTGCGAAAAGACTTCAAAATAATTTACTACATCTTATATGTAAATCTAAATATATGCTTGGAACTTAGATTTATATTAAAAACTATTAATTAACAACTATATATAGCAATCGATCCTACCGATAATTTACCTAAACTTTAATGATTCAAAGAAAGAAATAGTATGAAATTAGAACCACATAGAAAAATTTTAATTAACACAATTATAATTAAAACGATACAACTTTCACTCATATATCAGAATTACTCTAATTACAGAGAAATATATGAACGTTGACGGCTTTCATTTACGCTGAGTGTCGTTATGAATATTCATTTAAAGTTGCTCATACATAACCAAGTATCTATTAACGTAGAGGTGAAGCGGTACCAGGACGTTACCAGAACCTGCCACGAGATGGCGCTGTGCTAATACAGGCCAGCTTCATCGATTTACAGTTCTCGGTCTATGAATATGGAAACACTAAATACGGTTATATTTTGAAATTGTACTTGTCATTCCTATGATATTTTGAGCTATTTTGTTGTTTTTGAACTAGGAGTGCATATCGTTCAGTCTCTTTGTCTTTCTTTTCCAATAAAGATTTCATTTCAGCCTTAATGATCAAAGTTCCTAGTTTGAAACTTTGATTTGTTATCAGTGAGACATTTTGAAAATGTACACATTCGAGCACAGCTCTTAAAGTTGACTTATTTTTTAACAACCAGACATGACAATGAGAAGAGCGCTCTGGTTGTGTCCGTGGTGTCCTGCCAGGGTCTCCCAGGTCGTGAGCCAGCTGGGCCCGACCCTTACGTGAAGCTGCAACTTCTGCCGGACAAACAGCACAAAGTTAAGACCAGGTAAACACAGTAAACATACATATCCATGATAACGTTGACATTTAAAAAGCTATTACATTTGTGAAAAGGAACAGTTAAGTACTTATTAATTTTTTCTCTGACATACTTGGCACTTATAGATTGCTTTAAGACGAAACTGCCTAGCATTCAATGAATGATTTGAGGGTGCCGGTGCGTTGTAGGGAGAGGCGCTTCAACAGTGCCTTGGACTTGCGAAGGAAAATCTAATGACTAAACCGTAATTTTTTATATCATAGGGTTGTCCGAAAGACCCGTTGTCCAGTCTACGATGAAGACTTTACCTTCTACGGCATCGCTCCACATGAACTCGCTTCCATCACCCTACACTTTGTAGTCCTCAGTTTTGACAGGTAACATATGAATAAAGTGACTAAATTTAGAAAGTTAAATTCATTCATCTTTAGTTTGATTGGCGAATGGTGTGTCTTGTTACCGGTTACTCAGACGTCTTTGAAGAGGCAGTACTGTGTCAATATTCTGCCATATGCCTTGTTTAATTATCATTATTGGACTTTTATCTAACCCAATTTTTTTCAAAGTTTAAGCTAGCTAAGCTAAGGCTTAATTAAGCTGCACTAATTGGTTTGGATTGGAGAATATTATTATATGACAACTAATAAATAACTTATTTAACCTATAAGATTCTGTAAATAATTGAGCTATTTCTTGTTTATAGATCCTAAATAATACACTGTAAATGACATAAATGATGACATAATATAGAAAAGGATTGAAACGATATTTTTTGTTACATTTCATCAGATACTCCCGCGATGAGATCATCGGAGAAGTCGTGGCGCCGCTGTCAGCTCTTCAACTGCAGTCCGGAGAGGCCATGGCCCTCTGCCGCGAAATACAGCCAAGAAGTTTGAAGGTATGATAAGGCGATTGAGTCCGTTTTTATTTGTCTTATAACAATTTTTTGCTATGTGTTTCTAATTTAATACTTATTTACCTTTCGTCGCGTCCTTTTGCAATTGAAAAACGTTAAATTGGTATATTAATAAAAAATACATAAATATACAAATATTAATATTTTTGTCAGCGATATATGCGTATAGGAATGTGCTCTTTATGATTGTTTTATATTCACTACATATTCTTCAATTTGCAACTGACTATTTTGTACTCCAAGACTTGGAGTAAAAAATGTGCACTAGAAGTACTTACTTATTGTTTCATACACAGATGCGTTCCGTTGGTCGTGGTGAAGTGCTGGTGTCTTTGTGCTGGCAGCCAGCTGCAGCCCGTCTGACCGTAGTACTCCTGAAGGCTCGCAATCTGCCAAAGATGGACGTCACAGGACTCGCTGATCCGTGAGTTTGAACAAGTTTAAATCATTGCGACGTTAAAAATAGGTTTTGTAACTATCAATATGGAAAAAGTCCTGGTTTTTAAATAGAGATATTGTTTGAGGTAATGTTTCAGTCTTGATTTTTAATGTTCAGCGTTACTTCCAATAATGTCCTACAAAATGGCTGAAGACAGTATTCATAGTTATCAAATACAAGTTGATACTGAAATGTTGCCAGTACAAAATTACACTGGTTAAGTACTGTAATTAATTATAATCAGCCATAAAAATAATTCTAAGGATTTTATTATATTATAATTAGTACGGCACGGATGACGCTACTTGCAACAGTGTGTCTTTAATAAAAAATAAAATTCATGTTTGAAAATTCTTTACACTATTTCAACAGATAATAATTCTTTCCACCAGTTATGTCAAGATGTATCTGCTGTACAACGGTCAACGCATCGCCAAGAAGAAAACTCATGTAAAGAAGCGCACTCTGAATCCAGTTTTCAACGAGTCATTCGTCTTTGAAGTGCCGGCTGCTCCTAACGCCACGCTCGACCACGTCTCTCTGGAACTGCTGGTCCTCGACTGGGATAGGGTCACTAAGAACGAGGTTTGAATAGCACATCATATTCTATAACATAACAAGGGATAGCATTTACAATCATTATAAACTATGGAGTTTTTTGTTTTAAAAAAACTTTTACAACAAAACTTTGTAATGGATATAAATTATATATTTGATTAGGTGATCGGACGGTTGGAACTTGGTTCGGAAGGTGTCGGAAGCGCACGACACCACTGGCGCGAGGTGCAGGCGGCCCCACGACGACAGATCGCCGACTGGCACAAACTCAAGGAGTGAACCGCTTAAATACTCCTCTCCCCTCCACGCACCCGCCTTCCCCTCACAACCGTGCTGTATTAAACCCATTATGTAACACATTTTACACATACTGTGAAAAGGATAACTTTACATACAAATTTAGTCTTCTAGAAGTTGTTTTCGTTAATTTTGCCTAAATTGTTTAAAAAATTGCTTCTTAAAATTCAACGAAACAGATTAATATTAAATAACAACGATGTAATATTTTAGATTACAGTAACTTCTACCTACCTCTTCCCATCCCTATCCCACTTAAGCCTTTTTTCTGCACAAATTCATTACTTTCCTACATTAAGAAATATTATATCGGATAAAACCTTTCATATAACAAGAAAACTATTAAAGGAAATGTAGCCAAGATATGCCTTGAAAACTATTAATTCATTTGTACTCTACATTGCAATACTCACTCGAACTTATAAAATATTTAAAATAATTTTCATCAGCGACGGGTAAGTGGAAAAAATTTAGCCAAAATCCAAAAACAGGTATAATTTCTCTTTAGTGATAATTGAAAAAAAAAAATTAGAAAACTAGTAATATTTTTATTAGATAGATAATATATCACGTAGTATTTCATTTTTGTAAAATCTATTTATTTATAAAACTTACTTTATTTTGTGTTGGTAACATCGAGAATCGAACAATATGTTCAGTTTATTAATTTGTTTCATCGCAAGAAAAGTTATAGAAAAGTTATAAACGTAATAATCATAGTTAATGTAATATTTATTATGTTTTAAACATCAATTCTAAATTAACATATCCAATCTTAAAACGTCTCCGCTAGTCTAAAATCTTATTTATTTAATTCCATGTATTCTTTATCTTACCATCATCTTCTGTAATGTATGATATTAATAGTATATTTTAAGTCATCCATGTTGTTGATATTTCAACAAAAATAGTATGTAATTATGTGTCTTGTGTATAGGATTATTATTTAAACATTCTTATAGACCAAGAGCCCACGACGGCGACTTATGTTATTTTATAATTAATTTTTCGTTGTGTATGTCTTCTATACGTCTAATAAGGACCACTGACTGCGGTTTGAGGTTACTGAGACAGATAGTAGAAGGTAGAGATGATTAAAATGGCACCTTGTTTTCCTTGTATGTTTTCGTTAAGACACTTTTAGAGATGTCGTCCGTATAGCCGGACCTTATAGCTTTATAAACAACGAAGGTCTGGCCGTCGTGAGCTCTTATTCCATCACAAGATGAACGAAATTTAGTAAACAAATTTATTGATAATATATTTTTAAAATAGTCAATATATATTTAAAAAAAAAACACAGGAAACTGTCGAGAACAGTGTTTTTGGTCGCCTTGTTTTATTTTAAACTAACACTGTTGTGAATGTCTCTCGCAATAATGCGAAGGCATTGTCACAACGAGGGACATTTGTAATAGTGACTGCAATAAGGAATACTCATGAAAATTATACGGACTATAAATTATAACTACAGATAAGGTTAGAAAGAATATCTATTTTATACTGTAGTACTTGTAAGTAAAGGTAACAGCTCTATAGACGAAGCTGCGAGCTTTTAGCCTTTGTACCCATTAGTGGCATCCACATAGTTGCTTCAATGACCCACGTTTCCTCAAAAATGAAGTCTAGCAGAATTATTTAACGGAATAATAATGAATGCATCTTCGGAACACGTAAAAGTAAATAGGAAATTCTCTTACTCTTAGAAATTCTGCTAGACTTCCCCCAATATGCGACGTCGTTGCTATGAAACACGCGTAAATGCCGTATTAGATGTGTTACTTATCGATGTTTATCTTATTGTAGAGACAATAAGGTTACGTGTTGTATTTATATAGATAACCCTCTTCAATGTTTAATTCTAAATAAATAAGTAATAAGTAAAAAATCACCGAGTGTATCTAATAAGCACATAAAATACCGACGTGCAATGAAAAATTTGCTTTTATATTTCGATGTTTTGTTTTATTATTATTATTATTTAAGTTTATCATATATTTTTCATTTATCAAAACCATATGCTGTATCCTTAGACTAAATTTACACCGTCTTTACATACGAGGCTATTACAGTGTCTGTCAAGACTATTTACAAGTGAAAAACTGTTTACGCTACGTCTGTACGACGATGCTAACTTGGACTAAGTTAACTGTGTCCTATTTCGAAGGGCAGATGAATTTTCAGCTCGTTTTTGATCAATAAAAAAATGTATTCCATACTCTTACATTCCAAATGTACTTTGTAAATATTTCAAACCTTACGATCTCTTATTTCTAAGGCGTGTAATCGTAAGCAAATACATGTTTTATTTTCTTATTATAAATATGTTTCATTCTAAATGTTTAATGTAGTGGATGCGAGCAACCTCACCTTGATTGTGAACCTTGTTAAATCACCACCCAGCTGTGCCGAGAGATTGGTGTAAAATAAAATTTATTTTATATCTCAATAGCTCAACGGCTGTATTATTTTTATTGATAAATTATTTTCCTATCTCGGCACAGTCTTGTTCACATTAAACCTCAATTATTATCTTATTAAAGTTTCTTGATATATTTCTTTCATTTAAGTTCGTAAATAATTGTCACTTGATATAATTTTCTAAGGTAATAATTGGGATTTATGTGGACATTAGCACGTCAGTACCATTGGTCACGAATATCAGATTTGTATACTAAGGATTATAGTAAATAAATTATTGACTGGTGCTTTCACAATAACTGTACCTTTTATTTATAAAAACCAGAACACATTTTACGTAAATCAGACTAACCAAAGAGTTAATGGACAGAAAAGGCTTCTAGAGAACGAAATGTTGTTTAATATTTGTTCTAGTAATACTTTGATTATAAGTATAATGTAGGAACATCCAAATAACAAAGCTTGTAAGTTGCAAGTACAATCAGATCTTAGTATAATGTTACCGAATACTAAGTTTGTTTAAACATAATAGTGAAGAGCTGGATATTAACAATTCAATCCACAGTTGAAGTTTAACCTACTTCACGAATTCATAAAAAAAAAAATGAAACTACAATCAACATTTTCGTTTGTCAATTCGATTGCGTGTATTTATTAATTATTTAAGTGATATTACTAGAGAAATGTAAGAAGCGTAACTTAACTGTGTATTATTAAAACTTTAATTATTTTATATTTGGAAACTATTTGGATGTGATTTTTCTCATTAACATAAAATTATAGTTTACAGCTGACCCAAGATTATAACGACGTTTGAGACAGTATTTTTGTGACTTGCTATGTGATGCCTCCACTTGGAACTAGATGGCGCTTTCATAAAAAATTTCAACAGCAGTTATGATTCAGACATTTCAAATGACTGACAGGTCTTAGTTTTACTTACAATAATAATAAATAGAAAAATATTTTCTCGTATGAGAAAAGTACTTTTCTTTCATACAAAGTTTTTCAAATATTTCTGATGTGGGAATTGGAGAACAATTAATATTTTTCAATAAAACTATTGTGCGGAAGAAGTGAAACTTATTAATGTTGGAATGGAAACAGGAAGGGATAGAAATGGATTTTTAGGGAATTTTTACTGTTTAAGACCAACTTTATTAACATTAGTTACAAGTCACAAGTGGTCAGTGTTGCCAGAATATTTTTTTCTCGAATAGTCTTACCGGAGCGCGCGTGTAGTCCCGAGATATCCCCTTTCATGGCGCACCGGTAGTTAATCCATATGACATGTACATAAAAACTATAGAAAATGATTGTTGCTGTAAAAATTTTTTTTTCTCCATAAAAATGATTTGTTAATTAAATATTTCTGAAAAAAAAAATAGGCAAAATCGGCAACCTGTAGCCAGTGGATGAAATATTAACAGTGCCGGTAAGGGAGATAGTCTCATCGGCGCTAAATAGCCCCATCTGCCAACACTTGAAGTGATTGTCCGCATGTGTTCGAACTCCATGCATCCCCTCTCGCTGTCTTTTTAACCCCCCCCCCCCCCCTGGAGCATTAGGTATTTAACACAACCTTGTTGGAAGTAGCATAAGAAGTTTCAATAACAAATTTTCACCTTCGCATTCTTCATATAGATGTCATTAAAAATATAGTTCCAACTTTAATACTTTTAAATGGAAAAAACAAATATGAGAGCAAATAACTCACAAGGAATACTTTTTGTTTTACACAAAGTGTTATATTGAACTAAAGAATTGAACAAGTATTTTTGAAACAAAGCATTAGTAACATAGGTACATAGTAAAAAACCAAGTCCTTTTCATCACTTGTATATTTTTGATATCAAACCTTAATGTAAACACAGCTTAATGTCCAAATGTACATTTAATTTCATTGACTGAACAACATACAGACAAATAAATTGAGATCCTTATATTTATGTCATGTGTATCGGATTATTAAATGAATTAAACAGTTATAACAAGTCATTAAAATTGTATAAACATTTTGAACACCAGTCGGATGAAAAGTTAGTTTTAGAGCCAAGTTATGAAGTATTACAAAAACTGAAATAATAACAAATATAGGTAGGTATTACAAATACAAGCACAGATGTTAAGTATTTCAAATTCAGTGCAGATTCTTCTAAATAAAAATATCATAACACAGCTATATTTTGTCACAAGAATAATAAAAATTACAAACATAAGACGTTCCTTACCATTATAACAAAGCCAATTATGTCTAAACACATTGCAACTAATTTTAAATTGATATGACGTACACAAATACATTTAACAGCCATTGTCTTAGAGAGACACGTGAATTTTTATAAAATATTGTCATTACATCAGATGTCTTTGATTTCATCTAGCTTAATAAGCAATAATAATTTAATTTTATACGTCTCGCAATAATTAGATTCCTCGTAAACATTAGGTTAGGTTGTTTTAAATCGTAGACATTATAAGTTTTGACAGTTCATACGTCAAAGTCATTTTTTTGTAAATGTTTTTACGGCTCTGGATACGAGTCCTATTGAGCCTACGTCAAAGTCAAAATTCAAAACAATACCAGACTTATGAAACACAATCAATTTGTATGATGGCAATAAATAAAAATTGTTATAAATTTTGGACCATAACTCACTCTCCACCAACTACGGGCAAGTTTGTGCGGAGATATAAAAATTATGCTACGTTTTATAATAAATTAAAACTATTAATAATTTCTTTTATTGCTAATTAATGGCAGATATGACGTTAGTTCAGATATGTTTGAACTATACTAGATTTTGGTCCGACTTGCCGTGTCATATCATTTATATAACACATGTATTATTAAGGAGATTCAAAAATACGCGGCTACTGTAAAAAGATTTTCAGACATTTTTTTTTGTATATTTATAAAATCGTATCCTAATTGTAACTTGTATTCGTAAGTTTTAGGAAATTATAAAAAGTTACGGTGCTCTATACTCGCGTGTGTGATATAATTAGGCAAGCCTAAAACACCTTAGTAAGAAAACAGGATATAGGAAAATATTATCAAATACGATGATACATTAACCTATAGATATATCTCAGAAAGAGAGAAAGTGAGATAGAGGTACAAGCGAATTCATAGAAATAAAATATTGTCACAAAGTGCTCTTATAATATAACGATATTATTGTAACGATTGCTTATTTTTTACATTTGCTATTGGTGATTTTAAATCTAACGCAAAAAAATATTACACAATATAATAACATTTGGGCAAAAAAAGTCTTTGTGGCAAGTTTAGCTTGTACAGGAATAAACAACTTTCAGTACGTTTACGATCCTTTGAATTACAACATTAAAATAAATTTCAATCTGAGATTCCAAAACTTTTTGTTTCTATCAAATATCAATCTTTTTATATATAAAAAACTGTTAAATATACATTGCAATTTTGTAAAATTTGTTCAGTAACAAATTAACTCGCCTAACAAACGATATAACACCTACACAATCAACACTTAATACTGGCATAAAATAGGGCAAGTACGTTATTTGACGGATGTTATGAACGAACACTTGTACCGAGCTTTGTCACGTTCTATTAAAAATTAAAAAAAAAAAAAGTTCAATATTAAACACATGTTATTGTAATATAAACTAAACTAGATGTTAGTTCTAAGTAAATCGTGCGGTCTTTATCGTGGCTGTATCCATGTAAAAGTAGTCAGCACTTCATTCGTAAACCAATTTATGATTTAAGATTTACGAATGAAACTGAATTATTATATTATAGTGCGCCGATGCACTTGTTAGGTACTTATAAAACCGAGTGCACACCGTTGTAGAGAGCTTTAGTTTAAAGACATCTCAGTGCTGTGTGGAAGCGGTACTATGTGCAGAGATATATGTATATCCCTAAAAGATTATGCACAGCTTAGGACGGCACATGTGTGTATGTCGTTTAGCATTACAGTAGACCACGGTCCAATTCTTTCCTTATCATTTTTGTTAGTTTTAAAACGTCATCGTCGATTTGTCCAGCGAACAGCGAGTCTAAGAGCTCACCTCGGGACGCCAACGCGAAAACACCGCCCAGGCGGGATACTGATTTGTCGGATAAGTGCCTTTCGACAACCGATCTGAAAGATTTGAGACGGGATGTGAGGAAGACATATTGGATGACCTTGAATACATTTGACAAGGACGAGAGAAGAAAAAGTATAATTATTTGTTAGTGCATAATAAATAAAATGAAATAAAAAGCCTTTTATTTCTTATAAGAAATACACGATTTCAAAATTAATTGTTTTGTTAGTATCACATTTTTTTTTCTATTTTTTTTTTTTATTTTAAGTGCATAACCAAACCGTTTTATCCTTTTTAAACAATCAAACAGAATATCCAACACCAACAATACTCTTAAACTTCTGCTTCTGCTTTGTAATATAAGAGAGAAGAAGACGACAGGAGCTTTAACACAGCCATTTTTTTAAATCTAACTATCGTATACTAAGTAATTGTTACAATAAATGCTTACTTGAGTGACTGGTGAGAATCTCGTAAAGCATCTTGAAGGAAGCCGCGATCGTAAGAGAAATCGACCTCGCAGAATGATATTACAGCCATCAACACAGTCTGAAGTATAAATATTACTAATAAGTTATATTAACATATATATTATATAAAATTTTTTAATTGAATCCATTACACTTACGTAAAATTTAGACCTGAAAGCAGCTAAAGCGCGTTCATCAGCGGCTGAAAGCTGTCCGTGTCGTCTTAACACTCCAAGCTTTACAGCCGCTTTAATTACATGTTTCACCACCTTCTCCGCCTCCCGCTTATCAACCCTCTGTCGGAGTACTGTTAAAAACTGGAAGAACAAGAAATATATATACAATTTAAAATAATATCTTTATAATTCTTCTTGGGTATGTTGTGAAAGAGTTATTCTCGGTTTAACTTACTGTAGTTGAATTATAGGTTGTATTAATTACTTGCCTTGTAATACAAACTATGAGTAGTTTTCAAAGATGTTGTCATACTTCATATATATATTGAATAATATATCACCATAAACCCATTAACATAGAAAAATAGTTTAAGTATGGCTTAGTTTAGTCGCCACACAATATTTCTCATAAATCGTATTTTCAAAGAGCTGTTTGTTGTCACGTCATTACCACAGTGTAAACATAATCAATGTAAGTTTAATACTATACCTAACTTAATACAATAATTTAAATAAAACTAATGTTTTCAAATGTACGACGCGTTTTTTTTTGCCAGTGAAAAGGCCAGCGATCTTAGTTGCTGCAAGGTAACCGAAACGTCGGGAGTGTCGTCTAAAATAACGAAATACGCGTAGTAATCCGAAAACATTAATATTATTTAAATGAATACTCGCGAAAGTCTTAGATATCATTAATACAATAATGTTGCTTCCGCATACAAAAATATTCACGTTCGAAGGTAATTAGTGTGCTTAGTCTAAGTTTATGTAGTCGCTACATTCACCGTTTTTCTTTCATAAATAATCACACATTATAGTATCATTAGGTTATTCGGAAACGTGATATACTTCGTATGTAGAAGATGAAAACTTGGACTAAGAATACATAATGTGATGAGATCTAAGATTTTCGCGAGTTTTATTCATTTAAATGAAACTAATATTTTTCGGATAAACTACGCGGATTTTTATTATTAAAATGATAAATAACAAGGACCAACCGACAGACGTTCACATCTCGTCTGCCCGTGATCACGGTTGCTGAAAAGTAACCGAAACGTCGGGATTGTGTAGTTTTTTAAAATAATAAAAATCCTCGTAGTTTATCCGAAAAATATTATTTCATTTAAATACATAATTTGCTTGACCGAATAAAATATAAATCAAATTAGGTAAATCGATAGACCGGTATTTATCCTCTCGATTGAAGGTTTATTCATAAAGAATTACTTTACCTGGTCTAGTAATTTAGCGGCATGTTCGTCTAGGACGAGAGCACGTGCGCTGGCTGCGCCGCCGACCTTTGAGAGGAATTTTTTTTGGGCCCGCAGTGAAATGTCGCGGGCGCACCACGCGCCGCCTTCCATTGCTAAAAAGAATAAATGATTCAAGATATTTGAAGTAATTAATACGATATAAACACCCTCTAGAATATTACAGATTTAATCTTGAGGTACTAATATATATGCATCTATGTTTTTTGATAATTAAGTCATTTTATTGTTTTATTTTCTGCTTTGCGCGTCGTTTCGATCGCTTTACTGTAACATTGATCACAGGAATAAAAAAAATTTTAAGACGTATCCGAAAATATGTTTTTTTTTTTAATGTGTACTCACGTAAATCTAAAAGTAAACTAAAGTGTTGGTCAATTGTTTGTCATGACGAAACAAAAACTATTGTTGAATGGCCACATTTTTGAACCATGGTTAAATTTAACTAGGAATCTAAAAGCAACCAAACCAGACAGCTTTCAGAATATTGTGATTTAAATTTCAGTTTAGTATAGAAATCAGACTATAAATATATTATATACATTAACTTTATCAGTTCATTCATAAATAGATGTAGATTTCTCGGATTAGACGCACAAAGAAGGTTGGTAAAGATATAAAATTACTAAACGCATTTAAAATATATTAAGTTAAAATTATAATTCCAGTGTTTCAAGAGATCATATTTGTTCTCTTAAGAAAATGTTATAACATATATATCAAAAATCCTTTCATGAAGAAAAAAAACGGTCTTTTTTTTAGTACATTTTTGTTATAAATGTTAAATATTTATGAACACGAGAAAATGTAACTTTCATACAAACTGAAAAATAACAATACAATCTTAAAATTATAAAATGTATAATGATCACAGATATTAAATAAACACTAAATCTTTTTTTCTTTTTCGAAGGATTTTTCCAAGGAGGTCGTAAGTAGAAAGAAAAATCTTCATGTTCATTTATATCATATTTTTAAATAACAATAAAAATGATTTAGTTCCAGAACATTGACTTGATAGCTTTTTAACTCGTGCAAAAACCTTTTTATAATGGTTCCCTTCCCTTATTTAAGAAATACTTTTCCTTAAAAAAAAAATATAATATTTACCATCAAATCGTCATTAGCTCTAAAAAAATTTCTAAACTAAAGAAATTATAAAAGTATTATGATTATATCAGAGATCATTTTGTAAATAATTAACGATAAAAAATTTCTGACCTTTAATACCAGTTAAATAAATTAAACCATATGTATATATATTTCAATTTACAATAGTATTCATTATTGATAGTAAATAGCAATATGATAATATTTATTCTTTGCCACACTCACCAAATTAATACACAGCGTCTTAAAATGTAATAGAAATTCTTTATAATAATATATCTATCAAACTAACAATAATAATTAATATCATTGAAAAATTTTAAAAAATATATACATCGTTAGCTGTTTACACTGCAAACAAAACACGCCAGGAAAGCTGATGCATTCAAACAAACGATGCGGGTGATTACTGTATTGATAATCGATTAAACGTAGCGTTGTTCTAAAAATAATAATGGATCAAGAACATCGCTATAATTTAGTGAAATACACACACACGCACACACACACACACACACACACACATATATATATATAACAAAACAAATATTCATTGTTAAACTTATGACATGTTAGTCATCTAGAAAAGCAGAGGTATTCCCGGAGGAAATAATAAAACATCAAACAGACCGAGTCGCGGGCAAAACCTTGTATTGTTTATTTAAACAAACCAGAGGGAATTTATTGATAATTCTATTTGGAAACAGAATATTATGTGTCAGATTCGTTGAAGGGCTCCCCACGTCGTATAAAAGCACTTGACTTACTGTTACACAAGGGCCAATTATAATAGAAGCGAACACAATGTATAGCGAGACTTCATCGTGGTTAAAATGATCGGAATTAAAATATTCCCTTCATGTGTATATATATATGTATATATATATTTGTTTTATTAATAAGTATATATAAATTAGTTAACTTTGTTATATTTTGTAGAGATTTCTTTAAGGAAATACTTAAAATATGGATTATTGCGTACAGAATCTTGTTTTATAACGACAATCAAATCAAAAGCACTTCATTTTATGTACAAAGTCTAAAAAAATATAAAACCATCGAATAATACATGTATGTATAAATTATTCCTTTCATAAAATAAAATAAAACTTTCTTTAAAGATAAGTAAATTATGCCTTTTATGTTAGTTGAATAATAATATTAAAGTATGACGAACACTTCGCGTCTATGTCAAAACATATTAATTATAAATGAATCATTAAAATCCTTTAACATAAATTAAATTTTCAAATAAATAAAAGATTTTGTATCCTTTTGGATAGTCTTGATGTCATAAATAAAACAGTATAAAGTCCTAATCAAAAATGGACTATAAGACAAATATTGATCACAGAATATTTTTATATATTTTTTTATGTTAAAGGTAGCAAACGAGCAGACGGCCTACATGATGGGCAGTAGCCAACGTAGCCCATGAACGACCGCAACATCTCTGTTGCGGATGCGTTGTCAACCTTGTTTTTTTTAGGGAAAGGGAAGGGTGGGAATAAGGGAATGTCAGGAAAAGGTGGGAATAGGAAAAGGGCAATTGGCTCTCTCACTCATAGGACGAAACGCAGCCATTAAAGGCTACTTCACGCCGATCTTCTGTGAGAGGGTGGTACTTCCCCAATCGAGCCAGCCCATGTTCGATCTCTAGTTACATGACTACAGCTAGGCTCTACCGCCTTCAAAATAATTGATAAATTACTTACTTCATAAATTTTCTCTACGACACATTTCTTACGAGCAGTATGTATGTTTAGTACAAGTTTGCAACGTCACACTATACACGAAGAGTTTTATATTTCTGACCTAATAAAGTGCGTTAATACTATAATATAAGAACTGTTACGAAGGTAAAACTGTTAGTTATCCGTATGAAATTAACGACGCGAACGTGAGGTAAGCGCACATTTAGTTTAGCGTTTTCTATTAACAGTATTCCCTCGAGGATTATGAGGATTTTAGACAAAGAGAATCGTATCCAGCAATAAGCGGAACTGTTTTTTCTTAATATTTTAATGTGACATACGCATAGACAAAAAAAAATTTGACACCTGAATATGTAAACGATTGAACGACAGACATTTATAATATTATTAAGTTATAACTTCCTCATACATGAATGTTCACTTTTCCTTGTAATTAAGCCTAACATATAACCAATTTTCTTTGCCAACTTCGCCCTTGAAAGAAATGATGAGTCAGGCCGGCAATTTCCTCAGCGCATTGAGTGATCATGACTTTCGTTCTGGTGATTAAAATCGTTGCAGCAAAATTGACTTTATGTTTCATGGTGTAGGTTTTAATTTTGCGTGTTTGTGTACTGGACGGAAACGTCGGTATTAGCATATCGCATGTTAACCCGTCCTTGGGACTGTTACAATCGAGCAATGTCAAGTTAACCGTCCCGCAGTACGAATGTCTGTGAAGTCGTAAAACCATCTTTGCCACTTTAATGACCGCCGTATATAAATAAGTAGTTTTTGCGGGCGACATCGTAAGCGTGGATTACATAATTAGTACAGTTTTTAAATAGATTTATAACCCAACCGGCAATGTCATCTTTGGTCTACGTCACGTGATTACGTAAACAATACAACTGTTATATCTTGATGCTAGGGTAACAACTTAAAATATAGGGATTATTATAA
This sequence comes from Danaus plexippus, assembly GCF_018135715.1. Lineage (NCBI taxonomy): Eukaryota > Metazoa > Arthropoda > Insecta > Lepidoptera > Nymphalidae > Danaus > Danaus plexippus. The sequence goes on from NC_083549.1 coordinate 6,498,242, forward strand.
CCCATGTCTTATTCTGATGTAAAGTTACATTAAAATCCGTGTCGTAAACATTGCTTGAAAGAGCAACAAACAGACGTACATAAGTAGTTAAATAGATAGTTAAGTACACGTGGTAATACTTAACTGAATATAAATTTAATACGAATTTTGATATATTAATTAAATACCAGAAACGGACTTACTCAAAGTATATTTTACTCAAAGTATATGTGTGAAGATTTATCAATGGAAAACTGTAAACGCTCCGTATGTAGTAAGAAAATGCGGACGTGTGTTAAACATACTGTACAACGTGAAATAAATTGACCTGTAACAACTCACTGCAAGTCCGTACATGAAGTTAATATAAGCACTTAACGTGTGATTACAATTTAATAACAGTTTTATTGCTCTATCGGGCGATAAGTTCCTACGTCCAAGTTTGACGGTAAGACTACAAACTATTCGTGTTCCGTTACCTATACAATAACCTGCTAATAAGTTAATACGGCAATGTGAGAAGGTTTTTGAATGAAAACCTGAAAACTCTCCGTGTGTAGTGTTACGATGCCAACTTGGACTAAGAATACAAGTATATAATTTGCTTGTTTACACATATAGTATTGAATTTTCAGTTTGTTCTGTAAGTGTATATTAAATATGAAATTCTCAACGGGCTCACCTTCACTCCTTATAAGAATAGATGGCCGTAATTACTGTGAAAGCAAACTCATTACGGGTAATCCTGAGAGAGCGTCGTTACTCCATTAATAATAATGTAACTTATAACTAATTAACTCGTAAGTAATTACATATATGAAAATATAAATTTTTAAACTTATTTAACATACAAAAATAATGTACATTCTTTGAACTGGAACTAATAAGAACTAGAAAGAAGAAGAAGAAGAAACTTTTCGCATTTGTATACTGTAATAAAATAAGTTGTAAATATATTTGAACTCGTCTTTGCCTGGCTTTGTTCGTCATGAAATGTTTAAGTTACACATAAATAATAATGCGTATAACGAGATCTGTAACTGTGTCCATAGTATGAGACGGCACGGCCGGAATACCCACGGACACTACAGTTTTTCATATGTAACTTGATATAGATTTTCTAAAGTAAAATGACGGCCCCCAATACTTTTTTATTTGATTTAGATGTGTGAGTGCGAATATTGATGATGTTTGTATGTGTGGGTGCGTCGACTGTATTGCGTATATATTTTGTGTGTGCGTGTTTGTGTGTGTTTGTTAATGCAGTGGTGACGCGCGAAATTTTAGCTAACAATAAGACAATCTCTACTATCATAATTCGATAATCTAAATCAAAAACTACCGACAGTCCGTATTTAGTTTGACGGTGTTGACTCGTCTTAAGGATATGTGCTAAAGATTTCAGGTTCGCGTTAATGTCATATTATTTGTGTAATTGAAGACTTGTACCAATCATTATTTTGCTATAAACTGGTGATTTCTGTTTCTGCCTGGTCTCCGTTGCGAGGTGTTATATAGTAACGGAAATTTAGATTTCGCATTTGATACGACTTAGATCCTTCTCCGATATTTAATATATAATTTACAAAAACTATTTAAAATATGTACTACTACTTATTAATATCTATATATATATATATATATATATATATATATATATATATATACTGTCAAAGTAAAAAGAAAATGCAAATAAATAACTTAAATGCTGTACAGATTGATTAAGTTCTTAATGAAAGAGATTTTAAGAGAATCCTTTGTAGAGCTTGATGCAAAAAATAACTAAAATACTTAATAATAAAGAATATTAGAACAGAATGTGAAGTGGTTTATATTGATTGGATATATGAATTGAGGGATTTACAGTAATTGCTGTGCCCTTTCCGAAACTCCGTTGTAAGGACCCTTTCCTAAATTGGACCTTGTCACGTAACTCGACCTTATAAAACTTTGTTTGACTAGAAATTTAATAAAGGTATGTATTGCTATTTACACAAACTAGACTCTATGTGGCATTATTGTAAGAACTAATTTTGTATGTCATGGTTTTTATGACTCGAACAGCTCCATGCGAATAGAAATATTGTACTAAAAGATGAACTCATATATTTTTAATGAAATACTCCAAAGAGGTTTAATACTTTTATATAATCAAAGGAGGTTGGTATGAAATGAATGAAAACTCTATGGACTAAGAAATAAAAGTCCATTGACTTACACAACCTGAATTCAAGACTCGTACCTACACATGTAACAAACATGATTGGACATGTGTCCATAAAATGGAATATTTATGTACACCTGTCCCCATAAGCACCAACCCTGGACTTACGGTAACTAATGACATGGGAATATATTATGTTGCTGATTGTACGTAACTTACACAAGATATTTTATATATAGGAAATTGTACATTATGAACCATTTTACATTATATTAAAGATATGATTCTTTAAGTGTATTTTATCAACAATACACGAAGATGTTTTATACGGTTAAACATTAACCAGTTTATGGTCCAATTAGTCAGTTTTATGGATCTTAAAGAGTTTTGTGAATCGTAAAGTTGACCGACCTAAATGGAGCGAGTGAAACAATGTCTTAGGTTTTCCGTTGAATAGAGTAAGTTGTGTGAGTACAGACAAGGACATATAAAAATATGAACCAAATTCCGATTTAAAAATATGTGCCACTATAAAAACATAGGAAACAAAGACCTTTCTTATATATTTAGCTGAGTAGTTCGGAAAAATTAATCTATTGATATCATAAAAATAATTCCCCTCCACGACCCGCTGTAATGCGACATGCGATAATGCGACATAAATATTGAGTCAATGCAATCAATGTTTCTTTTCGATACGATAATATAAATTTATTAAGATTGCCAGTGAACGTCGTAGTAGAAACCATAGCAGGTGCCGCGCTGTCTGTCAATACTCTTAGATTATTGAGTATGGGAATAAAATTAGCTTAACTGCGATTGTTATTTTGTTAAAACTAAATATGACAACATAATACAATATTTTCTCCTTATGGAAGCGAAATTTAACAATTAAATAACTTCCAACCAGGTTAAGAATGTTTAAAATAAAGTGACGCCTTTATACATTTGCGATAACCTCAAATAAGATTGCACGATATTAGGGTTGAAACGTGTACATTCAATTCTACCCACAGGTTTGTTCGCGTGAGAGTTAACTATGAAACTCGTTCACATTTTTAATTTATGAGACAAAAGCACCCTGTCCTTTGTTCCACATCAATAGTTATAGACAAAAAATTTATTAATATCAAGTAAGACATTATTGCGTGATTGATTACCAAAAATGAAAAAAACACATGTAGGTATGTGGACAAATTCACAAACTTCCAAATTTTTTTGTTTTGTTAGAATGAATAAAAGAAACTTCCGAAATTACTTTATAATGTACGTATTATCTAATCCTAATTATAATAAATATCTTATTATAATAAAACAGCTAAAAAAGCCGCTGCTGTCTGTTAAAATAAAATTTTAATTGAAAACCTCTACCTCTTTGGAGGTAATCTCAAAACAAGATTTAGAGCGAGCGAATAAAACAAAAAGCGTTCTAGATTCGAATTGAAACTTCGTATATTAATTATATTACTACATTTTTTTAGTTTTTATCGCTTCAATAAAACCTTATTTGTTTTGTTTAGTGAACAATGGATAGCAAAATTGATTATTTTCATAATCATACCCGCGAATGATGTGAATGTTATCGACAGGTCTTCCTATTATTATCACAGAATATTGAGAGACAAAGGGAAAATATTATGTTTATGGATACAAAAAAAAGATATAGATTCTAGATGAAAAATAAAACAAAGTCAAATTAATTTACAGCGAATATTTTGGTTATATTTGGAGTTTAGATTTTCAGTTCACTTAAGATCTGCTACGATTGAGAATTTCACAAGCCACCTTTCAAATGAATTTATCTTTTGTTTTTGTTCATTAATGAGGTGTTTAACTGTATTTATAAGCAATGACAGTTTTCACGGACCCTTTAAACTGCTTTTTTTTAAACTGTCAGTTTGAAAGATGTCATTGAAGGATGTTTGACATTTAGAATGAAGGAAAGCAAATTGTTCACTACCATTAAAAATAAATTGAATTGAATTTAATTAAATTAGATTTATATCATGAGAAAAAAATCAAAGGTCAAATAAACTATAAAATATCCGCATTTCTATAATTCATTATGGACGCAGTCATAGATCAATTATAGCACCTCCTTGGTTACTTCCGTCACCAACATAAAAGGGTTTTATACATTAAGTAATTCTGCAAGTTAATCCGGTTGTCCAGAAATAGAAGTGACCTTGAAACCTGACATTGAATTATACCGACTGTAAACAATTTATCTGTGGATTGTGACATGTCAAAGACGGAGTTGTAATATGTGTTGATATGTAAAAAAATTATCATTTGAATATTAGATCGAATTTAAAATGACTTCGTCCCTTCTGTAATACGATGTTATAGAATTTAGAGGGTGCTGCGTTGCTTGCTGTTTCCCATTTTGATTATCTCCATCACTCCTGTACCACCTGTATGCTGACGACCTACAGTTATAAAAGCATTGCGAAGTCGATACAGTTCCCTCAATCCGTTTGAGATCTCGCCATAGTCTGCAAATTTCATCATAGATATCAATTAATAAATTACAACTCCTTATTATCGGCAGTTCGCGACCATTGGTCAAAATTTACAAAAGAATTCTAGCACAAAATATTTTTTAAATGACTTTACTTGAAACATGACAGACATTAATATAAACAGTTCTCACAGCTGGGATGTCTTGTTATATAATGTCCGAGAAGTATCTCGTCATTTTTATAGTATATTGCACCCTCTGTTAAACCTCAAACAATTTCTTCCGTATAAAACGAGACTTTATTTTGTATATTCCTTATTTCTTCCCGTAATTGATTATGCTGATGTATATTGCTCTAGCATGAAAGGCATTTCAGTCAATAATTCCAAACGCTCGCTTAACACCTTTACAAGATTTGCGAAATTGATTTACTGTGGCTATCAAAATCAACTGCTATGGTTACCAATTCGGGATCGCAGAAATCTTATGATATTTTGTCAGCTAAATTCAATTTTAATGTATAATGTGTGTCTCAATTGTAGATTTTTATTTTTCGTCTACGTTCATGACGACACCTTCCCTCTTTGAAACATCTTGGTGCTTCACACTCGTCTCCATCGATCTGGGTTAATCTGTCTAGTTCGAATTAAGAGCTGGATGACCTTGGAGTGACTTGTCGGAGTCAATTCGAAAAGCTTCTTCACGGCATTGCTTTTAAAGTTAAGTTAAGGGTTTGATAGAAGTTGATTGCGTGATTATTATTTTTTTTGACCTAGTTCTTCTTCTTTCATAATTTTTGTATTTCTTTTTTAGTATTAGTTGTTTGTATATATTGTTAAGTACATATTTTTTATTCAAACAATGTGTTTTTTGGTATTATTTTTTATCATGATTTCCATTGTTTTTTATAAGCCCTGAACGATCCTCTCTACTTTTGAAGGTGATCTGCCAGAGAGTGCATTTTATGTAGCATTTACCTCGTCTTTTGTGTATAAAGAGAAATTAATAAATAAATAATATAAGATATCAACATTTCTAAGCAAAATTTAACAAAACCAAATATACTTCGTTAACCGGTAAACGGTGGAATAGAATTTACAAAATATTTAAGCTTTCTGACAAAGAATATAGTTCTACTTTTGCGGAAGAGAAATTTTAAATGAACTTTAAATGAGTGATCCATTCTATGAAAAGTTTGAGCCTAATTAGCATCTCATGGAGAAGTAAAAAGCTGACTTAGAAAATAGATTAATTTGAATTGGCAGACGAAAGGTAAATATTATGAAATAATATTGTACGAAAGAGGGTCTTTTTCTATCCTCATCGAGATAACCCAGTGTACCTGTATGGCCAAAATAAAATAACAAACGGTTACTTTTTAAAGCCTTTACTGTGGTTATAAAATAACTCTATAGATGAAATTGTCAATTACAATGTTATTATCTATAAAATCTATCGTGATTTCAGTGCTATTTGTACTGACGGATGTCAATGACCTGGGATTTGTGAAATAGGAGTAACCTGGCAGATCCGTTTAAGCATTGGCCATGTTCACAACAGAAATGCGCTTGGCCAGAATCGGGATTAAAAATCACTTATAGTGTGAGTGTAGACTTGGTGAGAGTTCAATTTGTCATATATTTACCAAAAACAATAACCTCTTATATGTTTTCTTTCATAATATATCCCGACCAATAAATATTAAGAGCTAAGTTTGCTTTATAGTCAAGCCTGGTATAGTAGTAGTATACATAAATTAGTAGTAGTATATATAAAGCTAGTATACATATTTATTAAATTTAATAACCGAAAATTTTTGTTTCCCTTAACAAATTACTACATACTAACTCGCTTAGATTATTATTTATATATATATTTGATGTTCCAGGTGTTAGTAAAAATTTAAATGTATTAAAAACCACAATTGTCCCGTTACAAAAACTCCTCCGTGTTTTTCTTTACACAGTGTTCAAAATCATAATTAGTTACAATTAGTGAAAACGTTGTTATTGGCAAAATAATCCGTAATTCGGTGTGAATGTTGCCATAGCTATACCAAAAAAAAAATTATGAAAAGGGTTTTCTTATCAGTTGTGCACATTAAAACATTGTACCTAATATACTATATATTGGAATATATGTAATATAATATCATTATATGGGAATCTTTAGATATAAGTATTTATTAATTTTCATTTATTTTCGACATGGTGATATTTATCTTTTAAATATTATTACGTAAAGAGGTTTCATAGAATAATTAATGACAGCCCCGAGTCAACGAACCTTCCCGGACGAGCATCGAATTACGCGAGGGATTTGTTTTTATTGCAGAAGCAAACAAATTTATATTATTAATACGTTTTAGCATCTTAATCGAAGTCCTTTAAAGATACTTAATGATGTAAGAAATGTATAAAGTATATATGTTTTTGGATAACTAAGTAATTTTATTTTTACGTTTTCCCGTTGTTTCGTTACTTTGCATCAACCGTAATCAGTGACGGACGAGATGATAATATCTCAGATATGTGTGTGTGTGTGTGTGTGTGTGTGTGTGTGTGTGTGTGTTATATATAAAACTAAAACGCAAAGGAGAATCTGGGGGCTTATCACCCTTATCAGGTATGAATTTCATATAGTAATTACCAAGACAAGAATTTCGTATGTTCCAAAATACTGTTATTTAAGATGTATTTGTATGTATTCGTGACTCCAAATATTTACGTCTTGTTATTTATCTCTTAGAATTTTCTTTTATGAAATTCTAAAGTACGTTCTTATGTTCCATTTTATTAAAAATAAGCAAGACAGAAACCAATATTACTTATAAACGGGCTCTTTATATTTATATAATATAATCAGCGTCTCACATGACATTAGTATCATGGTGATATTGCTTTGAAGATCTTATTTTATCGAATGAGATGAATTCCAACCCCTTCTAAGAAATTCTCATCAAAGGGAAAATTGCGTCGAAGGTTCTAGGCGTTGTCATGGCGACCGTAAGAAGCTTATTTGATCTCAACGTTTTGTGTTTGAGTGCATATCATTGTACAGTGTACTTATAACCATTGCCTACTAACTATTTAGAAGCGAGACTTGCATTTTAAATATGCCAGGGAGGTATGTAGTAGGTATCTTATACATATGTATACTGTCGCCAGTGTAAATGGTCGGTTTGTAAGTACATTTAACTAAATAAGCCTTCGTCAGAGCTATTTTATTTTTCTTTCACAAATATTTTATTTAATATTATAACACACAGACTTACACGGAGGAGTTTTGTACGACTAGATATTGTTATATTGTCAAACAAAGAGTACTGAATAGATTTATATTCTCGTACAACAGAATAACATTGTAAAATTTTATTTTGCTTCCTCTTCAGTCGTATTTTAAACGAAGTCACGAAACACACAACAGATGGCGCTGTCCACTAGTTGCCGTATTTTTTTTCAACCACAACTTCCTTCTGCTCTGTGTACTTAGTCCGAGTACGCATCACACTACATACGAAGCGTTTATCGTTTCTCATTCAATAGCCTCGGTTAAAAATCTAATGTGCGAAGATTAATGAATGAAAAACTTTTTACACTTTGTGTATATATAATAGACTGAGTATACTGAACGTAATTTCGAATTAAAGACGGGCAGTGTCGGATGTAAAGCCAGTGGAAGATAATTGTGGATTAACCTTCATCCAATTTGAATAAATGAGGCTCCAAGGGCCACGCCTACACCTTGACCGGTGTGAACCGGGACACGGTGAAAGACGTAAAATATAGTGAACACTGATCCAAACATGTTATATAAGTATTGCAATAAAAATTGTTATATTAAACAAATTAAAACATTTATATGTATAAATATTATTAGGCAAAAAAAAAGACGTTTTAGAACCAATAATTTAAATAATCGATTTGCATTATCTTGAACGCGATATTATTTTTAAATCTTATTAAGTAATCCTAATACGGAATACATTAATCAATAAATCGATGTTGTGTATATAACAAAATACACAGTGAACCCTTTGAGCGAGCTAATCTAACTTTATTTGCAAGTTTCACTTCACGGTCCAACTGAATGTTGCTTTCATGAGATTTTATACAAACAAATATGGCGGACGGGAGCCTGGGAGCGGAAAATAACATTAATTTAAATAATTTCGTTTATATTTTGATGTAGTTATGTTATTATCCTGAATATGTTTAATATATATCGGTGTTCTGATGTTTTATAATAATGTAACACTTTTTGTACACTTTTATTTGAATAAGGAAATTTCATGTTAACAGAACGTTTGTTGTCTTGAGATTTTTTTTATATTATTTATTTATATAGCACCAGTATTGTCAATCGTTTTGTTGTAATGAATATTTTTTATGCTATTGTGGCATTGATTTTGACAACTTGTATATTATATGTCTAACCTTGTGTTACACACGAGAAGATTGCGTATACAAAGAAATAATTCTCGCACAATAGTTATATCATTCGTCGATTAAGATAACCGATTAAAAGGTTTTTTTTTTTTTTTGAAAAATCGATTAAAAAATTTGTGAAGCTATATATATTATATATTTTTTAATAAAGTCTTATTTCCTTACATATAAGATTCCTCGTTTATTTAATATTAAATATTATTGTTTTGTTTGTTCTGTTTATTGTAAGTGTAGGACATGGTGCGTGTACAAAATAATACAGGAAAATACAAAATAACATGATGATGACGAAAAATAAGGAAAATACAAACATAAAATACGATAAAGGAATTACTTTAAATAATAACCAATAATATATAAAGGAATAGAAAATAAAATTAAAAATAAAAAAAAAAAAACAAAAAAATAAAAAAAAAAACTTACAAGCGGCTACCATGAAGGAAACTTAAAAAAACTCGAGCCAAAATATATTTTGGTTAAAGTCGTTAAATCAGCTCCTGCAAAAAAAAAAAGAAAAATCATGAAACAAAAAAAAATGTGACTAATGTAGCATGCAGTTAAAAATTAAATATATACAAATACTCTGCTTGTAAACAGATCGTTAGTCGAAAACAAATATGAATAAATGAGGAAAAAATTACAAATAATACGTGAAAAAGCGTGTTTTTAAACCAACTTAGTATCTCAATTAGACATTCAAATAAAATAGTACTTGTATATTTTTATCGCCATACTTCAAAGTATAATTTTTTTAATTAGTATGATAAAAAAAAATACACGTTTATACTAAAAATAGGACAATAAAGGTGTGCAATAAATTATTCTAGGAAGATAGAGCGTAAGGAACACACTGTAAATTAACATTTATTGCACGTATATAAGGTCTAAAGTTGAGGAATACTGGGTCCGCATTATCTAAAGACGCAGGGTATTTTCCACATAATTTACTAGGGTCGCAGAAAGGTTGGCCTTTTAATAGAAACGGCTTGAAGAATTTCTATTTAAAAAAACGATCCTTAGCGGCTTAAATCTAGCTTACTTAAATTGATAAATACTTTTGATATGCGACCTTCTTTTAAATTGTTGCATAAAAAGGACTATATAAAAAAAAAATCACAAAATTACGCTTTTCATTGGTAAAGAAATAAAGGTAGGTGCACACACAAACAAGCAAACTATGCTAGTGCAATGGGATTGCTTAGCAAACAATTTTCCACAGACAAACGCTACTTACCAGAAAAATACACATTTTGATATAATATTCATAGCTTTATAACAATTATTTGTTATCCTGCCAAAGTTCATTGACCCAAGAATGTTTAAAATTTTAGAGCGTTTATTAATCAAGGTATTTGACCGGTTTAGGATATAAATACAAGGATATTAACCCCGAGAGACGGCGGTGCAAGTCGCGCTCATTACTCAAAACATAACAAAAACGACTGAGATTGAAAAAATATTCTTACTGCTATATATAATTTGAATTGTTTTCTTAATTAATTAATACATCCAATTCATTAATGAATAAACACGTAATTCTGTAGTAAAGTAATCATACATACAAAAGCATAGACAATCTCAGTCCTAAGAGCGAACCAAAAAGGTTCAGTGCTGTCAGATAATTAAACTTAACAAGTTTTATGACACTTACTGTAGTTAGAATAAAATTTTCACTTATAATATTGATTTTATCGATACTCCACGTCAATATTTTTTTGCTTGGTGAGGATGAGACGTAAAAATTTTAAAACATTATAAGAACAAAATACATGTATTTATTATATAAGAAACGACTAATTTAAGATGAATATTGAAGCATAAATAGATTGTTTATATAACTTCATATGTATTAAAAACGAAAAAAAAATTTATTAAACTTCCGAATTTAAATAGCTTTCATTTAAAAATTAGACAAGCGCCCTAACTGTAGGACTCGCAAATCAATGACGATAGCCACGGTTAGTTCCGTGTTAAAAAATGCAACCATGACCACGCTTACAGAGAAGTAACTTTGGTTTAAATATGTCGGTTTATAATGCAAGACATTTAGTTTAGTTAGCTCAATGTAAATCTAAAAATAATGTTATTTTAATATCAATATTGTCTGTTAATCTAACATTATATAAACAATGTCGGGCAAACAAAAATTCAAAACTGGCTCCAAATATATTGATAGCAGACTACGTTATAGAGATAGTATGTCTTTAAAAGATATATAATTATTTCTTTATCTCTATAATTTTGAACACAATTAAGTCATTTTTTAAATCCGCGGAAGTGGTATAATAAAATTTTGACAAGTTAAAACACATAGTTTAGTATCTGGTTATAATTTTGTTCGGTTTTAACAGAAGAAAACTTAGATACACCTTACCGAACTGTAAGTTCTTACTGTTCGTCGTTTGAAAGACCTCGTCGTTATTTGTAACTACTAGCGATATATTACACGTAGAGAGACGAGAGTTTGCTTAGGTAAGATTGAGATAGCTTTAAAAAATCGATTTCATCCTAAACATTACAAAAAAAAACGATTTTATCCGAAAATTTATGAAATGTTGCCCCATTTTTATCTTCAAAATGGGCTCAAATTTCATAACTTTTCGTATAACGATATATTTTTTAACTACCGCCATATTGGATTGAACTTACTAAGACATTCAAATGACGTGTCGCTTTAAAGCGTTTCCATAGAAAACTTAAGCTCGCGTAAAAAGATTTAAATCGTCCTTCGTTAACATCATTACCCTCTTTTACTACAGTAGTGTAATCGGACTTCTGTACTTTCTACAATTCATTATATATAACGGCACGTCAATTGGTTTTATAATAATAACATATAATGATGCTTACTTACGACATACGTCAAACAATGACGACGTCATGCGGTCAGTCTATTAATACTCTTTAATTGAATTTTACTCAACATTTACTCCGAATCATTCCACCTTGTTATATTAAATATATTTTTATTTTTAAAATGGCTTTATGCTAATGATTTTATAATTCAGATTGAAGTTGGCTGAGTGCAACTGCGTTCACAACTTGTAAAAATTTTTTTTTTTTTTAAACGAATGCTACTTAAGTCTTATGTTTTGAAATTTTTATCACGAGTGCCATTAGTTATGAGAAAATATTTTGTGGTTTATATTAAGCAAACTCTAAGTTAAAGTTAAGGGTGATTAATGAATATTTTTGCATCACATTAATTGAATGTTTATCAATCAGTTTGTAAATTAACGTCCTTAAATCACTACACACCAAGAAGGTACAAGCGGAAAATTTTCATCTACTAATGTTATTTTTTCATACATGTGTTCCTGTCTTAATAAACAGCATTCCAGCAGGAAATTACTAATTTAGTACTTAAAACCTAGCTGTTGTTAAAATACTTCTGCTTCCAATAACTACTCTCACATAATACTAGCGTCAATATATGTATTATAACTATGTTTAGTTTTATAAAGAGAGAAATAAAACTTCCTGCCATAACATACAAATTCTGTCTTTCGTTCTTCTGTTCTAAAACCTTCAATACATACACCGAACACCATCAGGAGTATTAATAAATATTCAGTATGCTTAACACAAGTTCCCATCGGCATACTACGTACGAAGCGTCTCCCGTTACTCAGTCAATAACCTATGTTAATGCTATATGCGATGTATATGAATGAAAAACGCTTAAATCTCTGTAAGTACTGTGAAGAAAACTTGAGTTAATCTAAAGAACAACAGCCTAAAAATATTTTAATGTTCTAATACATATGTTTCTCATTGTTAAGCGAAATCATCAAGTTTTGTAACAATGGAATAAATATTATCTAACGGACGCAAAACTAAAATTTTCACAGCTTTCGAGTAAAATCGTGGGATCCGAACACAATGGTTGGTTCTTACTGGTAAAGAAATTGTCATAACTTGTTTACGAACAAACATTAATATAAACAATATTCTTTAACGGAGTATTTTTTTTAAATTTACGCTTTGGCTTTATTCGCACTGGATTCGTGGAATATTTTGCTAATGTCAACGTTTTTGAGTATTACATTAAAATGTGACAGTTCATGTTTGACATTCGTTTAAGCAAAAAGATTTTACTAGAATTTTAATAAAACATCAAGATATTGAGGATGACATGTAGGCTATTATTTATCAACGTAACATAATTAAGGCAAGAGCTTTATATGAAAACTAAAATGAGTCGATTTTTATATATTTTTTCGAGTGAATGAAAATAAATTAAATAATCACTTTACTACTATGATTGCGATAGATTGTATGTTGGAGTCGGAACTAGACAATTTTAGCAATTCAGTAATTGGCTGAATAGCTTTGGGTGCTAGTGTTTACTAAGATTTGGTATATCAAATAATATGTAATAGAATATTAATAACAGTAAAATTTTGAAAAGACTTTATAAAAACACTTGAAATTAATAAAATACACAATATTTACATTTGAATCCACCGTAAGTAAATGAGTCACAATGGCTTTCCCCGTCGCCATAGCAACGGAACCAAAATGTCCGCTGGCTTTATTAATTTTTAAAAGAAGACCTTTAAAAGGCGGAGGGTTTCTTGTTCCAGCATTTACTTACAACTAGAAAATTCATTTCTTTTTAAATATTTCTAACCTATTCGTCTAGTACGCGTATAGTATAAAGTCTAGTTTGAATTCATTAAATTTGTTTCTAGAACATTCGAAACCAGATTAAAACCAGAATGATGAGCTGTATTATAAAGATATTTTTATTTAGTTTTTTTCTTGTTTCTTTAAATATACAATTTTGACATCTCAAATAAAAAGAAATAAATATGCAGACGTCTCAATTCTACCTTTCATTGGCTGTATATATAGTGCACATTTTTGTACTAACGAAGGCCGCAACTATAAAAAAATAGACAAAGCAGGGGATAATACTATTTTTTTAATAACAATAATTGAATACAAGCATTTAGAATATCCTTGGAGTTGGCGTGGAATAAATCTTTATGTATTAAAAAGAAACCTCACAACGTAATGAAGTACAAAGGTAATATTATATCAGGAACAAGGACTTAGAGAAAATGACTTGGAAATATCATATCACGACTTCTACAATAACATTATTACTGTGTATTAAGCAGTGTTAACATTAGTTTTAAAGAAAAGAATAATATAGTCTTAACATCCTGATTACAAAACGTAATAAAACATATTTGGTGACGAATTTAACTGAGAAAAAACGCTTCCCAAGAACTAGATGAAACGTAAAAGTCAAATAAAAACTTCTATATAATATAAAGAAACTAAATAGTTGAATAACAGCTTAGAAATAAAAATGTTCTATAAAAAGACTAAGTGACAGTGAAACTTTGAAATTCAATTTAAGTTGTCAGACTTGTAGACTTTGTAGCGATATCGGTTGATCTCAAGAACAATCTGTCCGCTTAGTACGAGTTTGTATTTCACAATGCACTATATAGCCTCCGCTTATAATATTAACATAGGTTATTGAATGATAAACGGGAAACGCTTCGTATGTAGTGAGGTGATCTCTTACAGAACGTACTCACTAGTCAACTATCAACCATCCTTATTAAAACGTGCACCGAAATATTGAGTCCATTGTGAAATTTATTTTGTATAAATTTGTTTACAAAAAATAGATTTCATTTCAATTGCCCTTTCAAGGACATTTATTAATCGAATATACACATGCAAACATATATTAGGTGTATATATATATATATATACATAATATACGCGTATACATATAATTCACAGCGGTAACCTATCCATATATACTGGTATTGTAAAAATCAAAGCAAATAGTTCTTCTGTTTCAAGGTCAATGCTTTCGCAATTATGACAGTAAATATATTTTTAATATATATTTTTTTAATCTGTGAACAGTTCTGTTTTTAATGTATTTTTGTAAACATATTCCACCAATTAGGAAATTAATGGAACCGCAAGGTCGCAATGTTAATAAACAAAATTAATTAAGTTTAATTAATTATTTTGGGCCATCAGACATAAACTAAATGGATCCTTCCTTCCTCTCAAATTACGACGGACAGATAATAAATTAAATCGTTCAAACAAAGAATTTCAATAGAAACGTTAAGGATACGGAAGTTGTAGACATTTTTAACCTATAATGGTATACAACTTGAGTGGTATAAACTAAACTACGAGTTATTTTTTTGATTTTTAACCCGAGATTTATACTGGAAGTAATCAATGGGACGTGATGATTACTTTTTGTTGGGTTTTGTTATTTACTGTAAAAGTTTATATGGATTTAATTAAGTGTCAACTCGTATAAATCTTGTAATAATTTTCCTCTTTTATGGTTTAGGTAAAGGCTGTTAGTCGCGATTCCGTTCCCCATATTTCTTTGTTTGATTTTTTAATTTTTTTCTTTATGCTATAGCTTCATTCGCACTGGAATCGTGGAATATTTTGCCAATGTCCACGTTTTTATTTGTTGGACGAAATATAATCTTGTTAATTTGTGTTTAGTCACATAACAAAAAAATTGTCAAAAAACTATCTACACGTCACATTTCAGTATAAATGTCACTTTGACATCACTAGCTTAATATACAAAAGAAGTTCGCATAGCAATACACTGCGTTTTTTTTAAACATACAAGCATTAACAACGTGCACATGATCAAAAATGTATTCAGCTCAAATAATACATGAAGGCATTTTGATCGAAACCGTTGCTAACGACCTAACCGTTAGTGCTGTGATTTTGATACACGATACAGTTATCGATATTTTGATTTATTCGATGTTCCCCCGTGATTCAAACTGATGACTATATATTGGTGTATCGTGTGGGTGTGCACAATGTGTTATAATCAATTCATCACTATCTGATTTCCACAGCTCTGGTATCCGTTATGTCTCCGCGTGTATAAATTCTACTTAGTACTATTCTGTATTAATACTAACGGTTAGTAATATATATAACAATGTAACAGAAAAAAAATAGGTACTTTTTAAAAGTACTTTCAACTTGAATATTTAAGTATTTGATGTTATATGCAAAGCGGTTATTTGTTTGTAAATGTCAAAGAAATAATAATTATTAATAAATCTACTATAATTGGAATGTTTGTGAGCTTGTTTGGACTTATGAACGGATACATGTATGTTGCACTTACAAGCAAAAACTATTAGGCCGATTTTGATACAATTTTGCAATAATGTAGCTAAAGCATTACTATAAGACAACAGCTATAATTTATGCTGAAATTCTTTGCACATCCCGCGGGATCACGTTTTAATAGTTATGTATAAAATCACATTAAGTCGCGTGACACAAACTTGAACCTAATATTCAACTTGTATATCTAACTTATGCGTATTTAATCATAATTATATATGTATACGTAATTACGTCAAAGCTAACAGTGATTGTTACTTGAGGTGATGATTCATGTCTGTTTTTGAATCACACACCGGTTTCCGAGTAATGGTCTTCAGTATTCGCACAATTTAATATAATTAAGTATATCTATATAATATATTGTACCTAAGTTAAAAATTTATTACATTGATGTTTCTTTAAATTAAAATCAAGTAATTTCTCACGCACCATAAGAGGAAGTGTACAGATGTTTAATTTCAATAATCATTAAGCAAGTATGCTTACCCTTAGTTTAATCCGTCAATTGCAAACTTCATAGTTAATAGTTTTCATTCATAAACGTCATCACGTTATAGTATTAACGTAGGTTATTGTTTGAGAAACGGGCAAACGTTTCGTATACAGTTAAATGGATACTTACGGTGAGAGTAAAAATTTTAACTTAACTAAATTCGCGAAATGTATACCCTTTCTTATGATATGTACTTTTGAAGAATTAGGTTTTGAACTATCACATCGGAATATAACAGGTCACCTAGCTTCCTAATCTGATGCTCATTGATCTTAGCGCAGTACTACCATATATATATATTTATATTTATATATATATATATGGTAGTACTGTAATTCAATAGAATTAATTATTTAAATTGTTGAACCTGATAAATTAATATAAGCTAACTCAATGACTGATTACAACTATGTAATTTACAAACATAATTTCATAGCAAGGCAGCCTAATTTTATATGTATATCATAAATATATAATTGTTTATTTTATTTATTTAATTATAAAAAGCAATGTTATAATTTCGTATCTTATACCCGCGTAATAATTGCCTATGTTTAATCTAGCATTAATTGGTGCTATCACATGTAACGTATTATAAAATTACTAATATTTGAAGTAACACTCATTGCTTACGCGTAATTCTGCTTGTGTACGCGTAATTCTTATCCATTCACAGAATATACTGAATGGTCTTAGACAGAAAGCTGCATATAGATTAAGGATGAACACGTAGCACAAGGAAAACTACAGGAAATACTTAGTATAGGACTAAAGAAGTTATTTTTGATATATCACAACAACCCTTAAAGATATATATAACTTTTGACTTCTATATAACATTGGTCTATTTTTCTTTTACAAGCAGGGAATCGAACCTATAACATGACATACTAGTTTTTCGTACAAACTGAACAATTGGTAGTGTTCAACCTTTTTTTCAAACCAGCACACGTCCAGCCCATCAATACCACAGTGTAGACTGCCAGCGAATTAATTACGGACATATGGAGGGTTTATTAATATTAATTAAGGATTTATCGTCTATCGATACACGATTTACATATATGATATATGCAAACTTCTTGCTGTCATATTCCAGATTTAAAATAATTAAAAAGTTTTAATTTCTTCCGTTTTTATCTCTAATAATGGAATGGCAGAATTAATTTATATGATTCTATTTATATAACTAACAATAATACCGCTTTACATAACGTGAGTGAATATCCGTTAAAGTAAGATATAATTTAAGGACTATTATTACTTTTTTTATCGACATGACATTGACAGATAGGGTTGCTTCCTGTTATTTAAGCGCCCCGTCGCGTCGTCCGATTCATACATTGAACAATGACTATTCACACTTTTTAAAGATAGCGTTCATAATAACTCAGCAAGTTAAACCTATTATATTATTCCAAATTGAATTCTTATATGAAATGAAATATGTACTATATAAGTAAACGGTTGGTATATTCAAAAATGACAACCCTTGTTATATTATTAAAATTTGTTATGTAAAGACAATGTCAAAAATTGAAAACTTTCAAATAGTGCTACCATAAAGCGTGATGAATATTTAAAAAAAATCTACGTAAGTTTGTATCGCTATGCGCTGAAAATATTGTGAAAGGTAAGTTTTAATTATGCAAATGTTTTTAAAAAGTCAATGCTACGTTGAACAAAAACATTACTTCCATTTTTATTCTTTGTTTCATTTATTATTTTTTTTCTTAATTAAATCTTGATATTGCAACAGATTACAAAAATATAGCCATAAAAAGTTCTCTTTCAGCCTTAATAACGGCTCAAAGGAGCTTTTCGGTGTCACTAGTAATCTTCTTTCTGCGTTTTATTCAATATTATAAAGAAACACGTTCGTTTTGTTCGTCTTGAATTCACCCTATTACATAATAAAGTAAAAACTACAAGGGTGACAGCCGTTAGCCAACAGCTGTTAACCCACCTGCCGCCGGCTGCGTCTTAATAATTTAATACCGACGCCATCTTGTTATTAACGTCTTAAGTTCAGGAATTGTATATGAATATGTCACTTAATTGCACTTGCTTACAAGTATAGCCTGTCCCATATATATATAATTTAATAAACTCTGTAAAAGTATGCATTGAATATGATTTATTCATGTAATATTCGTATTATTTTTTTAATGAAATACAATCAAGGAATTCCGATCACAAGGTCTTAACCTTCGGAATCCATTCATTCATCACAACGTTTGTTCTGTTCATAATAACAGACGGCGGCATTATTATATGGAAAAATAAATAACATTACTTTCAATGGAAAATAAATCTAATATATATGATTTTTATTAAAAAATATATATATGCCCGTTATATACCGGTTAAATAATCTGTCGGGTGTAAATTATTGTAATCAAAAAAGAGTAATGTAATATGATATTGTCTACTTTTATTATTGTATTATATAATATGGGTATAATCTAGGGAAAATCACGGGGTCATAATCTGTGTACTTTGGGGGGAAGCTATTACGATTTACGACTGAGTAAATAAATTTAAGATTTGATCTCAACTTATGAAGGAGTTACGTAATAACGGAGTATATATATTTTTTAAGTATACGAAACTAAAACGTCCAAGAATGAGAATATTCATTTAATATATTGCAAATATAATATTATTGAACATTTGAAAGACTTGTATATCTTAAAATTATAGTTATAATGTAAGGTAAATCTAAATTTTATATTATATTATACAAAGTTTCTGTATCCATTACACATAACAAGTTTTGAAATATTTAATATACAAAGAGATAATCCAATTAAAAGAGTACTAGGGGTTCATAAGTGGTTTGGTGTAAATATTAAAGATGTAAACACGCTTTACTTCACGTTGTTTATGTCTTACGGCTTCGGAATGCAAAACATTTCTTGAAACGTGTCCATTAAAAGACATTTTTCGATTGGATTTTATTATTAAATGACATTTAAAATATTTAGGTATTTATGTTTCAGAAGGATTGTTTTAGTAAAAAAATTATTAAAAACATAGCATTATATGTATCGGTATTATAAATATAAAATTTTAAAGTTTCAGATCGCATTGAAACTTATATTATCTGTGTGAAGTACGGAAGTTTCATGGCCGCGTCCTTGAAGATGTTTTGAGGCGTGACAAAGTCGAAATCGATTTATATTTAATATAAAAACATATGAGTTCGTAACAAATATATAAAGCTCCTAAATAATTATCCAATATATTTTATGTATTCAAACGAAATGATATAAATTTACGTACTTATATCTCAATTTACGTACTTCATATACGTAATAAAGAAAAATAGAATTGAAGTGATTTTTAGGCAGTGTTATAGAAATTAAGTGCTAAATACATAATTGCTTATTATTTCTTTTTCATTATCTGGAATTAACTGTAATTGAATCATCAATTTGAGTATATATATTATTAATAACGTATTATTAATAGACATACTCTTCTGTCATTTAGTTCTTAAAATAATTACTACAGGCATTAGTCATTGCCGGATGAAGCTAAGTGCTAAGTGAACCTATTGAGCTGAAATATCAAAGCAACGAGATAATGCTTGAAACTTTAATATGAGTAATAACTGAATTAGGACGTGTGCTGTGTTTAGACCGGAAGTGGTATACGATTCGTCATAATATCGTTATATAGAACATACAAACGTTTATGGTTAATATGTACAAACTAAGCTTCATTTGATATTAATTAAAATTAATCGGCCGTATATAGTCTGACTGTCGCGGTCCATTAATTATTAACATCTGCTCAAACGTTAGTTTAAAACACCATCACTAATTAACTTAAATTAAACCAGCAAAGCCGTTTTATACTTGAGTTTTTTTTTTGCCTTTAACGAACACGCAACATTTAAATGATTAATCTTCTTGTGAGCAATAATTTAATATTAGCATTATTTATAACAAAAATGTTATAGAGTATTTACTAGGTATAATTGTAAATAAATTTATATAAAATGTTACACATAATATTCTTATATAATTAAATATATTTTTTTATAAAAATAAATATGACGATATTATATTTAAAATATTACATACATGAACTGGAGACATGACACTCATTTAGAACACACTGGTAAATTATCCAGGACTCAAGTTCAATCATAGTAGATGCTGTCATTATTAATGAAATACACAAATGTCAATAATACTGAAAATCCCAACACTAATGCCTTTCACTGCACTCGTATTAAATTCACAATATTTTTTTTTAATAATTTTAATTCATATAGTTCTGTGGACCGTAAACATGCGATGCCTACTCAATGTTTTGATACCGCCCACGTAGGTCAGTAGCTTAGCTTAGTAATATTACGATTTGATTAGACTCTCTCGCTAGTTGTGCTCTTGAAACACTAGAGTATTTCTGAGCCAACCGCCCAGCCGGAATCGGATATGTTAGGTATTGCCAGACTAATAAATTACATAATGTCTTTAATAGAAATGTCAGATTGGACATATGGATAATTGCCTTTATCTGTATTGCGATTTTATTATTCATTAAATTCACTCACAGCAATTACTTTAGAGAAATATTTATCTTTCATTAGGAGCTTAAAAGATATTGTGTTTTGCTTTAAACAACAGAAAACCAATTAATTACAATTTGAATGACAAAATTAAAATTAAAAAACCGCCATGGTTCAGTGTTTTATCATTAAACATGATTATATTTTAAGAAAACAACATTGATTAAATCTAATACGTTTTATCAAAATGAGAATAGGTACTTTTTTAATTTTATATAATATATTTTTATGTAAAATAGTAATATTAAAAACATCTAAATAATTTAATCATAAAAATTAATTTAATATAACTTTATGCATAATTTGTTTTCAACTCATATTTGATTAATGTTGTTGCAAGAATGATAGTACTTGCAAGTTTGTCATCCAATCGGGAAATTAACTGTTAAGAAATGATTCTTATTCATTAATTCTTTATTTTATGTTATATATTTTTAATTTAATTATTTGAAGCATTTCTAGCAACAAATAATTTTACTCTGAGAAGAAGAGAGTAAAGTTATATTTTTCGCAACACCTGTACGTCATTGTAAATGACATCTGTCATTTCAAGTACTCTATGGTTTTTACAAGTGTTTCGTCCGTGTCGTAGAAAGTGTTCTATTTGTAAATATTGTTAAATTGTAAATACGGAGAGCGTACTTTAATTTTACACAAGTTACTTGTTTTAAATATATAAGTGGAATTGTTTATGGATACAGATCAACTTAACTGAGGAGTATAAGCCCTTAAAGGTAAAAAAGTTTATCTTGCGCACTTATTTTATACCACCTGCTAGCCTATTTTGGCTGTATACAAATAAGGAAGAGCATTTTTTTACTACCATTTGGCGTTACTTTGTCGCAAAATCTATAAAATAAAGAGATTTCCGCTTAACCTTGAGCGGGTATAGGTGTGCCATCCTAAAAATCGACATTGGATAGCTACATCTGTCGCTTTTATTACACTGACCTTCGTGTAAATGGAAAACATCTACCTTCCGTATTCTAAATGCATTGTCTGAATTTATTACCGTTGAACGATTAAGAAACCTAGACGATATTTAGAATAATAACTTAAAAGCATTCTCCACTAAGTAAATTTTAATTTTAATGTCTAATTTAATTTCGTTTAATAAATTTAAATTACTGACAAATATACATATATATACATAAACATAAATATATATATATATATATATATATATTATTTTTGTTATTATTTAATGACCTGTTTGGAATAACAATGCCAATTGGAATTTGATTACCCGACGAAATATCAAAATGATAACAATTAACAAAAAAATGTGATCACATTTTCATATAAAATAATTTTACTTAAAAAATATATATAATTTAAACAGTTCTTTATTGTATTTTCTATTACTGTTATATAAAATGTTAAAATGCTTATCTCTTCTAACATTCCATTTCAATAGAAACAATATAAAAGTAATAAAGAATAATGCGCTGATAACAATAGTATTGCTAACAGAAGTTTTTCAGATCGTTGCAAAATGTGTACGATATAAACAATAGAAATAAATTGAAAATACTTCGATAAATAATTTATTTCACTTACAATTTATAGTCAAATAAAAGTTTTTTAATAGGATTATAAATAAAAATGTGTGTTGAAACTCAAAATACTAAGGAATTTAAGATTCCTTGCACTACAATCTCATTAATTATATTATTTTTATCATTTTTTAATACAAGCAGCGGGATGTAATAAGTTTCACATTTGTATGTTTGTTTGTCCGTCCGTGCCATTGTAGTTCTCAAACAGATCGACAGTTTTTTATGTGGTTGTTTTCATTTGATGAGAGATTTCTTGTGGTGGGTTAGAGGATCGGCTTCCCAAAACAATGTTAGGTATTTATGCTATAAGATTACTTTATTAAGAACTTGACTCGAGCCTGTGAAATTGTGTGCTTAGAATTAAGGCATTGAGCATTTTTTATTTTAACAAATTTTCTTATCATTGAACACCTTAATTGTATTTGGGTAATATAATGACAACACTGAGTTTGGTCAAATTTACCATTAATTTAGACTTAACTTTTGAAGAGAAATGACTATATTTTTTTTAATTTATTTATTTTAATAGGTCTTATATATAAATCATTTGATGTGATGTGTTATCTGACATTCAAAATATTTTTTTTTTATATATAATTGTCTATAATAATGCTAATCAGCATTTAATCTTGTACTAACTATTAATTCCCTTCACATTGAACATGTAATGTCTCTGTTAGAATTTTTTTTATCAAAATTGACTTAGCTTATTTATTACTAAATAATTTACTAAACAGGCTATGATAGGAAAATAACTTATATATGTACCTCTAAACATATATATATGTATATAACATATGACTCCCAATTTTCTAGATCTTTCACAGTACTATTAAAGAAAAATTAACAAAATATAACTTTTAAATTACATATTTTTTAAATCTGCAATTTGTTTATCATCTTAAAAATATATATTACTTAGAAAATATTTTTATATAAAAGAAAGTTGTTTTAGTAACGCTATATATACCACAGGAACGTCTGTACGGGTTTGTATGAAAATAAGTCGGGAGGTAGTTTAGAACCGGGACACACATGGCATCACATTCGATACAAAAAAAAACTTAATAAAATCCAGAACCCGCGTATTTACTGCCAGTAAGGTTGAACAGATTTTTACTTTTGAAGTTGAAACTAAAGTCGCGGGCAAAAACTAGTATCAAAAGTATAATATAACAAAAAAATACTAGGTATGTGTTATTTTCGTAACAATAGTTGTAATTTTAAACCACGTGTGAATCATTATTAAGTATGTGTGATGGGTGTCATTAACGTGGGGTATGCAAACAGTCATTGTTTCAGTACCGACTGTAATCAAATAGGTTTTATGTTATTAAAAACATTATAATATTATCATAAATCATATTTGATTTTTTTTTTTTTTTGTCAATTCAAAATACTCTGTGGGTATAGGATTATTCTGTGGCTGTCTTGTTTTTGATACGATTTTATTTATATAAAAACCATATATTCGGATTACTAGTTACTACGAGTTATTTGAGTCGTGGTTGCCTGGAGGTTAAAGGCCCGCCTCTCATACGTGAGGGCGTGGGTTCGAAACCTGGCAAGTACCAATGTGATCTTTTCCGAATTATATGTATTTTCTAAGAGTATTTAGACACCACTGACGGACGGTGAAGGAAAACATCGTGAGGAAACCTGGTCTTATAATTTCAAATTATAAGATTGAAATCGCCAACCCGTCATGAGCAAGCGTGGTGATTAATGCTCTAACCTTCTCCATGTGAGAAGAGGCCTTTGCTCAGCAGTGGGTTCCTATAAGCTGATGATGATGATGACGAGTTATTTTATTATTTCAAAATTGCGTACACCCGACGTTTCGGTTACTTTGCAGCAACCGTGATCACGGGCAGGCGAGATGAAAGCGTCGACACCCAGTAATAAAAAAACGCTCAATAACCAAACACTCATTTCCATTTCTTTATTATTTTTCTTGTAATTTAAATATATCTACAAATTTAATTGCACTTTAAATTCTTTTGTTAGAAACGATTCCATTTTTGATTATTTTAAGTTAAAAGCTCTTAACAATAAAGTTGATTTCATAAAAAAAAAATATATTATTCACATGAAAAATAGATTAATCACATCAAACACGACCCAAAAAATTTCGGGGTCATAAATTACGCTGAATAA
Source organism: Danaus plexippus (assembly GCF_018135715.1). NCBI lineage: Eukaryota > Metazoa > Arthropoda > Insecta > Lepidoptera > Nymphalidae > Danaus > Danaus plexippus. The sequence goes on from NC_083549.1 coordinate 6,523,249, forward strand.
ATTATACTATGTACAGGTCACAAAAAAAAACTTTTTTCATCGTTGACGTATAAATGTCAACAAAGTTATTTTTTATATACTAATATAAATATATTCTTTAGAGTTAAGTCAATGGTATGACTAAAATAAATCTATATATGTAGCACATATAAAATAATTGAAACATATTTTCCTAACCCTCATTACTTAGTCTACATTACCTTATAAGAACGTACACGCTATTTATGTACATTAAATTAGTTAAATTAATTATAAATATAAAGTTTTTTTTTTATTCCCTTAGAAAATAAGGTGAAAACGAAATTAAGGTTTTCGGATACTATCTGATTTTTTATTATTTTTTAAGTACATAATCCCGACGTATCAAATTGATCACGGTTCCCGTAAAGGGGTTAATAAAGTTATTCTGTCTACCGCCCACTTTGATAGTGAATTATTTTGTAGTGCCCCATTTTTCGCCCACTGAAACCTTATCCCAGCTAAATAAAATTACATATCACAACACCCCCGTTTTTTTCTGGGACTCTTACCGCCCTCCTTAAGCCTGCATCGCCCACAATGGGGGGTTATCACCCACTTTGATAAAGGCTGTAAAGGAACCGAAACGTCGGGATTATGGAGTAAAAAAAGCTTAGTGTAATTTAAATGAGTACACGCGAAATCTTAAATATCGTTAAATAAGGACAAACATCTCTCCGATTTATCTGAATGATTTCTTTAGTACTTTGAGAACCCAGACATTGTTTGTGAGTTTGTTTTTTTAATATAAATTAATTTTAATTAATAAAAGCCTTATCATACAGTTGAAGCTAATGAGTCACAAGGATATTTTTTTATTCAGAGATAAAAACGACATGAAGCACAAGTGATGAACAATTTTATGCACTTATTACGAACTAAAAATATAGAAACTAGCTATTGACCGCGACTTAGCTCGGGCGGACGTCGGAATTAAACTAAGAGAGATGTGTATGTATGTATGTATGTTTAGACAAGATACGGTAATCAATCCGCTGCTATAGCCACGAGTCACGACATCATACACAACACAGCTGCCTTGATCCGACGGCAGTTATATAGATTTTCAGGAGACATTTGGCTTACATTTTATTCTATGTCTAAACTACATTAAAACCAATTTAGTACTTTCCGGGTGAAAGGGCAATATCATCCGTACATTCTCACATTATTTCGCATTTATAGTAGATGTTTCTGAATAACTTTCAAGAGTTACCTGTTTATTCATTTACAACTGTCAAATAATAATGAAAAATAAAATATTAAATTTCAGATAAGATACCTTTAGATAAATCGTGATTCACATAAAATACATTGCATAATATTTAGTTAGTATATTAGAAATAACTCATAGCTTATTTATAACTTTCATAGTTTTATAAATATTTGATACTATCTCAATCCCGCGACGTCGTTCGAGTGGTTACATTTAAAAACAAAGTTTTCAGTGACGCGTAACGTTTATAAATAAGTATAGTTGTTTGTTTAAACTGCGATAAGTTTATCAAGTGAAGTTATTTATAATGGTTGTGTCAGAAATAAGAATTTTTAATATTATTGGAATATATACATTAGTTTCGCTGTTATGATCTTACAACTCTATGAACAAGTTGGTGGTAGAGACTAGTATGGTTAAGTTACTACAGCTCGAACATGGGCTGGCTCTACCGGCGAAGTACCACCCTCTCACAGAAGATAGGTGAAGTAGTCTTTAAAAGCTGCGTTTTGAGAGAGCCAGTTGCCCTTTGCTTTTTCCACCCTTTCCTATTTCGGGATGTTGATGTATGCAATAGCCTTCCGTCCTGCTTCAGCCTAAGGCTGTTTTGAGGTGTTGAGCGTTTTTCATTGGCATGTCCAAGAAGACCCAGCAACTCCGGGTCGGATCGGGGGCAACTCCGTAGCCTGTGCCAGCGACGCACAAAACTGGACTCTCAGTTCAAAACAAAGTCTAAGCTCTTTGACAGGATGGTTATTGGACCATCAGCATCCTTTCACCTTCCCTTCACCTCAAGGCCGGCAACGCTTCAACATCACCACGTTGCAGATGTCCATCGTCGACGGCAATTAATTCCCATCAAGTAGACCATCCGCTCGTTTGAAACCTTTACCATAAAAAGAGTGTGTTCCGTTACACTGCATACGAAGCGCTAACAGTTTTTTATTCACATATCTTCATTATAGTATTAACGTAGGTTATTCAATGAGAAACGAGACACACTTTGTAGTATAATGTAAACTTGTACTAAGCATACAGGGTGTCCCAAAGTGACCACGTCCCAGTGACACAGGATATAGAGGAGCTCGAGGACTATCAGAAAATTGAAAATTTGACCTCAGTAATAATATCACGGTTTTCGAGATATTCGCACTTTTTTAATTTTTTTAAAAATCTCTACCTTGTGACGGATTTTCTGCTATTGTTGCCTGGAATAGCTTCGGATTGTAATTTTTTTTTATTGTTCTGACATTGTCATTATCTCCACTTCATTTTTATTAACTGAATTATTAACAACAAATAAAAACAGTAAATCGTGAACGTATTGTTTAATCTGATTCACTGAATTCAATTTAAATTACATATTTGAATATTCTTAACCCAAAACCTTTTTCTGGAATAAGAATAAAAAAAATCTTCATGAATTCTTTTAGATATAAATAAAAAATATATATTAATATTCTCTTGCATTCTAGTATTATATAAAATGTGTGTATGTGGGTGTGTGTGTCTTGATCAAAGTATGTAGAATGCTGTCATTCCAAACTACGCTTTGCCGAAATAACACTAGCTGCAGTCATGGGTTACACTTTCTTTTCAGTTCATTGACCTCATTATGATTTTTTAGGAAGCAGAAACCATTAAAGTTTTCCAATTCTTTGCTTCTATATTTATATTATCATAACATCAATATTTTAAGCGAAAAGTTCCTGACCGATTTCAAAAGAATAACGTGCTGAGCTTGGAAATTAATACAGTCGAAGTGTATATAGTTATTTTTACAGACATATGTGTGTGTATAATGTATTATATATACATTAAATAATTTAAAATAAACACACACACACACATGGTAGTGATGGGACTATAACACATTATATATATGACACATCATACATCAATGTGTTTTGTCACTGAATTCAATATATAATTGTTCCTAACTTTGACATTGGCAAAATATTATAGTTTGTAAAATTACAAAACATCAAACACTATTTTCCTCGTGTTGTAATTGTGATTTTTCAAAGTACCTAATAACACTTCAGTATCCACATTAGTTTTTTTAGTATAAAGCAAAAGTTTTTTTATTTCTCTTATATTTACCATCGATAAAATACTTCACACGAATTTGACTTTGAAACGGACTTTGAACCCCTACCCCCGTCCTTGTCACAGGTTGTCACATTTTTATAACCCCCTCCCCTCCTGGTGTGACGTCACACATTTTGTTTTATTTATGCATATATATAGAAATAATCGAGAGAAAACAGCTATTGTAATTTTTTTCTTACTTTTTATTAAATAATAACCTAGATAATATCAACATAAAGTCAAGCACTTCATAAAACCTATTTAGATCCTTATCTCATAGCGAGAATGCTAAATTATTAATAAATATAGATACTGTTCGTAAAAATTCTAAATATTCAATTCTTTGCGTTTTAGTATTTTAAATTTTAATATGTGACGTCATAAAACTATTGACCCCCCCCCGATGCCCCTTGTCACAAGATGTCACTTCGGTGATACCCTCCCTCCCCATTAACGTGTGACGTACTTTATGGATGGCCCTCTGAAATTTTAAGATTTTCGAGTATTTTATTTTGATCAACGTAAGTTTCGTAACCTAACTTACATAAGAAAATGATGAAAACCTCTTGAGAACTGTAGGCAATCTTACGAAGTGATATTTATAAAGAATGTTTTGTAAGAGTTATATAATATATATATATTTACTAGCTTCCCGTCCATGCTTCGCACGGGCTTACATAAGATTTTTTTCATATTCTTACCTTATAGTTTAAAAATTATTCTAACAATAAATACCGCCTGTGCTATCAGGATGAATGTAGCCTTCTAATGGTGAAAGAATTTCTCAAATCTTCACAGTACTTTTTGAGTTTATACATTACAAACATACACACAAAAAAAACATCCTCCATATAATATTAGTACATGTATTATGTATGAATAAATACAGTTTCTTTTGCTCCAGGCTTATTCCAGTCATCATGGTTATGGAAGCGAATCCCATTAATGAAAAACGAACAGATGGTAAGATATATATATATATATATATAGTAAGCATTACATATGTCACACACAACACTTAGTGGTTTTTCATCGTAAATTTTCATGAACATCCTCATTTCGTGTATTTACCTATAAAAAAATCTATATTCATGTAATCAGTTCAAAACATTATATTATTATCCGACAATTAGTATTAATACGAGGGTTCACGATATGAAGAATATGAATTCGTTCTGAATAGACTGCGGACACTTTCGCGTGACTTCGTTCTAAGAATTAATAAAGTTTAATCAAAATCGACAAACCAAGACGTGGACTAACGTCTAATATACCCGAATACACGAAAAACATCACGCTCCTATTTAAAAATCGGTCAATAGCTGGACTTAAAACAATCGGAATTATAAAACAAAAAATATTTTTATAATACATTCAACAATACTAAATGAGATTAAAGCCATTTGGAGGTTGTAATACATGTGTGGAGCCTTGGATTTACTTATTAATGCTGGTCATTTAATTGGCTTGGATACTTGTAAACCTCTTGTCAGTCGGAGACAGTTAGTTTTAGTGCAATCGGTTTAATAAACATGTTAATTTTATTAATTAAACCATGAGACTGAAGATCTGAAATATTTAATACAACTAACGTATGAGGAATTTTTTATTATAATTTTTTAGTTACATTATTGAAAACTAATTATATTTAGCAAAACCAAACAAGAAACATGAAATAAAGTACATTTAATACGAGATCATAAAATCTCCATGTCTCAAAAAAGTAATATTTTACACGCAATTTTAGGACTACATATAATCGCACTTAGGATTTGACACAGTTTAAAAGAAAAGTATGGAATTAACCAACTGCGTGTTTAATTTATACTCTGTGTGACGCTATTTATACGAAATACATGACTTATATGTTTCATTGATAAATCATCCCACATGGATCAAGGCACGTGAAGGGAAAAGCAGGAACAAATATCGTCTATTCGTTTCACTGAGTACCTGCTCTACTGTTACGAGATATTCCCTTGCGAATTGCATGTAATCGCAGATAATTACTATATAATAAATATATATCTATATGTTTTCCACTAATATATATTCAGTAGTTTTTACGTATGAGTAACAAATATCCACACACACACATATATATATATATATATATGTGTGTGTGTGTGTGTGTAATCTAGATCGGTCGTTCAGCGTTACCATGTGCATGATAACGTTTAAGTGACTAATAGTTTTTTTTTAAACAGCGTTTATTTTCTTTGTTCTATTTAAAGTCCAACGACTCCCCGTTTGTCATCTGCGTTATATTAATTCGTTAAAATATATATCAAAAGATATGAGAAGCGATAAACATAATGTTATATAAATTTGTTTGTTTGTCCATTTGAATTTATTATTAAAAAAAAATAACTAATAATTCTTTTACATAATTTATGTTGAACAAATTTTTTAATGGAATCTTATCTAAGAATATTCGCGAGTATTGATTTAAATATGAATTTTCATCTCGTCTGTCCGTGATCACGTTGCTGTTGTTGCTGTCGTCGTTGCTGCAAGTAACCGAAACGTCGGGAGTGTGTTGAAAATAATCAAAAAATTTGCATATCATTAACATATCAATTAGCAAATTGTTTAAGATTTTTAACAATAAACATTCATTTTCTTTATATCCGGCTATATTTGGAGTGCCTCTCAAATAGTTCTGAAGAAAATTTAAATTGATACATAATATAATAAAAATATTAATTAATTATCTCGAACAAACTGTAATACTAATTGATTTTATTTAAAATACTATTTCGTCATCGTTCCATGATATAATACTGTGAAATATTTTTATGTCTTTGACAATATTAAGTGAGATTTAATTACACACAAGTCAAGTGTAACAATTAATATGATATAAATTTACTTTAGAATTAATTGAAATTCTTGCTCGTAAAACCTTAACGAGATCTAAGACTTGCCCCAGTATTCATATAAATAAAACGATTATTTTTCGCTTTATTTTATTATTTGAAAACTACATACTCCCGACTTTTCGGTTACTTCCAACTACCACTAAGTAGTACTAAGAAAATATTAGTTTTACTCTCCGTGGGACCTTATCTGTTTCTCCAATACAACTATGAGTATATCGTGACCCATTCTGAAATCATATATGGAACATTCCGTTTCGTACAAACTAAATCTTGGCTATAAGACAGGAGAAAGACGTGGCGGTTGTAAAAATATCTTAATACCAAAATTACTTGTGACTCATGATGTATGCTATATACCATTCTAAAGTGGTTGCACCGTGGGTGGGAGCGTTCATAATATAAACGATTACGTTTTGTTACGTTACTGGAGTGCAAGTCGACACTATCACACAGATTATAACCAACTTATAAATAATAAAAAAAAAACAAAAGAGTATTCAGCAAAAAGTATTTAATATTTCTCTTTTTATACTGCATGTTTCATTTCATTGTTTTGTTTGAGAGTTAAGTTATTAGGTTAAGATGAGATCCTAAAGATTTTTTTCTAGATCGCGTCCACGCTATACGCACGCGAGCTGGTGGGGATGTGATTCCAGAACGTTCCGTGGGAACCTTGGACCTAAATATGTCATTCACACCATCGAATCTAGTCTTGACCCCGGCACCTGAATGTAAGTCTATAAGCCTCGCTGTAGGGATCTAATGTAATATTTATATATATATATATTATTATTAGTATAAATTTCATATGACACGTGAAAATCCCTTGTGTATTTCGTTTTGATTCTATCAATCCAGCCACTGAAATGGGAGCACGTATACATTTTCCCAACCTAGAAATAATCCCACGTGATTATATTTATAGAACGAGTGAATTGAATATTACGTTTCTGTTTGATTTACTTTGTATGGAAGTATATTCAACAATCAGTTCAGTTGAGCAAAATGTATTCATAAGTCATGCTACTCAACAGTAATACCAAATTAGGTTTGTCTGAGCTTTGAAATTAATGAACGAAGGGAATATACTAAGAACACGATATAACTAATCTTAAAATTAAAATAACTTTCATTTTTCTAATATTATATTAGATAAAATATCTGCAAAAATAGATTATCCCAAGCAATAAGCAATACGAGAGGCTTCCGATACAATTATTAATGTTTGAGCAGTGTCAACCCTAGGTCGGAAGCTGTCCCGTGGCATATCAAGAGCCACGGACAACGAGGGTCTGGTCTGGGCCTTGAGAAGCAACACTGAACCTCAACCGAATACCTTATCATCAGACCATATACTGTTATTGCCAGATATATCCGTCTACCCCCCAGATTTTAGGTAAGTTGATTTTATCATGACTTTATTGACATCCATATTATTCTGGCAACACTTCAAAATACTAACATCATGACTAATTTTAGTAAACATAAAAAACGTCTTCATTGTAGGACGAAAACGGAGCCAAATTATTCTCTTGTCACCTTTCCAGAAACTTTATGTTTATTTTGGTATTTCTGTATCGGATTCATCTGGAAGATGACGCTTCATGATGAATAGAATATCACCAAATAAGCAATGTCATCGTTGTATAATAAACTAGAAGTAAAAATGTACCTCGGAATCAGACCACAGTAGGCCATTGAAATAAATTTTCAGTCTACCTTAGGTTACACGAGTCATGACATTGATTTTGTATCGCTCAACGCCGCGCCCAAAACGACTCGGTCAATGAACTCCACAGAAAACCCTTTGATATTCGGACAATTTATGGCATTATGGGCTGCTACGCCATTTCATCATATTCGACCTTGAGAATAAACAATGCGTAGCGTATAAAGTAACGTGCAACTTTGTTTCAATGGGCGTTAGAATATTTTGTTCGGTAACGAGAAATAATTAAGATTCAACAATATAGTGATAGACATGTTTTCAATTTTGTTTAGAATATTCATCGAAAAAGATCTCCTAGAGACAGCGACTCTAGTCACGTTAGAGTCTGCTAATATACTCAACTGGTGGCGCCACGGTCGCGTTCCGGGCGCCCCACGGTTGCTGCCCCTGGCAACTTCCGGGGACGGCAACTGTCTCCCGCACGCGGCGTCGCTCGCAGCATATGGCTTCCATGACAGATTACTGGCTTTAAGGACCAAAGTCCAAGCTCTGCTCTCTGGAGAATGTGGCGATGTACTTACTAGTGAGTGACTATTTAGGAGGCATTAACGTTTACATTTGTATTAATTACCAAAATACTTTGCTGATACTAGAAAAACATAATTAAATAATTAATGACTAGAAATGAAAATATTACTCCATTGGTTCTAGTACTTCGTTAGTCTTTTTTAAACTAGCGATATTAATAACAGAGGCTATAAAACGTCGATGGCGCTGGTCGGAGAGCATCTCGCTTAGGACAGCAGGGTTGTCACCGTCGGAGGCGGAATGGGAGCGCGAGTGGCAGGACTCTATAGTGGCGGCGTCGGCTGAGCCTAGGCCGCACCAACCCTCAGCAGCTCCGCACTACGCCGGCTTGGAGCAGCTACACGTGTTCGCATTGGCCCACGTCATGAAACGACCGGTTATCGTGTTCGCGGACGTCGCGTTGAGAGTAAGTCATAAAACACGCGTGATGGAATATAGACAAAAAAGGTGAAGGTGTAGAGCCTAGCTGGTCAAATTACTGCAGCCCGAACATGGCCCTCTCACAGAAGATAGGTGAAGTAGTCTTTAATGGCTGCGTTTCGTCCGATACATGAGAGAGTCGGTTGCCCTCTCCCTTTTTCCCACCCATTCCTCTCCCTTTTCCACAATCAAGGTCGGCAAAGCATCCGCATAACTTTGTTTCCCAGAAGATGTTTGAAAAATATACCTTTCTAATTTTATAACCGTCAAAAAATCTTCAATTAAGGTTATATTTTGAATGTTAGTGTGATTGTTGATTATCCTAAATTTAAACATTCCAGGATTTCAGAGGCGATCCGATAGCCCCTATTCCATTCGGTGGTATATACCTGCCCTTGGAACTGCAACCGGAAGTGTGCAGTAAAGCGCCGATACTGCTGGCTTACGACGCCGGTCACTTCTCAGCGCTAGTACCGTGCGAGCCTCTTCCCACAGACGGCGCTAGAGTACCCTTGGAAGACCGCATCGGAAACCCAATGCCTATACGGTATAAATTTATAACTCCTATCACTCGTCATAAAACATTAGAAGCCAAGAAACTGATGAAAAGTAAATAAATATCTTGAAAAAATTAATGAATAGTACTTTTTTTGCAGATTCAACGTAGACCCGGGCGAGGACTTCCGATGGGACGTTGAACCGGAACAGAAGACTATCAACAACCTGCTCCCAGATGAATACCAACGGTCGGCCATGTTGTCCGCTTATTTGGACTTGGAGAGAGTCGAATGTCTATCTCAGGGTCAACCGTCGGAGGAGCTGAGGAGGTCCCTCGACGCTTTGTCCACTAAGAGTTCCAAGCAGTTGAACTCCGTCGCCAAACAATTTGGCAGCATCGGGAGGTCAATGAGCAGCAAGTTGAAGAGCTTCGGATCTATGGCCAAGTTAACGAAGACCGGAAGCCAGTCGAACCCGGAAGACGGTCTGATGCGGCGGCAGTCCACTTGCGAAGTACTGTGCTGTAGGGTCCTAGCGGCTAGAGCGCCCGTACAGGAAGAGATGGTCAAGAATTACCTGAATGAAGCTTGGATCGGGTATGTGGCTCTGTGCATACAAATTGTAACTGAACGCAATATTTTATAGCAAAATGTAAAATAAAGATAAATTTTTGATCTCTATTATGTACATTATTTAAGTACTTGTTGGTTTAAAAACCAAATTAATATTAATATAAAAAAATCTATCATATTTTGCATCTAGTAGTTCATACATAAGTGTAGCTACCTTCCTACCCTCATTATCACATGTACAACATACAAAGACATCATAGCAATATTAATTACAGATACACAGCGGAAATGAATAGGAAAGAAGAATGCCAGGCTCCAGCGAAGCCTCGCTATGGCACCGGTCGGTCGCAGTTCTACGCGGAAGCTGATAGGAACGCTCATGAGAACGCTAGAACATTGACCACTAAGTCCGCGAAACCGGCCCAAGATCGAACCTTGTACCTCTCCAAATCCACTTTCTACGACGACCGCCCTCCTTCCCCCAAACCCTGCAAGGCCCCGCTCTGTATGTACTACGGCAGCCCCGAAAATAACGACTACTGTTCTCGTTGCAGCAAACTCCAATGAGCTGGAGTTTGATCAGTTTCGATACAGTCCAGGGGCGATTTCACCGGTGACAAAATATATTTCTGCTATGACCTTACCTTCAGCGTAGCTTATACGGTTTTAATACAACCTTAGAATTCGTCACATATTATTAAAAGTCCAATACATATGTTTTAAATAAGTCTCGGACTAAGTGACCGGTGAAATTGACCTTAAGATTTGATTGATGTTTTATATTTTAATTCAGCACCCCTCAAGTACTCTAACAACCCCGCTACACTGCTGTACAGGTCATTTGACCGACTGTATCGAATCCTAACTTCTAAACTCCTAGTATTACTAATACATAAGTATTTTTATAACAGAATAATTATTTGTTTAGGTTATATTTTTTTATAGAACAGATAAAAAATTTGTAATGTTCAAAATCAGGACTATTTTGTGAAATGTATTTTACGATAAGAGCGACCCGCAGTACAACAGTGTGGAAATAGAGAAAAAAAAAAACTATTTTTTTAAAGGATCTTCCATTGTAAAAATGATATTATGAAACAGGTTGAATTAGTTCTTAAACTATTGAAATATAGATAAAAAATGTTACGTCGGTATATTTTTTATTACAGATGACAATGTTTGTAAAAGCTTTATAGATATGAGCCAAATGCGATCGTCAAGTGCCAAGGACGTTTGGAACGTGCGAAAGTATTAAGGCCTTATACTTAAATTGTTACTATGTTACTGTAAGTGTTTACGTAGGTTTATATATTTACCTAAGAGTATATAGTTGTTTAGTTGACGTTCGATCGTTTTGTTTTTGGACTCAGGGTAACGCTTGGTAATATATTTTTATATCAAAGAGCTTGGAGTCTCACTCCGTCCTAACATCAAAAACAATTAGATGTTCTAGTCTCGTTAATGTTTAGGTTATTCGTTAACATAAGGTTTTATTTTGTTACAAAAATCGCATAAACCTAACTCCCACCATTTTTTTTATTCCGTCATTATGTTTCAATGTTCTGCGAAGTGAGATCACGTGACATAAGTGTTGGACATTTATATATAATAAAATATATGTTGGGACTATACCTGTCTGGTCATATCATGTTTTGTAGAACTATAAACGGTTACACGATTTAAGTCTTTTATTTACACAGACTATATTAACATATTTATATTTAGATACATTCCGATACATTTCATAAATGTAATAAAATATTAAAGCAGTCTTAAAATATACAGTTTACAGTTTCCTGGCACGATCCTAGCTGCTGTGGTCGTTGCGGGTAGTATATAAATTTACACTTATACTACACTGTATTGTTCGTTTCGTCACGGGCGCACATGTTGTCGGTGTTTAACCGAGGAAAATGTCAAAACCCAACTGTCAGGATTCAGGTAGATCCGTATCGATGATCTCCAAATCTCAACTGTCCTGCCAATAGTTGTAATTGGCAGGCGGAGGGACCGGCATTGGAGGAACGTTGTTGGAACTGTATGGAGAGCCTTGAGGTGATCCGTACCGCGCTCTGAACCACGGCCTGCTCGTGTATTGGTACTGGTTGCTGGCGTATGCCGCCAGATTCTGTCCTGTAGCATTCGGATACGGGTTCTGTCCGTTCTGATTCGGATATCCCAGGTTCGGTATGCTGGGATACGTCTGGTTAGGCGCTGGCGTTGAAGACGGCGAGAAGTTCGCTTGCGAGGTGTTCGATATCGTAGTGTATTGGCTGGTTTGATTGGATCCGTTCGTGGGATAACTCGGCGGCGCCGTAGCTTGGTTGCTGTAGGTTGTGTTGCTTCCGTTTTGTGTATAATTCTGCTGGTTGACGGTTTGGTTGCTGGCCGTGTATGTGCCTGATTGTGTCGTACTTCCGTCTGATGAGAAATTCTGCTGTCCGTTATTCTGTACCGGCGTGGTACCTGATATGGCGTAATTGTTTTCTTGGGACGATGACGAAATGTAATTAGTTTGGTTGCTGCCTCCGTTTGTTGAATCCGATTCCGCGGCTGGTGTTTGACCGTTGCCGTTGGTGGGTGCTGGGTTCGTAGCTTGATTTGTGGGCATCGTGTACTGGACGTTCTGGTTAGAAGCTGGCATTGTGATCGCTCCGGAGTTAGCTTGCATGACGTATTGAGGCGGCATGCCCGCGTACTGAGAGGTCGGTGTGATGAAACTAGACTGTTGTGGAACTATCTGATGTACCGGTGGAGGTTGTGAGACTGGTATAGTTTGTGTGTTCGTCATAGGCGAAGCCGACGGCGGGGCTTGTACTATAGGTATGGTCCCGGAAACCGCTAAGTTAGAGTTAGCCAACTGCTGCCCAGCCAAAGCTGCGTTCAATTGTTGGGCTGAGAGTTGCGCGTTCAGGTTTATGCCTTGCATGTACTGCGAATTGGCTTGCATGTTCATTGGCATCAAAGGCATGTTGTATTGCACTCCACCCGGCATGCCGAGTTGATTTGGTTGCATGACCGTTACGTTTTGTCCCGGTTGTAGAACTTGTTGGCTGATCAAACCCGGCGGGAGTCCTCCTTGGACGAGATTCGGATGATTCGTTGGTATCATGTACACTTGGCTGTTGGGTTGACCTATCACGGTCGGCATTTGACTTATGTTCAGCGGATTCTGCAGCACGGTCATGCCCTGAGGCACAGTTATCATTTGCAGGTTCTGTGCTGTGTTCTGTATCTTATTAGTGGTCAGCTCTTGTTTCTGTCCGTCTTTGCTCGTCTGTATCTGTATGGCGTTCCTGTCGATCTGCTTAATGTACATTCCGCTGCCATCTTGAGCTACGGAAGATGCTGAAACGCTGTGAAACGAAACGATAGCAGAGTTTTTACATTGTAACGATATTGAATGGGGGCCATCCATAAAGTACGTCACACGTTAATGGGTTGGGAGGGTATCGCTTAAGTTACATCGTGTGACAAGTTGGGGGGGGAGGTTCAATAGTTTTGTGACGTCACATATTAAATACTAAAACCCAAAGGTTGGATGTGAAAAGATAATTTAAAAATAATTTTCGGTTTTGAAATGTTGGACTTTATGTTGATTTTATTAGATCATTATTTAATAAAAATAAGTTAAAAAATTAAAATAGCTGTTTCCTCTCCATTATTTTTAAATAGAAACATAATTTTAAACAACGCGTGAGGGCACATCGGGAAGGGTTATAAAAAGGTGACAAGGGCCGATGGAGGGGTTCAAAAGTCCTAAAATTCGTGTGAACTACTCTATGAATGGCCCCATAAGAAATCGAAGATGCAACTCACTTCGTCTGTTGGCCTGAAGAAACGTGGATGATGGTGCCGTGGGCTGGGTTTATTTTCATCCCCATGCTGACAATAGTGTTGTCTCTAGCTACGGGAACATTCAAAGTTTTTAATCTAATTAAATTGTACGCTTCGCATGATATTTACGCTTCGTCTCGCTATACGCATGTAAATTTAATGGTAGGGTTTATACGCATGAAAAAAAAAATTAATGCTGCCGGCTTAATATTCTCACTGGGGGTCCTTGATAAGTCGCAATCTGTAAAGATAGCATGCGTCTAATCGAAAACTATTTAGCGATCGATTATTTCAGGATGACTTATGAATAAATACACCAGCTTTGTGTTTTAACGCGACCAAATACTGATGAGAACTCTTTGCGCTCACATCCCCAGACTAAAATGTTCCTGTGCGAGCTGAACAGAAAGGCCGGTAAGCTATGCGATAAGCATTCAGTTACAATACTTCATGGTCCTGAAACTACTAAAATCGTTTTCCTGCAACATGCAATGAAAGTCATTTATTCGTCGATTAGTAATTTCGGTGACAAAGTTTAAGATAGTCCTGAACTTTGTAAAGTAACGCCTGAAAACTGTCCTACAAAAAAAAAAAAAGTTGTCTTCTAGATAAGAATAGCTGCTTTGAAGGACTGCGTTCCCGAAGTCTATGGTAGTATTTCTGGAATTACGGCATTATCGAAGCAAATTAAAATTAAGGAGTTTGCTTATTTCACCCGACTTTTGAAACTGCTTGCAGAAAAAAAAAACATTGTAGATAAAAAAAAACATTTTCAGGAGTTAGGAAACGGCTAACGAAAATCGCTCGATTACTCTTCCCAAGACTGCAGTCTCCTTTCGCTATGAGAATATCTGGAAATATGTTAGCCACGAACAATTCTTGTTTGTATAAGCCAGTACAAAATTACGCCCAAGCTTATGCCTTAATGAATGACGATTTTGTTTCTACGCAAACGCAAAAAAAGCCTTTATATTCGTGTAATTTTACGCTGCAGAGTAAAAAATGTGCATGCCCATACACCAAACACGAAAGCAAAAATAAATCTGAAATATTTCCTGCACAGAAACCGCTTCCGGTAATCACGAACAATATTCTGCAATGAAAGAATTAAACAACGAAAATACAAATGTACTACGCGGCTCGCTTTAAAACTTAAAGTTAAGGCTGTGTTGAATTTATATTCGGGACCACTTCGAAACAATGAGACGCGAGAATTGATCTTCTAGGATTCCTTCATAAATGTTAAGATATTGATTTTTTTAGACGAATTCCAAGTGGTTCCGGATATAATTCTTTAATTCATTCTTATATACCTGCAGTCCACGAGCGGGAATCTCTCGACGACGTCTTGTCTTGGCTTACATGCGACCTGCGGTTTTATTTGATTCATTAAAACATCCGATCAAATATATAAATGTCGTTACTAAGCGAGCTTAATGTCAATAGTAGGGGACCAATTAATAGTAGGGGAGACGAAAAACTGCGAACTTGGCACACGGTATTACGATGAGCATCATTAGCGCCCACTACACGCTAATAGCTTCGATAATTTGATCACCGCGAGGGGCTAAAATATGTGAAATTTTGGAAAATCTCTATTTATTGTATGGAAAACCAAGGAAGATTAGGATTATATGGAACGACAGAGAAAAATAAAGTGAAGTCAGCTCGACCAAACATCGTGCCACACTCTACCATACGAATAGTGTAGTGGGCGCGCAAAAGGAACTCATACCTGGAAGACACGTTGGTACAATGCTGAAGATCTTTATACTATTCGGTAATTCTGTGGACTAGCCCTAATTGTGATTCTGATATTAATATCTGAAATGATAACTTATTAATTCAGTCAGTCTCCACTCACCCGGCCGGCGCTATAGGACGTAATTGCAATTGACTCGGAGTGCCATCGGACAATCTCTTCTGTCCTCTTGATTCTTGACCAGAATTTTTAGTCGGCGTTGAACTCTGAAATATATAAAAAAAAAATCATTCCAGAAAAAACTGGCAGCGAACCAACTACCAAATTAGAATGTAGAAAAAAATGATGGGTTAGGGCAACTTATGAGAAAAACGGCTTGAAGTAAAGCGTTCGGAAAGAAATACATCTACTTTAGAGTAAATTTTAGGTGTAGGAGGAAATTAATCATGCTTTTAAAAGCTTGTTTTGGGATTTTCATCCAAACGAGTAGGAAAAGGCGTTTCATTAACAACTTCATTAAAGTCAACTCGCGTAAGAAATCAGACAACGTTACGTATTACGCGAATTGTCTTTAAAAAAGTTTAATTTAATGAAAAAAAAATATATATTAAAGAAAAGCAAACAATAACACGATGGGATGAAAGTAATTATTAGTGTAAACGAAATGATAATATATTTCATTTGCTCACAGATATGATTTGTGGCGAAGATGCTTGGCCAGTTGATATTATATTTATTAATGAGGCACTGCTCACTATTGGCTGTTAAAAAACGTTCAATATTACAAATTTAAAACCATCAAACAATTCCATTTATGAAAAATATTAAAAATTTACAAACTCCTGTAAGAACACACGTTTCGGAACATAACCCAGCTAGACTGTCATTTACATATACCAGCTAATGTTGGTAACCTAAAATGTCGCCTTGGGGAAGTCCCAAACAATATTTACGAATAGTCTAGTCGAAGTATTGTAACAGACTGTATGAGATGAAGTTCCTACCTTCTGATTGAACTGCATTATAGTACCAGTGGTTTGTAATTGTTGTAGCTGTAGTGCGGATAGAGGGAGTGATGTCTGTTGGAAGCTGTTTGCTGGTGCGATCTACGCGGGACATGAATTAAATAATTTTAAATCATTATTAACTTACAATATACTCGACAGGACTACGTCCTTATGAAAACACATTCATATCAAAATTACAGGCAGAAACTGAAAACCGGCTTACTGATACAAATTGCTGTGGTTGAAGATTGGCTAATCCGGTCTGGTTTGATGTTAAATCTTGCAGTTGTTGGTATGGTATTAACATTGTTTGGGATCCCGGAACCGTCCATTGCATTGTCTCAGCTCCTTGGATATGGTATTTGACTTCCTTATCACCCTTCTCCGTGTATAGAATCTTCTGTGATGAATTTGTGCTTTGTGCTGCACACACCACTGGAGTTGATGTCGCTGAACTGACTGTGGTTGTGTCAGCACCAGTCAAAGTCGCTTGAGGGAAGGAGAGACCGTTCGGCAATAACATCGACATTGAAGATGGGACTCCACTAAGCCTCAATTGAGTTACCGGCTGCATATTAGATATATCAACTATCTGTGTTCCAAAATTTGGTTGTTGGATTGTATTCAGCTGTTGAGCTATTGGCAGTGATGTGAAGTTTGTATTGGAGACTTGCATTCCGGGCTGAACAATAGGTATGAGCTGCCCGCTCTCTTGATTGAGGACATATTGTTGTTGAGGCAGAAGTTGTAGCACTGTGGGTTGACGGACAGTCATCAGGGGTGTGGAAGCTGGTGCTACACTCACTACGGGAGGTACCACTTGTTGGGTAGATGTGGTTAACGTGGTTGGATTGGATAGAGCGACCGATACTATAGGTGCGGGCACAGGAGGAGGTGCAGCGGTTGTTGTTAGCGCTGGTGGTGGAACATTAAGCGCAGGCGGCGGTCCACCTGCCTGCGCTGCGCTCCACTGAGCCAATTCGGCCCGTATTGTCTCTATAAGATTTTGCGCCAAAGACCTAGCCGCAGCTAAAGCCTCCGAACGCGTGTGGTGCAAGGCAAGATGCAATGGTTCAAACTTATCACTTTTCAACACAGCGACCACACCAGTCTCGGATCTTATATACTCCAAATTGGTTCCATTCTGAAAATAAGCCACCATATCAAGTTTAAAGAATATTTTTTTATAACATATCATTTGAAGATAGTAATGCTTACAGGTCCGAGTATCCGTGATTTTATATCAAATGCGGCAGGCGCATTATCCAAGCCTATGAAAACTTTTTCCATAAGGCCTCCGGACATTATTTATCAAAAGAATACACTATTATCAAATATATTTAGGTGATTCTTGATGAATGCATCTTTTCCTAAAAGCGCAGAGACAGTGTTTTGAGTTTTGACATTAGCAACAACCGTTCAAAAACTTTAGAAGAACGAAATTACTTATACACCTTGTATTGCATTAAAATATTTAATATTAACTAAAATTATAAAAAATTAATATAAGAATTGTAATAATGATGCTTTTTTATATGCCTCGATTAAAAGTAACCTTCATTATACGTTACAAAGACTTTCAACATCCACCTCTTTTGATGTTGACATAAAATTTCTAGTTTTAAATTGTCCTTGACAGATTTAAATTAAAAAAAGTTTAAAGGATATAAATTAATATATTAAATTGTTAAACCCTTATTAATAATGAATTCGGAAAACCGTTATCCTGTAACGGCATCTTTATTTATGTTACGTGAAATAAAAAATCGACAAGAAAAGGTCAGCAGAGGATATCAGCTTCTTAAGAAAAAAGCAGAAGCTCTCCGTATCCGCGGCCGTCAGGCAGCTGCTGAATTGGCTACGACACAAGCGATTTTGGGACACGCTTTAAGAGAAGCTTATATATCTTTGGCTGCTATTAAATTCACCAACGGCGAATCCAATGCCTTAGTTTTAGAAAATGTTGGCGAAGTAAGTTTTTTGTCCTATCAAATTTAATATATTAGTTTATTATCTTAATTTTGTTGGATAGCCATCATTATGCAATTTTGTTATAGGCTCAAATCCGAGTACAACGTGTGCCGGAAAATATTTCGGGAGTTGCTACCGTGTCTTTGCAGGTATTGGAAGATACTACAGCAAACGATTCATTGCGATATGCAGGACTGGGTGCTGGAGGGCATCGTACCACCGAAACCAAAAAGGCTTTTCGAGAAGCCATTAAGATATTAATAAGATTTGCTTCCCTGAGAAGTAACTGTGTGTTGCTAGATGAAGCTATAAAATCTGCCTTGAGGTAAGATATTAGTCGCTTTAAATTAGCGTGAAAAAGTATAAAAAGCTAAAAATGGTTGGGAAATATTTTCAGAAAAGTTAATGGCATAGAAAAAGTAATAATGCCTAAGCTACGAAATACTGAAAATTACATTTTAATGGAAATGGATGAAAGGGTAAATTTTTCTTAAAGAAAAGTTAACCTACTTTTAAGGTTATTTATTTGAAAACAACATAAAAATAAACTTTTATTCAAAAGGAACGTGAAGAATTTCATAGACTAAAAATGGTGAAAGCTAAGAAAAACCTTGGACAGCCACTTTTAAAGTCGAAGTCGAACAGGAAATTTCCCTTTGGTGACAGTGGTAAAAAAATCTTGGGTTGTTGAAAAAGCACAGTATAAACATTTTTATGACTTTCGAGTTCTAAATTTGAATAGATGCAATTATTACTACGCTTATAGTTTGTATTTGTTGTAGATAAAGCTAAATCCTCTTTGGAGTCTATAGATAATCATCTGGAATCTTTGGAGATCTGTTCTTGCCCAACATTATCGACAACCACTGTGTCAGCTGGAGACTTTAAACCAGTGTGCTATCCTCATAATTGGGATGACGAGGATTTACTATTTTAATAATTTATTTAAACAATTAAACAAATTTCAAGAAACTTTTAAAGTAATTTTATTTGCTGGCATGTATTAAACATGTTTAAATAAAATGCACATCAAATATGTTGTTCACAAAACCCAGCCGACGTCCAACCTTTCCTCCATGGGCTTGGTAAAGTATTGACATCGTCGGAATTTCTCTAATATTTCACCCTGTGAACAAAATAACGTTAAATTTATGGTCGCATATAATTAGCGGTTTCGGCGTATACTTACAGGGCCTGTCTTTTTGATATTTTCGCTATAATACGTAATTGCACTAGAGCCAGTTCCGTAAAGGGGATATTTTAAGTGCATCTGTAACCAAAAATGTATAAATTGTATTTATTTTATATTTAACTTAAATTTTAACGTGACATTCTCACATTTTTGTCAGCTGTAACTTCGAGATTACGTGGTTCGAATTGATCTTTTATAAAATTTGCATCGTATTCCGAACAATATTCGGTTACTGGTTGCGACGTTGCAAGTTCGTCTATGACTTCATCCAACATCTGTTCCCAGAAGAAATCGGTCAGCATACGTTTTCGAATACCTATTTAATAAGACATTAATATTTCATAGAACTTTATCGCATGAACTACAGTTGAATGCCTAGTATCTATGAAGTGAAGGGCATACGGAAGAACTTAGCTCAACAGGCAATTAACTTATTTTCGCCAATAATCGTTTGTTTTGATTATCGTTATGTATATTGTACTGGTTATTAATATAGGTCTATCATTTAAATTCCTGTAATTATTATACCATACCCTATTACAGATTGAAATCAAAATTAATAGTTGGATATCTTAATTACTGCTTATTTCTAATTATCGATCTCATTTTTAAAATGTAAGTGTTAATTTAAATATTCAGTTACACTTTTATGATCCAAAAAAAGTACTTGCAATAAAGTTTTATAAAATCACATTACACATTTTAAAAATTAGCTCATTATTATTAGTTATAATATTTAATTTACCATCAGATTCGTAAGGTTTCTTTGGAATTCTATAGCAGTCACGCATTTCACTGCCTTTTCCAGGAACTTCTCGCCCATCTTGAAGAATCCATGGACGGCTAAAGTTTTTACCCTTTCCGTAAGCTGAGGGTTCAATTGGAACTTTAGGATAAAGTTTAATGCGTTCTAAAGGTCTTATTTTTAATTCGGTTTCTTCAGTTGTTAGTTCTGGGAGATCAGCTTGTACCTCTTCGTCCATTTTTAGGTAATATGAGTAAAAAAACTAATAGAATGATTTCGACTAGTTGTTGCTATGGTTGCGGAAACAATATTCTCTACTTAATAATTGTTTGAGTTAATATAGGCATAAAATACATATTGAGATTTTAAATTATTTTATTTAGAATTCATAAACTTATAACATTAATTGTGGATTCCATAACTTATAGCATTTGAGCACATTTGAGTTCTTTAAGAGAATAAATATCGAATATTTTTTTATTCGTTTATAAGAATGATTTCCATATTGTCAAAGTCAGATATTAAACATTTGACGTTGACAATTTCATATATTTGTTATGTTGTTTGTCAAAAGTCAAAACTAGAACAGACATAGCCAGATTCAGTCAGAAAAATGGCTGAAGCATGTCAGGTAGCCCGAAAACAAGATTTGCCTCCTCCGGGAGGCTACAAACCCATACCATACAAAAGGCTACCTGCAAGGCAACTTTTCAGCGGTGAGTATGATAACAGAATATTGAATGTATTAATACAAACCAATGTATTATGTAACGTTGTTTAGGTTAAGTTCTAAAACCAACTATCTTAATATTTATTATTGTTTGTTAAACTGCCGTTAGGTTACACAATGTTCGCTGGGTTCGTGGGTGTGACTGTATTTAGTTCATACCTATACTATTTAACTAGCAAAAAGATCAGCAAACAAGAGATTGAGATGCGATCAGCCAAAATGGCAATATATCCAATGTTATTGGCGGAGAGGGACCGAGAGTTCTTGAAACAGCTACGCAAAAACCGTGACGCCGAAGCTGAACTCATGCGCGATGTTCCTGGATGGGAGGTAATAGACAACTTAATTATTTTCAAACAATGCCTTTATGGCCAGTTATATTTTGTAATTGCCAATAAAAACTAAAAAAAAAAACTATTATAACTGTGCTCTATTTGTGACTATTTCCCACTAAATTTTCAGTCTATAAACAATGATAATAACAATATAAAAAATACGATGAGAAATCTATTTTTCAGGTTGGCACCTACTATGGTGAGCGTGTTTACAAGAATATACCTCCAGATACTTTGGTACAGCCTATTTTCCATGAGTACTACGCACATTGCAACCCAACCGACTGGTTCCAGAGAGCTTATATCAAGTTACGCTCATAAAGATTTTTAAACAGGAATTTGTTAGTAAAAATCACAGCCAGGTCGGAACAAATCTAATCAAAAATAAGTTATTTTAATTTCTTTCTCCGATAGTTCAATATTAAATTGTTATTAAGACATTGGCTTTTACTAACGAAATGGAATGTGAGTTTAGTTGAAGTTATGTTCAGTTGTAGTCGGTCTGAATAAATAAAAGTTGCAATTAATTATCTTTTATTTTTTTCATCCATTGTCACCAATTTTTTTTTATAATACAAGTCATTTCATAAAAATAATATTCTAAGTTACTTTTAAGGGTTTTAGGTAAAGTCATATCATACATATTATTTTTAATAATGAATTTATTGACATGATTATGTCAATTTTGCAATTTTTCTTAACAATCTTTATACTATAGACATCAAATGTTTTGTTGAAGGCGTTGATTGTATCATTTTGATCGTAGGAAGTGCTCATTAAGTCGCTTGTTAAGTTATAACAATAAAACCGAAACTTATAAAGAGCTAGTTAACACTGTTATTAATTTTTCACTATATTTCTTAGTATTTCAAAGCTTCCAGACACTTCTAATAAACTAATAAGGGCAGAGATTATACACTATTATTCAAGTTCAAACTAGACTGGTTCAGTGAAAGAGATATTTACAAAAATCCATTTATTTTAACAAGCCACAGAATATAAAATTGTATACATAACAGATGTAAAATTTAAAACAAGTCCGCATCTATTTACAGATATACCTTTAATACACAGACAAACAATAACTTGTGAATGGGAAATGAAATGTATCATGAAACTTTAATCAAAAAACAAAAAAACTTAAACCCCATATTCCTAAATAATTGACATTTTATTTAAAGAAATAGCCACTTCCGGTCGTAGTTATTTATGGTTCCAATTTTGAAATTAAAAAAAAATTATATAATACCATAACACATAGATAATATATTTATTGTGTCTGTAATTAACGGAGAATTTATCATAACATAACTACAACATGTGCTTTATTAGGAAGGTTCCGTTGAAAACAATTTTTTTTAACTATCAAAATCACATTTAAAAATAAAATCTTCTTTTTATCGTACATGTACTATTTTTATTTACATTTCTTTATAACAATCTTTGGTTTCAATTTCACCGTTCTCAATTTATGCATATGACTCATAACAAAGTACATGCCGGGGAATGTGAGTACTAACAGGTAGACTCGTAGAAATGTCGGCATGTGGAAAGCGAAATTCCATTCATTGGGCATGGATACCGTAAATTTCAATGTTTCCTCAAAGTACGGTATGTTCCTTAAAATAACTATGGCCTCGCACAGTATGCCCAAAGGGTATAACGGTATCCACATAGTATAACGTAGCCAGGTCAGTACATATATTTCCTTCTTATATAACTGAGCTATGTAGAATGGATATCTGGAAGGGAGAATATATATAAATATAATTGTATTATTAATTATTAAATTAGTAGCTTTAATATTAAACTACAATCTTCATTGTTGATCTATTGCCAATATAATTAAATTTAGATAACAGGCAATTAAGTATGTACATTCCATGAAATTGCCCAGCAAAATATTATATGTAAAGCATTTTTTTAACGTGTCATACGATTTAAAATAAAATTAGTCAGAAATCCATTCAGATTTAAAACCAAATAAAATTTTACAACTAATTTATTTGATGTCGAACTAATTCAAGAGATGAATTTTATAAGGACCTATTAAAATATAATTTACCTGACTATTTCAATAGTACTCCATAGTATGAAGAGATAAAATACAACAGGCTTCGTCTGCATCCGAGGCTCAGATTCTATCATAACAAAAAGTATAAATGCCCTACCGCCGACTTGAAGAAATGGTACCAGAACTCCACCCTGGAATTTGAGGATACACAATTATATGTAGAATAACCAACAAATTCATTAACCAACTTTA
Source organism: Danaus plexippus (assembly GCF_018135715.1). Classification (NCBI taxonomy): domain Eukaryota; kingdom Metazoa; phylum Arthropoda; class Insecta; order Lepidoptera; family Nymphalidae; genus Danaus; species Danaus plexippus. The sequence continues at coordinate 6,546,988 of NC_083549.1, forward strand.
AAAAGGAAGTATTTAAAAATATGTAGATAAGACATAGATAGTGGAAATGTTTTAATATTTTTGCATCTAGTCAATTATGTTATGCTTCTGACTAAATTTTCTAAGAGTGCTTATTAGAAATAATAGTGCATGAATGTTATCAAATCTAGGAATCGATGCCATAAATTATTTGGTGCAAAATTTTTATTCACATACATAGAAAATATGTTTGATCGATTAATATGGTACATAGTATATACCTTTGTGTAACCGAACATAGGGTGCATGACCTCCAAAAACATCATCAGTTGAAGGAATTTCATGGCCGGACCGACGTGTTCGTATGTATCAGCAACTGAATCATATTCCAACTTGGCATACCGTATTCCGATGACACACAATATATAAGTATATCCAATAAATTGGAACAGATTGTATATCACTAGGTAAACTTTCTTCAAATCTTCTGAAAGAAACATATCGGTATTGGCTTAATAACTTTGCATATTAAAATACTGTGGTAAAGTATGTACATGTAATTAAGATTAATAAATTAAATTACCAAATCTTATCTATCATTACAAATAGGTTTGAATTTGATAAGAATTTTATAGAGATAAATGGATATTATTAAATAATAATGCCACAAAATTAATGTGTGCAAACGGCAGTATAAAGTGTAGTATACATTAATCATACAGAAAATATAAATATATATAGATTTTGTTTAAAAGAAATCTTAATTAGGAGCTTTGTTCATGGTTCAAATGGAATCTTCTTAAATGACTATATAATTAAAGTTATGGGTTATAACTGTTGTGTGTAATTTGTCAGTGCACCTTTCCGATATCCCATTTCTTCCTTTTGCAACGTATCATACAGACCGGGGTAGTCCTGCATAACATTCCGTTCCTCTTCACTTTCCTGTCCATCCTCGGATTTCCATAGATCAAAGTTGATCTGAAAATTATTTATTATTAATTGTTATTGTTACACAATCTTGTTTTTAACTTTAGGGGTAATAAGAGAATCTGGAAAAACATTAGAACAATTACATAGTGTTTCTAAGTGCACATAAATGATAACCTGACATATTGCACAGGCAATATTATTATTTTTTTTATACTCTAGCGCCAGTTAAGATTATATCAGATTTTTGGGTACCTTAAGCCAGGCTGGCTTCTGTGGCTGAGCGGTGAGACGTGGCCACCAGGACGGCTTCTCTTTCTGTATGACGACATCTACTCTATTGTCGAAAATGCGAACTGTTGTAGCTTCGTTTATCTACAAAATTTATTATAAAATCATACACTTCATTCAACTTAATAAGATACCATGTAATTTAAAAGCTAAATTTCATACCACTTTTGAAATTATCACTTTAATTTTAATGTTTCTTATATTGTTTTGATAAATCATTAATATTTACCGGTTTAACAGATGAAAATAAATCCAAACTGAACTCATAATGGGTTTCTCCGTGGGCACCGATACCTTTAGTCTTAAACTTTATATTATTATCGCCTACACTAATATCGGGTTTGATCACATTTTTTAAATCAATTTTTAGTGATATAGTTTTGTCTGTTTGGGCCCAATAAACGAATGGGCTCGGGATAACCATTATTCAATAAGCACTCTTGTGTTGAGGAAATATTTAACAATGTATTGGTATTTATAAAATAACTTATATTAAATTCTAGTAATAAATCCCAGGTATACAGTTTGGCTATTTAGAACACCTTTAACAAATATAGCACAATAATAATGAATATTGAATATGTACTCGCTGGACGATGACACTTTTGACAGCAATCGTTCAAATTACATTCCTAAGTCCAAATATTTACATCCACATAATCTGTTTCCTGTGGGTCAACATAGTCGGAGTAATTTATTATAAAATAATTAAATATTATCTTAAAAATTGTAAAGTGAGGATTTTTACACTTTACACTTATAAAATTAATTCAACTGTATTAGGGTAATAAACTAAAAGTGATGTTCATTATTCATTTTATTTGTTGTTGAGCATTAAAAATATAAAAATAAATATATTGGTATAAGTAATAGAAAAGGGACTGGTGTCTGGAACTGGGAAACGACGTGAATATCACTCTTGCCACTTCTTGACGTTTAGTATGAGTGAATGATGAATTCAGACCGGTTGGATCTCGGAGGGTCAAGGGTATATTTTCATACAAATTTTGTGTGGGGATTGAAGACAAATTAATTATTTTATAGAAGCATTTTTCATAATTTTCCGTAATACTTTAAAATCGGCGTCATATTTGAGACTACCGCCAAAACTTTACATACATTTATATGCTTGCTTATGATTTAAATTAAATAAATTTTCAAAAACTTATTACAAATTGTCTGTAAAATACTGAAGGTCTTCTTCATCATAATGTATTTCCGCATCGCTAAACTAGTCTTACGCCTGTGTAATGTACGCCTGTAAGAAATAAAACAGCAAAAAGAGAGTGATTCACTCAACAACGATAAGATGAGCAAACAAAAAATGTACTCAATTTGAAAAAGGATTATTTACGGGGGTTTAAGAATAGTTCAAGTTTATTTGAGGTTTTTTAATCTCAATATAGTTTTACGGTTTAAGAATGAACCTATGTTTTTCAAAGCATTAAGATTTAAGACTTCAAGACTATCTTTAGCATTTAAATGTTACTGCTTTTCTTCTTATAATATAACTTTGTCAATTCCAATGTTTTTTTCTCTGGGTAATGGCTCGAGTTTTAATTTTAATTTATTTCGTTTTCATCAAACCAATGTTTTGCTTACTTCACAGCAGCTGTGACTATAATTGCTATTATTATACAGTTAATTATATTTTTTTTACGAAAGCTTAAGTTGTATGCGTCCGTGTTAAGCTTTCAAATGATTCTTTTATTAATTTTAAGAAGAAGAATGAGATCTAAGATTTTCGCGAGTATTCATTTAAATGAAACTAGTATTATTCGGATTTACTACGCGTATTTTATTATTTAAAAAACTACATAATGTATAAAGCTGCAAAGTAACCGAAACGTCGGGATTATGTAGTTTTTAAATAATAAAATCCGCGTAGTAAATCCGAATAATACTAGTTTCATTTAAGAAGAAGAAATCAGAAACGTATTGAATTAATTTAACCATTGTGATAATGTAACAGATAATGTATTTTTCAAAGATTGATATGAAATAAATCTTATTTATATCGTGAATGTTTTAATACGAAAGTGAATAAATTATAAAATGAGATTTTCATTACACTCGCAATGTATATTCATACTCACAATATTAAATACGTGAAGTGAAAACTTTGGATCCCATTCCCTGTGGAAACGGTCTCATAAATTCTCATAACTGATAGATTCTTGTAGAAATCTGTATCAGAATATTTTTTCAATCTTATAATTTTTTTTTAACTGATAAATTCTGATACCCAGTTAGCTGTTTTGTATCAGGATTTATAAGACTTTTTCCACAGGGTTGTAACAGAATTGTACGAACGTTGAATTTAATAAAGTCAAAGTTTATATAGATAAGTATAAAGCTGTTTTTGTTCTCTAAATTGTATTAGAAATGTCTGTCTACGTTAAATTATTTAACACTACCATCACACACATTACCATAACCTTTAAACACGTGTAATGTGTTAGTCCGTGAACTTTCCTAATGTGTGTATCGTCACTAAATGATGTAAGCGACTAACATTATGATATTTATGTTATATTATTTACTACACATATTTATTTGTTCAGATATTATCCTCCGAGTCAAGTTTTGTGTTATAAATTTAGTGTGGGTGATAGCAGAAGTAAGCAGTGTGACGTCATTTTAAATCGAACATGGCGGACTAGTTGTTTTGAATGTTTTTTTTTTTTTACAATAAAGGCATTAAATCATAGCCCATGCTTAATAAGTCTGAAAAATAAAGCTCTCGTCACTTTAAATTATTACATTCTATTTAAGCCTGTTTTTAAGATCATTAAGAAAAAAAAAATGTTTTCATTCTCCTTGCATAAAATAGCTTATATGTTCGGCATTATATTTAGGATCTTACAATTAGCTTAATTTTTACTATCGATTTAGTCAAACATATATCAAATCGAGCGATGTCAATTGCTTGTTTGAAATTACCAAAAATTACATTTCCTTCGTCCATACATTATCTTATCTTAAATATGTAATGATAAAATATGTTTTATAGGTCACTGTTTCACACAAAAATTTATTCAAGCAAACATATATGTTTGCAAAAGGATCCCGTACGAGAATCTCGTAAGAGCTTTCGTGTGTTAGCAATAGGGACCATTTAACGGAATTATAGGGGTTCCAATATTTACCAAATACTTCGTACAAAAATACGTATCTACCTATTTAGAAAACGTATTGGGTAACATACATGACAAGAAGATAAAATGCTCCATATCCGGTAACATATATCCAATATCCGTCGTATTCTTTAATAAAGGAAGGTTTGTGCACTAATGTAATTACACAACAAGGAATGTCTGTGTTTCCTTGAAACGACTGGATTGGTTTAGGAAAATTATTGCGAGAAATTTTTTTTTTTTACCGATATGAGTTTAAAAATAATGCCCATCCCTAAATCTTTTTATTGGTCACATGAACAATAATAATAAAATTTATTTATTCTTTTACGATCTTTAAGTAAACGTAACTTTTCTCATCTTCTCTTAAAACAAACTTGAAATATCAAGCGGACCGTTTTACTTTTAGTTTGCCGTTTGTAAAATATGATGAAAGAAGATTTTTAATTTTACTTTTTGTGTTTAATACTAAATAATTATATTGAAATTAGTATGTTTTTTTACTCCAATAATAAGTTTTAAATGAAACTAGCATTTTCGGATAAACTACGCGTGATTTATTTTTGTAAAAAACTACATACTCCCGACGTTTCGGTTACTTTTCAGCAACCGTGATCACGGTTACTTATCCGAAAAATACTAGTTTCATTTAAATGAATAAAACTCGCGAAAATCTTAGATCTCATTATCCAATAATAACTACTGGTGAGTAAAGTTAGTTGCTGGATTTGTAGTCCGAAGGTAATGGAACTAAGTATAAATCACTTTCTACATTTGAACCGTTTTAACAGTTTTAATAAGATATCTTAGAGTTGTTTTGTTTTTAAATAATAGTAAAGATTTATGCTGAGATAACCTGGGGTAAGTTATAATGGGAATTGGTATAACTAACTTTACACATTTCAATGTTTTGTCTATATATATATACCTATATATAAGGTCTATATAATATATTTTCTAATATATATAGTCTAATTTAAAGTGTATATATATATTGTATTATTATAATTTATATAGCATTTTTTTGCTAAATATAAACAAGGATGCCAACATATGGCAATATGTCACTTATAAATTTCGTAGCCAAAAAGTCATAATGTTTGTGGATTTATGTTTATTTAGGTACAAAATGTAATTCTACAAGATATCCTCAATTCATCAGTTGAATAACCACAGACACGATTTACCAAGGAAAACAGGAAAAAAAAATACGAAAATTCCAGTCAGTTGATGCATGATAGCTGTTATATTATGACATGATGAAATATATTAAAAAGGAAGGTAGCGTATCTTTGTCGGTTTTCCTTATTCGCAGTAACTAAGGAACGAAATAAATACCCTTTTTTTACGATTCGTAAATGCTTGTTTGTCTGGATAGTCTTTTTAGCACGCCAATAATCCGAAAATATTAGTTTCATTTAAACATTGATAATATTCGCGCATAAAGTTATATCAGTCCGAGCAGAACGATTATGTATATATTTTATAAATCTATCAACTTCCTCTGAGCCACGAAAGTAGCTTCAAACGATTACGATCTGTTCATCACCGCTTTATAAGTTATATAAATCGGAATATCCAGTTGAGATCCAAACATTTTTATTATTATTATATGAAAACAACAAACAAGGAAAACAAAATAACTTATTTGTGTGTACACAACATGCTAGCTAATTAAAACTATCATAATACTTTTTATTAAAACGAATAACATTACCTTTCTTTAGTTCACTCTCAACTGGTCACACACCTTCCCTTTGTAATTATTTTAATTGTATTATCAAATAACAACAAACGACAACGACAAATTCAAAACTCAAACGACAATTGAAAATGTAGTTGTAATTAATTTCGTTACACACATCAGCAGTTATTATTTTCCATATTTCGTTAATAAATTAATTTACTGTTTCCTAATTAGCTAATTAATACTTATTCACTTGCGCTTAGAAGGACAAATGACAATATTCAATAATAACAAAATGGCGAAAAAAATATATGAACAGTTTACCGACCAATCAGACAGTCCCGTTTCAATTGACAATTAACGGACTTTCTATGTAATTTTAAACGAAAAAAAGTATGCAGTGCTTCTCGAATACAACCCAACATAGATTTTCGCACACACACATGCAAACATTTTCTGCATATAACACGAGTTTTGTAGATCGTCCTTGCAATTCTTTGTATGGAAAATAAGCACCGAGTAGTTGTGCCTGCCGCCGCTCTGGCTGCATAGCGGCGCTAGCAGTTAGCAGCGGCCGATCGATAATGTTTGGTTTTCTGTTTATAGATGGATCTTTTAACAAATTATTCTGTGAATGACTTAAATTTTATTTTGAGGTGATTAATTATGAGTGATTGTTTGACCTTCTACTACTGTAATTTAATTTCTTTGTAAATGAAAATTATTTTCTATCTTTTAGGCCGGTTAGCTGTATAAGTATGTTTTTTTAGTTATTTAAACTATGGCTTAATTCGCACTGGAATCGTGGAACATTTTGCCAATGTCAACGTTTTTGTTTGTCGAACGAATAAAATAATATAATATATATCGGATTTAATACAAATTCATTATTTTAAAGACAGGACGCCAGCCTCGCTGACGTCACTAATGTCACTTGTTTCAGTACGTTCCAGATATTTTAAAATGAAACTTCAATTCTTCTAAATGTTCTTGTATTTCTGGAAGGTTCTTCATAATCACATTCTTTATGATCCGCACTCGCTGAACTCTGCAGTCCGCTTTCGTGCGTCCAGACGTCATATTTATACCAGAATTCAAACATAGTTCTATTCTCTTTGATTTCGTTTTACTTTTAACAATAGTAACGACGACCAATAAGTTGTTATAGTAATTGATGCCAGCCTTGAGTTATTTTCATGTTACATCCGTCATTGAAGCTGCTTGCGTCGATATATAATAATCTTGAGTAGGTACTGTGTTGAGAAAACACGAAGGAGTTTGTCGAATGTAATAAAGGCGTTCATTAATTATTATTGTGGATAAAGTATTATTTGTATCGACTTGTTCAGACAATTATATTTGCGACGGCTGAATGACGACAAATGATCTTTAATTCACAAATTACATATATTTACGTGATAACAATTATCTTAATATAGGTATAGGAACGACCCTAAATGTAACAATATTATTATTGTTGTTTGTAACATTGTGATTGAAAATAGGAGTTGACAGTATTCAAACTTTAAATTGTCTGTCGTATGGCAATAATAACAGTTGTTTAACCTATGTAGATCCACCTTCTTATTTAATTATAGTAATTACTGACGTTTATCAAAAACAATGTGTGGTTTGTTGTGTGTGTGTGTGTGTGCGTGTGTGCGTGCGTGCGTGCGTGCGTGCGTGTGTGTATTTACGATTTATTGTAAATGTGTGAGAATGCCCGTGATCGCCGCGCCGCCTAAACAAATTAGAATTTCTGAATGGAATGAAAGTTATATAAAATTCTTAGAAAGAATGAGGAATTTTTACTTTTTAACTTTCTATTAGGTTTGGAAGTAAGGGGCAGTTTGAGATTGTTCTGTTGGATTTGCTATTGGGAAAAACTTTTAAGTGTTTTAAACAATTTAGGACTTTTCTGAATATATTATGCTTCTTATATTCTTGTGGCCAAAAAAAATTATATCTCATTGTAATTGTATATTTTCTTTTAGGTAATACGATACGTCTATACCATCGTTTTCTTGAAACAACACCACCTTTGAGAGTATTGAATCTATTAAATAGAAAAAAACATTTCCTTGATTAAATTACTGAATTAATATCCATTATTTAATTTTCATGTTTGCAACATTTTTGATTAGATTGTATTAATTATATACCAATAACATAAATTATTATTTTTTTGAATTTTTAGATAAGGTTAATAAGCATCAGTAAAACTATAAATATATTAAAAGCGTTTAATTTAAGGTTCACTAGTTTTTGCTCGTGGTTTTGTCTACGTGAACTTCAGATTAGGTTCAAAGCATTAGTCATATATAATCTGCATCTCGGTTTTTCATACAAAATATAGAATACAAGGATAAATTATAGTCTATATCTCATTTCGATATCTAAGCTATGTTAATGTAAAGTTTAATAAAAATCAATCGAGTAGTTTTTGAGTCAAACAGCAACAAACACCCATACGTAATCCCAAACATTTGTATTATTAATATAAGTTGTGTTATTTTTGATTTTATTCAGAAAATAAAAACTAAACGGCGGAGGAAATATCTTATAAAGTCAACTAAATTAATGTTATATGTACAGAGTGTAATTAAATACATGTATAGTATCTAAATTAAAGATATTTTATATCTTTTAAATGAATCATATGTTATATATTAAATTGCTTTATAAAACAAAAAATAAATGTCATACTAACAAGGTTAAAATGTAGCAAAACTTAGTTTCAAAATGTCAACTTTAAAGTGTTTCGTTATCCGTATACTAAGCCTCGTACGGTTTGACTGACGTTAAATCTGTTACTTGCGTCCGGACAGTTCTCACGGCACAATTGCGTTGATATTCCAAACTTTAAGTTAAAAATAAGCATTCTGTGTTTAAAGCAAAGCATCACACAGAATCTTTCGTTTGTTCTGTGAGTTTATCAATTGTCAGTCGTCTCGAGAACAATACCCACACAGTTGATTTAAGTTAACCAATAAGAATGTTAAAAGTGGAATGTTAAAATCATAGTAACAATAATTATTTTCTATAACTTTATGAGTCGGTTTAAAGTTATGAATCTTCTTCAATTAAAACTATTAATTTGTCAAAATTTGTTTTTTTTTTGGGCTTCCGGTGATAGCAGTTAAATTAGGAAAGTATCGGTCATTTTATAGACCTATATTTTAGGCTAATATAATTCGAATTTTAGTAAAAAATATATAATATTAAAAGAGCATTCGAAAAAGAGCCCTTATTTCAAATGGGACGAATATTTATATGAAGTATTAAATTACAAAATTATGCACGATTATGTACAATTTTAAAACTTACACTAACAAATAATATTAACAATTGTCTCTATATCTCTCTCCGTTCCACCACCTCCTAAAGTCGGGCCATTCACTAATTTCCGAAACTTTCTCTTCGTTGTTCAACATCTCACACAATTTACAAATATCTTCTTTGGACGAAGTTTCCTTGTAAACGAAGTGGTTCCTCCAACGGAAATAGTCGTAGAACAATGTTCTGTTCGTGATTATTTCATTCATTTTTTCTGCCAAAACTCTTGGACCCAACAACAAACCGTCCAGATAGCTCCCGGGCGGCAGAAATCTGAAAAGTTGAAATATATTATCCAACAAATATAGGCGGTTTAAACGCTGGTTTTAAATAGTCTGGGACTGAAGCTGTAATGTTCGAGTTAATGTTACAGTCCTGATTTTTAATGTTCAGCGTTACTTACAGTAATGTACTTACAAAATGGCTGAAGACAGTATTCATAGTTTTCAAATACAAGGTGATACTTAAAAGTTTACAGTACAAAATTGCAATGGTTCAGTATTATAACTTATTGTAATCCGCCATAAAAATAATTCTAAGGATTATAGAATATTATAATTAGTACTGCACGGGTGGCGCCACTTATAACGGTAACGAAGATAAAACGTTTTGTTGCCAGAGAGAAAAACAAATTAAATATAAAGGGGATTGATAATTATGCGTATTTGGAAGTTCTTTACCTGGAATTGAGACAGAATTTTTGATAAGTATGTTTTATATTTTCTAATGAGGTATAAAAGAGCGAGGGAAGAAGAGCTGAATTCATACAAATTATCATCACAATTAACAAAATATATTTCTGAGTATTTTTGTTTAAATTGTCGTAATGTTAACATAAAAAGGATGTTTCATAAAGAATTATTTAATGCCTACTAATATTATAAATGCGAAAGTAACTCTGTCTGAGTGTAACAGATATACATTTGTTACGTTTTCTCACCTAAACAACTGAACCGATTTTGATGAATTTTGGTATAGAAATAGATGGTACCCTGGAGATGGACATAGGCTGCCTTTTATCAAGATCAGAATCCCCATCCCTTTCCTTATTCATAAACCACAGGGGTAGAACCATGAGATGCTGTTCGGATAGAGTGATCGTAGTGACAGAGAACAACTCTGATGTTCACTAGGATGAAGTCGCGGGCAAAAGCTAGTACGTAATATTTTGTCTTGATTCATACAGTTCGTAAAGTACTAACCTGTTTATTTCACTTTTTTGTAATCCGATATCCAAGAAGACTAATTTAAACGTATAATATAATGTAATATAACAAAAATTGTTAGCACAAAGGTTATTATTATACGCTGAAAACGTGTTTAAAAATGTGCTCCTGTGATGCCAATTCCACCAACAAAAGTTAATGACTAATTATTAAAATGATTAAAAGTCGTTTGTGAAGTTTCACGATTTATCTTTAAGTCTCCGAATATAACAGACGTTACGACTTAGTCAAACGTTATGTTATTTTTATAACATATTTGGAAAACAAGTTTGTGTAAATTTTTATTGCCATATACTTAATAAAATAAAAATCTTTAAAACTAAATATGTATTGTAAAAATATATTTAATTGGAATTTTATATCGGTCTGCTAGATAAACAATTTTCATCGTAACTTACAGGAACTTGATGCCATACAGCATCAAATTATATGAAAGTAAATCAATTAATTTATTGGTGACAGCACCATGACCGTGTGTTTGAGCGCTGATCTGAGTGCTTTCTAAGTTAAAAACCACTTTGCTTTACGTAAATAAACTAGTGTCTATGTCTGTTTTTGTGAAAATATCACAAAGTTACTCGATATTTTTACGACCTACCTTAATTATGGTAATTTTTTTTTATTGTTTAAGCTTTTATTAGCTGTTTCATATTAAAGAAGCGGTTAGGCTCTATATCTTGATTAGGTATCGTCCCATTAAATATCCCAATTAAGGTCCCATTTGTTCTATGTTTAGTTTTATCGTTAAATACATTAATTATGACTACTATTATTAACATTTCATTTGGATTGTTTGTAAACATTAAAACTCTCGATTAATATTTTCTTTCTTGCTTATTTTTTATCATGATATTATTAAGAATTAAAATGCTTTATGTGTTAAACCACAAAATTCGAGATGGACTCATGTCACAGAGTCAGAGGTTGATATACAGTTCAAAAATCACATTAATAAAAAATAATAAAATAGATAAATAACTAATTTTAGGTGTATCCAATATATATTCATTAAAATACATTTTAATAGCGACTACCATGCTATATCGAACTTCCTGTATTTAAAAGCACGTAATGTTTCAGTAACGGCGGGTGAATGAGGTTTTTAACGTTATAAAGACAAAGATATCAAGGATACATTATTATCGATTAGGACAGCAAAAAGTATTTTATAGGAAATGCCAAAATATTTACGGTTACTGTTTGATGGGCTTAGGCCTTGGATTCATATATATGAATATATACATTACATATGATATTATACTTGGATTTCGATATTCATACAGAATGTACGTATATAGGAGCGAATATCTTTTATTTAGGTAATCAATTATTCATATAGTTAAAATTATCACGTGTCACCTGCATAATCACTTGCGTAGCCACCTGTGCAAGTGCAGTCACAACAGGAAGTGTCGGTCGGTATAAATACAGACGAGGGTAAAAATCAAAAGCATTCTCGCTCGAGCCATTAAGCCGGGATACGTCAAACCATCTATCTTCAATAACCTGAGATTCTGACGATTACCAAGAAAGGTATTTGTGACGTCAGTAATTCTGACGTCACTCTTTTTAAAAAACAATGAAATAGTTCTAAATCCGACATATACAGCATGCAATTCAATCTAAAATATATAAATATTAAATAACAAACTCCTGTATCACACACACACTGAATTGTCATGTCTCAGTACAATTAAAATTAAACCAAAAACTATCCCATATTATTTCCATTATACATCAAAATAACTCATTAAAGAGCTAATCTTATGTTTAACTAGTATTAAAAATTCTCTCACTGATACAGAAACACTTCATCGAGACAACTAGGCTGAGTTTTATACACTATCAATCGTCGACCAATTGCTATGCTGTATCCTTCATATAAATATATAGATATCATAAAATATTATTTACATAATGATATGGTAAGATCCAGTAATTTCACCTAACAAATAAATATAACATTGCAATGTATCTATAAACTAAAAAGCCAGTAATTATATGAGATTATGCTGGTGTAGATGCCTTTTAATTGAATATCGAACCTAATAAATAATAATATACATTTAATTATTTTGAAATTGCTATTTCCAATATAGTGGAATTACCAATACAATAGATTTTCACATCAATTATATTTTATTGGAGAATAATTGAAGGTGCTATTATTAATGTATTGATTAAAAATTCTTGATCGACGACAATTTGGTCATTAGTTTTAAGTAATATTATAGTAGAAGAGAGACGTTTATCCTAAAAACATGGTACGCTCAAAGACAGAAAATGCTCAGTGAGCGAAAAAATAGCTCACAGCGCGTTGTGCTCACAGTAAGACATCAATATGGATATAATAATATTTTTCTAATGAAAATTCAAACGACGCGTTGAAAGACCAAACAGATATTCTTGTCGTGGCTGACTAAAATGCTGACGAAAATGCAACTCACAATGCCACAACAATAGTTCCCGTAAAAACAGTTATTTTTCACAACTATAGTATGTTTTTGTTGAATATTTTTATTACTTGAAAGAATTTTAATTATCGTAAAAAAAAATATATCTTTTGTTATTTTAAATGGATCGTAAGTAATTTAATTTAATAGTAATTTTGTGTTCAGTAATTTATGACAATCACGTTATGCAGTGATTTTATAAAATAAAAATATGTCCTAAGGACATCTACCAAATCGTTTCCAGCCTAAGAAAGTGGCTAGTAGGATCCATATCGGAAAATAGTGTGCGCCGTAATAAAATAATATTCCATATGTGGCTTTTCTTCATTGCCACAACGCTCTGAGATCGAATGGCATGTCAGCCACAACACGAACTTCCCTATTTGGTCTTTCTGTGGTTGCCACAATGCGACGTGCGCGTTTTTAATAAAGCCATAACACGAATTTCGCCATATTAATGTTTTACTGTGACTAAAACGCGTCGTGAGCTATTTTTCCGCTCGTTGAGCGTTTTTGATCTTTAAGCGTAACACATACATTATATTTAGTGCATATAATGTTTAGAATAGTATAGAAGTATTGATTAAGTAATTATTCCATATTGATTGAGTAATTATTCCATATTCGTTCTAATATCAGTTTATATCAAGGCTATAAGAAAAATATTTAATTTGTCATAAATTATAGTTACATAGCCGATATTCAGCAAGATTTTTTATAATTAAGATAAATAAGATGTTTTAATTACGTAATTTGCGATGAAAATTTATTTACGCAGTTATCCGATGCACATTTATTAATAACCAAAAAATGACGTGTGATCTTTTGTGAAATAAAATACCTACTTTTGTACCAACTAGAAATCATTGTATGAGTAAATACTACAGTATATACATTTTGATTGTATAAAACAAAAAAATTGCGCGTTATTGGTCTTGACAGCGGACGTAGGTTACGGAGACTGCTTGCGCAGGCAGTCGTAATTTTGTGCTTCACAGACGTGGTATAAGGCTCTGTAATATTTCTAAGATATAGGGAGCTCTGTGAATCGCATAGTTGGCCGTGCGGACCAGAAGACTCCTGATACCATACAAGCAATTTGATGGCATTGCTATACCTACTAACATTAGGATATTTCTGTGTTTTAGATATAGGTTAGAAAGTTTTAGAAATGTTTTTTTTATTATAAGAGACGAAACCTCTTAGTGGGGTTGCCGGGTCCATCGCGTTGCAAGGACAGGAGTTTCATATCTTTAAATATCGATTTTTAAAACTTAGCTTTAACATGAAATAACTAAATAATCCTAAAATATAATTTAAAATTTCAACTTTATCATAAATTGTTATTATTTCAAGTTTAATCGAATTAAGTAAACAAATGTGTTCATAATCAATATTTATTTACCTTGTGTAATCTGCAGCGCCGAACACCACTGGTATTGCATTGTTGTTCAAAGCCGTCAACAATTTCTCAGTCACGTAATCCTCGGAGAAAGAATTCTCCAAAGAAAAGTAAAAGTAATAATCACTTTTTACTAAATCAAAACACGCTTTAGCTTTAGTCTTTGGACAACTGAAAGTGCCACAGGCACCGTACACGTCTATTGACAGACTATATTTTTTAAGTTCTTGTTGAACGGAATTCACGAACATTTCTCTTCTGCCTTTGGAATTACAATTCGATACAAACCAGGCGGCTGCCTTCTTTTTTTTTGACAAACTCCTTTTCAATTCAACACTGATAGGATCTAACTTTTCCGGCCACTTCATATTGACAGACGGACCCACAACGGTGCCATTCAGATCGTAAATAGTGATATAGCCGAAACGAAAATCCGAATCTAATTTGTACGTCCAAGTCCAATTGAAAAAACCGTCATAAATTGGATTGCAGACTGGGAAATTGTCGGGCGATTCCATTGCACCGAAAATGTATTTCTGTTTTGGGGAGCGATCCGTCGGCAGAAGCCAAAGATGTTCAACATCGCGTCCATTAAAAGCGATCGCGTCGAATTCAGAGTGATTCAAAAAATAATTGTTGTCGTCTGTCACAAAACAATTGTTGTACACACATTCGTTTTTGATGAACGCAGAATTTCCTTCTCCCATGAAGTCGAATGGCGCACTGAAACGTCGAGTCCATTGGAGTATGTACTTTATCTCTTTGTTGTTAACGTACGATATGTAATGCGAGGTTGTCCTTATTTCTCGTAATTTCGCACTGTATATTTGTATAAGTGACAAAATGTATATAACTACGATCAAAATAACAAGCTTTCCTAAGCCAATGAATCTTAAAACACTATATATTTTTGTCAACATCGCGTGTGTCCTTGCGACCAGTTGCATCAAACTTAGTAAAATTACTGATATTATCTTCTATTATCGGTTATTCGTAACGATTCGTTCCTATCGTGTCCGAATTTTTTACCTATATACGTGAGGCCGATTATGACAGAATAGATTACTTTCCTTAATATTGAATGTAGTGTCAATCGAAACTACCGTTGACATTTAATAGATGTAAAAATACTTTTTGAACAATTACTCGATATAGTCGATAAATAGTGTATATATATATATATATTTAATATTTCGTGAAATCGTATTTTATAATAAAAAAAAATAAGGGTTTTTTTTAGAACTTTATCTAGTTGTTGCAAATTTTTATTTCATCAGATAGAATTAGTTTAATTACAGCAAAAGTAGTAAAAGTTACAAACAAGATTACTGATTATATATTCTCAGCTATTTTATCCTTTGTAATATATATCCAATAATCTACAATAATTATAGTGAAATGCTGATTTTCAGTCTTCATCCCATTGTTTTAACTAGGGGCCTAGTCATAGATATTTTATGTTTTTACGTACATTGTATATAACTTTTTAAAAGACATATTTATTAAATTTGTTACAACTAGCTCTATTTTAGGTCGGAAGTACTTAAAGGGATTTTTTTTTATATCATATCAATCTAGTGTTATATTCTATCTTTACGATTACAAATTTAAGATATTGTAGTGAATTATGCGTTGGATATGAAGGGAGTTTTAGGGCAGGGAAATGTCAATCTAGGTTTTTCCTTTGAAAATTTTTGCATCTCACTAAAAAGTAAAAACTTTTTGGTAAATTATAAACAGTTTTGTATAATTAATTCTAATTTTAAAACAAATTAAATTTTATTGTGTCAATTATTACTTTTCTTTTATATGTTATTGCTCTGCAGTCACATTTTTTTTTAATAATGCATTCATTCATTTGGATAATATTGTAATTAATTATATTCAAATTTTACTCGATACCTTTATCTTTCATCCAGTTTTTCTTATTTTATCTAGTAAATGTAAGTTTGAAATTAACTGTTATAGTGATTCGTTAAAATTATCGTGATCGTAATGTAAGTATCCCATTCGTTTGAACATTTTTGTCTCAATTTATATACAACTTACTTACCTACATTATATTTTTTTTTTAATTTATAAATTTTTTAAGACATGTATAATATATTAGGCATTGAAACTTTATTGGGATATAGGTATTCAGCGATTATTCTTTATCATCATTATTGTACTTCTGTATTCTAAACAATATTTTATTGTAAAATCCGTTTAAAAATATATATTACTGCATCTCAAAGCCATTAGGTATTATCAAGTCTTCAGGTATTTAAAATATTTAATAATAAAGTTTGTTTATTAACTATACACAATATGGAATATTTTAACATATGATGATTTTCGTCACATCGAAGATTTTGTGTATTTAGTATATAACATAGGTGAATTTGTGTATGAAAACTGAGCTTCTGTGTGCATTATATATCCTTGCAAGGTTCACAGGCTGAGAGACACACAAATATTAGCTTTTGTAACTCTCTATATATGGTCTAGAGATGTGAAATAACTAAAATTTGACAATAAATTTATTACTTTATAAAACAATTAATTGTGTATTGTTCCATTAACTTTCTCTGTATTTTTTTATATGTAACAGACTAATAAATTAATAAATAAATATATAAATATTATAGTAATAAATAATTTGTATAGTGAATTTAATGTATATTTACATAGATATGATCCAAAGGAGTACAAAATGTGGACATCAAACATAGTTTCTGTTAAGGCCAAAAATGACCGAGGTCGAGGAAGATAATGAGGATATGTGTATCATTTTACAAACAAACGAGTTGATAGTGTTCAAGTAATGTACAAATGGCCTTACTTGCATTATTGTAAGCTGATTTAATCTATGTCTATCCTTTAAACCTTTGGTAAACTAAAAAATAATCCAATAAGGTTTTATCCAGGTTCTTTTGTACATAAGAACCTTTACATTAGCAAAATGTTATTAATATATTATACCAGTTTATAATATTTCAGAACAATAATAAAATATTATTCTGTGAAGGTGGTAACTAAAGTGTGAAAATTCAAATTATAATTTGGCTATATATAATAATAAAAGCCTTTATTCACTGACATTTACAGATTTAAATCTTATTTACTGTATATATTTATATGACTTAAATCCTAATAATATTATGTATGATAGAATTGTAACAGTCGGTCAGACTGTGTCTATTAAGCATCTCCCCATTTCTTCCACTTCTCTCTATCTCTGAATATCGTTTTCCATCCTTTTGGTAAAATATTTTCCCATCGTTAAACTCAGATTCCTTGTTCCCTTTTTCCATTCCTTGGACACCATACAATTGTTACCAATTCTTCTCACCCCTCACTGTACATATAGTCCAGTACCATTTAGGTTTCCTCAATGTTTGTCACACGCACCTGCCTTTATTTTTGAAGCTATCCATCTATCCTATAGTCTTACATTAAGCCTATTTCTTTCCATGCTGTGTGGCAGTTTGGCAGACTAAAGTTTATATAGCAGCCAAAGTTGAACATCCATGCATAAAGCAATGTTATGCATTTCTTACTTAGTAGGTCTAATTGATATAGAAATAATTTCGCTAACTATTTCTTTTAAATTACCAGTGTTGCTTATTCTTTTATCTATTTTTTTAGAATACTGGTCTTTAACTGACATATTTTTTGCTATATAATTTTTTTTTTCTTTATAGTATTCGTCAATAACATTGTCTGCTTAAGATACGTCGTTTAACCTGTTTCTCTGCTATCACAAACAAATTTTTGCAACATACGTTGTAGTGTACCTAATTATAAATATAGCAGAAACTGATTATAATCATTAATATTAAGTATGCGAAAGTTTGTACTGTGTAGGATGGACACAAGTGGGTGGGATAAAGTTTTATACTATGTAGATACATAGCTATAGCTGGAATAACATATATTTAAAGTTTTCTTATAATAAATAACTTTCAAAGCTAACCCCCGGTTCATAACTTGTACCTACAATATAAAAAGCCTGATAAATTATAATACTACATTTCGAAGTATCTTTGTATTTAAGGTAAGTTTGGGTGGGGCCCTAGATGGTTTAAATTACCTAATCGGCCCGGCGATGGCGCGGGCAGTGCAATCGTTATCTGGTCGTTATCGTTACTCACACAGTGTTAACACACTAAAAACTTGTTTGAGTTCAACTCTGATATTCACTGGGATGCAGTCGTAACAAGTATATGTATCACTATAGGTGGTTATATATTTTGAAGGTGGCAGAGCCTAGATGAGGTCAAGTTACTACAGCTCGAATATGGGCTGGCTCGACCGGGGAAGTACTACACTCTCACAGAAGATCGGCGTGAAATAGCCTTTAGTGGCTGCGTTTCGTCCGATGAGTGAGAGAGCCGGTTGTTCTTTCCCCTTTTCCACCCTTTCCTGCCATTTCCTTATTCTCACCCCTCCCTTTTCCTCAAAAATCATGGTTGGCAACGCATTCGCAACATCTCTGTTGCGGATGTCCATGGGCGACGATTACTTATGTCCATCAAGTAGGCCGTCTGCTTATTTGCCACCTTTCACATAAAAAAAAAATAGTACTCACAAAATAAATTTTTCTTTTGCTTTATTGAAAGGAAGAAATATCTGTCAGAGTAGTGAAGTCATCACGACTATCTTATACCCGGGTGGTCTAGAATACTTACATTATTCTCCTAATATTAACAGCTGTATATATAATAAGAAGAAACTTGTTTAATATTTACATAAATAATACATAATAAATGTATCAAAACAGAAATCATATATGTTTACATGTGGTTACAAAGACATGCGGTCAAGTGAGCAACACAGACATGATTTTTCAGCATATATATATATGGAAATTTTATTTAAAAATCTATTACCCGTAATTTTATTAAAATACGTAACGGTAATATTTTAATGGGCCATAAAAATGTATAAGATTTTTTAACAACCCCTCGATGAACGCACTTATTCTGCAGATTGATTTTAGATTGAGTTTTAAAAATTAGACTTTAGTAACAAACATTTTTTTAGTCTTAATTCAAATACGATAGCGATGTTCCTTCCCATTGCATATGTTTTACGAATCTTAAGAAATTTTTCAACTAACATTTTAGTTTGGAATTTTAACATGATAGATTTATAATGTTTTATTAATTAATTAAAAAAAAAAGCCGCCCGAATGATTTCAAATTTCGCTGTCACAACAGAAGGGTATCAAAAAGTTAATGTGATTAGAAAACTGCGACAATTGTTTGAATAATAGCATGTTTTAAATTATTAAAGTGGATTTAATTTGTAATGAAAAAAGCGGGTGACTGAATTATTATAATCTAACAGGTGCCCGACCCGGCTTTGCACGGGCTCTTTAAAAATATATAAAATACCCTTTTTTTATGTAAAGTTGGTTGACTACTTAATTTTTAAGTAAAATCAAGACAAACAAATTTTTCATCATCTTTCTTGTTTAACATATTTTAAGTTTAAACGAAACAATATTATATTTTGATGTTAATAATAGTTTGTTAATATAAAAAAATACAATATTTCTTTGTATACAACATTAATGACGTGATCCTGTGAAGAAATGAACAAATTTTGTTAAGAAGCAGCGTGTGATATGGCAACATTCAACAACAGGAAAAGGTTTTCTTTAAATTGACGATTCTGAATCTTGTGCCGTTGCACAGTTTTGGCGGCCACAAAATTCTTAATAATATGATAGGGGCACCTACTTTTAATGTTAACTTATGTGGCGGGATTCCTGGAGGTGTTACAGATTGAAACTGTTACACGTCATTATTCGATTGTAAGCTGAACCTAACCTGATCTGCACACTGCACTGCACAATTCTATGTTCACATGTACATCGCAGATCTTTCATAAAATTCAGAATGTTTCGGGTGACTTCCTTCAAGGAGCAACTTTACAGGCTGTCGTGGCCAAACTATCTGTCTATCTTCATCTTGCCATTAGCAAAGCAATATTGGTCGAATCGACGGAGCGCCTTTCGAATTATTTTGAAAAATTGTAATGCATCGCAGATTATTCTTCAATGGACCATGAATTAGTTTTTTGCGTTCCACTGCATTTATTTCGTGAAGCATTCCTTAAATGTCTATGCCGTATATGGTCGTTACCCATGCGGACCTGTTTTTCTTCGGGCGTTTCTGTTTGTTTTTAAACATGATGCCTATCACGATCCAACGATAATCGAAGAGTATGATCTAGCGAAATGTCTCGTGCTTCAACAAATATCGTTAATGTACACACAAATACACGAGAAACACGCTATCGAGTGGTGAAAACTGTAAAACTGTAAAATAATTGGTGCAGTATTTTTTCAGTTTATCGCGAACAGACAGACACCGCGGGGGACTTTATTTTATAGTATGTATTGGATATTGATTGATGATAAGAAAGTATCAAATAGTAATATTATGTAAATAGCTATGTCATGTTATCTGTTATCTATGTTAATAGCCGTGAGCTGTGAAGTTATTAAAAAAAATGTTAAAAACAGCAACAACTTACCACTATTTAAAACCTCTGTTGTGTTCATGTAAAAATATGGATAAGTAAAACACCGAATTACTAAAGATGCTATATGCTATTCATTTCTGAAGTCTATTAAGTTTTTTTAAACTGTGGCTTCATTCGCACTGGAATCGTGAAAAAGTTTTATAATGTTAACGTTTTTTTGTTGGAAGGCAGCATATTATCCTATGTTCATTGAAAAAAACTGTCAAAAATCTTTCACTTGCACATATGAACATTGAGTATAAGGTGACATTTATATAGAATGCGAAACATTGATACTAATCAATGTTAATAAAGTAAGAGCAATAATAATAATAATTAAATAAATGCCTTTACTCCATTCGACAAACTCCTTCGTGTTTTCTCCAAACACTACTCAAGATTGTAATTCGTTCAACAGACAAAAACGTTGAAACAGTCAAAATATTCCACGATTCCAGTGCGAATGAAGCCTTTGCACATTACAAAAAGTAAGAGCAAACGATTTTAAAATAACCGAGCAGATACTCATCTCGGTTGATTTATTTTCAAACCAAATAAAACATAATACAATAAACCTTTCATTATTATTGACACTACGGAAAAAACTGTTATTTTTGAATTAATCGGTACTAAGAAAATTTTTTATTGATAGTAAGGATATTGTTCCTAAATAAATTTAGTCAAATATATCTGAATAGTTTTTTAAAGTTTATAAAGTAGAAAAATATTTTATATAAAATTACATTGCATTCATTAAAATATTCATAAATAAATGTATCTGGCCATCCAGAAATATAGCCTAACGCTTTAGAAGCATAATCTAAGAAAGAGGTTTTGTTTGGTTTTTGGTGTAACAGTAAAAAAAATCCCTATCAATGACATTTAAATTATACCTGTATAAATTTTCTACAGTTGTTATTATATACAACTCTTTGAATTGTGAATTTTTTATCTTCATTCTTATGCGTAAATAGATATAAGGTTTAAATTAACTTTATACTTTCACATATAAATTATCTTTGTATATAAATCGTAACATCTGGCATTGTTAGACCTAAAAGGACTCTCCTCACTACCCGTTTATTAATAGTAATATGTTTTAAATTTTAACTACTCAAGTTAATTTAACTCTATGGACAATTGTCTCTATATCTCTCTCCGTTCCACCACCTCCTAAAGTCGGGCCATTCACTAATTTCCGAAACTTTCTCTTCGTTGTTCAACATCTCACACAATTTACAAATATCTTCTTTGGACGAAGTTTCCTTGTAAACAAAGTGGTTCCTCCAACGGAAATAGTCGTAGAACAATGTTTTGTTCGTGATTATTTCATACATTTTCTGCGCCAATGCTGTAACACCTAGTTGTTTTCCATTTAAGTAGCTCCCGGGCGGTAAAAATCTGCAAGGAAAAATTAATACTATATAAATATATATTTTTTCTGATCACTGAATTAAATATCGATTCTACGTTATAATTGGCTTGATATATATTTTATCGATTTAAACATAGTATTATGGGTAAGAATTCTGTATTCACTAGCAATATGGGTTGATATTTGTGAATCGGTTTAAAATTTTTAGCTTTAATAGTTTAGCATTAAACTTCTGTTATTACTGATTGAAAAGTGCCCGAACAATTCTAAGGCATTTTTTTTTAAATATAAATGCTTTGTCTTAAATGACTAAATCGTCCTCTTCTTGATGTAGCATTTCTTTTTCCAAAAAATGAAATCATCGCTAAAACTGAGAAGAATTTTTTTTCATCCTCAAAACTAAGTCCCTAAAATAATTTGTAAGTCTTTAGTAAATTGTAGTTTGCTGTCTGAGTCAAACAAGCAAATAGACTGATTACGTGATGTGTGGCCGTGGTGAGGCACGACACGCCCCTTAGTCAGAAAATTTGAACATCCACATAATTCAGTCAACGAGATAGTAACGAGTATTGGTTGATATAAATCACATGCTGCTGTGTCATAAATTTAATTTGGTTTTTTCTTTCAATTTAAAGCATTTGTTTTAAAGTGACCTTTGTTTATTAAAGTCTGGTCTAATATTCTAATATTCATAGCCTAATTAAGTTAACAATAAAACATTTTTTTTCCTACTGTTGGGTTGTGCATTTTTTTCGAAATCTATATTTTAACAACTTTTCATGTTAAAAATTACACGATCGTATATAAAAAATATAGATACGACGGCTAGACAATCTCTATATTAGCGTGGGTTTATCAAATTTTATCTGTGAGAAAATAGCAATATAGTAAGGTAAGATATAAAAACGCTTATTTTTTATTGGACTCCCGTTTTAGTGTTTATTGGTAAGAGAAGTACAAGAAGTATTATTGCTTTATTAGTAAATTAAAAAAAAAACAACGACTAGTTAAATATGAATGTAAATCCAGGTTAGTTTTTCCAAAAATGCTTAGTTTTTTATGTATTTACATTATTTTATAAACAAAATACAAGTCATTTGTTAACATCTAAAAATAAAATAAAGGGATACAGATGTCTTTGTTTCTGTATTTGAGATATTAAAATTAAAAACACTGCTAGTATTTTTATGTTGCAATTTTGCAAATTGAATATTATTTGCAATCTTGACTAAATTTTATTAATAAATTATGGTTTATAAATAGTTTTGTACCGTGGTTCCGTATCAAGCAAACAGTTGCGCTATAAGGCTGCTGCCTAAAGTAGAGGAGAAATCAACACAAAGCAAATTCCAGCCAAGGGCACTTTGTTGCGAGTCCATGCCCCCATGGTATGGCAGACAATAAGTTTGGACCTTTAAAATGAGTTCCTACAGTTGTGGAAGGGACACAATTGAAAGAACCAAGTTGAGTGGGATAGGTGGGGCATATAGTTACTGTGCCTGTGGAGTTAAACATTACCTACTGGCTTTTTCTGGTGCACAAGCATATCGCTTTCCTACAAGTATAAAAAAGAACGTTAAACAAGCTACTTAAAGCTTTTTTAAATAATCGATCTGAATTTAAAAAGCCGGTCTCAATTTTATCTGTTAAATTATTATATAAATAGCTAAGACTAGCTAAGTTAAAGCTAAAGGCATGCGTATTTTTATCTAGTTATGAAAGATATTTTCAAAAGTGTTATCTTATAAATATGATAATCATCATCATCATCAGCCTATTGGTGTCCACTGCTGAGCAAAGGCATCTTCTCACATGGAGAAGATAAGAGCATTAATCCCCACGCTTGCTGAAGGCGGGTTGGCGATTTGAAAATTAATATATGAAATTATAAGTCCAGGTTTCCTCACGATGTTTTCCTTCACCGTCCGTCAGTGGTGGCTAAATGATCTTAGAAAGTACATATGATTCGGAAAAGATCATATTGGCACTTGCTAGGTTTTGAACCCGCGCCCTCACGTATGAGAGGCGGGCCTTTAACCTCCAGGCCACCACGACTATAATAGGATAATGATAATGAAAAAATAAATAATAATTAAAAAATAATATTAACTAGTTCCAGCAACAAGCATCGTTTGATTTGTTTCCACTAACTCATTAAACTCTGAAGCAGTCAGTCAGTAAATGAGAATTAATAGTTCGATAAGGCGCAGCAAAAAAAACATTTATGCAAAATGATTACTAGTATAATCAAACTGAACGGAGATTATTGGTACTTAAAATTTTATTATGAATTAAAGAAATCAATAAAAACTATCGAAGGTTGACAAAAGTCTTAACAATCACGCTAATGTTGCGAAAATATACAAAAACATAATATTGTCGCTCTTAGAGGTCTTAGTTGTAAGTTACAAGTAGATTTATAGATGAAAAATGTTTGTACCTATTAAGTTGTTCTAGAGGTAATTAATTAATCTGTATAAATTTCTAACCTTACATAATTCTATTGATTAAGATTTTCTAAGGTTTTTAGTCGCATTTTCATTCAAGATTTACACCAAATTAGAATTATATATCTAAAACGGTATACTTTTTGTTATTCTGTGATGAAGACAATATTATTTTTGAGTTTCATATGATTCAGTTTAATTGTTTTTTTCGTGACTGCTATGTAGATATGACATTATGTATATTCATTGAAAAATATATAATTAATACGCAGATTCTAAAAAAACAAGTAAAAGAATAAGACATTACTCAGATGGAGGGTCAATTTAATTCACTTCCTAAATAACTATTGAAGTTTATTCAATTTATATGTAAGGGATTGAGGGAATTTTTATTCCATTATGCCTTAACTCACCCACAATATAACGGTATAATACAGTAAGCGTTAGTTCAAAAGTGTTTATAAGGGTTTATACTGTCAATATGTTTGATCTAAAAGATGATAATGATTACATGATTAAATTCTAAAAACTAGGCTTTTAGTCTGTGGTCACATTTTTTTTTTATACTATTTGTTTCAGTCGTATATTTGAGAAAGGAAATTCTTTACCTTGTGTAGTCTGCAGCGCCGAACACCACTGGTATGGCGTAGTTGTTCAAAGCCGTCAACAATTTCTCAGTCACGTAATCCTCGGAGAAAGAGTTCTCCATAGAAAAATAGAAGTAATAGTCTTCTTGCAACAACTTAGCACATGCTTTATACATTTTTCTTGGACAACTGAAACGACCACACGAACCATACACATCGACGCTTAAATTATACTGCTTTAGTTCATTTTGCAAATAATTCATGAATATTTCCCTCTTACTTTTAGAACTGCAATTTGAAACAAACCACGCACCTGTCCTCTTTTTTTTCGCTAGCTTCTCTTTTAATTCATCACTTACGGGGTCCAAGTGCTCCGGCCATTTCATATCCATAGCGGGACCTACAACAGTACCGTTCAGATCGTATATCGTTATGTAGCCGAAACGAAAATCAGAATCCAGTCTGTAAGTCCACGTCCAATTGAAGAACCCGTCGAATATCGGATTGCAGATCGGATAATTATCTGCAGATTCCATTGCACCGAAAATGTATTTTTGTTCTATCGTACGTACTTTTGGTATTTCTAGATTATTTAGATCTCGTCCGTTGAATGCTATCGCGTCGAAGTCACCCAGATCCATCAAGGTGTCGGCGATGTGGTCGGTTACAAAACAGTTTGTATATTTGCAATTATTTTTAACGAACGCCGAATTGCCCTCACCCATGAAGTTGAACGGAGCAAGGTCTCCCGATGTCCACTGCAGGATATTCTTCACATTTGTTTTCATTGTATATGGATTAAAATCGGTCGTCATCTTAATTTCGCGTAACTTGTGATTATATGTATAGAATAAGGTCGAAACGCAGAATAATGCTCCCAGAACAATGAACCGCGTCAAGTTGGTAATGTTCAAAATATTTTTTGTTTTAAACATATTTTCCGGTGATTGTGAGCAGATACGACCGCTCGCTTCGTGTCACCGGCTGTTTTTAATACGCATAAATTCAGATTATCTAACGCTATCAGTAAAATATTATTCGTCACGTTTTATTGGTAACTCTGTTCACCTGATTGTTTGTATACGATGTGCTAATATAACTATTAATGTTGAATAATTATTCAATGTTCTTTAATTTTTTTACTATGTGGGTTTTTTCTTGGTAGTGTTAAAAAAAATGTAATGAACAATTACTTTAATTTTAATACATTAAATAATAAATTGAATATGGTTTAGTGAAAGTTTGTAGCACAGGAGTAAACGATTAAAGGGGGCAATTTAAATTAGCTTATATCATTTTTTTTTTATTATAAAATATGGCATTTACTTGAATTTTCTTGTCGAATAAATAGCACACAAATATTTCACAGTTATTAGTAATGACGTATAAAAGTGAATGAAGTTGTGTTATTTATCATATATTAGTTCTTACTTGTCTATTATATTATATATATAGTATATACAGAAAGTGTTTTACCATTGTTCAAAGCAATTATGATAAATACAGAAAATACAAGTTGAGTTAGTTTTATACTTTATCTACCTTTTGCTTTCGCCATATCTATGACTAACGTAGAGTATTTATTGATATTAATATATATATACATATATATATATATATATATATATATGTTTATATATATATAGAGTTCATATTGACGAGGAACTGGGTTTTCGTTTTGAGATATTAAATTTAATGGAACGTTTAAGCGAGTCAAGGGCACAGTAAGTAAAATTTTTGCAAAAGTTACTCACGTCTCTATAATTGGTTTTCCTAAAAGAATTCTCATATTTTCAGTTTAAGCACAAAAAAAAAAAAATTTATTTTTCAATACCTTTTAGTTTTCTAATGTATGATTGGTAATGTTAAGATATTGTTTAGAAGTGTTTAGTCTAACGAATGTTTCTGTATTCCAAGTAATTTGTTTCAGATATTATTTATATACTAAGTAATTACGAAATGTTACAAGACAATAGATAATTAATTTGGAAGTCCTCATTGTAGGTAATGTGTGCCAGCAGATGATATTTTTTGCATACAGACTTTATGAATCTTAAAAAAAAAAGTCACTGAATAACTTCCACGATTTTAAGGAATAATTTTAGATTGTATTAATATTAAAGTGTAGTTCTTGACAATAATTGTAAAACAAGTATAAAAAAAATTGAGATTTTCAGTTGAAATTATCACTTTTTTTTAATGAGATATCTGTAAATAAGTGGTGGAATTATTATATAATATAAATCTGATTTAAATTTTTGTTTGGCTAACTACAACGGGGTTATCTGTTACTTGATAACTAAATGTATTTTATGTGTAAATTCAATTTATAAATCTATCTTAAAAGCATTTTTATGTTCTTTTTTTGTAGTATAATAATAATTACATTAAAATAATATCTGATATCTAGATAATATAAGAATTGATAAGGGAAAAATTTAACTGTACTGTATGTAATCGTATATGTCTAAATGTATTATATTGGTTGCAATTAAGTTACGTATCATTAAATGTTATCTTGCACACTAGTATAGTATAGTATAGTAGTAAAAAGAAAGTGTTTCCACGTCCGTATATAGTAAAGCTTAAAAAATCAATATCTTTCTAAGTACAACCTGGTCAGGGACGTGTTTTAATGAACAAAAGAGAATTACATATGTTATCAAACAAATAATTAGGACGAGGTCTCTGGGTGTGAGTCAGTAAGTTTTGATTTAAAATAAAATGTTGATTTTTGTTTAGTTTAGATTGCTAAAAATGTTGAACTGACTTGTCAGTACATGTTATAAGATCTGACACCCTTGGCTTCAATCCCTGTTTGCTCTCTCTTCACTTAAGCCAGTGTGGATTAAAGAGTATTGTTTTGCTAAGAACAGATTTATTCTTTTGTATGGAATTGTGGAGGATGTATGTCTGTATTTATAGCGGTTGAAGTTTTAAAAGCTTTGTACTTCCCAAAACTTCATTATACACGGTCGTATTCTCATAAAAATGCCTTCAAGGACGCCTTTGAAAGACCTCCTCTTAGACCCTTGGGACGCACGTACCTTCAGGAGAGCATTTCAAGATTTTATTTCTTTGATTTAATATCGTCAGTTAGGATATGACAGGATATCTGTTTCATCCAAAATGTTATAACAAATTAAGTTCTACGAAAAATCATCACTATATATAAAGTTATAGCCAATGTTGTAAACCTGTTAATAATAATGAGAAAGAAACAAAAGAGGTTTTGAAATAGATTTTGAGGCGGAAATTATTATTTAAGTATTATCTGAGTTACTGAAATTTCTAAACTAAGATTAAAAGTAAAGGTACTATTATTTGAAACCTATCGTGGTTGTGATAACCCGAACATACTTATAAGACTAAATTTTAGTAAAATAAGATAAATTTTCTATACAGCTCGTTGAATTATACTAACCATAATAAGCCCATGATAAAAATTTCAATAATATAAAACACTTTTAAAAATCCTTCATAAACTTCCATAAAATG
Organism: Danaus plexippus; assembly: GCF_018135715.1. Classification (NCBI taxonomy): domain Eukaryota; kingdom Metazoa; phylum Arthropoda; class Insecta; order Lepidoptera; family Nymphalidae; genus Danaus; species Danaus plexippus. The sequence goes on from NC_083549.1 coordinate 6,575,831, forward strand.
TTTTAAAAACAAAAACTTCTAGAAATTGTAATTCACTGTAGCATCTAGCTATAAATGAATAAAATATGTTGTGCTCATTCTTTTAAAACAATAATCACAAGAAAAACTCATGCTACAAAAGACAATGCAGCATCAACGTCGTGATAATATGCAACAGGATATTACCCAGTATTACTCAGGCCCAGAACAATGTTGTTTGTTCCTTGAAGTAACACAAAACGTATTCATTTGTGCTAGCATTATTTAGCTATATGTCTACTTATTAATTTTACAGCCAACATTTACAATCTGATTTTAAATGGACGGAATGTTATTGGAATTTAAAAATTCGGTAAAATATTTTAAAATTCTTATTTATACAAATACGATTATTTAAAACTGAAAAATTAAATTTCGGCTTCACATCTGTTTGTTTATTTCTCTATATTTTCGGATTTATTGCAAATTAATTATTTTAAAGAGAGGACGCCAGCCTCGCTGACGTCACTAATTTCACTTGTTTCAGTACGTTCCAGATATTTTAAAATGAAACTTCAATTCTTCTAAATGTTCTTGTATTTCTGGAAGGTTCTTCATAATCACATTCTTTATGATCCGCACTCGCTGAACTCTGCAGTCCGCTGTCGTGCGTCCAGACGTCATATTTATACCAGAATTCAAACATAGTTCTATTCTCTTTGATTTCGTTTTACTTTTAACAATAGTAACGACGACCAATAAGTTGTTATAGTAATTGATGACAGCCCTGAGTTATTTTCATGTTGCATCCGTCATTGAAGCTGCTTGCGCCGATATATATATATATGTCTCGCGACTATTTAGTCAAGCATAAATGTATAGTATAAACACCAACATACTGAGGAACAGCAATTTAAGGAACTCATTGTGACATTTTACCAAATTTTAGGCTCTCTTAAGTTTAACCTATCAAGTCAGTTGTAATACCTTTAATTTCATGTTCCAAAAGACTTGGATCGCTAATAACGTTGAATTACAGCAAGGAAGTGTTGAGATTATGTTGAAGAAAGTAAAATTGTTCCAGATTATACCAGTTTATATATTTCACTAGTTTTTGCACGCGAATTCGTCCGCGTTAATTTCGGCATTAGTAATATATGTATAGCTGACCGGGCGAACTCTATTAAGATATAGAGGCCATAAATAACCAGTTATTGGAATTTATTAGGTTTTTTTCTTTTTCGATCGAACAGGATTAAATATCCTATGTCCGTCTCCTGGTTCTAAGCTGTCTTCCCGCCAATTTTCCACCATATCCCTAAAGCCGTTCTTAAGTTATAAATAGTGTAACTAACACATCTTTCTTTTATATATAATATATTTAGGTTTCTAACAAAATTATAAAAAAAATAAAGTTGTCTTATAAAGCCAGTATTTTTAACTAGAACAAACTCGTTATTATCTTAAATCAAAACACCTTAAATAAGTTAAATTCAATTTACAAAGACACAAGTCACGTCGACAAAATACTTTCCCGCGTAAAAGTGAGCAAACCAGATGTTATCGCTTTAACGTCACTTCGGGTACGTTCGGGAATTTTAAGGTTCGGTTCAAATTAAATTTGCGTTCCCTAAATATATATATTCGTTATAAATCCATCAAATTTCAGTTTAATTGGAAGTCATAATCCTGTGCAAATGAGAAGCTCTAGTAGATTCTGAAACAAAATATATAAATTACCCTTTCATAATGAAGCTTCACAACTTATAAGCCATTAAAAGCAGTTTACGTAACTAATTGGTTTTTTGTTTTAAAACGAAATCCTAGATTGATGGCATTTATTGTTCATATTGTTTTTTACATGTATTCAGAAAAAGAAGTAGAGCAAAATGTTAAAAGAGAATTATGTCGCAGAGTCAATCATCTTCGTTTATCTCGTACTACCTTACAAAATACGACCCTCGAATAATTCTTAACTAAGAGGTGGTAGATCCTAGCTGGGATCAATTAACTACAGATTGAACGTGGGCTGCCTCGACCGGCGAATCACCCTCTCACAGAAGATCGGCGTGAAGTAATCTTTAATGGCTGCGTTTCGTTTGATGAGTGGAGAGCAGGTTGAACTTTCGTTTTTCTCACCCTTTCCTCTGCCGGGATATTGATGTGTGCAATGACCATCTGTTTTAGATCAGCCTGAGATGTTTTGAGGTGTTAAGCGTGTTTCATTGGCATGAGGTTCAGGGTGAGCCTGCAACTGTGGGTCGGAACCTGGACCCTTACGAACCTCGTGCCAGTGAGACACAAAACTCGACTCTACGGGCAATGCTCTTTGACAGGATGATTAATGGACTATCAGCATGCCACATTCTTTTCGCCTTAAAGGTGGTAACGTATTCGCGATATCATGTGGCACATGTCCATAGATGAGAATAACTAGGTCCTATCTGGTAGATGACTACTCATTTACCCCTTTACCATAAAAAAATACTAAAGACAATTAAATTATGCAGCTGTTTTTGGAATTAATGAGATTTTTTATATTTTTCATTAGCTAGGCCATTTAAGATAATATGACTGGGCTTGGCTTCCTTAATACAGAATTCTATACAAAAAACAAATCAAATTTTTGGTTTGAAAAACCATCCCAATCCTTTAATTCCCAATGAATAAATTCCTACAGCTTCCAATATTTAATTGACTATATCGTCTATCCTAATTACTGTATCGTAATTAGTGAACATGGAAATTAAATTTCATCATTAAAACTTCACGGTCTTGTTTTTGGCATTATCTTATATGCCAAATAATTAATTTCTTCAACGTCTGTATCGTCTAATTTTTCACGGAAAGACGTATACAGAAATCCGTACAAAGTTAATTAAATTAAGTTAAATAAAACCATGAAATATTTTTTATAAACAGACCTTGTTAGATTTTACTATAAATTCATACAGACTATTTATGATATTTTAACAAATTCACTTATTATATATGTTTCAAATGAGTTTCTTAATATATAAACGATACAGTAATCGGAGAGCGTATGTCATTTTTTCATTTGGATTATGGAATAGCCTTAACTCTCTGGACTGTACCTACTCTGTGCTTTACGTTGAGCAGCTTTTATTAATAATCCCGATACCTTGCAAGGCAATGCAATGCACACGAACATGACACTGTTTCCATTGTGTATCGCAACAACAATGTTTTTTTTATTGTTTAGTGATAAGTCATCACCATTAATTTCTCCCTTACAAACGCTCACAAAAAATATAATTAAATGTATTGAAAATTGCCAAAGATTATCATAATTTGATTTATTATACCAAATACGTATGCGCTTCTATCGTAGCTGATTCAATATAGTTTTATATAATTGAATGTTTCTAACAATTAGCTAACGCACCCGTAATAGTCCTTAAGTTTCCCTAAATATTCAAATATTCTCCGCAATTTTTTAAATATTTCCTTTTGGTGTAAACCTTTTATGAAACTGTAGAAAATATCAAATAGATGTAAATGATATCGGTGAACCCATTTGACGTTTAATAGTTATATACATAGATTAAAGCAGTATAAGGCCCATTGACAGAGTAGAAAAATCTTATAGTTCTGATACAACATCTGAAGTGGAGTCGTTTTATTAAAGGTAAAGGTAACATTTTGCATCATTAATATGCAAAGTTCTTTTCCAAGTAATTCCAATATTCGAGGAAGGGAATTGAGAAGAATAACATATCAACATTGATGCGAAATATTTTTAATGCATCGTGTTTTTTTTATTTAGTATAGTAAATATATTTAGAAAATTTAGTTTAAAGTTTTTTCGTTTCGCAAAATTAAACATTACAAAATATGTAATATTCTTATAAAGTTCTGGTTACACTTCTGACGGGGTGTCGAGATGCACATAAAAATCGCTGTAACTCATGGAGTTAATTTGAGACAATGCTAAGGGGCGTAAGAGCTTAGTAAGAACGTGAAGGACACATAATTTAAAATATTACGCCGTTATAATAAATACATTTTCTTCAATGTGACCTATTTATTATAAATAAAGAAAAAAATGAGCGTCAAGTACCACATAAATATTAAGAAATATAAAAGAACAAGGAACAAAAAGTTTTATTACACCATCAATTAACGTTAACTGGTTGCTTTTGTGATGCAAATCAGTAATTTTTACAATTAAACCTCTTTACATTTTAATTTCTTGAAAAAACAGAAAGACGTTTAGAAGAAAAAAGATTTAGAGAAAAGAAAACTATTATTCTTAATATTTGTAGCAAAAACATACTAATTTCTTTGTTTGACAGCTATTTTTGTCTAGATAATAAGAATGTAAGACATATATTTTTTTTTATAGAAAGTAATTTCTTACCTTCTGAGAAATGTTTCGGTCGTAAGATAATAACGAGTCCTTTTGTGGAATAATTAAAGTCCTGTATTCGCTAATTATTACTTATCCCTGCTAATTAATTTTTTTAGAATTTTTGAAACATTAAAATTAATTGCTGTGATAAAACAGGAACCAAATGACATGAAAATGAACATGTTTTGAAACGAAAATGTTTTTTATTCGTATCAGTCAAGTTTTAGCGAACCACTTTATATAATAAAATACGTTTTGCGCGAACAATTTGGTCGGGACTTACACAAGAGATCAATCTCGACTGATTTTTCATTAATCATTGGATTTCTCGTTCCTTATTACTTTTCAATAGATGTTGATACTTTCCTTAAAAGTAATGTATATATTTCTAAAACCTCTGTTAAAGTCGTCATTCTTATGTGAGCCTAACAACTTACACAAATCACAGTGACAGGTAGAATGTCTTAAACTTTTTCGATCATAAGCTATACGGGATAGAATTTAGCTGTACTACTCAGCAGCAGCTTGTTTTGGCAAGCGTCAGTGGCGAAGAGTATGCCAATAAAAAAGCTATTATGTGAGTTTTATGTGTGAGAGAGTCAGAAGACCATTTGCTTAATGTAATTATTTTATCAGCTCACACTAATAATTCCACTCAAGGCGCCAATTACTCGTTATTCCCCTTTTGCTATAATAATATTGAAGCAATAGACGAAAGTGAAATACTACAAGTGTCAATAATACCCGGGGATGTTACGTTTTTTAAGATTTTCGTATCAAAAACTTCACTGAAATTGAGTTCATTGGAATACTAAATGGAAATTACATTTTAATGTAAGTAAAAAACGAAACGTAAACTCTTACACTGCAGTAAATGTCAAACATAAAAAAATCGAGTAAATTTGAGTAACATATACTTCAACACGTACGAGTATGTGTAATTTAGGGCAAAGGAACAAATTTAATTTTCTTTACTAAGTAGAAAAACTGTTTCTTACTTAAAACATAATCATAATAATAGATTGGTTAGACAGGGGTTAATTTGGCTTTCTGTTTTCTCAGTAAATTTGATTTCGTACTCGTTACTCAATTTCAAATTGTTGCTTTGAATGAAACAGTTTCAGCGAATGCTAATTATTTTAATATTAACATCAATTCGTAAAATTTAATCAAGAATTCTATATTTAATGAAGTCGTTTTTAGATATGTATTCATCAATGAGATCTAAGATTTTCGCGAGTTTTATTCATTTAAATGAAACTAGTATTATTCGTCATCCCGTCTGCCCGTGATCACGGTTGCTGCAAAGTAACCGAAACGTCGGGAGTATGTAGTTCTTTACAAAAATAAATCACGCGTAGTTTATCCGAATAATACTAGTTTCATTTAAATGTATTCATTAATACAGTATATAATAATAAAAACAAATGTTAGCAAAGAAAGAACATATACTTCTTACGAGAATAAATAATAGCAATAAAATTTTGTCAAATATTTTACCTTTACACTATATTAATATGTTAAGACCCAGTTTCACCAATCAATGTTAAATAAATAACGTCTTGTTACGGCGTTTGATTGACTGTTAGATGTATCGAGCGTCCCACCACGCACTAATGTCTGTTTAAATGTCTTAATAAAACATTAATATTAATTTCTGCTCTAGAGGTCCGTCAAATGACTAACGACTGTTAATCTATTGTATTGTCAAAATCCAAATGTCCAATCGCACCGATGTTTTTTTGTAGCCTTAGTAACGGCAGCTGTTTTGTCAGCTTTTACTATTTCCTTCTATTTATTAATAAGGTGAATTAAAATTTCTTTTTCATATGATAAAAAATTTTTCCTCCGGCATTTCTATGATATTGTAAAATTTAATTCTCTCTTCGTCTCTTATAACTTGAACACAATTTATGCCTATATGTATAACACTTTTTATTGACAACACGATTTTGACAGGTTACACCTGGTAAAGTGAAAAGAAAGCTTTTTGTTTGTCAATTCTATGCAATCAGCGATATATAAAATTTGGTGGCATTAGCTAACAAGTGACGTATCATGGATAGATACGATCAAGGGCTAAGTGGTGCATCTTAGCAAATATCACATTAAACGTGAATACTTCAATTTGGACGTCTTAGAACGAATAATTTGGTAACCGGTCATTTAACGTGTCATTTAGTAATGCCTTGTTAAATTTTAATCGTGGGACGTAAACATTTTGACAGACAATTATATTTTTGAAGGTTCGTTAGTAAATGCCTCGTTTAGATTTAACAGACAGAGCTTGGTGAAACTGGTTTTTAGCCTTCTAATTTAAAACCATTTAATTATCCACAACTTTCATAGTTATCTTGTTTTACGATCTTTTATGGACTTCTAAATAAATAGTATAAAGATGCACAAACAAAACATGTGACACTTTAATTTCTTGATCAATTTAATTTAGAAGAAAGTATACTAAATTTTAGTATTTCAGAAACATACTTGCTGTTTTTCAAATTTTGTTTTTTCACACACAATACCACATTAAACATTTTCATAGTAGCTCCGGTGGGCTTTAAAGGGTTAGGGTGATCTGACATGCCAACCTCCATGACAATACTTACCTACATAAAAATACTACTACGGTTACAATCAAACTATTCCTATACATCAATACAGTTGCGACTATCACTGAGAATGAGCTATCAGGTCTATCTGAACGTAACCACAACAGAAATTCAAGTCAGAACAGCAGTGGTGGTATTGTGCTGGTGCCTCTCGCCGTGTTCCACTTTATATCCCCATAAGTGTTCATTGTATAACGTGTTCCGGAATGCCAGTATAAGTGATGCACTCTCCTCTTTCCTTTAACTTATACTTCGAAGTAAAGAAGCTTACTTTCCTCTTCCTTTGTTTCTCTTTTTCTTCCTTCATACGTAAGGTTTGAAAATAGAACGGCTCTAACATGGAAACGTTAAATCCCGAAGGAAAATGCCTGTATATGACAAAATGTAATAAGCCAAAAGTGTTTTTTTTAATTTTCTATGGTAAAGTTAGTTAAAAAGATATAAATGTAAATATTTAAATAAAATAATAATTAACGCAGTTTCAGTGTGATATGAAATTGCACATTTTAATGCAAGATCCAATTTTTGCCATGGAATAACAAGACCTCCACTCTTTCTTTCTAGATCTTACTTTCATTAGGATGAAGCGATATATTTTGTCCGTATTGAATCAGAATAAATTAATATATTTCTATAAGATGTTGGTATGTTTTCTATTCAAAATATATAAATATATTTGGACGTACCGTGTCTTCATACGAATTCCAAGAAAAGCTTTCACCTGTATCCTACAAAACGTGGCATCGTTATCCCGGGCCGAAGTATTGGGCTGTCATACACTATGGGCGTATTATTATATCTGAAAGTGTAGTTTTGAAAGACTTTTTAAGGTACAGCTGCACTAAATAAATAAAATTTTAAGTTTGTATTGCGTACATATGTCTATGTACACAAATGACCTAAATCACCGTCTAAAAACACATCGATCTATAAAATGAAAATCTCGATTCTTCTGTAACAAAAAAAAATATATATTGTTACTGACAGAAATGTATAATATCTTCCGATTATTTATTATAAATACTTCACTTACTGATAACTAGATAAAAAAGTTTTCATAAGCACATTTCTGTAAAGAGGAAAGTGCGCGGTGTTGTTGAAAGGCTGTCAGAGCTAAGCTACAAACTGTTCTTTTCACTTAATTATAGACCGTCGTACTTAATTATAAATAAAAATCTTTTAAAGTTTCACTGAATGAAATTATAAAAGCAGTATTTGAAGTAAAACGACAGAAGTGTAGCCTTTGTAAAAAAAGCTCAAGCTCAGACTACAGATGTCTCGTTATACTATACATATGTAGGTATACAGCTATACTTAGCTGTTGAAGCTCTTAATAATTTAACTAAGTAAGGTGCAGCCAACCAAACCAAGTTCGAACCGACCTGTATTAATTTTGTTTGTTGAATTCTAAAACTGTCAATGAACAAACAGTATTGACCGCTGGAAAATCATTTTAACTTATATATTTGCTGAAAACCAATAAATTAAGAAGATTTAATGAAACCCTTTTGAAAACAGACCCGACAAACTCTCAACTCTCGGCTTACACTTTGTTTGAACTTTATAAGAGGTTGTACGATGTGTTATTTAAATAATAATGGTATAAATAATATCTCTTAACACGTACTGCAATTACTAATTGATAACTAAATAATATTGTTTAAAACTGTAAATCAATCAAAGGCTAAGTTTTCTCGATAATATTGGAAACACCACAAAGACAGCAATATCCACGCAATGACCCTTATCATATTTGAAATAAATACATAAATATAGTCGATGTTTGACTGATAATAACTTAAAAATAAATTAAAACTCCGCTTCGTTACTTTATCATGCCTGTGGCCTATAAAGAAGTTTCTTTGACATCACTTGAGAGAAAGTTGAGATTGTTTTGTAATTATAAAAAAAAAAATCTTTTTAAGGTCAGGTGTGGGAGGGATAAACGTATCTTATTTGGACATTGACTGAAAGTAAGAAGCTACGAGTAGGCTTTAGACTTAGGTTATTCATCCACGGAGATGGATTTATAAAAATAAAATTAAGATCGGACCACTAATTTTAATTCTAAGTCCGGAAAACGGAATTCATGTCCAAAAAAATTTATCGGTACCGAAACGTTGGCGACGCTTCACTTAACTTGCAATAAGAGCTTTACTACGAACGAAGCGAGAAAAAAACTCAAAGATGCATCACGTTTTAGTAATATAGGTATACATGGTTGGCATTGTACTATTTTAATAACAATTATATACTATTAGCAGCAATTGAATTATCTGATAATAAACAAGAGGAGATACAATAAAATAGCTTAGAAGTTTTGACATAGAATTATTAATATGTATATTTAACATACTCGAAATGAACAAACATTGGTAAACGAATTCCATGGAACGCTTGCCTCATTAAAAAGTTTTAGTTTGAAAACAAAGATGAATTGCCATCAACATTTACAATATGTTACACTGTATAAAATATAAATATTATAAAAAATCCATCATCATAAAATATGAATATTATACAAAATCGCTTGTAATTTGAACTATCTCTACATCACTAACAAGGAGTGAGTTAATTGTTTTGACTGATACGGTATCGTATTTAACGGATTTGGACGCTTATATTTTAAGGACATTGGTTTTCACTTAGGACATTAGTTTTCAACAGTCAAGATCACACTCCTCGTCTTCAGCTACTTCATGATCAGAGACGATAAGTGAAAAGTTTTTACTTAAGAGCAAATTGTTTTGATCGAGTTTTTGCACAATTCGTGTGACAATAACTAAGATTCTGTCCTTCCAGCTGTATATTCTTCGAGAAAAACTCACTTAACTTACTTAATTACATATTCCGAATACAAACAGAATAATGGGACTCTGTAATTCAAGTATGGTTTTATTTTATTTTCTTTTCATTATTTACTCAAAGTACTGTCGTTTTATATCTATGTCATGGAATATATCACAAACAGAATATTTTAATATGCTCCCATTATACGAAATGCTTTGAAAAATAACATTAACAATGGCGAAAATATTATTGAAATTTTTGCTTTAAAGTTGTCGTTGCAGTGAAAGATAATTAATTAATTTGTTATAATGTTTACTAATCTGTACCTATCAAATAAATTTAATTGTCTGTTTGTGACTTTAAATTAACTGCTCTTCATTTAAGGCTTTGAAAGTATATACGACATATGCATCAACTATAAATCATTATTTGTAACCGTAACCATAAACGTAACTGTATAAAAAATATTTACGTGTTTAATCTTTATTACGTTGTATCAAATTAGCTGACATAATAATAAGGATGTTATACCCGGTTCAGTATACAGGCAGATAGATAAATATTTTTTTATAATTATTTAACCTACTTTTAGATTTATTGACAGTTCTTTGTATTTTATTAACATGCTTTTATAAGTTTGGGTTATGTCTATATAATCTTACTAGTACTACCCTATTTAATTTCATCCATAATGCTAACCTAACTCCTTCAATGGAACTGTAAAAGCATTCATCACAAGAAAGTTGAAGTGCTCTCCCTTTTCTGTTCCTACAAACCTGCCATTGTTGCCACCTCACAAGCATGGCTACGTCCTGGCTCTCGGTTTCGAGTTCCAGGATATTCTTGTCTACGGGATGACAGAATAGATGGGTATGGTGGTTGTGCCATTCTTATACGTCACTCACTACCTTATTTCCTATTGCCCTTCGTCCCCATAGTCGAGAGTTTAATGTTATCGCTGTACGAGCTCTAGATATATCCCTTGTTTCTAACTTTCTATATACAATCCCCATCCCAACACTCTCTTTTTTATGAAATTATTTCATATTTACTTCACTTCCCAGTCCTGTTCTGATTATGGGAGATTTTAATACTCATCACATTGTGTGGGGGTGTTCCTCATAGTTAACATTTCCCAGAGTCGCCTTTGACTCTATCTACAGATAAAATGGACTCTCCATTATCTATTTCTGAGATTAATTGTGCACTTTATGGCTGGAAAGATTCAACTCCTGTTGAAGATAGGGTTCCTTATTCTTTTTTAACAAAGGTTAAAAATCGTCTGGATTTGATAGTGGAGAGTAGAAAAGTAATTGTTGCTACACAGTTCTGTTTCAGAAAAGGTTTGAGTACTACCAATAGCGATGGCACTTTGATTTCGGACATTCGTTTGGCCTTTTCTAAAAAAGAGTACCTTGTGCGTGTCTTCCTAGAGGAAGACACACACTCGAAGTATTCCTTCGAGGATGACACATTTTATTTGCAATGTTTTTTCATGTGGATCAATAGTGGTAAAATATCAATCAACAACTCTTTCATCCAGACTTGTTTGAAAAGGTCTCCTTCAATGTGCAGTTCTTAGTTCAATCACATTGTGTATTTAATCCCATGGCCTTGAATTGTCCATTAATAGTTTTTGTAACATCTTCCAGTACGCTGATGATATTGTTACCTACTACAGCTCTCCTTCTGTCGAGGATATTTCTTACAGGTTTTCTACAGCTCTTCGCTATCTAAAGCAGTGGCTCTCCAACTATAGTTTATCTTTGGCGGTTTCCAAATATCAAGATGTTGTTTTCTCTAAAAAACGTTCCATTCCTTCTCTCTCCTTACCTTGTGAAGATCAACACATTAAGTTCCTCTCAGGTCAAATTCTTAGGCTTAGTTCTTGATCATAAATTATTTCATGTTCCGCATATTGTGTACGATATAAAAAATGTGAAAAGGGTCAAATGTTCCTCGCGCCTTGTCCGGTGTGGTGCGGTTCTCATCCTTATTCTGAAAAAAATTATACAACGCCATAGTCGTAGCGTTATGGACTATGGTTTGTTTTTCTTGGACCCTTTTGAAAAAGCGGCTTCGAAAGAATTCGACAAATTATAATTGAAATGCCTAAGAATTATCCTAGGGGCAATTAAATCGTCTCCATCGATGGGATTGCAGGTCACATGTATTGATGCCCCCTTAATATTCGTCACCAGCTCCGGTGCAATAAATTTATGTGTAGAATGCTGCAATTATCTTCTCATTCCCTTTTTAATCTTCTACGTCTTTTTTCTCAGCTCCACAACTCCAACTCAAATTAGTCATTTCGACCGGTTTAGCTTCCTATTGTAAAATCCCATCAAAAGATCTTTGTACTTTGCTAAAAGATATCAAAATTCATCTTGGCATAAATTATGGGTTTCTTCAAATTGTAGAGATAAAGTTTACGGAAATATCCAACTTAATATACCGACTCTACCTTAGTTCTCCTCCCAAAAATCATCCTCTAGATGGATAATTTCCACTCTTTGCAATGTGTGTTTGGGTCATGCATGTTTTGCTACACATTTATACAGGATTAGGATCAGGGACCATTCTGTTCGTGAATGTGGCCTTGACGAAGGTTCCGTCTCCCATCTTCTCTTGAATTGTCCTAAACTTCTTCACCTCCTATATGATGTCTCCCCTTCAACATTCCCCGCCCTTAAAAACCGAATTTTTGCTGTCGTTGGTGATAGGTCTCTCTTGTAAATTTATATGTAAATATATTAAAATCAATAGAATTATGTTGTAATAAATTGTTTTACCTTTATATAATAATAGTATTTATTTTTACATTTTTTTATACAATATATATCTCCTATGTTTGCATTTAATTGGATCTGTGTTGTTTTAGATCTACTAACAAAGTTCCTAATTGTGATTTAAATTTTATAACATTCCTAAGTTAATCCCGGGTCGTGTCTCCTCCATTCTACACGACACTGGCAGAAAATACTGTGCACGTCTTTGCACGGACGAAGGCCATATTTAAAAAACCGATCATTGAATGATGATAACAAGTATGTAAGTAAGAATTAAACAACGTAGGTTTAGTTGTTGTATGGGTGGGGTAAGCAGTGCTTATTTGCATCTAAAGTGTGCACTCCAATAGTAGTTAGAGTGTTTTACGTATATTTATATATATTTTATATCACAATGGCAAGAGCAACCTTAATTTAAGGCATTAAAATAAAGGTTAGATTTCACTCTTTTGTGTAAAGTATTTTGATTTATATATAGTAAATAAATTAAAGAAAGAAAGTAATTAAAACAAAGACGTGTACGTGAAGATTTTTCCAAACTTGTTTTTTTTTATTGAGTACCGAATTCAGATCTCTTAATACTACATATATTCTTGAGGAAAGCAGTAATAAATATACGTTTCCAAAAGCCTACCACAGAGCTTTGTTGTAATAAGTAGGTTATTCTATTATGTTAACATTTTTAATTTCTTGTGTGTTATATATCAAGGTTCATCAGTTAAGAACATGCTCCCATTGTTATAAATAATGAGATAAGTGTTGCCTTCGTTTCTATAACGTATTAAATAACGTTTTTGGTTCACAAAGAAAAAAATATTATTTGTTTTCTCAATAAAAATATATATATATTTTTTACTTCCTCTTTGAGTTATTTATCTTAAGTATTCCATTGTTTGCTCACGTAATAATGAATCAAAAGGACTTTATAACAATGTTACTAATTAAGTAATTAATTAAAAAACCACAGGAAAATCACTCTTTACACATTTTTCATCAGCAAAAATAACACGATAATGCTTATTTTTTATTATAAAAAATTGTTAAATGAACCTAATACTATATACCGATAAATGTATATAATACTTTATAATATACTGATAAATGTATATAATACTATATAATAAATGTAAAAAAAAAGTTACGTTAAATTAAGATATAGACGTTTAATTTATAATAAACATTCAGCCAGCTCTATACCCTGAAATATCGTATGTTCGAGACATTAATTAACAGGAAGACTCAGTTTTGCTTACAGAATATTTTATATAAGATGAGAATATTTAATTATAAGGTCTTATTACCATCAAAGTCACTAAAATTTTGTATTTTGACGTTATACAGTCTCGAACCAAATTCAATATAGCATTATTTATTTTATTTCAATTTCTTAGTTGTAGATGTATAACTTTTTTGTATTAAAAAAGGAGTCGTATAGAATAGTTGAGGAAAACAAAGAGACTCCCATATTTATGGCAGTTTTTAAATTCATGAATTTAAAAATGGCTATTTGCAAGCATCGCTCCAAACTTAAAGGAAATTCCGGTTAGAATCTCAAAAAGGTGATCTAAGAGAGATATTTCATAGAAACTGGCTTAGAACCGCTTAAGTTGGCATCCGTTACCCTGAAACGTAAAGTCAGAAAGCGGTATCCGAACTATGCAGCAATGTTGGTAATGCACCCATAAATTTACTGAAAACCTGATTTACTTCCAGTTAAAGAGTTTAGTATAGGTGTGATCTTGAAAGTAGAAATATTATCAAGCGTAGCTAATCTTAAAACATCATTATAAAATGAATTCATATTTTTAACAGATTTTGCAAAAATAATTTAACTTTTAACATAAATAATATATATTATATGATAATCGTTACTATTTTTATATATAATCGTAATATAAAACAGGAATGTATAAGAACTTTTTGACTGAATTGTGTTTGGAAAACAGTAACATTTAAATCAGTCAAACTTCTACGAGTTCCATACTACAGCAATTTTGAATTTCTTCACTTATACGAAGTTATGTTTTTATTATCTGTGCCTTCAAAAAAGGATGAATAGGCTGATAATGAGATGATTACCTTCCAACGGGTGGAACGATAGTCAATCGCTATTCAATCGAATAAAAAAAAACTTGTGTTTTTATTATCTGTGAAAGTTCTCGTCTCTTATTCATATTACGTCAGACAAGTTTTTTATACTGTACACAAATAAGGATCTCTTTAAAGGGCTTTAAAAATAAGATTGCTCTGTAAACTCTCACTTAGACTTAAGACTAATACAAAATATTATTCCTATAGCTCTCTGGCTTTTGATATTAAAAAATTCGGTAATTTTGACTTTGTTACAAATTGGGCTAACAAAGTAATTAACATGTGTTTATTATTTGCGAACATTGTCTCAAAGTAACGTATGTTATGATTATAGTATATTAATTTAACGGAAAAAAATACTGATATCGAGCGAGTTAACGTTATATGAATGTGACTAAAGCGAAAGGTGACAGAACTATAATTATAAAGTAGAATGCATTTACTTCGAGTGTCTTATATGAAATTCAATTCTTTTAGATGTTTTAAAGTAAATTAGACGTCTAGATCCTCTTCATTCCAGACACTACTCCTTCAGTTTCAAATTAAAATTCTCAAATTGTATTTTATAGTCGAGAAATTATAGTAATGCGAGGAGGAACATTGCTCTCTGATAATTATGTTATTATAAATTTTTAATCGAGTACAAAAGTGATTTTTGTTTTGGTAATTCATTATGAATATTATTTTAATTATAATGTTAAGTGGAATAATTTCCAATTTTAATTTATTCAAAACGATCTTCCTTCTGATGGTTATTGGTGCCGACACCCAATAAAACTGGGACCCAATATATATCAGCCCTTCTTCTGCTGCTTTCGAAACCATAGCAAAAACGCTTTACTTGGTTTAAACGAGGTCATTTAAAATACAAAATTTATGTGTAAATAAATATAACGCTCCATGTATAGCTTGATGGGGAAATTCATTCAAATGACGTCACTTTTACACTTTAAACTTTGACGTCTCAAAACTAACACTACCGGATAATTTATTAGATTTCTTTTTACTTTAATAGAGGACACATAAATTTGGACTTGTGGTTTTCCAACGCTTCACGGCTGAATCACAATTTACGACAGCCAAGATTTTCGCGTGTATTTATTTAAGTAAAGCGTTTTTTATTAATTTATAGACGTTTCGGTTACTTTGCAGCGACCATGATCAAGGGCAGACGAGATGAAAGTGTCTGTCAGTTAGTCTTGTTAGTCTATCATCTACCGCCAATGATATCTTAATTTTCTCATTCTATATTCGTGTTATCGGGATCGTGTATAAAATTTATAAAATAATTAAAAATGCGTATTATCCGAATACTTTAGTTTCATTTAAATATAAGAGTCAATTTCTGATCTCTCAATGAGGATATGCACGCAATCTCATGTAACAAAATAGGTATTTGTTTATTCCTATTTATATCGAACACTGATCTGAATTATTTATTCAATAATTTATTATAATTCTATCTTTATGTACACAAAAACTTAAATATGCAAAAGAAATGTGTATATATTTTTAATGTATCGATTATGAAATGCGTATTTTTTACGACCGTAATAGTAAGAAGTAGGTGCTTACAAAAAAATCAATACCTAATGTAATTTAATGGTTAGTAGAGAAGGTGATATGTTAATTTATTTCGTAATCTTCATTCAATTTAACCATGTTTTAATAATATATACCTCTAAAATACATAAGTGAATATTTACTTAAACAATACATGTATAGCCAACACGACTGAGAGTATCCTTACAAACTTTGGAAGCTGTAACTTGTAAAAACTAAAGATGCTTTTCATTTAATTCAATAAAAAACCTGCGTTATTTGTTTTAAAGTTTTAATCAATGTTTTTTTTTATTTTTGTGTTGTTATTATAAATACAAGAAGCTAATTTCCGTGTATATATTACAGATATATATATCTATATATATATATATATATATATATATATATATATAGATATCTGTAATACTTCAGGAAACTGAATGTATGTGGGAGATATATGTAAGGCTAATACTATTGATTTTCAGAGTCGTGTCCTCAAAAACAAATATTATTTGAACTTTATATTTCCTCCCCCATAACCTTATATAACCAATTAAATGAAACTAATATTTTTCGGATTACTACGCGTATTTTATTATTTTAAAAAACTACACACTCCCGACGTTTTTAGTTTGCAGCGAGCGTGATCACGGGCAGACGAGATATGATTTCGATCTCATTACATAACCAATTTCCCTCTTATGGAGTCTGAAGAAGTTAGAAGGTCACAATGTATACTCCTGTCGTGTAGTCACGTGGCGTACTTGTAAGGCTTTCTTTTGATCTTTCTAACAAATATGCAGCTCTGAATGTTATTAAATCTATAATAGATAGTTCGTCGACTAGTGTTGTGCCAATAAATAAAAGTAACTATTGTCTTAACGATTTTTAATAATGAATTATTCTTTTACCATAAAAGGTGCTAAATCTATCTCAGGACACGAGCTAGTTGGAAACTATGTTATTTAATTATTAGAAAATGTTAATATTTCCTTGACTGTCACTTAGAAGTTAATTTATAACTTGTAACTCTATTAGTGAAAGCGCCGTACAATAACTGTTTGAGGGTAAAAGGGTCAATCTTTGAAAGTAACTTGGGCTTTTATAGCCTATCGATTTTGGATAATTGTATTAGAATAAATTTATTGAATGTCAGCTGGTTTTATCTTGTAAGTATAATTTTCTTATCTAATTGTGCTCTTTGTAAAATCGGTTTTATGAAAAGAAAAACTAGAACTTCCAAAAACCAGAACCAACTATGGAAAGAAAAACATTTTATTTGAAGGAGTTCAAATTTATAATAAATTATCAGACTTAATCATCATAGCAAGAGTTTTCCTATATTCAAAAAACGTGTAATGGAATATGTGCAAAATAATTTATAAGTTAATGTAACCCCTACCTAAACATGTTTGTGTAATATAACTACCCGCAACATTTCATTTTACTGTATATAATTCATAAGGCAGACTTTTAAATGTACCCTCAAGCAAAATTATTGCAATTTCTTATTATAAGTGAACTTTTGTGTTCTTTATGAGAAATAAATGTCTTTAAACCGAACCGAAAAATTCATGCATTATAAATAATAATAATACAATAAACATTTTATTGTTATTTAGACCAATATTTAAATATATATATATGTAATAGATTCCAATGTATTTGTTTTAATAAATTCTTAAAATAAAGAAGAGTTAAGACATACCTTCATAGAAGATATTATCATTTATTTCTTTTACGTACCAAGGATTCTATTGACTCTATTTCCCTTCCTAGTTTTTCTTTAGTCTCGCTCAGTTTATCCTTATTTCAATCGTTTTATGTAAATTGAACAGCTGTAGCAGTAAATTATTCATTAAGCATTATTTTTTCACAGCCCTCACTTTGTTGATAACAGATTATATTATAATGTGACAGATTATAAAAATGACAAAGTAAATGTAAATAGATCTAATTACAAATAAATGGACATTCTGAAATATTCAATTCTATTTGAAAATCTTGTAGAAAACGGAATCTTTAAAGGCATAATATTGAAGAATCCGTCTTCTCTCTTCAGCCATGTGAGATCCACTGCTGGACAGAGGCCTCCCTCATCGACTTCCAAGCGGTCTTGAATCCGTCTTACGTAAAATAAAAATTCATTTTTTAATTTAAAAATATATTAGCGTATATGTTTGTATCGGGAATTAATCTTGTAATTTATTTGGTGAATAAGAGAATCTTTCTAGATGAAAATACTAGATAATTGAAAAGAATGCAACGTGATTATAATAAAATAATATATGTATTTCCAGGTTTATTTTTGTTAACAATTTTGTACTAAAACAAACAGACACTACAATTTTATTTATAGGTATAGATTTAACCAGCTATGTATAAAGAATTTTGAAGATATACGTTTCTAAACAGCACAAATTTTTGTATTTTACATGAAAAGTAACATATGTTATAAAACATTGAAAAAAATATATTTTTTTCAACTTTTGAGGTTACAGGTTACACTACCTCAGTAGTCCACTACTAAAAAAATCCACTCTTTACAAACAAAGGGTTATTTTCATCTCCACTCAACGATAACCAAAAACTAGGAATGATAGACATAAAATGATCCCAAGTACACATTTGATATTTAACTCTAAACCCATTTATTATTTAATTCTAAAATTTTAACTACTTTTTTTCGCTTTCCAGCAGCGGTTATAAATATAATTTTTCATCTCATTTTCCTGCGTGGGGTAAACTTTAAAAATAGAATAATAAAAGCTCGTAATATATCCGAAAATCGTAGTTAATTTAAAATTAATAGCAACTGTAAAACGGGTTTTTCGTAACAATTTATAATTATAAATAGAAACGGTAAACAATTAAACAAAATAACAATTGGCGCAAAGCGAATTACGGTCATCGAATAAATATGAATGGTGTATGGCGTGTTGCGATAATTTTTGTGTGAGTATTAATTAAATACGTTATTTACAATAAAATATAATCTTTTTAAAATTGCGAACAATACGAACAGTAACATTACTTATAATCATCATCACGTGTTTATTAAACTTGTGCTCTAATGTTGTTTCAGTGTTTACTTCGTTTTGGAAATTTTGAAAATTTATTCTTTTAAATAATTTAATGTAATAATGAGAACATGGTTATTATTCTATTGTTTTTCTGTTTCAAATATTTCATAATATCACTTTCTTTTAAATTTTTCTTTCTTGTTATAAAACATTGTATGAGTTGCGTAATGACTTCGAAATACTATCATCTAACTGTGAGTTTCAATGAGAATATCGACCGCAAAGAAAATTTAGAGACATTAAAATTCAAACAACTAAACATTCCTATAGGCTCATCTATTTCTTTTCCTTTTTGTTTTCTTGTGACACTCAGATTACTCTAAAAGTTAGTAAGTTATAAACTGAATAACTTATAAGAATTTAACAGCATTTTAGGTGGGAGAGCCTATTCATGTAACTACAGATCGAACATTGGCTGGTTCGACTGGAAATGCACCACCCTCTCACAGAAGATCGGCGTGAAGTAGTCTTTAATGGCTGCGTTTCGTCCGATAAGTGAGAGAGCCGGTTGCCCTTTCCCCATTTCCACCTTTTCCTGACATTCCCTTATTCCCACCCTTCCCTATTCCTAAAAAACCAAGGTTGGCAACGCATCCGCAAAAAATATATATATATTTGACTGCTTAAACTTTGAAATAACTTTGTGAATAACATTACAACCATCTTGTTCGAGGTACAGTTTCGGTCTTATTTTTTAATGTTCAGCGTTACTTATATAATAAGTAACTCACTTATTACTGGAGTAATGTCCTACAAAATGCCAAGCCAGTATTTATGGTTTTCAAATATAAGGCGATACTTAAATGTTGCCATTATAAAATTGCAATGACTCAGTATTGTAATAAATTACAATCAGTTACGAAAATAATTCTAAGCATTATAGTATATTATAATTAGTCCGGCACGGATGGCGACATTCACCACGATTTTCAGTTCTAGGCAATCGCCTTATTTGAATTCCATTTGTATTAATTTTGCATTATTTAATTTTCTTGTTTAAAGAAATAAACTCGTGGATTATTCATAATAAGATTTTACTTGTAGAAGTATTAAAAAAAAAATAAGTTCATTGACGACAATAAATTTTTTAAAATTATTTTAATGTTAACAAATATAAATGAATTTATTGTAATGAAAGCGTTTTTTATTATATTGAAACTACTTTGAACAACTACCCACGAACGCAAGTAAAAATATGATACATATATCTCCGATCTATTATGACCCTGGTGGTTTTGAAAGATTATGATATCAGCATTACTAACGTCACTAATGCCTTTTTTCTTAATTATCATCAGGCTCTCGGACTATTGAAGGTGACCTCGTAGACGGTTAAACGAGTTCTTTATTTTGAAGCCGTCCGACCCCTGCGACGGCTCGAGCGAGAATGTTTTTAATTTGTACCCCCGCCTCTATTTATACCAACAAACACTCATTGCTATGACTGCGCTTGCACAGGTGGCTAGCAGGTGGTTTTACAGGTGACACCTGATAATTTTGACCATACATAATTATTTATTACGTCACACATTATATGTCACAATCAAGGCAATAAGTTATGGATTTAAAGAGAACAAATAATTTTTAACAAAAAAAAAACAGACTTCAAGCAGAGTCCTAAGAAGCAAAAAATCTTAGGTTTCATTCGCAAACTTAATTTAAACAGTCATATTACTTATATTGTCTGGTCCAAGTGATTTTGTGATCATACTTGCTTTAAATATATCCATGAAATTTTGAGTACATATTTTCATTTTTGTAAATTCTTTTGTTTTATTTCTTATGTCATATTCCAATTTGAGTATTTACATTTGTTATGTAAATACTAGTTTTCTTTCATTATTCATTATCAGTAGTTCGTAAGCCAGTACTTCGGTACTGTTAATATATTTTTCAAATACTGTTGTTGTTTTGTATTTGCTTTAATTAATATAATCAATTATTATTATACGTTATTAGTTATTTGATATTGTTGTATCATTTACTTGGAACCGAATTCAAAATTATAAAAAAAATATATTTAATATCATTTTCTATTTAACTAAATGTAAATACGTATTACTTTGTACGAAGTAAAATTAATTTTTTGCTTTTTAGTTCACTGCTTGAGGTCGGTTTTTTTGTTAAAAAAAATATTTTTGTCACGATTTTAAGTGATGGATAGACCGAGCAAGCTCCATCATCAGATATACTGCAGACCTTCATTATAATCCATATAAATGCAAAGTTCTCATCAATATAAATGAATTAAGTCCAAACACAAGGTAACTACTGTAAACCGTTAAGGAGTTCCCTGCAATATCCTTCGTCTTCATCATCAGACCCCTCATGACAGTCCCCTTTATCTATCTGTTAAGTTCTTATATAAATTAATGAAGCTGAAACACAAAGTATTTGCTATTAATCGTTGAAAAGTTCCGTCGACCATCACTCATCTCCATCCTCAGATCTACCCCAGACCTTCATCAAATGCTTTAAAATACTTAATGAAAAAACATACAAACGTTCTAGTTGCTCCTACAATTTTTGATAGTTCCCTCTATTTCTCTGTTCTGCCATCACCAGACCCTGGTTTTCTTATCATGGGTTCACCTGTAAAATATCTCCTTTCCAATAAAAAAACAATCATCAAAATCGGTTCATAAACTACGAAGTTATTCGCGAACAAACATTAAAAAAAAAAACAAAAAAAGCGTTTCTACCGTCGAATTGAGAAACCTAATCCTTTTTGAAGTCGGTTAAAGAGAAATGAAAAACGTATTCAGGAAAAAATATTTTCTGAATTAAATTTATATTAGTTAGTTTTGTCGTCCATGTTTAAAACCCTGCACTGAATATTGATGATGCATCAGTTTGTAAATTAATTGCCATAGAGTAAATAAATAAGAGTAAATGAATATTTTTCTTGCCTTAAAAACTATTTTGGTTGTGCGCTGGACTGTCGTGTTATATTGTACTATATATATATATATATATATATATATATATATATATATATATATATATATGTCGGAGAAACACTTTTCTCAACGACATCATCTATAGTGGTTGAGGACTTGGTGGGCGTCATGAGGGTAAAGTGCGAACACAAAACACGTTGATTATAGTTTTCACAATATTTAATTTAGTTTCAGCACGTTTAAATCACAAAATCACTGTACACATTCAAGCCGATAATTAATAATCAGAAAGAGAAGTTTTAACTGTTAAGACCGAGCAGTGAGTTCAAAGCGCCACTTCTTAACACCACCAATAAACCAACTTCAAGGATCCAACTCGATCCATCCCCAATTTACACCTCCACCCGTGACCACTGTCAAACTGCCTTATATAAAGATGACGCCTCGACCTCACTCAAGCTACGTGCTCTGCTCTGATTGGTCGTTACTTAAATTACGATAATAATGTTATTTAATCTGTGAAAAACGTAACTTAATAAGTAAGATCAAATTAAAAGTTATTAGAAGCTTTTACAATTTCAATAAATATTAAACATTGCACACTATGCGTTAAACAGTAATTCAGTTGACAATGGCTACTTAATAACTTCCTACTTTAAATATAATCACAAATCCGTTATTAGAAACATGTTTTAGGCTTTACAACAATGTAAAAATGCGTATTAAATTATATTAAGATTTCTAAAATGTGTTTAGATGATAAAGAGACAATTTTATGCAGTATCGTACAATCAACAAGCAACTCCATCAATGGCTTCCTCCGACATATATGTGTGTTTTATTTTTCATTCTGATAGTTAAACAATACATAATAACTCTTGGGCATTTCAGTGTTTCATATAAATAATCACAATCAAGCAGTAATAATATTTTATACAAAATTAATCATCGCTTGCAGACTGTTATGTCGAATATAGCTTTAGGGTGCGATTTAAATACGTGATAATGTCACAATATTATAGACACGGATGTCTAATTTAATTTCTATGCACATTAGATTAATATATAAAAAATATTATAGTAGTGTAATGTTATTTTATACATTTTTTATCTTTATCAAAACATACACATGTTGTTATTGCGAGAGCAAAGTAAAGAAGCAATCTAAACAAAAATGAGACAGCGATTCCACATCATACAATTCTTTTCATATTCAACGCTTAATATTTGGTTTATGTTTTTTGGGACCAGATCACAGGATTTATATTACGGAAAATAAAATATACTTTTTTAGTTCAAAGGATTCTTATATTATATACATTTAGATAAAAATGTATTATCATCAAATAAATGATGAGTACATACTTGGTATCCTTGTTGAAATATCAGCTCACTAAAACATCAAACATGTGAGTTGATAAGAATAAATGATTTTTCAAAAAAATTCCAAACAATATGTAAATATTTTGTAATTATTCCGCCTAACTTCTCACTGAACTACATATTCCAGTACAATCATCAGAATATTGTAATTAAATTTTGATATATTACGTGAATCGTATAACGTTGAATTAAAAACGTGACTTGTCGTTATATAAATTTACAATTATATTTGCGTTGTATTTCCTTTATAGACTGCATCCACTTTTTAGTATTGGAATAAGAGTTGTAATGAAAACTTCATTCCTACCGTTTCATTTAAGCTCTTAGCTCTTTGAACTTGAGAGACGGCTCTAGTTGCTGATAAAAAGTGCTTTAGTTACAATCAACGCACAAACCCGTAAAGCTGGAACGTTGTGCGACAGTTAGTGATAGCAGACGCTAAAGAGAGGACGTCTTGAACTCTCTGCCTCTGAAAACTACGAAACGTGTTCGAAGTTTATAATGTTTGATTATCTTTAGGATAAACAATAAAAGTATTGAGTTATTGTGCTATTTACGACCGCTTACTGGAAGTTTTAAAAATTTACTTATTTTTTATCTGGTGATAATTTGTGTTAATGAGTGATTTTTTTTTATATGAATATAATATAAATATTAATTAAGTATATAAAAAACGCTACAATATTTTTGGGATTTTTTTGTTTTTTTTCTTTTTGTTAGGTGATGTTAATACTCTGTCAAACATAATTTTCGTTTGGATAATGGACTATAAAAAGTGATACTGCTTTGAATAATCAATGTCTTTGATTAATAATATAACAACAATTAATTAATAATATAACAATGGAGGTGTCAAACTCGAATAACATAACGAACGGTGAGTCTACAACTTCGTCTGTAGATCGTCAGTTTTGGGAGTATTTCGATACTGAAGAACGTAACATCACTTGGGATGATATTGGAAGACAACAGGGTGCTGTGCTCAGTGTGTACGGTGTCCTGATGATGGTGGGCGCCGCTGGGAACCTGGCAGTGCTGATAGCACTCTCTCGTACTCGGAGGAGACGCTCCAGGGTTGATCTACTCATGACACATCTAGCTATTGCTGATGTCTGTGTCACCTGTGGAGTAATTCCACTTGAGGTAATATATTTGTGTCGCAATAATCTGCTATTGCGACTAGACTATCTTTTTAAGAAGATAACTTACACGACGTAACGTATTGCCCTATATTACAGTTAAAATAGTTATTTTAATGTGCTTTATTTTAACAGTAAGATTTTACTAACAGTAAGTCAACACCAAAAAAGGAAGAAGTCAAAGCAAAAAAAATCATTATTTTTGATAACATCGTCCAGGATTAAGAGATTTGTCAGTAATCAGGAGTTCGTCTCGTTTAAGTCTATTATCAGTTGGAGGCAGAATAATTTGCCTCCTGGGAAATAAAGATGAGAGCTCGTCGGGATTCTAAATTTGTGTAAAAAAATAATTCTTATATATTATATGTTAATTTTTCAAAACAAGGTTCAACATATTCCGATGTCATAATTAATATTTGAAATTATTATGAAAAGAACCTTTTAAATTTTAAAATATGCCAATAATTGTATTTCATATAACTGTGAATATAGCAGCTATAATTGAATGTAATTTTCAATGAATTGATTCTATACAAATTAATAGTGCTTGGTTGAAGCTGGCTTGTAAAGTGATATTAGTATTTATATATATACTTTACCACATGATCTTTGGACGATAAATTATTAAATATTTTTTTACGATTTGTAAACTCATTATTTTTCTATTTTGCAAGGCTATGAATTTATCCCTTCACTTTAATATGAAAGAGAGATTTTTCTTGTATTAATATTAAACATCATATAAGTATAAGTTAAGGGCTGTTTAGGTTTTTCAATAGTGTCACAATGAATTGTGAACTAGCAAAAACATTGAGATATTTTTTTTAATTTCAATTGATTACTTTATTCTAGAATGTTTTATCTTCGTTTTTTAAATAATATCAAAATTAAAGGTTTAACATATTATACTAAATATTCTCATACCAAACAATAGTTCCAATATATTCTTAAGAAGTTACTAGCGAATATAAAATGGGTTGTCAAGTTGTAGGTTACTTTTAAACAAAGCTATATTCGGGATTGGGACATGTGTTATTTGTTTTTAATTCAAGGTTTTAAATAATTTGAAATAACTTTGTTGGTGGAAAATTTACATCTAAATGTTTATCAGTCAGAAAGTGTTGATATCGAGCTGAGGTTAGGTTGTTTTAAATATGGCCTTCGTCCGTGCACAGACGTGCACAGCATATTCTGCCAGTGTGGTGTAGAATGGAGGCTTAATTTAGGAATGTAATAAAAAACAGACTGGACTGAGTCAAATTGTTAGTAGATCTAAAACATCATAAATTCAATTAAATGCAAACGTTGATATCGAGAAAAGTGTATGTCAGTCTTGTTATTGACATCAACTGTCAATGATTTCCTTATTTAAATTGACTGCCAGTTTGTTCAAAAATAAAAAGAAAAAAGTAACCAAAATGTATTCTAAATACGAAAAGATAGTTTTATTTAAATGTATATTCCTTGTAAGTCTTTAAAATATTTTTTTCTTATTCACTCACTATAGTTTTATGAAATAAATTAATGTCACTCGAATAACACAATAACTCCGATTTAAATTTTAAAATAAGTCTTTCTACGAATTGTTGAACGAAAACTATTATGCGTGAAACAAAATAATAGGACACTTAATATAATAAAAAGACTATATATTTCAATTCAGAATCTTTTTTTCAGTAGAAGTTTCTGACTATGAGTTAAAAAAAATCTTTATCCTTAACTCGTTGTATTTATTAAGACAAAGGAAATTGAGAAGAGGTTGTTTATTCCTCCGTGATTTTGCTACTCTGTGGCTGCATAGAATTTAATTATAATTCCTCTGTATGGTAGAACATTTGTAAGACAAGACCAAGCAAAACAAGTAATAAGAATAGTTAAGAAACATTACAGATTTTATTTAGAAAATTGAAATCGTTTTAAATATACACGATATTATTACTACGCTTTCTCAACAGTCAACCAATGTTAGTCCTATAAAATGACTAACAATTTTCAAACTCACACTCAAAATATTTACGGTAACATAACAGAAATTTATTACATTATTAAGATATGGGAAGATATGTTTTAAGTTCATGATATAGGCGCATTATTTGAATAGATTTCGAATGAATAATCGTAGATTTGGAGAAATTATCACCGATTCCATATATATTTTTTATGATTATTTGTAATCGTATCCTCGTCTTTTGTCACATTGTAGGCTAAGGTCACTTCATGAGGCGTCACCAGGTTTTTATCTAGGCTATTTGACAACACATAATTCATATTAATCGTCACATTATTTGTATAAACGTGAATATTTTCATTAGTATGTCGCTGTATATAATATTTTTGTAATTTAGTTTTTCGTGCCACTCCCGTAAAAGGCAAGTTCTGGTCTAAGTTCGATAAAATTCGGTTAAAAATTTATCATAAAGAATTTGAAAACAGATTATCAAACGAAATTCTGTTAAAGTTTAAAACTTTTCCTCGCTTTTAGCGTTGCAACGCTCGAAATATATTAGATTTTTTATGTCACAAAAATTCTTTATTTCATTGGGATATTTTAAATAATACAAGTTGAAAAAAATACAAGTTCTCTTTAATTTTTCCTTTGTCGTAGCAAAAGATCTTCGTAATAAAGTATTTTGTGGATGTATTTCATATGTATAAAGTATTTTGTGGATGTATTTCAACGTATGTGCTCGATACATCAATCATTTAAGTAATAAATCAAAGTTCTTAACCAAACAACTTACTTTGTAACCTTTTCGTATATTCTGTAGCATAAGTTTATTGATAAGTGTTATGTAACAATCTTAATTGTCATTCAATCATTCATTCACTCAAATTACGTTCCAAATTTAAAGATTTATGGGTGCAAAATCAAAGGCAACCATGACAGTGCCGTTTTGTTAATGAACTGTTGCAGTTGATGATATTGGGCTATGATACATCAGCGTGATAGGAGATTTTATATTTTTCGTGCTAATATAATACTTATAAAAGGGTGTGTTGAATTTATTGTTTTTAATAGTATTCAAATGTTTTTGTTTTTTAATATCAGAACTCTAAAATGACAATAAAAATATGAAGAAAAAAGCGAAATCAAATAAAATGAATATCCACTAGTAATGGACATCTTTTCTCAAGCGCTTAAATTTAATGTCGTATTCGAAAAACCTAGCTGTCGATAGACAGAACTGACAGCTTAATTTATATATAAACTGTCTGAGCTGTCGTAAAAGTTCTTTAAGCTCTTTATGGTCAACCATTCGCTTTGTGTACGAGTGACAAGTTCATGTATCATCAGCGTGTGCAAATTGGAGGAGAAACAACTGTCGAGCAGAGATCAAAGGAGCATCGTTTGTATGTAGTAGATTTGCCAAAACAATGTTCGTTAGGCCTTGGTTAATTTCGTTATTTGTTTTAAAAGGCAACATAGTTAAGGTACCTTTTTCTTATATATTATTGAGTGTTTTATAACCGCGGAGTTCTTATTTACTCTCACGTACATTTTTTGTACCTGAATAATGTATTTAGTCCGTTATTGCTATATAGTTTGACATGAATCTTTCAATAGCTTTCTCGCGAAACCATTAATTTATACACTGTACCGAAATATCTATATTTTCATAATTTCCCGTGTAATCACCGTATTTGCTTTGTTCCAGATTGGTTGGAAATACACGAACGCATGGCTCGTCGGCAATCTTCTGTGTAAAATCCTCCTCGTGATGAGAGCTTTTGGTTTGTATCTGAGCTCCAACGTATTAGTCTGCATTTCCATTGACAGGTTTGTTATTGAGTACATGCCTCTGTCTTTGTTATCGTCGCTTTATTACTGATTTTAGGAAGGATGACGCTTTCAAATAAATTAATTTGTATAGCAAATACATTTAGGTCATTAAGGTTTTTATTATAATTTTAAAAGTTCATTTCATCGTTCGTTATCATTAATTTTAATTGGGAGATGGTTCAGGAAGTAGTTTTTAGTTGAACTTCGACCTTCAGTAGTTCAAATATTAGTTGTAGCTAATAATTTTTGGTTTGATTAATTTTCTTCATTTTGTACAGCAAATCTATTTTTAGTCCATCTGCGTTGCTTGCATTGAATAGAATTTTGTTTCGATTAGATATACGACGTAGGAATTTGATGTTTTTGTCAAAGTATTCTAATAATATTGACTAGCCAAAATATAAACAAATAGGGATATAAAGAAGCGATGCTATAAATATTTTTTACTTTGACGTATAAAGTGGGTTAGATGCAAATTTAAAAACTATAAAAAGTTGCGAAACGAAGAAGGTGTATCAAAGTTTCTGAGTGCGTTTTATAAAATAAAGTTTAAGACAGGTTTTTTGATCATTCGTTCAAGCTGTCTTTTCTCTTTTTATCACAATTATATTATAAAATATGTATAATGATGATGAGGATGTGTGTGTGGGTGCGAGAATTTGTGGGTTGTGGATATGTGGATGTGTGGGTGTAAAACTGTACGGGTTACGGATTTACGGATTTTTGTTGCACTTTAACGCATAAATAGCCTAACGTATTTTGATGCAACGTCACGATTACATAACCTACACATCAGAATAACACGTGTACTATAATTTATTAAGAAATTCCATGTAGTTACTACAGGATCAAGGCATACCAACTGTTTTGTGTTTATGAAAAATTTATGACGCGGATGATCTTCCAAGAAAACTAGAATGATATAAATAAAAAAGTTCTAAGGTCCTTAAGTAAGTCCTTAAGTAAGCCACCGTTAGTATTAAAAACGAAAAGAAAAATTTTAAACAGTTAAGATTTCACAGAGGCTTCTTATGATCTAGTTTCTTACAAACTACTACTTCGTCCTTATAACGGGCGGAAAGCTTTTGAACTTTGTCTTATTCTAATGAGATCTAAGATTTTCGCGAGTTTTATTCACTTAAATGAAACTAATATTTTTCGGATAAACTACGCGGATTTTTATTATTTTAAAAAACTACATAATCCCGAGACGAGATGTATCTCGTCTGCCTGTGATCACGGTTGCTGAAAAGTGACCGAAACGTCGGTAAAAACGAAGTAATTTATTTTGATAAGACTTAATACTGTATTTATGTAAATAGGTTTTCAATAAACGCTTTAGAATGTCAATTTTTAAAAGTTGTAAAATGAATATAGTATGTTATCCTTAAGAGATAGACATATGCCATCGCGGACTTTTCTATATAAAATACACAATTCCACCAGACATTGTTTTCTTATATCTCAAGGGGTTTTGGCAGCGTTTTCGTTAAAAGCTCACAGATGGCTCATGTTTTTCCGACACCTTCAACAAATATCGTTAATGTACACACAGATCAATACAAAACCTTGACAAATTATATATTAAAACCTTTTTCGACAATCACGCTATAGAGTGGTGAAAACCGTTTGGCAATCGGTGCATTAGTTTTTCTGTTTATTGCGAACAGACAGACAGATGCAGCGAGGTACTTTATCTATACATATAATAAGACAGTAAAAATCGAATGTCTGTACATGAAATATTTATCCAAAAAACTGATAGGAGGCAATTAAAGAAGAGTCATAGAAACCAAAAAAAACAATTTTTGGTTTTTTTGTCTGTCTGTCTGGTACGTTATAACTTCAAAACTACTCAACGGATTTGAACGCGGTTTTCACAGTTGGATTACATATAATTCGGAGTATTGTTAAAACTTTGTTTCGTCAATATCGCTTAAGGGAAAAAGAAGTTACGGTCAATTGAAAATTTACTTCAAGGACTGCTTCAAAACTTTTAAACACTACAACTTAATATTGATTAGTTATATATTATATATTAGTTAAGTTAAGTTGTATATAATATATTAGTAACTAAAAAAATATGTTCTTATATATGTTAATCTTATTATTAAAACTTATGAGAGGTAACAAAAATAACAAATAAGAAAGTGCGCGCGGGCGCGCGGGCGCGGTTGTAGTGTTGAACACTGTGCTCGATAGATGGAGTTGATAAAATACGTCATCAACCTAGATCCCGGTGTTAAGATTCTCCGTTGTGTAATGACTACGAGGCGGTTCGAAAATTCATAGTCGTTTGTTGGTTGTGGTTGTCTATCAATGGTTTTCTTTTGTTTGTTGGTTGTGGTGTGTTTGGTCATTTGTTATCATCTGTTTTCTGTATGTTATTATTTTAAGTTTGATATATTGTATATGGTTATGCAAAAAGCGACTAAGACGCGGGCGGAGCCGCGGGCAACAGCTAGTTTTATAATATGTATAGATAGATGAAATCAAATAGAAAAAAATATATTTTGTATAACACAAATAACGAACAACAAATAGTAAAAAAATGAAAAAATGCAATGAAAATTTAGGCTACCAACGTGAATAAATGAAAAACTTTAATAAACGTATTTAAAGATTACAATTTCTATAGAAATTAATCACCAACATTTGATATAAAGTTTAAATTAGAACGGCATGTCTGCTTCATATTTATATTGTTACATATTAAAATATAGTTATGGCATATGAATTTTTCGCAGATTCTTTGCTGTTTTATATCCTCTAAAACTGTCTGTGGCTAGAAAGAGAAGCAGACAAATGTTGTATGCTGCATGGACCGTAGCACTGTGCTGTAGTCTGCCTCAGGTAAGGATTTTAAATAAAAAATACCCATCGAATCTAATTGGATGCAAGTTTGTCGCTTTAGAAACATGTTCTGAATAACTCAAAAGTTAATTATAATTACTATCACACATAAAAGATGAGTCTAGTGTTCGTTTTTATTGCCAAGACTTTTTATAAGATTTAGAGGAATCATCAAAGAATAAGATAATCCCAAAAACCGGAAATGTAAAAAGGGGCATTTGTTTTTATGAATGGGATGAATCTATAAATCTTTTAAGGCCCCACAGAAATCGTTGGTATGAAGGGTTTTGTTTAAAGTTTGATGGCGCGAAATTGCAAATGATGTTGAGATGTTAGTAAAAATTAGAACTGGTTGCACATTGGTTAAATCAACGAATCCTCTAATACCAACGAAATGCTGACAGCTTCCGTCTTCTGAACCCCTATTCAGACGGGAGCTCAGCTGGGGAAGAAAGTAACAGTGCTATTTAACAAAGTTTATAATATTTACCATAAATTCTAAATCCAACTTTACTCAATTTCTATAAATACTGTTATATAATGCGTGACACAGATTAATTGTCCGTTTATTTTTTACACAAAATATTTCTGCAAGAAGAATATGTTGATTTATTGTTCGAAATTACTTGTTGGACATTTGTAAAACCACTTGACGCGGAGTATCTTACTATACTTTATGATATATCTTAATATTATCTTCCTTCCTTTATAAAATAATTTAATTGATACAAAAATTACTTTTTTCTTTATAACAAATCTCTCAGTCAGTCCGATTGTTATTGTTGAGGGATTATAGTCCGTTTGATCTAGTTTTTATTCCAGAGCGCTGTGT
Source organism: Danaus plexippus (assembly GCF_018135715.1). Classification (NCBI taxonomy): domain Eukaryota; kingdom Metazoa; phylum Arthropoda; class Insecta; order Lepidoptera; family Nymphalidae; genus Danaus; species Danaus plexippus. Next base: position 6,607,956 of record NC_083549.1, read on the forward strand.
TTCGTGTGATGCATCACCCGTACGTGTCTGGCTTCGAGCAGTGCGTGTCCTTCGACGCTTTCTCAAGTGTCCGTTTGGAAGTGGCGTACAACGTGTTTTGTTTGTGCGCCATGTATTTCGTGCCTTTGTTAGTAATCACAGTATGCTATGTGTGCATTTTCTGTGAAATACGAAGGAGCAGCGATGAAATTAACGGTATAATATCATCGTTTCGTTTAATTTTTTGGTTTCTATATTAACAGTTTGTTGTGTATTAAAAATATTATGAATAAAGTATTTCTCTGTAACTTTTTTATATACATACAGAATGATAAACTCGCTGTTTGATATAGCGAATAGCTTCGTTAGTAAATCGACTAGGACCTGACTTCATGACAGTCATGACTTGTAAAGCCGATGTTAATGAAATTTTTCCTGAATGCTCAAATTTTTATTCAAATAAAAATCTGTAATCTAAAACAATAAGAAACTATTTTAAATCATAGTATATTAATATATAATAACAGACGAAAGGAAAAATTTTGTCTTGATTTGACATTCACTTAAAATTATTTTTCCGTTTCGATTGCTAGCAACAAAAATATATTTGAATTAACTTTTTGAACGATCGAGTAGCTTTGGACTTGTGACTGTATCAGTAAAGCAAAAATGCATGTTGCAAAGACATATCATCTTTACGTTAAGCTATTCTCTCCTTACACATGAGATAGATGAGATAAAGATTTTGTATAAATGTTTTTCACAAACAAAATTCCATACACACACATATTAAGAAGTAGTGTGATTGTGTCAATATAAACACTACAATATGTCAGTTTTTCTATTCAGCAATTTCATAATTTACTCTTTATTGTCTTTAATTTCCAGTCTATATAATGACATATTTTAATAGCATATATTTGTGTTAATCAGCTAAATGTCGAAGCAGTATAAACAGTGTTCGTCTACGGCGATCCGATGGACGGATGCTGGAGAGAGCTCGCCGTCGAACTCTTCGGATGACTGTCATCATAGTCACAGTGTTCGCGCTGTGTTGGCTACCGTACGCGACAATGGCTATGTGGTAAGAAAGTTGTACTATTGTAAGACAGAGTCCATGTACATTAATATGGATCAAAGTCATCATAAATACAGTATAAAGGAACATTTAAATAAAAAAATTACACAATTTTTCTATGATTACTATGCGTTTTTTATTATTTTAAACTACATGATCCCGACGTTGCGGTTACTTTGAGCGACCGTGATCACAGACAGACATCTCGTCTGTTGATCACGGTTGCAACAAAATAACCGAACTTCAGGAGTGTGTAGTTTTTAGAATAATAAAATACGCGTAGTAATCCGAAAAATATAAGTTTCATTAATGGGGGGGGGATTATTAGCGGCACTTCTTTATTTCTCCTTTGCAATAATAGCAATAGACGTGTTATATACTCGATGATGATGATGCTAAACTGTATCACAGGTATATGGTTGATCGCGAGTCTGCATCCCGAGTCGCTCCTCAGGTTCAGGACCTCTTGTTCGCGATGGCTGTGTCCAACTCCTGTATGAATCCCCTCGTGTATGGTTCATATGTGTTACGACTTAGCGGCGTAATACACAGAGTTTTTAAGAAAATCTGTTGTAGATCCACAACTTCTGATACCGTTGGTAAGTTCAGAGTTATTTTATTTGCAACACACACACAAAGAGAATATGCACACATACACACATAAATTTACACATAGGAACTATACAGTCTGGTTTTGGTCTGCTGATCTAAAGTGTACGTTTGCAACAAATTTTTCTCTTTTTCTGCTTACAATATTGTTTTTTCATTATAGTTTATTTACTTATTATTTTATTAGGTAACTCGGGTTCAAGTTCCTTGAAGAACAGGAACAACGTTCCAGTAACATGCTTGACTAAATCTGTTAAGGTAATATGGTGAAAATAAAATTAGAAGTTTAATTAATCTAATCGGTTAAGGGGGCTTTCATAAATTACGTGAGGTGTGTTTTTTTTTTATTTTCTGTCCCTCCCTCCCCCTTGGTGAGATTTCGTGAGATTCTCTTCAAGCCCCTCTACCATCCCTCACTCTCACTTGAGATTTTTCAAAATGTGGGTTTCTTACGTAATCGCATTATTATTGTAAAAAGAAAAAAACGCCTTGGGTTCTTATTTACGACTAGTTAACACTAATAAATAATCAATCGAATTAGGGAATTATCTTAATCGTGTTACGCTACGCTTAAGATCAAATCTTAAGCATGTACAATCTGGATTAAATGGACCAAAATAGTATACATTTTTTTGTTTCATTCGGAAAAAAAATTGTGTGATAATTGCCGAGACCTCCCCTCTCTCCAACGTAAGATTAGATGAGATTTGAGACTCGACCTCCTCCTCCCCCTTAAACATCTCTCGTAATTTATGAACGCCCCTTAAAGAAATAAAAAATATATATAAATACGTTTGCAAAGATAAAATAGAATGCCTATATATAAATCTTGTTGGAAAACATCTAGAACGGTCGCGTTGGACCTAGATTGGGCGTGCGATTCGCGGAGACGACGCTTACTCCACCTCCAGAACGTGGAGAAGTCAAGTCGGGTCAAGTGAAGTGTCGTGGTCGCGCCTGACATCCACCTGCTAGGCTATACTGCGCTCCAAGCGAGCGAAGTCGAGTGCTCAGCGAATACTGTAAATCCCGATCAACAGCCGTGTGAACACTCGTTACGATAGTGTATAGGACAGAACTGTTATAGACAAGGAAGTGTAAAGGAGACTGATACAACGTTAAAAGCAGGGTTTTGTTTAAGGGATATTGTAGACTTTAATTTATTGATATTGTAAAAAGATATTTATTCCTGTTCTTTGGTAATGCTACTTATGTCTCACTGAAGTTTATGATGTGTCTTGAAAATATATCGATGTGAAATATTCCAATATTTATTTACCTTTAAGAAAACAGTTTTATTAAATAGAAACTAGTATTATTCGGATATACTACGCGGATTTTATTATTTAAAAACTACATAATCACATCTCGTCTGCCCGTGATCACGGTTGTTGCAAAATAACCGAAACGTCGGGATTATGTAGTTTTTAAATAATAAAATCCGCGTAGTATATCCGAATAATACTAGTTTCATTTAAATGAATAAAACTCGCGAAAATCTTAGATCTCTTTATTAAATAGCATTTATTGTTGAAGTGATGTCTGAAAAATACCTAAACTTTTATGCAGTCAAATATTTTTTCTATAAAAACTATATCTCGTTCAATTGTAAGAGTAATCATGGTTTCACAAAAGTGCGTTGAATTAAATAAAAAATTAAATTTTGGTATAAAATATTTTATGAACGAACGAATTGAAGTGTATTTTATCTAATAAGTACTATAATTTTGGATTTGTCTATTTTTAATATCATGTAAATATTATTTTTATTGATAACCCCTCAAGGTTAATGTTCTTTTAAATCGACGATGTTTCTTTAAATGTTCATTCTTTCCGAGAAGAATTCTAAAAGTAATCAAGATCTTTTTAAGAAAAATTAAAACTACCGTCACCTATATTGAAGGTAGAATTTTCTTTGAGATCATCAACACCTTATGTTATGTATTTTTAAATTAATTTTGGCTGAATAATAAAATTAAAAGCTTAAAACTATTATTAAGTATTTTTTATTATATCTCCTGCCCCCTTGTTGAAATGTATTTGTATGGTTTTGTAATCATTGATTATTGAAATCTATATTTACTTATCATTTCATATATTAATAATCTTTAATTCTACGAAATTTTTTAAACTTTGAAATTACTTGATACAGATTTAAAATTTATTATTTAATAATCATTTATTTTGCCCGTATAATAAATACTCGACTTAACTTGCTCCAACCACATAAATAACTGACTTCTGCAAAATACAATACTTTAAATTATTGTGGTTATGCAATAACTAGAAAATGGTAAGATCTGTGTTTCATCTTGTATGCGGACTGATGAAGAAAGCTGATAGCACCAGCTACTCGACGAGGCACTGGCTAATGTGCATCAACGTGGATCGGGAAAATATAAAAGAAAAAATATATTTCCTTTGTTTTTATTAAACATAAAACAAGCGTTTTATTATCTCATTATATTCACTGACAAATAGCGAAAAGCTTACAGAGAACCTTCGCTGTATCAAATGGCTCTAGGGTATTGTAAAAGGCTTTATTAATTTTAATAAGTTTAGTTAGTTTTAAATACAGACAAAAATCATTACAGTCTATCATTTGAAGGTGGAGAGGCAGGGTATGTTTATATTATGTTTGTTGTAGATACAAGGATAGTAAAAATTCAATCTCAGCTACTTCAATAGCTTTCGTTATTTGCATTATTTTAAAAGTCAAAGGATGATATCAGTTACGAGAGGCGCTTTTGCTGACATTGAATAGAAATGAAATCTTAAACAGTTACAGACTGAAACAAATAAAAATATATAATATTACCTTATATTGCCTGAGCTGTATTCTTGTCTTTTTGTTTTAAGATTTTATAGTTATAATAAAATTTTTTTTTAAACATTAGTGATATTTTCATGATTCATCTTTAAGTTTTCAACACTGTTAAAGATTAAAAATGGGTTTTATCTCCTTTAATATAAAATTATTTTTATTTTATCATGTTCGGGTAGGTATTGACAGTATGGTTTAAGTGAAGTCTTTGTGAAGTTATATTTGTGTATAAGTTTTTGATGTATGTGACGATGGGTGTAGTCTGTTTGAACTAGAGTGGGGCAAGCTCGTGTAATATGTTGTGTATTTTCTGGCTTTCTGCGACATTTTGGACATAAATCTGATTCTGTGATACTTTAAGTATATATTTTTTTATAATTTATTTTATTGTTAACCTGGTCTTGAATGGCAATTAGAAAGCTCTCTGTTTCGGGGAACAGGTAAGCTTTTTGTAACCATTTATTTGACGGTGTGAAATTATTATGAACTTGTACAGTAGCTGCGTGTGTCTGACTAGTATTTACTTCATTGTTAAAAAAAAAATTTGAATGTTTTGTATTTGATTTCGCCAAAGTATTTTTAAATCAATTACCCCTCTTCCCCCTAATTGCCTTTTCATTGTTATCTTTCTATAGCTGATTTCAGATGGAGATAATTATATTTAGTTTGTGTGAGTCTAGTTTTTATTTCCAAATTCTTTATCTGTCTGAGACCATCTGATTACCACGAAGAAGTTAGTGAGAACCGGAATAGCAAAAGTATTAATAGCTTTTATGAGGTTTTACGAATAAAGTTGTTTTTTGCACAGCTGGTTTACTCTTTTGATATATTCAGTAGTAAGAAATTGTTTTAATTTTGAGTGATTAACATCCTTAGCTTGAAGTATACCCAAATATTGATAAAAATCCTCTTCTGACATCCCGGTTATATTTATTTCCTCACTTATATCAATTTTTTCTTAAATAACTTCCCTCTTTTTATAATTGAAGTTTTGCATATACTATCTAAAATTCATATTTTTACTGAATAGCGTTGAAATTTTTTATGTGATGATTTACTAAATAGTTTTATGTCATCCATGTACATCAAATGAGAAACGGCTGTATGACGTGTCAATCGATATCCAAATTTAGAATCTGATATTATTCTAGATAGAGGATTTAGGGCGAGACAAAACCACAAAGGACTGCGAGAATCTTCCTGGAAGATGTCATTTCTAGTATGAATTTCCACACAACAGATTTTAGATGTTTTTGGTATTAAAGTTACTGTGGTTCACCAGTTAGACAAGGCCTCTCTCAGAATATTTTAGAATATTAGGATGAATCTTGTGTGTATGTAAAATTTGAACTAACCATGAATGTGGGACACTATCAAAAGCTTTTTTGAAATAAATATAAGTGACATACAAATATCTATTAAATTTCTTTGAATGTTTTAGCATAGTTGAATCTATGATTAATTGTTCTTTGCATCCTCTGGTTTCGCCTGCATCCCTTTTGTTCCTCTGACATTACATTATGTGCTTCCAGGTGTGATACTATTTTGTTGGTAAATCAGGATGTGATTATTTTATATATTGTTGGTAGGCATGTTATAGGACGGCACTGTGATGGATCTTGGGATTTTTGGCTTTTTGTTAGCATGTAGGTGAAACCGGTTATTATAAAATTTGGGTATGGAGTTCTAAAATTAATTAGATCTGAAATTGTTTTCGTTAGAATATCATGTCAGGACGTAATTTTTTTATATACCAGAAATTATGTATCTGGTCTATTCCAGCAGCTTTCCAATTTTTCGTCTTCTTTAAAACTACGGTTAAATCATCTAATTTTAATTTTATAAATTCCGTCTGTTCCATATTACCCCGTTTCTCATTCTCTTATTCAATCCATTTTGCCCGTAAATTGCATCCGCTCCTTTTTCCCAAATCCCTGCCCAGTAGTTTTAAGTTCATCTTTATTTGGTATCAGTTCTTCATTGTTTGTATTATTCGAGGTAGTACTATTCAATGATCTATAGAAAACTTTTTGTGTTTTCTATTAAGAGCTTTCCTTTATCTTGCAAGTCTATGTGCTTTCAAAGATAGTTTCTGCTTAAGAGTGTCTATATATTCTTCTGGTTTCTTGTTTTCTTGTTCGTGCAATTTCGTATTTTTAAATATTATCTCCACTTTGTCTATTAGTTTTTTAGATCTATCGCCTCTTATATATTGAGTTAACCTACTAATATTTGCTGTAAAGTCTAAGCTTTTTAATATCGTTTTCTAATCTATATTCCCAAGCTGGCTTATGATTCTTTTTCTTCTGCATCTTCAACATTTTCTGACTTAATTTTATAGCCAAGTTTTGTTATTATTACGAAAGCAGAACAATATATTAATGCAATAAACCGGAATCCGATGAAAAAAAGTAGGTATTATACGATTATTAAGGGTGTAGATTAGATCATAAAGTAATTTACCCTCTTTTAATAGCGGTAATTTTGGTCGGCTTTTAGGATCAGTACCTTGAAATGTTATTAGTGCCGTTTCTAAAAGATTCTTCAATGTTTTCTTGTTGTGGGATTTCTAAGCTTAGAGTGTATTCTACTTCTGTGTCGTGAACTAGCGATATCAAATTTGTCTGTGTAGAAGCATCAGTTTGTGTAATAGTGCAAGTTGTGGGGCCATTAACTGTATTATGTGTCTTAATTAACGGGTGTGATTGTGAATGGGGTGAATGCGATGATGTATCTATTTGATTGTTTAAATCCGCTTCCCTTCTTAATTGTTCAATAATATCCGTTTTAAGCTGCGCTATTTCATCCTCACCTATTAATACTCTTCTTTGATCTGCGATACGTTGTTGACTTACATTCCAACCCGGATATTGTGTTTTAAATTTGTCGAATAGCCGTTTAGGGCACATAACTTTACCAGTGTCTAATTTTGTAATATAAAGATAAGTACGTATAATAAACAAATTAGCTTCTTTGTCCCACTTCATGCGTACTCTGGACTTGCCAGCTTTGGTGATCGCAGGTTGTAAGCTAGAAGCTCCCTGCGAGACATCCTCAGTTGGCCTGTTAAAACTAACAGCAGAATTTTGACTAGCACTAATAACGGATGAACTAGGTTCGGCTGTAGATAATTGTTAGGGGGAAACCCGCCTGCTCAGTCCCTCACCGCCAGTGGATCGCATACTGTAACACCACTGGCTTCAGGTGTGCCCCGAGGGACATCAAACTATCTCCATACTGAGAATAAAAATGAATTATATTATGTAGCAAAATAATAAGTAATAAAAATTTAAAGCCACTACAACAATGTACCTGTATTGCTTTATATCCTAAAGAACCATTAAAAAATTCTTGAATACAATTGATATACCCTTAGCATATAATTATTTTTAATATATGTACTCAATAAAATTATATTTTACATACATAGTATATTTATGTTATTTCAAGAATATCATACTTCCTGAGCCAACATAATAACGAATGTACGCAAACAGAAATAATATAAAACGTTTAAAGGTCTTGTGTGCTATCATTATTTACTCTGTGACCCTCCAACCTAAAACAAAGACCAAATAAAGAGATTAAAGCCTCAGAGCAGTTACCAAACTGTACTTTTGGAGCCGAAATAATACTTTGTATCATTTTTAATGCAAAAATTGTTTCAATTTTAAATTTCCTTTCAATCATTTGCAGCATCAGATTGAAAGCATGTGAATTTGTCATGTACTATTGTGAGACCTTAAAAGTCTATATTTGAGACCTCTAAGCACAATATAAATGTACATATATTTTTTGATGTTAAATAAGTGTGTTCCCATAAACGTTCGTAGTAAGAGGTCATTATATGAAAGCATTATAATATTATTACACCTCCACCAACGTTACAATAATGACTAGAGTTAATTATATTACTTTTAACGTAATCCATTAAATTTGAAAGTCTGTAAATTGTACTGAAGATGTTCAGGGTCACGACGACATTTGTGAATAATGTATAAACATACATAATATAGGGATAGAGAGATTAGGGGAGACGTATTGACGTAGGAAGCATCGGCTTTCAGTGCTATTCAAGAAACAAAGATAAATGACTTATTTATATAATGGTATTATTCTACTTATCATATAAGAAGTAGGAATACTTTCGTATCATAACACTTCCTATTAAATTGATAATTAAATACAAATGTTTTATTACATTTGAAATATGAGTTTCATTAAGGTGGCCCTGGGGTCCGTACGTTCTTTTGACTGAAGAACAAAAGATTATAGGTCCAATCCTGACAGAGTTTACTTATTGTTAGTATAAATTTAGCCGGTCGTATATCGAACGATTTCTTTTTTGAAATTTTTTTGTTAACGCTGATTAGAAATTCCTTAATTTGTCAATAAAAATTAAAATAACAGCAATGTACAGTGAATACATTTTCAAGTTACATCTAGGTGACGTAACAATACAAAAAAAGCACTATTTTATTTTTATTAAAGTGAAGATTTTGGGATAAGGATTGGAATTGGAATTCGGTCCTACAAGCAATGTGTTAAATTATTGATAGTGAGAATAATATGGACTTATCTTGTGAACATTTTATCGACAAAAAATACTTTGATTGGTTGTTTGGCTGATTTTTCACTCACCTTCGTTGTTACTTCTATTTGGAGAAAATACATTCTACAGTATGTTAATATATCAGAGTCAATGCTAGTCTCACATGTAAATAAACTGATAATGTTTTATCAGGTTGCGTTCAGTTTGAAAAACCTTTCGTTAAAACGAGTTATTTTAAATTCTCGTAACGATCTTGATTTAAATTAATAAATAAAGATAGTTATGAAAATAATCCAGGTTTATTTTTTCTATTAATGCCTCGATTAGGGACGGCCATTCTTAAACGTAAAGAAACATATCTCTTAAATTATTATTCATATACAATACTGTGGTAGTTCTCTCTTACTATAAAGGTCTAGTTATGGGACATTCCGATCACCACACAGAAGTTTAGACATTAATAAAATAAAACGAACTAAAGTATAAAATAAATATAAAATTTCGTTTATGTATTCTGGTCAATTATATAAGGTGGCAACCGGAGGTTTCAGGAAAACTACGAAACTTACTTATATGTATATTATAATAAGAATTACATATTAAAACTTATAACCTATACCTAAGACTACATGATTGCCGCGATGTTAGGATAGCTAGCATTCCATAGCTTTGTGGTATCAGGAATGTTCTGGTTCACACGGCTGGGTGTTCGTTACCGGAGTCAGCGGCGTCACTCGTAATATGATATTTTGTCCAAACAATGATGTCGTCCTGGCGATGTTCATCTATTTTTTTAATATGTGGCGCGTACGTAACAGGCCTAGCACGAGACGAGCTAAACAGTTTTTAAAATGTTCATACATATATTTTATAAGCACATTGTTGTATTGTAACTTATATTCTTAGTAACGATCTTACCTAGCTCTCAACATTATATCCTATAAAATATTTAAAGGCTATATGCCCGTTTTAAAATGTGAAGAAATCTCTGAATATAAAGAAGTATAAGCCTTTTAAATATTAATTATTATTGTCTAACCACATGACGTCTCGTTTCAAAAATTAAAAGTCATTAAAACTTCGTAGCCCTGAATGTCATGTTCAGAATTATTACGTATTTTGTAAAAGTGAGAATTAATTATAGACGTCTTTAAATAAGATAGCGTGGGCTGATGATATCTGTATTATGATTTTATTTGTATGGTGTAGATTATGTTAGCTGATTTATTTAGTCTAAGTACAATCTACATTAATGTCAGTACATTTGTTTCTAAAGAAGAGAATTATATATATTTTTAAAATATCTGTTTTGTTAATTTATGTTAGATTACAAGTATTAAATGAATGAATCCTCACAAATTTTGTTCATTAACTGTTTTAGCTGATGTAATTTTAATATATTAACGGATGAAACAGTAAATGTGGCAGTCCAATTGAGATTTTTCTTAAGCACTAGATTTTATTGCTTAGATTTTTATTCAAGAAATTATAAATTATTAATAAATGTTATCTCTGTGATATTTTACAAAATTATTCACAGTAAAGTCATAAGAGTACGGATATTACATCAAAAACAGAGTGCCCCTACATACAAATATATTTAAATCTCTGTAAGTTATTTCACGTCGTCTTCTTGTTGTCAATGTGCGTCGAATAAGCCGAAACTTGAGGTAAATAATATTAAAAAAGTAAAATGCAAGACGGCGTATCATCCCATATGAATTAGTTATTGAAAATAATAATTTATTCTGATTTTAAACTTTATTTTTAAACATTTTATTGCTTCATGAATATCCGTTATAGATATAAAATTTTCATCGCTCTCATTAAAATCCATAGATTGATATGTTAATATATTTTTTCTATATTGATTATATTTTCTATTACTATACATACTGAATTGAGTTTATATCATAGAAATTACGCTCTCATCATCAAATAGACTTCTAAAAGACTGGTAGTATTCACGAAAAAAAAATACTAAAAAAATTAATGAATTAACTTCATGAATGAATTTACAAAAGTATAGTTCAATTTATCAGGACGCAGTAAACACAGAAGTGGCGACTATTTAAATAAATAATACATTCAACCCCACGTAGTCGTAAATGTAATTTATACGTAACCTAGTTCGTGCCCACGACTTCATCAATGTGAATTTCGAAATTGGATTTAAAGATATATTAATAATGTCTAATAATATAAAATATAGTAACCGTCTGCACTTGGCAAATATAATGACACGTGGCTTCAAACAAAACATAACTTTTATACCGTGTAATAAGATTTTACTTAGGAGGAGTATCGCTGATTTTCTTTAAAAAAAAATTAATATTGCATATGCAGCTCAGAAGCTGAACCCCTCTAAGGTTTCATCCAAATATGTTCTGTAGCTTTGGTGTGAAGGACATAAAACATTTGTACACACATGCACGCTCACGAAATACCCGAATTTATATAATTTTATTAAAATTTTACTATTTAAATATACAAAATAATATAACCCGGTATTTTTATCACATAAACATTTTATGTTAACCAATAAACAGTTTAAGGTGATTCTGAGATTTATTTTTAGTGATAATAGTCTTCATTTTTCATCGATTTCAGACAAAAAGATGAAATAAGGATAGGTGTATAGAAAAAGACACGTTTTAAATAAATTAAAAAATAACAGTTATTTAAGACAAAACCCTTAAATAAATTATAAATTTTCTGTATTGTATCCGTGTTGGTGAATTTTTTCTTATCATTCGTATTATTTCTGTATAGATATATCATTTTTTTTGATAGATCAAGTGTGTGTGAGAATCTATTTTAGTGTGTAAGGAAACCTACACATCTGTATAATCTATTATGTCACAAACATCAATGGATATGCGCAATAAAATACTGTAACACGAACATGCTGTTATACGACCAAAAGCAAAAATATCTAACAGAAAATATTGTTTGAGTACCAAATATATATTAACTATCTCAAATTCAAAGTTTGATGAAATCAAAGCGTCTCTTTACCGTAGCAAATTCCATTGATCTCACGCGACCGCCGAAAACAAATTAGCTTGTGTTATTTTAATCAAGAGTTGACATCGCCTTAATCAACATTCAGTTTTATTTACGTAATAGAAACTTTACGCTACTTGCCCTTAAATAACTTTCTTGATCTTGTTATGTTATATATTTAGCAGTAAACATATCATTCTATATATTTTTAAAATACTTAGGCAATTTAGATTATGATTTAAAAATAGAATGGACATCAGCACGTGCGGGATTTGAATCACTGACTTGCGGAATGTCGCGTTGCGGTTGCTTTAACATCTAAGCAATCGTGCACTGACTCGAGCCTGTGAATCGAGCGTTATATTTTCCACATCCACACGGGAGAGTCCTCTGTTTAACCTATCACTATGGAATATGTCAAGAAATACAGATATATTGTAGCGTAAAAAGAAGTCAAGAACACTGTCTTTGTATCAATTCCTTCGACTGACTTCTAGTAGACCGGGATTATCAACAGAAATTTTATAGAAAATAATATAACAGACTAAGAGAAATTCGGTATAATAATAATGTGGAGTTAAATAATTGAGGAATGCATAATTTGAATCGCACTTACATTTCTTTTAATAAATTAAAATAGTCTTAATATTTTTGCTAATACTGCCTCTTATTTGATATACGAGAAAAGATTGTTAATATTTTAAGAGACCGTAGGCGTAGCCAGACTAATTAGGCTTTCTCTCTGTATGCGTTTCTTAATCCTTACCTTAATCAACTTGTTAAGCCTCACTTGGATGCTTATATTAATTTTTCTGAGAAGCTTTTAATTTCTAGACATGCAAATTTATATAAAATCACTGTAAAATTATTTGTTTATAAAATTATGTCACATTGCACGACCTTAGCCGGGCAAATGTTAATTTATATTGTGATTTTCCGTATTATGTGTACTTTGTAAGAGATACCACTGCCAGACGGTGAAGAAAGACGTCGTGAGGAAACCTGGAGATATAATTTCAAATTATAAGTTTGAAATCGCCGATCCGGATTGAGCAAGCGTGGCGATTAATGCTCTAACCTTCTCCATGTGGGAACAGGTCTTTGCTCAGCTGTGGGCCCCGATAGGCTGATGATGATGATGAACCAAATTATGTTTTGGTTCTATGGAAGTGGTTGTGTCTTAAAATATGCCGACATAAAATATTAATGGTAAATAAAAAAAAATAAGTTTATTATCATAAAGATTATACTTGTAAGTAAAATATAGAAAAAATTAAGCTATCATTGGATGTCGGCTGGCAGAAGACAATGTTATTTTAATGTTTATATCTAAAAAACGGTAAAATAATACAACTTTAACTAAACTAAGACCAGCTACGTTTTTACAAACAACTAAATTTTAATATAAAATGATCATATTTATAGTTTTCAATATAAAAGTATCTAAAATTTCCGCTTATAAGAAAATAGCTTCAATGTTCTATTCAATAACATTATCTTATAAACATGATGCAGACAATAAACTAACAAGCGGCAGGTTCTTTGTGTTTAACGTTTTTTTTAAACCTTTAATATAAAACGGTTACTGCATTATATGTTCTTCCCAATAAACTAAATTTTATTTTATTTTACTGTAATACATTTAATTCCCAGAGTCTTTATTATGCTGCACTTGTTGTAGACTTCACGATCACTCTGCACGTTAATCCAGAACTAAGTCCAATAAAGTAAAAAAAAAAATATATATTAAAATCGGATAATAGATAAAAATTTGTTTTCGAATTTATTTTTCTTAATAAAAGCTTAAAATTTTAACTGGGAGATTTGACGTGGCTTAAATTCGTGGGCCTTAATTTAATTACAGTGACCATTTACATTTAATTAAAAACAAACTCGTCACAGAAAAGATCATAATACAATTTTCTCGACATTATATTTGGGGAGATCCCTAAAGCATATAAATTTGTCATCATTTGAAAAATAAAAATATGATAAAGAACTTGTAAATATTACAACTGATACTCATAGAACGGAAGTCACTCGATATGAATAGTTTTAAGTAAAAAAAAGTAAATTTTATTCTATACAAAAATATAATATTAATATAGGGGAGCAACAAGAATATTATCCGTTAAAAGGATCAAAGTTTTCCGGAGAATATAGTAACTTTAATGTTGGTCATAAGTTTTGATGAGGGCTTTTATACTGAACTTACACTTGATAGATGTGACGTACAATATACATTATTTAAATTTGCACTTCTCAGAAGCTAAATTTAGTACATCGATCTCATTTCTTAAGATTGCTGTCCTAGGGCCAATACCATCCAACGCAAGGCATAAGTTTTTTACGTAGACCTGAATTTTAATGTACTTTTGTATTAGTCTTCGTTGTCTTCCTGGATACTCTGGCTTACTATGGTTTGCACTTAACTGGTGCAGTGACGTTAGTGCAGTAAATGTTTAAATATTTTTTAGTGACACCTTACATCATAGAAGGTTTAAAATTAAAGTGGTTAGGGAGTGTCATATTTCCAATGTTTCTTAAGATGTATAAAAAATATAAATCTTTAAGCAAGACGAAGATTTTTACACATGATTCTTTCTAATAAATGGATCGACCCGGCAACCGCACTGTGAATCCACGGAATGCTGAGAGGTTTCGTCTCCTTATAAGAAAAAAATATTGTTATGGATTATAGTTTTTTATTTTTATTTAGTACAAAACTTAGAAACAAAAGCAGATACAATGTTTGGTGTTGATGTTAGCAAGAAAACGAAAAGGATTTTAAACTATAAGAACAATATAAATTTCTTCACTTTCGTAGCAGTTGTTTGTGGTTTATTTTAAGTGCTTAGCCATTCATTAATGATCAACCTAAGTGAAAGTGGGAACTCTCAGTAATGTTAACAAAAATAACATATAAGAAATAAACAGTACGGCTATATTACGTTCGTTTACTCATTAAGTGTGTCGTCAGCGAATACCAATGGCAAAAATATAGTTTATATATTTAATATGTAATAACGAATTAAACGAGTGAGTTCAAGCGATTATGAATTTAATTTTATCAACGCTGAAATAAAAACACAAAGAGATCAAAGGTTTTATTAAAAACAGGGCATCAGATTGATGAAGGGTCTACTAATACTTTGATATTAAAACCACATGATATTAAAGCTTTGTGACGTCACATCCGCTACGCGACACCAGGAAGTGAGTTAACTATTTTGATCCTCTCTTATATTCCCCTTAGTGTTTATCTTGATTCATACAACATTTTAAGTTTCGTTTATTTTCTTTAAGGTTGCGTAATAGATATCCAAATTAATTCTGAATTTTAGTAACACTTTATGTAAAATATAATTAATTGTTATTTATTTATACTGAAAGAGAAATATTTTTATATATGTTGTCGAATGATTTTCTGCCCGAGGTTTTCCCAGAGACCTAGAACATTGGTTCTTTCAAACATCAAGTGTTCATGGCTCCTCCACAAGCAAGGTCGGCAACGCATCTACAACACCTCTTATGTTGCAGATGTCTATGCACGACGGTAACTACTTTTCATCAGGTAGATCATAGACCGTTTGAACCTTTGGGTCACATAAAAAAATAATTATACTACCTCTGCTCACGAGGTTAGTCCCTCAGAATAGTTAGTTATTTTTATATAATAAAACTAAATAAAATTTCGTAACAGAAAGTATCTGCTTATGTGTTTTTCACCTTATTACATCAACCACTTCCGAGTGAAAGTCCAGTCACAATCGGTATAGCTGATTCGGAGATAAGCCGAAACATTCAGACAAACTGACAAAAATCGAAAAATTTTTTATATCGTTTAGTAAAAAGCTGTCAACTTCAAATAAGATACAGACACTTCAATTTGAATCATATACACATCGGTCAGATAAAATACAGTAATCACCCCCTAATACACGGTCTATTTGTTCCGCGTTATAGGAAAACGCGTTGTACGAAAATTCTCGTAAAACGCGCTCGTATGACCTCGTATAACGCGTTATATACAAATGATTCACGTTTAACTTTTCTTGTTAAAGAGGGTTTAAATCGAATATAAAGGAAAAACTATGTTATGAACGAAATATATGCGTTTTATTAAAATCAAACCAAGAACATTTTCAATAAAAAACTTATACATATGTAACTAAAAAACAGGTAATTTCAAATAAGTCAAATAGTTCCAAAAACAGTTTTAATACATATTTATTCGTGTTATATGGGGGAAAACACGTGTTATACGACAGACATGAAATCGCGTTATATGAAAACGCGTTATAAGAGTACCGTGTTATAGGGGGGATTAAGAGTACCGTGTTATAGGGGGGATTACTTAATAAATTTTTAACTTTAGATAAAATCTTTTTATTAAAGTGGTCTATTACAATGTAAAATATAAAATTTGAATATAAGATAAGCCTAACTATATAAAAACGGAAATAACATAAAATGTTTGAAGGGTTTTTAATCTGTCAATGTTTACTTTGCCAACCCACAAATAACTGCAAGAAAGTTCTTAATGCTAAGCTGAACAAAAACGCTTAAAAGTTAACCATATTTATTAGTTAAACATATAATATATAACATATTTATGGAAACATGATTTATTAGAAATAATTTTCGGGACCACGTTAAAATGATTTTGCATATTATTAATAGATCTCCACGTCTGTAAAAATTAGAATTAAACTCTGTGCACAGAAAAACACGATGTTTTTTTTAATATCCTTACGGTTTTTTTAATAAGTTATAAAATAAAGAAAACCCTCAGAGGAATATTATTATGAAAATTATATGAGTTTTCTTTCTGGAAGCTTCGAAAAATGTATTTACGTATACTTTCAAAAACATCCTCAGTGGTATTTTTGTGAAACGTCCCACACAAGAAAACTTTGTTCCACTTTCATAGAATTTGAGGCACATAATTTTATATTATAAATGTACCTAAGTAGTGACATAAAAATATATATTTTATAAGTATTTTAATATTTTTGTGAAATAAAATCGTCCCATTAACTTTCAAATTGAAAAGTTAGTAAGATCGAATCACAACACTTAAAATGAGAGCTGACGTTGCTGTGAAATCTTAAGAAATTCATTAAAATATTAATCGAATATTGGAAATTATAAAACTATAAAGAATATTTAATATTTAAATGGAATTTAATTTAAAAAATTTAATTATCGTCATAACGATAAATAAATGATAATTAAATTGTTATAATTAAATTGGATTTTCAATGTTTTGACAAATCCAATCAATAAAATTATGTTTAATCAACTTTACAACATGAATACATGTTTTTAAATTTAATTAATAATCTCGTTATTATTACTGTATTGAGATCAAATAAATATTCCGATATGATAGTCGTGGTGGCCTGGAGGTTAAGGTCCCATCTTTTATACGTGAGGGCGCGGGTTCAAAACCTGACAAGTATCATTGTGATCTTTTCTGAGTTATATGTACTTTCTAAGAGTATTTAGACACCACTGAGAGACGGTGAAGCAAAACATTGTGAGGAAACCTGGTCTTATAATTTTAAATTATAAGATTGAAATCGCCAACCCGTCTTGAGCAAGCGTGGTGATTAATACTCTAACCTTTTCCATGTGAGAAGAGGCCTTTGATCAGCAGTGGGCTCCGATAGGCTGATGATGATGATGATGATGATGATGAATATTCCGATAATTACTTCATATGTAGAATTATTTAAAATTAAATGGGGAAAATAATAAAGCATATTTAATTATATATTTTGAAACAGAAAAACTAATAAGATAAGAACATATCAAGACTGCAAGAACGTTAAAGAAGGAAACCAATTGGTTTGATTTCACTCATTTTAAATATCTATGAAATTAATTCTTAATCGAGTAACATTTCACCTCAATTGTCATCAACATTTCACTAACTAAAATTTTATTATAATTAAGGAATCACCTTATTTACAAAAAACAAAATAGATTATTCAACCTCACTCAACTGAGCTCACTTATTAATAGAAAATCGTCGGTCAAATAGATTTTATTAAGTCAATAAGATCAGTTTTTTTTAAATATTTTTCGTGACAGCTGTCTGGTTATATTTTTATCTTGACACAATAAAAAAGTGTCAAAACGAATGTCATTTATTTGAAGACATTTATGTATTTACAAATAATGACCCTTTTTCAATTTAATAACTAAAATAATTCATATATTAACAAACTAAAAAATTAATATTATTTACAATCATATTAAAAAAAAGAATACAACCAATAAATACTACTTATAAGTATATTTACAAAATAATTAACTAATTTCAATAAAAATAAAATTAGCTTTAGCTCGGAAATTTTTAACTTTTATTGTTAACGTCAGACCCCGCAATCCATATTGGGAGTAGATTGTCATAAAATCCACTCTGAAACCATTTTTACCTTGATTATAACATATACTTATCAAAGGAGCCTTTAGAGCTATAGCTTAGAGATTTTAAATTTTAATTATTAACACACACCTCAACAACTCCCTGTGGGGAGTGATATCGGAATATTGGTTGATAAATTATTTTTAAATCACTAAGTTAAAATTCATACAAAACTAGGAGTCTTTAGGAGCTGGCTCGGAAATTGAAAATGTTCATTTTCTTATTCTGAGCGATGCGAGCTATGGGTTAAAATTTTGGTTTCTTCATTGTCTACGTCCCCCGTCCCCCAACCCCCCTGTGGGTGGAATTCCATAAAATCCGTTCTTAGCTGACCTCTCCTCGGCAAAAGCAATATTCCTACCAAATTTCAAGCCGCTACGTCTTATAGTTCCAGATATATATATTTGTATATACGAGTACATTATGATACGAACGTATTTAATGACACTTCAGAAACACACTGAATTAAAGTTGTTCTTGAAATTTAAAAACAAATATATTAAAATTAATATATAATAAGAAAATTAAAATAAATACAATTATTGTAAACATACTCTTCATTATTGTCTTCACTCTTATATGACAGATCGGAAAAATTCTTACAATTTACGTAATTATTTCGCTTCAATTGCAATTCATACTAGCAAGCTAATAAGAGTGTTGCTCGGTTTTGCTCAAGTTTAGAAATAAATATGTCTAAACCATTGGTTGTAATTGTATATGCATATACCTAATACCTACATCCACTTATTTATTATGTTACTTAACAAAACAATTACATATATTTTCGACGGTTATTGTTTCATAATGTCTACAAATACTTTTTATTTGTTTACGTAGATTTTAATAAATATTTATATATAAAAAATTTTATTACCCCTGACGCGAATTCATACGGGTGAACGGAAAATGCTACGTGGGCGTCCTGTGGCTGGCCATACCTACCCAAAATTCGATTGCAGCGGTCACTCGCGTTGCAAAAATTCGACAATACAATATCAAATAATCTGCCAATAGTCTGTTTATAGTTACCAAACTTAGTATTGTTACTATATAGTTACTTGAGAACTAAGACGAGTAGCGTGGTCCTGTCCGATAAGGACGACATCTTCAACTTATGGTGGCTAACCCGGAGTTGCCTACTTTGGTGAAATTGCAGCGTAAAAACGGATGTTTCGTACTTGATAGGTTCCTCGCAATTAATGAAAGAAAACTGTTTCATAGGCCAGGCCTCTGCAGAACAACATATTCAAGGTGTACGTTCTGCTAAAGCTCGTGCAATGACTATGAGAAGTCAAGTGACAAGAGACAAATTATCCCTGGGATTTTTAAAACCATTCACATGGTAAAAATTGTGAGAATGCAAGTTCTCCTGATACTAACCGAATATATAACTGACAAATACCGACCAAAGATGCTGAAAAAAATTGATCCAAGTATAGTGTAAAAAACCTTGAGGCTGAAAAAACATAAATAACAATAGGAAACGCTATCATGCAAAGTCTTTTGTAAACTAAAGTTCTAAGATTTGTACCTGTTGTCCAAAAACAAAGTTTGAGAAACCTTTGATTTACAGCGTGTACACCCACCCATTGGTTGTTAGAAAATGTATAGATCTTAATGTACGTTCCTTAAATTAAACCAATTAACTAATTCTAAGAATGTAACATCTTGCGATTGTAAATAAATATTATGCAATAGTATAAATCTTGTTACGTAACCGCTAAAATAAGTGAACGTCGCCGGGGCAACATCGTTGTATGTATAAAATATCATATAACGAGTGACATATATATTCCTGACACCAAATAAGCTATGGAATGCTAGCTATCCTAACATCGGGGCAATTATGTAGTCTTAGGTATAGGTTATAAGTTTTAATATGTAATTCTTATTATATACATATAAGTATGTTTCGTAGTTTTCCTGGAACCTCCGGTTGCCACCCTATTTAACTATCTGAAAAATAGCAAGGTATATTTTTATTGTTAATAGATATAACATTTCGTAGATTTTACTAATAAGAGAACTATTTTCGCTAGCTTTGCTAGTAGTGCGAGGGAAATCATTCATATGAATTTGAAGTGATAATGCACTGTGTTCTAAATAACTAGGCACCCTCAATATTTATGTATAGACATGATTATGACAGTGGCGTACACATCCTATGGTTAAGCAATGTTTACTTGCATATAAACGCAAATAAACACTGCTAATCTATCCACGCAACAACTAAACGTGTATTGTTTAATTCTTATTTAAATACTTTTAATCATACATTAGGCAATACGAATTATTACAAACGTTTGATAAGTCATTTGATTCACGTTTTGGTAAAAATGTTAAAAGTGCCATCTATCAATTTAAAAACTAAACTTTCGATCGGCCGCTGTTAGTGGCTAGCGCCGTTTCCCAGACAAAGTGGCCGTAAGCAAAACAACTACTACTGCATTTATTCCTTACAAATAATCTCAAGGACGATCTACAAATCTTGTGTTGTATACAGGAAACATTTGCATGTGTGTGTGCAAAAACTAAGCATGTGTTAGTGTTCCAGAAACACAGCTTTCTTAAACCGACTCGTTTAAAACGTCATAAAAACTTAGTTGATTGTCAAATGATAAGGAACTATTTAATTTGTCGGTAAACCGTTCAAATTTTTTTCTCGTCATTTTGTTACTATTGAATATTTTCGGTTCTCTTTCGAAACGCAAGTGAATAAGTTTAAAGTAGCTAATTAGTGAATTAATTACCAAATTATAAAAAATTATAGCTTTGAGCTGTGCACTGGTAATGTGTGTTTAACAAAATTAAATAAAGAGTACAATTTCAATGTTGTCGTTTGATGATAAAATTAAACTAATTACAAAGGGAAGGTGTGTCATGTGTGACCAGCTTAGATTTACCTAGAAAAAAGGTAATGTTCCTCATTTTAACAAAAAGTATTATGATAGCAGGTCGTGTACACACAAATAAATTATTTTTTCCTTGTTTGTTGTTTTCAAATAATAATAAGAATGTTTGGATCTCCACTGGATATTCCGATTTAAATAACTTTAACAAGCGGGTGATGAACAGCTCGTTCGTTTTAAGGTACTTTCGTGGCTCAGAGGAAGTTGATAGATTTATAAAATATATAGATATTAGCTCTGATAGGACCGCTGTAACTTTTTGCGCGAATATTATCAACATTTTAGAGGAGCAAATTATTATGAAAATTGTCTTTTTCAAACTTAACCTGTTTACCCTAACCCAAATAGCTGTGCATGTCCCTGAATTATAATTTGTATGCACTACTATATATCATAGCATATATAGAAGTCCACTGAAATTATGGTTTTTCTAATGAGTTTGTGACATAGTTTTATGATCCACAACAATACCATACAGCTTTGTAGTTTATACCGTTAGTTTAATGTATTGTCAGAGCTTCTTATTCTTATACACGTTTTTATAATATCTTAAGAGACAAATTTTTATTTTATAGGTATAAAAAAAAATATATATATACTAGCTGTTACCCGCGACTTCGTCTGCGTAAGAAAAATAATGAGAAACTGTGACAAAACTTTAAAGCCCCGTATGCGCCCTGCCTCCCACTCGCGCGTTATAATTTCGGGATGGTCATTCGGGATCTTGAAAAATGTACCCTAAGCTACTTTTTATTACATCTACCTGCCAATAAGTCCCGTTAAACGCGGTTCAGACATTGTAGATATAAGTCGAAACAAACATACACTGGTATTGTGTTTACATATACATAAAAAAATAGGGGTTGGTGATAAAAAAGCAAAAATTTAGGGTTGTATGTATTTTTTGATGCCACATTATAAAAAAATAAAAACAAAAAATTTTGTTCAAAAATAAAAAAAAGTTAAGGGTGAACACCCTTATCACTAAGGGGTATGAAAATAGACGTTGGCCGATTCTCAGACCTACTCAATATACTCACAAAATTTCAAACGAATCGGTCAAGCCGTTTCGGAGGAGTACGGGAACGAACATTGTGACACGAGAATTTTATATATAAGATATATTAAGAAGAAATTTAATAAAGAAAACATACACTAAAAGATAAAGACCCATAACTCTGTTGGATATAGAAGACTCGGCCGCAGGAGAGCAATGTTCACGTCTATTTCACGACAGGGTTTAATGTTGTGGCATTAATACTTTGGAATACTTTGGAACACTTTGGAACACTTTGGGCCGCAGTTTGCCAAAGACTGCAACAGGGAAACAATATTGCTGTAGATTTCAGATTTCAACTATTCAGATTTTGATATATAACAACAATTTGTTAAGCAATAAAGGTTTATTGAGACTGATAAAAAAATCTTTTGAGTTATATCATTAAAAATAATCAAATAAAGAAACTGTACCAACTACAGTCAAAGGTATATATTTTCGGAAAAATCTTTTCAATATAATCAAATATAATCTTGGACTGGGAATTCTTGTATTAAGGTAGGTATAATTTATATAAAATTTATATGTAATATTTAAATAACTATAGTATAGGGTATGCTGTAGTTTATTATTGATTAGGAGCTCTAGATTTCTTTCCAAAGTTTTTTTTTTTACTTTATACACCTACGCAATTCAGCCAGTATTTATAAAATAGCGATGGCCAGACATGTTGATTGAGATGAATAGAATACGTGAATAAAATGTAATATAGTCACAACAATGAGTGTCGGTTGGTATAGATAAAGGCGGGAGTACACTCTTTTTAAAAACCACGGCTTAGACTCTACTCCGACACATATATATATATATATATATATATATATATATATATGTCGGACTTATACACATAACAATTCAGTCTTGTTTGCTTCATTAAGTCCTACTGTCCCACGAGAGTGACATGAATTTAGATTTAGCCTGAGGCTGTTATTGGGTTTGACGACATAATTGCTGTCCTTGTTCTATATAAATGTACATACCTTTAAGTATTTATATACATATGTTGAATATACTATAATTTTTACTTACTAAATACAAACATACACATATATATGTAGTATAGTGTATTGTTTTTTAATATAAAACTACATTTTATATATCTTAATATAATCTACTTCAAAAATGTATGAAATTTTATTATTTATCATAGTAATCTGAAATGTTTTTATGTATCCTAAAATAGGTTCTATTTGGACGTACATAGATTTGAACGAGTATTTTAATAGTCGACGTTTAAGTTAATAAAAATAAACATTAATTGATAAATAGGAGTTAGTTTCAGAGAATTTATATAGTCAATAAGTGTATTTTTAATTATACCATACGGTAATCGTTTAAGTAACCAGCATTTTGATAGTAGATAAGTATAACAGGATAACAGTTATTTATAATAAACAGTCAAGTTACTTTCAGGTTTTCTTTTAAATATACTATACAGTCAATATCATTCATATTACACTAAGAATAGGTCCGTGGTAAGTTTGTATGCGGTGGAAATGGGAGCGAGAGGTGTAACAGCTAAATCTCTCTAAAACTTACCAAAAACTTGGGCCTGTCCAGAAATAACATCAGTTCATTCTTGGGACGTGCGTCGAAGGCAGCCTTAGTAGGTTCGTTTCAAATTTTGGTTGGGTAGAGAGAGGAGCTTGGACGGTGGAGGTGAAGGTTTAGCGCGCGTTAGATAGGGCTCCTTAAACCTGCACCTGGATCGTAAGTCCCAGCCACTGTTGAAGCTCCTCTCGCTGCAACGCGATGGACCCGGCCCCCGCGCAATAAATCCATGTAATGCTGAGAAGGTATCAGTCGTGCCATTTGCCTAAAGTATAGTGAGACAAAACCTTTCAACAATAATAAAATGGAATGGAATTCTTCAAGGTCAATGTCAACAATATGGCACATATCCTATGTTACATACAAACTAAGTACCTTTATATCTCTACACATAAAAGTGTATTTTAATATAAATATATACTAATTTGAGCTCAGAAAAAAAATACCGTTCAATGAGGATCGGTAAAAGTTTATTGATTAGTCTTTAACATGTTTAAATTTAATATAAGAATAATTTGGTTTAGTACTACTTTTAAATCTTTTTTCTCGTTGAAATTTCTAATAAACATTTGCTGTAATCATAAAACTTGTTGCTATATTAAATTCGATGGCAGTAAAAAATTTTACCAAGCTACATAGGTATTAACAATAAAGTGAATCTGAAATGAAAAAATAAATTTTTCGTGGAGGTTTTTAAGTAATTTTTAGTTTTTCTTTATGAAAAAACGCATTCGAGCTCGAGTTCGAGAGCCGAGCATTCTTTTTATACCCCCCCCCCTCCCCCCTCCCAAGAAGCGGTAAACGTTTAACGCAACTTTGTTGGAAGTCGCATAATAAGTTTCACTACAAAAATACTTCGAAAACTATTTTAATCTCAAGTAGAACACGAATTTGTTATACAGACATGTAAAAGCCAACATTCAAAAACATTATTCCAATAGGAAGTTTCATTCTCCCCGAAATGGAGCCTTATATACAATATAACCGTCTCGTATAAACTATGCATGTATTGTCTAACTAAGTGAATGCAACTTCATGAAGTTGTAACATGGGTTTACAATTTATTATACAGTTTGAAAACACGTGTCTGGTAGAGGATTTTAAGCAAAATGGCTTCTGATAGTAAATTGTGTTCGTTGTACAGTTTATATTAAATTCACTGCTTTATAAAATTATAGTTTGAGTATACCAAATGATGACTTGAGTGGAGCGAGCAGAACGCTGTATTGCTGGCTTAGGTCAAAGCAGATACGAAAGTGATCTCGGCAACCGAATGTCCAATCGAATCGAGGATTTTTGTTCAATCCAGAATCTTCGATTAATTGTTCATCCCAGTTATCTGGGATGGTTTTTGGCAAAAAAAAAAAATTTAAATCGGACCACCAATTTAAATTTTTCAAAACCACCAACCAAAGATCTGCACAATCATCATTTCAATATTTTCCTCGTTTTGTTACTTACATTTTTTAAAAGTTATCACATTTGAGAGACAACATTATTCCACCTTAAAAAATTATAACTATCAAACTAAATTTAATTGCAACACGTAATTCCGAAACTCTTCAAGTAAACAAATATAGACAAACTAATACATTAAGGTTTTCCACCCGAGAGCCACTCGAATAGAAAGCAGTTCTGTATTAAAACCTTGGCGTAGGCAATGAATGATCGTGACGAACAAGTCACTGTTTCACCATGTAGATTGGATACACCATGTGATGAGAAAATTCCACCAAAAGAACATACTCGTAGATTATGTTATCTACTGCAAAATTCAATTTAATTTACTTTGATTTTATTTATTTTTATCAAATATATCAAATTTCAAATATTCATTCGTAGCATCGTATTTTTTAACATCATCGTAATGCTAATTTGTTTGTCGCCTACCTAATTTAATTATATTGTAGTCGTCTGATAATAATTATTTTTTAGTTTTATTTTGTTTTCCTCTACCATGTTAGTGACCGGGGTATTCTTTGAGCAGAAAGTTCCTATGTTAGGACACCATAAATGAGCAGACACAGTTTCATGACCAGAAAGTTTCTGGAAAGATTAATGAACGGACTTCAAAAGATGTTAAAAAAGAGAGGAATACAATATTATTTTAAATAGGTTAAGCAGAACATTGAAGTCTTGAAAGACATTATAATATACTTATTGTCTTTGTCCTATAACACACCCTCGCGTGAGTATTGAAGAGAGAGTTAGGTACAAATGTATTATACATTTATCAGGTCGTAGTTAATAGTCAAATTAAATGTTAGGTTTGATGTTAGTTAGTATTCAATGTATATAAAACTATTTAGATCATAATAAAAATAAGTATCCGGAATACCATTTTTTATTACTTTAGTGACAATAGCAGTTATCTTGTAAGCCTTTGAATATAATTTAAAACCAAATATAACAAATTTCATGATTGAAAAAATGAAAGAGGTTTGTTTAAGGAGATTGTATATATATGTGTATAAATTGTGCTAGCAACAAAAGAAAACTAAAACACACTAAGATCTGAAAGAAAATTAACATCAATTTATTTTTAAATTCTACTTTTAAAGATCTCCGACTAGTTCTTTTATGTGAATTTATTAAATACACGTTTTCCTAACTCACCAGTTCATTTCAAAGTTCAATTTATTCGCTTTCAATTTAATAATACAACATGGTTTCAAAGTGTACGAGTACTGTCGATTGCATCTACCAAGTCTATTTTAAAATACCTCCTTATTTTCCCCTTAATATATATATTAATCAATACTTTTAAAATATGTTTGTCATATAAAAACAATATACTGTATAGTTTATTTCTTATTTGCCTTTTCTTTATTCTTATCTGTAAATCTATATCTAATATTCTAAATAATTATAAGTAAGTTATCGTCTCTCGGTCATCGACGTACAGAGATACAGCGCGCAATTTATTCGGAACAGTGCGCAATTAGGCAGCACGTCTGTTTAATTCACTTTCAAGTGTCCTCTGAATCCGGCCTTCATTGGATTCATATCAAAATGGATTAGAATTGCATTATGTCCCTAATTCTAAAATTGCAATTGCGTTTGAATTTATAAAGTATTTATATTATAAATTCCTTTTGATTTTGTTAATAATTTTATACATATAATTTACTAAAGAATATTCCGCTGTGATAATAATATAATATAAAATTGATTTTTCCGAACAAACTTACTATTTAAAAAAATATTACAGCTTTGTATCTGTTGATAATTTAATATATCACTTGAATGTTCATTGTATTTATCGTCGTAAATGTTAGTGACTCGTGTTCGGGCTGCACAAGACAAGCCAACCACCATCAACTCCACCACTTCAGAACGGCCTGCACGGAAGTTTAAATTGTATGAGAGGCAAATACAGATTTAAATGGTATTTTTAATAGAATTAATGATGGCGAGAATCTTGGCGACATAGTGATTACGTCTTTTAAATTAATTATGGCTCAATTTACACTGGATTGGGGATTAAGTTGCACGTCTCAAAGTTTTTTTTTAAACGAATTTTGAATATTACGTCGAAAAACGACGAAGGAGTTTGACTATTGGAATAATGACGACTTTTTTATAAGACTAGGTATTTATATTTTTACTAGCAAATTAATCAAGCGTAGTATTGCAAATCTCACTAAATCCAGCTCAGCGACAGAAAGAACTTTATTAACTAAGTTAGTTATAACTTAGAAAAGCGTAGAAAGTATTTAGTTAAATTCTAAACTCAAACTTCATTTTCCACAGCCAAACTCCTAATTCCGTACAAAATCACAGGATTACATCTGTCAAGTTTGTTGGCATCTGATGAGAAAATGTTGGTAAAAAGTTTCGTAATAATATTCTACTGATATACAAAAACTATCTCAAAAATTCAGTGCAATAAAACCACAGCTTAAATTAAATAGATAAATAAATATCCCACAGTTTACAGATACAATAGCATATTTTTTGAATAAAATAAAAAAAAAAATTAATTCAAATGAAACTAGTATTATTCGGATTTCCTACGCGGTTTTTAAATAAAAAAAAAATCCGCGTAGTAAATCCGAATAATACTAGTTTCATTTAAATGAATACTCGCGAAAATCTTAGATCTCAAAAAATTTAATTAATAAAACTGACCACAATTACATTTTTGTTTTCTTCAATTCACGATTCCATTACATAATGATAATGAAAATTAAGTTATTGTATGCAGATACCTGTTATTAAGGCTTGCAAGTAGTTAGAATATTTTTAAAGAAAAATTAGTATAGAAGAGAATGAAAAGATATGGGCTTAGATGAAACTAGTATTATTCGGATATACTACGCGGATTTTATTATTTTAAAAACTACATAATCCCGACGTTTCGATTACTTTGCAGCAACCCTGATCACGGGCAGACGAGGTGTGTAGTTTTTAAATAATAAAATCCGCGTAGTATATCCCAATAATACTAGTTTCATTTAAATGAATAAAACTCGCGAAAATCTTAGATCTCATTATATGGGCTTAGGATTCTGAAACTTTACTTCAATTAATAAAACGAAGTACTGAAGCTATCTCATGTAATTCATCTGATAGCATTTAATTAGTGAAATTGAAGTATTGCATGTGTTAATAAAATTTTTGGATTTATGTCATTTCTTGATATTTATTGTCTCGTTATATTGGCCAGCCATAAGTCATAAGCCAGAGGTTTCAGGAAAACTTCGAAACTTACTCATGTATATTATATTAATAATTCTATGATTAAAACTTATAACCTATACCTAAGACTATACGATTGCCCCGATGTTACGATAACAATGCCTTTCACTCCATTGTTTGTGTGGTATCAGGAATCTTCTGGCTGAAAACTCTTTGAACATAGCGGTTACGGAACGTGTATTTCGGTCCAACAATTTTAGACTTAATATATTTATACCCAAAACCATATAAAAGAAATGAAAATGCTTCCTCTGAAAAGTGCATGCTAAAGCGAAAAAAATAATCATTTGAATGGACTAGAACTAATAACTTAAATATACTAAAGTAATTGAAAAATCTGTACTTAGTGGAGATGTTACTCTGATGCCAATAACGTTTAAAAGTCCTTTAATGACAATTTTTATCGATGCGTATTATAAAACTTTTATATTAATATAAAATAAGTAATAAGCCCGTCTGTGAGATTTAAAAAACAAGTATTATATACAGTAAGTAACCAAAAAATATCTAACTTCTCAGGCTTCATATTTAAATGAATCTATGATGTTGGTCTTGAAGTTTCTATATAATATTGAGATTGTACTTATGACATAAAGATTGCTATGAAAAAATAATTGTAACTTGACATCACACCTACACTATCCGTGTACTCACACAAATGCAAAGCTCATATGCCTCCCAAACTATACTTTTATGTCAAAAACTGTGTTAACCCGAACAAATCGTCTGTCAATTCAAGAAGCTCAGATATTAACTTAGATAAGTAATCTTTAATATATTATATATTATATTATAAGCAACCCCCCTCTTTGATTTATTAAGGTACCCACTAATTATTTTTAAAAGGACCTGTAGTCTTGTATCGAGTGTTTTCATTGCTTGTGCACGGTCTGAACAGTCGGAGCTCTGTAAATTCGCAGCGTGAGTCATTTCATAATCACATCGTTAGATTCTGTAAGATATCAATCATCATTGTGTATTTGTAAGAGTTTTGAAATTGTTTTGTTTTTAATTAGTAGTTTTTTTAGTTATTTATTCTTCTGAACTTAAAATTATATTATATATTAGATGTTTCTTAATTTTAAACACCAAAAGATGTTAATTAATACTAAATGTCCCTAACTGGCAAAGTAATCTTATTCTGTATCTCTGAAAGTTTTCATTGAAAGTTTGTGAGAACTTAGTTATTTTCTTAAGTAATGTTAAAAAAAATAAACTTACACTATCATTTAAATTATTGCTGTATTATTTTAAACCCATTTATCTCATACGACTTTATTTGAAACAAATATGAACATGAAAATAAAATATTAACTTCAAAGTATCGAGTTAATATTACAGATGATTTTACATATAATCGTTTATTCTGTTTGTAATGGAACCTAAAAAAAATATTATTGGTTATTCGTAGAACAAAAAATGGAGTTGAAATTATTTTGATAACATTTTCATATTTTCATAAAAGTGTGCGAAAATGATCACCAAATATATTAGTCAAAAATATTCCACTATCGTCAAGTCCCTTGCGAGCGCAGAAGTGAGAACAGCTATCTTTAAAATTGAGATCAACCTATTCGTTCCGGGTCAGAACATCTGTCCTGTGGCTATACTGAGGCCCACTGACATTCCTTAGTTGACAAAAAGCGGCTGATTCGATTGATTGATCAGAATCAACATTTAATTATTCTGTATTGTTGTAAAATGTTTGTTTTGAAATGTTTTCACTGGAATTATTATTCAATTATTTTATTTGCATTTGCATTTTATCTGCTACTGTTTGTTCATATCGAGTATTTTAAGCACACTCAATACAAATTGCACGACAAAATATGTATTATTAGAATATAAAATGCTTTCAAAAGCATTTTATGTTGAAATATAAAATGTTTTTGAAAGAATATACTAAGAATGTTGTGTAAAAACAACGTTTTCAAAAATAACTGCATATGCCACTTCCAATGCCTTTGTTAATCTTTGTATGTATAAAACAAATATATGTGAATGTCCTTAAACTAATCCTAAACCCCAGGACCAATTTGAAACAATTTTTGTATGCGTTTGGGTTGCGCCCCAGATGGTTCAGGGTTTTTAAAGGTTTAGATTATTTAAAATGGAATTACTGCAATGTTCACTATACATCAATGTACATATTCAGACTTTATACAGCTCGTCTGAACGCAACTCTGATGTACACGCGGACGGAGTCGCGGACAAAAACTACTATAGATATATTTTTCATTCCTCTTTACTTTACTGTAACCATTATTCAGGTAAAGCAAGAAAATCGTCGGCATTACAAAAAGTTTTAGGGTCACTTCACACTAAAGGATCTTTTTTAAAGCGGCGAGCCCGCAAACCAAAATTAAGTATTAGGGTAAAATTTTAATTTGTATTTCAGCTGATGTGAAAATATATGTGTAAATTAGTTTTTTAAATGTATATATTAATCATAACTGAGGGTTTTAAATATTTTATTAATGGTATTTAATGTAACAGCGATTGAATACTTGAGTGGATGTTTCTTATAGTAGATTTACACTCGCGTACGAGTCGCGAAACGAGGCACAAGCCGAAGCTCAGGGTGAGAGTGTAAATAGTCGCGCACAGCACGCCTCGTAGCGCTCGCGTCCGGAGGTGCGAGCGAGCGAGGTGCGAGCTGTGATACGAGACGAAGCACAAGACGAGGTACGAGGCGACAGTGTAAATGTAGTATTAATAGTAGCGGTAGGTCCTAACCCGAACGTGATATGCATTCTCCGATTTTGTACATTACAATTTAGGTGGACATTGTGAGAATAGTTCAAGCACTTCTTGAGAGAGTCATTATAACTTTAACACCTCCAATCCTCTTACAAAGTTGAATGTGCGTCTTAACCGTAGTTAAGTCGTTAGTCTGCTTTGAAAATATTGCGTGAAATCCTCTTATTATGTCGACACCACACAAACAGTGATAATATTATACAGTGATTTAAATCATAAATTATTCTTAGAATATGTGTGTGTCAGAAAATATTGTCATTGGTTGGGTAATGACGGTCCTTGAATGCCAATCATCATGTATGTGTATAAAGACTAATACTAAACTATATACTAAACTAAAACTAACTAATATGGTCATTATTTATTAAGTTTACAAAACAAAATAAAACAAGACATAAAGAAATTATAACTTCGTTTTAATATAGATACTAAACTTTGTGATTTTTTTTTAATAATTTTCTGTACATTTTATTATCACAACTAAATATTGAAAGTACATAATAGATACAGATCCGTTATACCGTGAAATTAAAAATCATTTTTACGACTACATTTGGTTGTTTAATTATAAACAAATATTATATAATTTCATAACTTTCCTCTTATTGTGAATAATGTAATGCAAAACTAATTTAAACAAAAAATTCTTTAGACGGAACTTGCAATGTAATTAATCTTAATTCGTTCTTTAAAGTTATGCGAAGCGAATATCTGCACAACACATGATTTTATAGTTAATTGATCACTCACGAACAACACATTCAAAATTCTCCACAACACGTCATATTCAAAACTAATTGGACACTAATGAGGATCATTGTAGTATTTTAAAAAACAACTTAAACTGAAGCCTAAATTGGCCACCTATTTTTAAACATATTCCCTGAATAACAGATACATATTATAGCAAATAAAGTTCCGATTCTCATAACGTATTCTATTCATTGTATAAAAACGTATATTACGTGAATATGTTATGCACTTAAGCTCAGTGATATTTAAATCAAAACAGACATTTACATTTTTGTACCACGTAAGATTAAATAAAAATATAAACAGATTTGAAACCTGGCATGTACCAATGTGATTTTTTCCGATTCATATGTACTTTCTAAGAGTATTTAGACACCACTGAGGGACGGTGAAGGAAAACATCATGAGGAAACCTGGTCTTATAATTTCAAATTATAAGATTCAAATCGCTAACCCGTGTTGAGCAGGCGTGGTGATTAATGCTCTAACCTTCTCATGTGATAAGAGGCCTTTGCTCAGCAGTGGGCTCCGATAGGCTGATGATGATGATGATGACGATAAACAGATTCACCACCATTAATTGGTTCTCAATTTGTAGTTAAAATCGATCTTCTTTTGTATCGCATTAACAAACAAAACATAAATATTAATTTCTGATATTTTATTTATACACATTCAAATTTAAAATTTTATATGTTTTTGTAACAAAGTGCTAATGGAGTATGAGGACAGAGGTTTTTTATTATTCCTTTTGTACAACTTCGCGTCAGGAATATATATTTTTATCATGACACTACATATTGTTTACAATGAGAACCCGCAGGGAATTCAATTAAATCTTTATCGATCTCGACTTTGGTTTGATCTGAATTTCACTAAACTATACATCATAAAATAAGCTATAGTTTTTGTACCGCAACACAATATATATGCGATTCGAAATCAAATATATATACAATTTTGCTTAACGAAAAGCCTCGTTTAAAACCATTTGTAACTTTAAACTAACCCAAAATTTATACCTTATAATGTAATACATACAATTTTTCTTCCTAGATTTTTTGAATTGTTCTAACATTTTTCCTACCTTTTTTATATATCAGAAAAACGTTTCCTAAAGCTTCATACATTTTATTAGAAATATATCTATTCAAACGACGCTGATTTAGAAATGTAGGGAGAGATTAATGAGAATAAAACTTCCCTATAACACAACTGTTCTTATAAATTCAAGTAAAGTCGGTATAAAATATATGTGTGTATATTTCGTTCATTTTCGAACAATTGTTCAGTGTACGAGTGATACAAACATTACGCAGTTCTCTGATTGGTATAAATAGCTACTTGATAAATGACATCGGGCGAACGGTATTTGAACACTATGTAAATCAAAATCAGAAACCCATCCAATATTAATGACTGGCTTTATGGTGTTTGTCGATCTATTTTCGTACGAAATTGTACGCATATCTGTACTACATTTAGCTTCGAGCCGTCACAGTCGTTTATAGACGAGAAATGTTCAGTTAAATCTAGGACAGTGATGACTGTATTTTTTTTTACCAAACCCTTGCGATATCTTTAATTATTCAATAGTTTCAAATTAAATACAATCATTATATAGTAAAAAGGGCTTAGTACCCCAGGGAAACCACATAAAAAAACTCGCTAAGTATACTTAAGGGGCTATTGAAACGTGGGTATATTGCGACGTCCACAATTCTCTTAACTTAATAGTTGCATCTCAAAAACTGTGGCTCTTGGGAAAAAATATAAGATTTATTTTATAGACCGGATCGATTATTTTGTTATGTGCTACATTGATGACAAAACTTACAATTTTGCCGAAAATTGCAAAAAACCTTTTACACATTTCATTTATAATAGAGTTTTGAATGTTTCGACTCATTTTCATCCTTGTGTGATTTGTTAAAGTTTTTGGTCTAATTTGAGGGGGCTATTAGGTCATTTTAAAACATACTTTTTACATTAGAGAAGTCTACTGATTGTAACAAATTATTTCGTATTAGTTTTAAGCATTTGACGGGCTGTAAACAATGTTTTTTTTTTTGTATTTTCTCTACTAATAATTTTAATTACGAAAAAGGAAGTCTCCCAGATGAGTGCGCAGACCTTTAGTGTCAGCACCGTTTGCCGTTAAATAGCTCTTTCTGCCTATTCATTACTCTGTAAAAGATAACGATTATAAGAGATTCAAGACAATATTATGAAAATTTAAGTAATCTCCTTAAAAAAAACACGATTTTTAATTGATTAAGTACAATTAAAAAAGAGAAAAACATTTTGAGAAATAAACGACGAAAAGTAAAGACGCGCTAGGTTTCATAACATGTTCTCCCTCTTGCGGTTTTTTATAGACGTTCAAATTAAGTACCCCATATTAAATTTTTATTTTAATTTATATGTTAGCCAAGCATTGCTTTAATTTTAAAAACAAAATTTCACATCTTCAATAAAGTTGGCACCATTAAAATATTTCTTCTATATTGCAAAATTAGAAGACATTAATGATGATTTTTGTGAGAAAAACTAAAAAATGACCTCGGGGGGAATCCCCCATAACTATTAAATTCACCTGCTAGAGTCAGGGCACGATAGTTTTATAAGTAAAGCAACCAAATCAGAGGTTCAGAGTAAAATTCTGCTCGTGTCTATGATTTTTTCAATCTGTATTTACTAATTTTAATTTAGTCAACCATTTTTTATATAAAGAAATATAAATTTCTGTTCGTCATTCTCCTTAATTTTTCGATTCATTTGTTTTGCTTTGAAGTAACAGAAAAATTAGACGTAATTGTTTTTAAATTATTACTTTTTTTTATTATTTTTAAAAAGTTAATATTGAAAAAGACACAGCTAAGATAATCAAGATATGTTACACATAATAAAGATTTAAACAAAGAAAAGAATTTAAGATTATTTTTTCGAGATTATTGTTAAAATACCGATTATTTATATTCTGTATAATCTTTAAAAAACATTCTGTAAGTTATTTTTAATAATTAGGGACAAAGAAACAATTTCTTCCCCGGACTGGCGCCTTGACTCAATTCATTATAAATGTACCTTTATGAATTAATAATTTTTTTTGAGTACTCACCCAATTACTTGGAAACAATTTACTTGGAGTATGAATATACTTACATAATACAATTTTAATTAAATATTATATATTTTTTCATTTTATTTTTTTACAAATAAATCTCTCATAGTCTGTTTAATCTCGTTGTTTGCTTCAACGACATTAAACATCGGTATGCACTCAAGCATTTACAATATTATATTCAAAATCGGTTGTTTGGTTTGGCTTGCTTATTTTATTTACGAACGAAGCCAGACGAAATAAAAAATAAAATATTTTCACAGACCACAAATAATCGCACATTGATGCATAAATATAAACACGTCAGCGGTTATGACTATAAGAATAAATGAATCAAAATAAATCTTTAATTAGTTAATCACTTTATCAGTAAGATTGTAAGTTTAATTCAAATAACTATTAAAGTTGAATAATAATTTTAGTTTTATTTATGAAAAATCAGCCTGAGTCATATAATTTTGTATAAAATTATAGTGGTATTTATTAAACGACGGTAATAAATCTATGTGTCATGTTTGTGTTTTACATAAATGGATAAAATTTTGAAATCATCAGAATTTATAACCACCTTCCTCGTAAAAACCGTGACGCCACATCCGCCCTAAATGTATACGCTACCTTTTTTTTTATGACGCAGGGAAACTCTTTCTACGAACCGTCTAACCGGCCTTGGTGGGGCCGGAGAGGATGTGTGAGACTCGGCCTGGAAATGTATACACTACCTACATTAAAGGTTAGTATGTAGTCATGAATGATTTATTCATTCGCCAAATAACTACAGTCTTCATTGTACTAATAATAGCATCAGTCAAAGATCAAGGGATGATAAAAATTAATATTACATTTTTAATGTGATCAGTGTTTATAATAGTAGAAGTGTAAAGTTGCGTAAGAATATGGTTTTATGTAAATATGTGCATATGAGAAACAGAACGATTATAACTTAATATTTAACTTTGGAGTGAAAATTTAATGGATTTTATTAAAACTACTAACCGGCACGTAAATTGGCAAGAGACGATAGATGCGTGGCATACTATTTTTAGATGTCGTAGCATGATACGGGACGGGAGTACACTGGCGAGCATTTAAATTGAATCCTTTGTCTTCATTACTGTAACCAGTTCTTGTTGTTGATAAGCTTCTAAAGTGATCAATTTGTTGCACACAGTGTACATGCAGAAACTTATCCCCACTACGCCAAAACCTTGCCCAGTTTACAAGTGCCTTGTTTACAAGTGCCTTGGCAACTAACTATATTTAGTAATGTTAAGTTCTAAACTACAGTATCAGTTACAAAGTGCACGCGTAGAGATACATACAAATATGTATTACTATACACGTACATACACAGTTTAAACTGGTCTATTAGATATGGTTTCAAGTAAATTGATCTTACATTATTCTATTCATTTGTTTATTCTATATAATATATAAACATGCAATAAAAAAAAAATGTTGAAATTTTTACTTTTGGATGGTATTAAACATTCAGTCGGTAAAATATCAACTGACATTTTTCGCAAATTACATCAAAACATTATTTATCCCAACTTAACCGAGGCTAGCTGAGAATTAATGGAACAGAAAACGTGTTTCAAATCTGTAAATCCAGATAAAAATTATAGCCCCAGCGATGTGTCTCTTCAAAGATCTAACTAGTACAACTTTATTATTGTTTCAGCTTTAAACTTCATACCTTTAATAATATACATCTCGTCTGCCCGTGATCACGGTTGCTGCAAAGTGACCGAAACGTCGGGAGTATGTAGTTTTATGAAAATAATAAAATAGGCGTAGTATAATCGGAAAAATTATTAGTTTTATGGGGTTTTCCAATAGGGACGCTTGAACTTTGACAGCTGATTGCGGCCATGTTGTTTGAGTGACAGCTGTCAAATGCAGTGTGTTATATTCATTCCGTCCTCCCAAACCACCATGGCAGGTTACAGTGTCGAGCAGCACGTGCAAATCATAAAATTGTTTTATGAAAATGGGTCTTCAGTTCGAGCAACGTTCCGCGCACTTCGCCCGTTTTACGGTCGCGATGATCGTCCTGCCGAGTCGACTATCCGTCGATTGGTGGACAAATTCGAGTCAACCGGGTCAGTTAACAATCAGCCGGTTCCCGTGCGTCAACGTAACGCGAGATCTGCCGAGAATATCGCCGCTGTGCGCGACAGTGTCCTCGAAAACCCGCGGCAGTCAATTCCGCGTCGCGCACAGGAACTCGGCCTTTCGCAG
The DNA here is from genome assembly GCF_018135715.1 of Danaus plexippus. NCBI lineage: Eukaryota > Metazoa > Arthropoda > Insecta > Lepidoptera > Nymphalidae > Danaus > Danaus plexippus. The sequence goes on from NC_083549.1 coordinate 6,645,542, forward strand.
ACGACAACTTGGCGAATTTTGCGTTGTGACTTGAGCCTGCACCCGTACAAGATCCAGCTGACCCAAGAGCTCAAGGTTAATGACCATAGACAGCGCCGTGTGTTCGCTGACTGGGCATTAGAGCAGTTGGAAGTTGACGCCGATTTTGGCAAAAAAATCATCTTCAGCGACGAGGCGCATTTTTGAATGAATGGCTATGTCAACAAGCAAAATTGCCGTATTTGGGACGAGACCAATCCACACGAGGTTCACCAAGTGGCAATGCACCCGCAGAAAGTGACTGTTTGGTGCGGATTTTGGGCCGGAGGCGTGATTGGTCCGTATTTTTTCGAAAACGATAATGGTGTGGCCGTCACCGTCAATGGTGAGCGATACCGGTCGATGATAACCAACTTCTTTTGGCCTGAAATCGAGAATATGGATCTGGACAACATGTGGTTTCAACAGGACGGCGCTACGTGCCACACAGCACACGCTACGATGGAAGTTCTGCACGAGCAATTTCTGGACATGGTCATCTCGCGCGGAGGCGACGTGAACTGGCCACCGAGATCGTGCGATTTGACCCCGCTGGACTTTTTCTTGTGGGGTTTTCTTAAGTCGCAGGTCTATGCCAACAAGCCGCAAACCACCGCTGCCCTCAAAGTCAACATACGCCACGCCATCGATCAAATACAGCCCGATTTGTGCGCCAGAGTCATCGAAAATTGGACCTTTCGTGTGCGCGCCACCAACCGAAGCCGTGGCGGTCATTTGAATGATGTCATATTCCATACATAATGGGGTCGATAGACCTTCCAAATAAAAAAAAAATTTCGCAAATATCTTTTCTACATGTATTTTTTTTTTTGCATTTCAAAGATCAAGCGCCCTTAATGGAAAACCCTATATTTACACATACCTGCTTGATAATAATTAAATAAATGCGGAATTATTAAAATGAAATTGTTATATTTTTTTCTGCAATAAATAAGTTATTTGGTGGAAATTTATTATAGAATATAACATGATATGTAAAAAAATTGTTTTATGTGAATGTCAATGTCAATGAAAATGAAAATGAAAAATGCTTCGTTGTTAATACACATTTCGGATAAATTGTTCGGCTCTTCTGGCGATCTCGCTTTCTCTGAGAGACATAGACTAATATTACCCTAAAACGCGATGAATTAGGAATTACATTAAAAAAAAATCTTACAAGGGATGTCTGTGTTCATTTACTTCATTGAACACGTAATCTTTAATCATAAAAGCATTACTTTTCACTTCTTAAGTCATAAAAAATATGAATTCGATTTTTAAAAATTTGTAATAAAATTGTTGCTGAAATAAAAAAGACAACATAACTTCAAAAAATATACCTGACTTAACTTTTTAGGTACTGTAAAGAAAATTAATACCGTTATGGTTTTTCAAGTTATTTGAACATATTTCGCAAAACCAAATGATTATCTTACTTTCTTTAATTGATTAACTAATTGTTTATCTTACTTTCTTTAATTGATTAACTTATTGTTTATTAATTTCTTTCTTTCTTTATATTACTTTGTTTATCTTTATGTATGTCTATCATATATAACGTCAATAACAGTGTCAGAGGTTAGGACTTAAATAGAACGTGCACGGAGTTCACGTGCCAGATAATCAAATAAGAGATATCGCAGACTATTAATAGTAGTGATTAGTAAGCTAGATTAAATCTCGCATTGGTATTTAATTATTACTATTCTAGCTTTGATACATATATGAAATTTATTTAAGGCTGTATACCAGATACTGTGATTGTAAATAGTTTTTAACGAGTTACGAGCTATTACAAGTAATCTTAAAAAATCTTGCTATTCTGTGTGTATGTTTGTAGGTATGTTACAATTTTCTTAATTTATTAAAATATCATATTCTCCAGTCAGATATACTTTCGACTAATATATTGTGTAAGTATTTTATAGTATAAAAATAGAAAAATCAACCTCGGCCACATATTTCGTTTCAAAGCATTTTTTTTTTTTAAAGATATGTATGAATGAATTAAAACATACAAACCGGATTAAATGTTGCGTGACGGATTCATAACACCAATTACGTGTGCAAATCAGTGGCTTAACGTAACTAATGCAATTAATTTATAACACACTGTAATAAGATTTATGTATTAACACGTTGAATCTCTATATTAAAAACTTCTTTTTTAATCACAATAATTTCACTGTTTCACTTTATATAATCATCATCATCATCAGCCTATCGAAGCCCACTGTTGGGCAAAGGCCTCTTCTCACAAGGAGAAGGTTAAAGCATTAATCACCACGCTTGCTCCAGGCGGATTGGCGATTTCAAACTTATTATTACTTTAATTACAAAACACAACTGACTCTTTAAAGAAAAAAATTAAACAGTACGACTTCTTGGTAAATCACTGGTTTATTTCCAATTTCACAAAATAATTAATAATTACATCCAAAAATGATCTTTAAATAATCTCTCCTCCCCTCTCCTCTCCTCTCCTCACCACACGTCTCCCCACCTCGATACATCACACCACTCCACACCTCGCCCGCCGCCAACTCACCCCTTAGTCAATACAGCTCCTCTTATTTTTTGTTACAGTCGGCCATCCTGGAACAATTGCACCGCAATTGGCGCAAACATTCGATTAGCTTTCCAATAAATCAATAAGATCATCTCTAGTTACAACGTCATCATCACTACTAGCTTCACTGCAGTCTGGAGCACTGCGATATAGTCTAAGAGAATCTGCTGCAACAGTTCCCGAAAACTTTTTATACCCCCTCATTCCTTTAACGCTACGGATTTCATACCGCCCATTATCAAGAACCTTTTGTACAATGTAAGACCCAGAATACAACACTCGCAACTTACTATTTACATTCTTAACTCCACTTCCCGTGGGCGATTGCTTCCAGAGAACTAAATCAGCCTTGTTAAATTTATTCTCAGGTTTACGAAGCTTTTCATATTTTTTCTTTATAACTATGGCTTTACGTTTTAATCGCTCGGAAGCATGTTTACGTTTCTCGTCAACCGGCTTAAAATTTTTGTTCCCGATCAAATTAGGCATGAGTCGGCCTCTATGACTAAACATAATTTCATAAGGGTGATAACCTAGACTTTCGTTAATTGTATTATTAATTCCCCAAACCTCATCAGGTATACACTCTGTCCACATGTTAGGATCTATATTACGACTACGCATAGCATCCAATAATGTACGGTTGTATCGTTCAACCTGTCCATTGGCGCGCGGACATACTATAGCATTTAACGTATGGCGAAAATTATGATTTGTTGAAAACTCTTTGAAAATTCTACTAGTAAAAGCCAAATTTCTATCCGATACTACTCTTCTCGGATAACCGAACAAACTAAACATATCTTTTAAAGTTGTAACAGTCTCTACGAAATTCATTGTTCTAGATGGTAGCGCTAACAAAAACTTTGAAAAGGAATCTACTATCATTAAAATATATTGATGACCCTTTTTAGTTTTACGAAAAGGCCCGAGATGATCAATGTGTACTACTTCCATAGGGATGGAAGGCTTAGGAATGGGATGTAACTCACCACTTCGTTTACCATAATCTCCTTTTGAATATGAACACTCCAAGCAATGATTCACATTTTTTTTAATAAAACGAGCCATCTTAGGAAACCAATAATCCGATTTATTAATTCCTCACATCTTCAAAACTTCCACCTTGCAAAGGAAGGAACGACTAACCTATCACCATTTATAGTTTTCCTGTATAATCGATTATTTTCAATTTTATAATCATTTTTAACATCAGTACAAGCCGGACCTTCTGATAATTGCTTTATTATGCTATTTAATTTATCATCTTGCAGCTGAATAGTCAAATACCAGTCATCAGCAGATAACATATTTATATTAGTATCGAACACTTGAGAATACTGAATGTCTTTTGTTGACTTAGTTTCACCTATTATCGGATTGCGACTGAGAGCATCAACATACTTCATACGATCTCCCGGTCTATATGCGATCTGAATATCGTATTCCTGGATCGTAAGCCACCACCTTGCTATCCGAGGGATTAAATCCTTTTTGAGCAATGTATACCTTACAGCTGAACAATCGGTAACAACTTTAATTAATTGTCCATAAACATATATACGAATATTTTTTTTTTAAGAATCAACGACGGCTAACGTCTCAAGTTCATAACTATGATACATACTTTCTTCGAGAGAAGTAACTACTATAATAAAACACTGGTTTTAATTCGCCATCCGTTTGGAGTTGGAATAAAATTCCCGCTACCCCTATTTTATTTGCGTCTGTATGTATCTCACAAGGTAGTAATGGGTCGTATAAAGCCAACACAGGTCGGGGAACATAACCTTTGTTTTAATAAATCCAAATAATCTTCATGTTTCCTATCTCAGATCCATTCAGATTTCTTTTTTGTTAGATCTGTCAACGGCTTCGCTATGATTGCAAATTTATTAATGAACTTTCTGAAGTAACTACACAGTCCTAAAAATTTTCGTAATTGATGTAGACTATTTAGCTTAGAGAAATTCTCCACGGCGTGTATTTTATGATGTCCGGGTCTAAAACCCTCCGAACTAATCTCATAACCCAGAAATGAAACTTTTCTTTTAAGAAATGAACACTTTTTAAGGTTTAATTTTAAATCTGCTTTACGCAACTGAGATAGTACCTTTTCTAATAATTTTAAACCATCAGATACGCTTGAAGTTGATAATAACATGTCATCCATAAAGGTTACAATTTCATCACTACCCACAAGTTTCACAAATTTTTGGATTACCCTCATGAAAACTGACGGGACATTGGCTAAGCCGAATGGTACCCTCAAATATTCATAAAGACCATCAGGAGTAATGAATGCCGTTTTATGGATAGAATCTGCTCTAATTGATAAATGATGGTAGCCGGAAAATAAGTCTAAATTTGTAAATTTTGTTTACCCGACAACTTAGTTAATTGGTCATCCATATGAGGCATAAGGAATCTATCTTTAATAGTAATCCTATTTAACTCCCTGTAATCGACACACAATCTATAATCGCCATTTTTTTTTTCGTACTAATATAATCGGAGATGCGTATTGCGAATTCGATTCTCTAATAATACCCCCTTTTATTAAATCATTTACCATTGTCGTTACAACTTCCCTTTCCGTAAGCTCTAATCTATACGGCTTTCGAACTACCGGTTTGTTTATTTCGAGCTCAATAGCCATTTCACCTAAATTAGTACACCCTATGTCGCCAATATTTTTAGCAAAACAATCCCCATACGACTTTAAAAGATTAACTAACGTTACTTGATCATTATTTACAATATCACCGACATCAATATTTTCAAGTTCATTATAATTATCAGAACACTCTCCTCTCAAAGTAAAACAGTGTGATCTCACCTCTGGGTCCAATATGCACTTTTCAGCTCTTGTGATCGTTGTTCCTTTTTTCCAAACAATGGTACGGGAACCAATGTTGCAGACTCTTATGAAGCCGTTCCCATTTCGTAGCACGGAGCTGGCTACGTCATACACTACGTTACCCATGCTGAACTATCTGGGCCTCGTACAATAATCTCCGCAATCGGCGTCACGTATGGTAACTTGAACCAAGTTATCCCCAATCGGTACAGAAGTGTCTTCGACTAATTCTACTCTGAAATAGCTAGCATCATCACACACGTCGATATTATACAAGTCATTGGGGGTAGTTGTTGCCCGTGATAAGTGAGCGCCAAACTGAGATACTTTTAGCGTTATGTCATTTTGATTTACAACGGTCTGGCCTATTATAAGAGAAATATCATCCAAATCGACGTTTGTTACTACAGCAGATGTTTTGACGTGAACCTCGTCGATTGATAATTCAAACTGTACCTCTCCTAATGCTCGAACCGAATCACCGTTAAATCCTTTTAACACTGTATTTGTGGGCATTAGTTTGTGTTTAAGGGCATCAGATGCTCCCTTGAATAGTATATTAAGCTCGCTACATGTATCTAAATAAGCCTTGATAAAAACCTCATTTACCCTCACACTGTTTTCTTATACACATCATTCAACTGTGATATCAATTGAACTTTCCTAACAGGATTCGGTTCTACTTCTGTCGGAATTGCACATGTTCGCCAAGTGACCTAGTTTACCACACCTGAAACACTTTGTTTATCGGGTAATTTACATGTTGTAGCCACGTGCCCTGTTTCTTTACAGCGATAACAGATCGGTGATTTTTTGAATATACTGTCTTCTGCATGTGATGTGTCGAGGTCCTTCTGCATGTGTTACTCTTGGTATATTATTTGATTTAGAGGGTAGATATGAATCAAAAGCTGACAAAAATCCTTCATATAACTCATCCGGAGTAGAATACTGAAAAGCTTGGGCGTTAGCACGTAGTTCATTAGGTAATCCTCGTACAACACAAGATACCGAAGCCTGGTCACTTAACTGACATCTATAACACATGGCTACCTTCTCTTGAAAATATTTGTTCATAGATTAATTCATCTAATAAAAAGGCGTTGTCATGATGACGAGGAAAAGCTCTAATAATCATGGATTTACATTCTTCCCATGTATATTCATAAGAATCTAATCTATTAAACCAAATTCTAGCTTGTCCTTGCAACTTTGATTGTAGAATAAATGATTTAGTCTCATCGTTCCAACAGTAAATGATATCCAATTGTTCAATTTTGTTAATCCAATTTTTTATATTTAAATCACAGTTGTCTGGATCAAAATCGGGAACCAATTTTTCAGAATTTTGTAATTTTGTTGTTTTTAGTTGTAATACTTACCGATTATAATTTATATATTCTTTAACTGCTTCACTAACTTTTTTATTGATCAATGATTTAAATGACGGAGAATAGTTGTCACTTACTTGAACATTTCTACTCTTTTTTGATCGTACGTAATATCCTTGATGCCCTCCGGATCTCTTCATTTTTATATTCTTTTTTTTTGTAGGTAAACCCACTTCTGACTATTACTTTAATTACAAAACACAACTGACTCTTTAAAGAAAATAATTAAAACAGTACGACTTCTTGGTAAATCACTGGTTTATTTCAATTTCACAAAATAATTAATAATTACATCCAAAAATGCTCTTTAAATAATCTCTCCTCCCCTCTCCTTTCCTCCCCTCTCCTCTCCTCTCCTCTCCTCACCACACCTCTCCCCACCTCGATACATCACACCACTCCACACCTCGCCCGCCGCCAACTCACCCCTTAGTCAATACAGCTCCTCTTATTTTTTTGTTACATTATAATTTGAAATAATAAGTCCAGGTTTCCTCACAATGTTTTCCTTCACCGTCTATCAATGGTGTCCAAATAGTCTTAGAAAGTACATATGACTTAATATAATACAGTACAACTATACTCTACTTTAGAACAAACAGCCTGATCAATAATTGAAGTTGGGCAGTCCAGAATAATCTTTTAATGTTTTAAATACCCAGCTGGCTACTAAATAAGCCGAGGTTAGTTTAAATTATCAGGCGATAAGTGAAAAAACATTACCTTTTAAATATATTATAATTATTAGCCTTAGTTTTCGATTTATTTAACAAATTGTAATAGCAGAGGATAACATGAATAGGTTACTTATAAAAAAACATACCTATAGGTAGTTACAAGACCCGCTTTCCTGTATTATTAATTACCTACATGTTAATTATAATAGCAACTTTAGGTGTATGTGAGTATTCCAAGGATGGAATTATTGAAAAATAACAATATAATCTATATTTATTATTTATTTTAACTTTAAAACTATGTTTATTTTGTTCTGGCAACATTAAGTCGATCAATATATTGAAGCTGTAAACACTGGTTTCAACCACGTCGTATGCTATTGGTAAAATAAACATTAAAAATGTATTTTTTATTATTGAATATACCAAAAATGTTTTTGAATTATATACAACGTTTTTCTTAAGCTTCTTTTTCTTTTTATTGAACTCTGGTTAAAAAATCCGCTTGTTTAGACTTTTTGTAAACATTTTCTATTAATAGATGACGTGTCATTATGACCGACAACCAGACATCAGGAGTAAATAAACCCTGGAGCGTCTCCTGCGAGTACGAGAGAGCGCTATCAGCACTGCCGGGTTCCCAGCGGCGCCCACCGTCATCAGCACACCGTACACACTGAGCACAGCACCCTGTTGTCTTCCGATCTCATCCCAAGTGATGTTACGTTCTTCAGTATCGAAATACTCTCAAAACTGACGATCTACAGACGAATTTATCGACTCTCCGTTCGTTATGTTAGTTGACTTTGACACCTCCATTGTTATATTATTAATCTATTATAAGTTTGAATAAAAAAAAAACAGAGTAATGAATTTTAAAACATCATAATAATATTACTATTGCTTTATGATTTTAATGTTGTACGAAAAAATACACTTAAGAATAAATAAAACATATTAAAAATATTTCATCTTTTAAACTTTTTTAATTGATTTACATTAACATACAATAAAAACAATATCTAAAGGTTTAGTAGAAAACTAAGAATGAGTAATTCATTAATTTAATTTAAAGCACGATGTCTTGACTGGCAAAGTAACTACACACGATTGCTACTGTCAATAATGTTTTTATATCAAATAGAGTTATATTCATCTTATTTACATACTTAATTTTAGTCATTAAAAAAGGTATTTAAAAAAAATCTAATCTATTAATGTGTTTCTTCATTGTTTCGCAATAATCAATAGTTACAGGTAAATTTTATACTCTTTAGGAGTAAAAACATAGTACTACATTCGAGAATACTTATTTAAAGTCATTATTGTTATAATCTGTATATAAAAAAAAACTGTACGTTAAGTCAAAATTTTCATCGACTACTTTCATTTACTGCGAGAAATAAATTTAGGCAGTACTTCCACTTAGATGTTTATTGCTCCCACAACTCATCACAGAATCCCCAGTCTAGCACTTGCATTCTATTTATAATATTCAAGGTAACATATTTAGGTAAGGCCAAGTTACAATATCATACAGAGGGCGCTAGTTTCCCTCATAAGAGTTTCCATTAAATAATAAAACACTGAACAGTGCGTAAAACATGTTAAGGCTCTAATTATAAATTATAAAACCAACTTTTAAGTATTTGGACATTTAAGTTACTGTACAGAAACATTATTTACATTAATTTACATTATTATAACAAATATACAGGTGGCGCTAGTTTAACTATCATAAGAATATCCAATAAATATCAGAATATAAATAAAGTTAAGCTTAGAATTATAAAGTACATCACATATTAAATTATTAAAAATGATTATTACTAACAATACGTATGGAGAGTTAAAGCTTTTATTTATTTATTTATTTATTTATTTGTTTATTTAAAGGCTCCTCAACAATATAAACACAAACATTTATCATAATATAAAAACAGCAATGCCCTATCCTAAACACGTGTTACAAACAATATAACAATTTAATAATAATGATAAACATACTCAAAAAAAATATTAAAAAAGTGAGGAATACAAAAAAAAAAAAAAAAGTCTATACATAAACTTAAACTTGCATGCAAACTAACTAATTATTAAGGGATCATAATATTGTTTCATACCTAAATAGTCGAGGATTATCATTAAAGATATCTAAGCCCAGTTCTCACCACCGACTATTGTATACTTCCATTAATATCACGACCGGGGATTGCATTCCTAGGTTAGGTCTAAACCTAGGAATATTAAAAAAGATACGTATCTACTTCGAGCATAAAATTTAGGGACTTTAATAGGGAAATAGGGAAATTTATCTTGATAATAAGAAGAGCCCATGACTATCTTCTGTAGGAACATTAAATCAATCATACGTCTTCGATTTTGCAGCGTGCACGTATCAAAACAGGACAGCCTATCGTTATAAGAGCATCTGCTACTGATACCAGTCGTACGGTAGGCGAGATGTCTGATGAAAGACCTCTGAACAATTTCTGTACAGTTCGAATGTACTGCGTAATTTGGATTCCATACAACTCAACCGAATTCAAGTACGCTCCTAGCTAACGCATTAAATAAAATTATTTTAGAGGTTGTTCGTTTAAATCCTTTGGTGTCGCGTTTCATGAACCAAAACATTTTAGTGGCTTTGTTGATCATGGGGTCATAATGAGATGAAACTTAATTTAGAATCGAGGATTACGATCAAGTCCCAAATTTGGGACACAACTTCGATCTAAATCTCAATCTAATCTCCAAGACTTTTCTTTTCCTCGTAAATCGTTTATGCTGACATTTTGAGGTGTTAAGTAACATCCCGTTTTTGCAACACGACTTTTGAACTGATATTTACCCAATATTTATAAGAATATAAATTGAACGTTCCAGATCTTCAATACAGTTTTTTCGTTAGATCGACGTACATCGTCTGTTATAGCTACAAAGTAAATAGTTTAAAGCATTCAGCTGAATGTTACAAGAAAATACCCGCCGGTTATTCTTGGTATTTAGACATAAAACCGTAACCATACCAAACAAATATTCCTTCACTAACCGCTGTCGTTTTTATGTCAGCTTATATTTATTAATGTGTAACTGGAAGAGGATTCACTTATTACATCAGAACCAATTTGGTGGTAGAACAAGAATATGACGTAATCAACACCACTACTAGATAATCCTAAGGTTTGTCTTTTAATTAAAATTAAGTTCACTAAATACATATATATGAAAATGTAGATTTAACAGAACTTTAACGTTGACATCGAGTTTATATTTTGACGAAAACTTATTAATTTTTATGTATATTTTAAAACGAACAAATAAAAATGAATAAAAATATTGTTAAACTTAACCGATGAACAAAGGTTAAGGAAATAAGGGAAGTTAATTAGTCTGGTACGCCTGCAGCAAATATGTAGCCCCACTATCTTAAGGATTTGATAAACAAAGATAATGTTACCGAATAAGAAATATTGAAGGATATTTTTAAACTATTTTATTAATTATAAATAAATTTAATATTTTTTAAATGCGTATTCTTCAAAATTTATTACGAAAAATCTATCCAACTTTCGCTGTAAATGGGTAAAATAATATATTGATATATTTAGTTGGAAATCCTCTGATGCACGTCACACACTAAAAGCGAAAGGTTCTAAAGAACAACTATTTAGTTCTCTAAGTTAAACTTGATGTCTCTAAAGAATAATCTTAAACAATAGCCTTATTGGTCTCTCTATCTATGACGTCGTGGTTTGATTGCCTTGATTCCTAACTTGCTAAGGCCCGTTTTTTATAGGCAATTGTTAATGGCAACTCGATTGAACCAATGGCGATCAAAACAGGGCTCATGAGTCTGTCCTCACTGCAACTGTATTTTGCTGCTCATTTACAACCTGCTAATACAAGGTGATTATGATTACGCATATGACAGAACAGTTGTGGAGTGACAGCAGGCCATCTCTAGGTAGGTGGTAGGTAGACAGGCTCAAAAAGATTCGGAAAAAAATTATGGTACAGTGTGTTAGTTTTGCTTTTCAGACAGTCTCTGATTGAAGCGATGCTAAGCATGGGTAATTTAAAATAATAAAAATAGAAGCGTATCTTTTACCGCCAAGTGCTATCAATTCAGAATGTAGATGAGCTAAATAAAAATATGTAAAATTATAAAAAGGTTATAAACATGCTATTTACTTTATTTAATACAAGAATTGAAATAAATTTATTATTAATCTAAACATACTAATTTGAATACAATAATCTTTCCACCATTTACCACTCAAACGTTCAATAAACGAATCACAACGTATTTTTGTTTTTATACACAGTACGAGTACATGAAATATTTTAATGAACGTGTACTTTCAATTTATTTTTACAATCTTTCGCAATTAATATTAATCAGTTAAATAATTAAAAACTTTTCATACATAACAGCTTTAAACAAAAATCGCATATAAACAAGAAAACAAACGAAACGTCAGTGTTTTAGTAAACAATGTTTAAAACGTACTATGGATAATGAAGCAATCGTTTTACACGCAACATGAATACAGCAATTAACTTTTAAAATGAACGACTTGAGCTTAACCCAGACTCGACTTATATAATAATAAATTTACATAAAAACATATGTATGTATTTTCAATGTAAAGGATCAATCCTTTAGCAGGAATTACAAAATATTTGCCTTTTCAATATATCGTATGTTTTCCAAGTTATGTTTGGATTACAAAACTATTTTTAAATATAATAAAATAGTTTCCATTGCAGTGGTAACAGAGTTCTACGAAGCGCTGATGCTAATAATTTTAAATATTACCTCTTTTCCGTTTTGGATTAAAATATACGGCGAATTTGGCTGTATTGCTACGGAAATGCACGGACAATTTAATGGTACCTCATTTGGAAATCGTCGAAAGGCTTTGAAAGGCTTCTTTTCAAAGGTTTATATAGCATGTTTTACTCCTTTTTATAGAGTTTTTATCATAAAACATATAGCTCGGATAAAATTTATCAGTTTCGACCGCAAAATGTTTATTCCACAACATGTTTATGCATGTTTCACCCTGTAGAATTTGAGTTGTATAAATTAATCTTTAGAAGTAAGTGTAAAGTGTTCTAGGTACACTTTGAGTCTTGATTTTTAACGTTCAGCGTTACTTTCAGTAATGTCCTACAAGATGGCTGAAGCAAGTATTAATACATTCAAATATAAGTCGATACTCAAATGTTGCCATTACTAAATTACAATGTTTCTATATTATTATAAATTATAATCAGTCAGAAAAATGATTCTAAGAATTATAGTATATAATAATTTTTCAGCTCGACCTAACAAGCTTGGACACCTTGTTAGGTCAAGCTGAAAAACGTAATATTATAGCTTGACCTATAAACGATTAGTGCATACAAACAACTCGAGTATGCTACATTGACACTCGCCGCCGGGCCTGTGATACCCACAATTGCATTGCACCAGCCATCCTTGTGCCCCAGCTATCGTAACTCAACAAACATAAATCACATTCATAATTAAATTTAAATTCTTAATTACATAATTTGATTTTTTATCTTACGTACTCCACTTAATGTTATAAAATAAATTAACTCCGAAAAATTATATTTTCATCCAACTGTCATGCACAAAACGCAATAACTGATAAAACAAGCGAAATTATTATAAGAACAAAACAAAGAGCCTCATCACCGGTATTCATATTCGTTTATAAGTATGAAATTTTAAATAATTTGACATTCATTAACATACAAATAACGTTTTTCAACCGCGGGAACTGAATATATCATTTATTTAAATCGGGGAAATGCAAAATGTCCATTGGATTGCTACTATTTGTTTAAACTTCCAATACTATTGAATATTCAACTTACATCTTAAGGAGTAATTTACGCATTATTTTGTTTGGTTTTTTTTGGCAAATATATTGCATATACCACACTTAAAGTCATGGCGTTTCGATGATTGTTGCGGTTCTTATTTTATAATTACTTAAAATACACATGATCAGGACAAAGAAGTTAATGAAGTTATTCTTATGACTATTAAACTTTTAGTTTCTTTATATTTTAATATAAAGAAACTGAAAGTTTATACGTAATGACTTGTGAAACCCTAACATTTTTTTTTCATTAGAACTACGAGTGCACGAAATATTGTTCACATAAATTATTTCTTTTGTGAAAATCTAAGCATGCTACAAGTAGAGTTAAAATGTTATCCGTTCTGTAGTATACGCATTATAATAATAGTCTATAATAAAAATATCCTCCGAAATAGAGCCTTGCGCATATTATATCCGCCTCGTACAAACTCAGCATACAGTAATGTCTGACAAACTATATGCCATTAAAACTTCACACCGCTGTTACACGTGTTTATAATTTATTTTATAGTTCCACAAAACATGCATCGTTCAAGTATTAAACAATATACGAATAGATATAACAGTATCTGTTAATATAATGTTTCAGTAGTGTTATTTTAAAACAATATTTATAGTCTCTGCGCGGTTATGGACAAGCTGTTACAGTGATGTATTATCACACATTATATTCTTTATTTTTTTTTCTAACTCTACCGGTTATATTGACTAGTAGTATAATACTAATATGTACAGTACGCAAATATATATATATTTAATAATCATAATTAAAAAACTCTTAAAATATTATTGATAGTGAATATTATAATATGAACTAGAACTATAGTTCTTGTTGTTGAGTCTGTAAGTTGTATTGTCAGGTTGCTCTCTTTTGTAGTTATCGAAAACTTAAATTTTCCGTGACCTTTGATAATTTCAGTAATATGTTACTATTAAAGTCCACGATCAAAGCCTTCGACTTATTTTCTTTAACCTTTCTCAGAAAAAAAAAAACATTATTCTTAAAACAATTTTGCTTCTCAATTTAACATAAATTCTCTTAATTTACGTAACAAAAAATATAAATTTAAGCAGATTCTAAGTATACAGGTTATAATAAAAAGGTCATCTGGAAAATAAAACAAAGGTTTAATTTATGTTTTACACGAAAGAAAAAAGTATACATAAATATAATACTGAATCACTCGTAACCACATTTCCACTTGACTTCTTGTCTGTTAGAGAACTTGAAAAGGGTAACAAGATAAGATATTATTTTATTAGTTAAATATGCTTACTTAGAAATAAAGAATTCAATACAAAAAAAATATTAAAAATAAATGATTATTTATTAAAATGAAACTAATATTTTTCGGATAAACTACGCGTGATTTATTTTTGTATAAAACTACATACTCCCGTGTACATACATATGTACATACTCCCGTCATCTCGTCTGCCCGTGATCACGGTTGCTGAAAAGTAACCGAAACGTCGGGAGTATGTAGTTTTTTACAAAAATAAATCACGCGTAGTTTATCCGAAAAATACTAGTTTCATTTAAATGAATAAAACTCGCGAAAATCTTAGATCTCATAAATGATTATTTTCCAGAGTATACATTAAGATATAACTCATTTGGTTGTTCCGGCGACACGATCGCTGGAAAGCAATCGGAATTTCCGCTTAGTGCTGAATGAGTTACTTTAGTTTCTGAAAAAAAGGAAGGCCGAAGGTAAATCAAAAACATCTTTAAAATACTTTTTTAATTAAATCTAACTTAAAGCTACTGAATAATGACCTATGACTTGCGATCTAAGACCTGAGAGCTGTGAGCTGTGACTGACCTATGGTTGTGACCTATCTAAAGTAGTCCTGCAGAATACGATAGTTGACCTATCCAAACTGAACCTGAAGAATAGGCTCGATAGTTGGTATAAAACACGTAACTTGCAGTTCGGCGTCCGGTTAGACGCACATTATTGTTATCATACTTCCTAAGGCACAGAAAATAATTATAATAAAAGAAATAACTAATAATAAAAAAATTAGAATTCTTAATAAAGACGTATCAATGTTTTTGCAACAAATGCAACAAATTATCTTCGTAGAGAATGTATGCCTAACTATCAGATAAACCAGAAAAATAATTGAGGGACATTTTTACTGTGAGCTCATGAACTTTTATAATAGAAGTATAAGTCAAAACCAATAATGAAAAAACTCCTAGTGTTTCGTAAATCAAATTAAATGAATCTCCTTTGAGTATTATCTAATTTATTTGAAAGATTGTGTTATAATAGTATAAAAGTTATTGTTGAAAAGGACAATTTAAAAATACTTTTTTATATATATCCATCGATGGATATTTATATATATCCATCGACATATTGACTCATCGTGATATTCCTGGAACCATGAAGTGTAGGGACTTGAAATTTGGTAGGAATATTAGTTTCGCCGAAATTAGATCAGCTAACAACGAATTTTATGACATTCCACCCCCAAGGTTTTGCGTTGGCGTCATCAACGAAAAATTCTCTTTTTATATATAACTCCCACATACTAATATGTTAGGAACCGTCTAAATGTAATGTAGACATTATTTACAAGCGAATTTTATAACAAATCATCCCCAATAATAATTGCAGATGTGGGTGCTAACAATGAAAATTTCAAATTTCTGTATTCTATGCCACAGAAAGCAGACGGGAAACTGCTAGACTTTTATAAGCCTCAAGCAATTATATTTTTACTTTCAAACAGATTGCTTTTTTAAATTACTCGAGTATTATCGATGTTGACATAAAAAGAAAGCAAGTCAGTGAAAAGTTATTTTGTGGTGACGGAAATAGGTGGAAATCTTTTGCATTCATACTTTTATTAATATCTCATCAGATCATTCCTAGGGAAGTGGCTTCGTGTGTTTTATGCTTTAATCTGTTGCTGCTCGATTTATATATAAAGCATGTTATGAAAACTACATGAAAGACATCGATAAAGTTATTCCCTTCAAAAAATATTCGCCTTCGACAGTCAGATGTACGGACGCACTTTTTCGTCTATTTTCTGGTATAACATATAATGTTTTGTAAGGATTATATATGTAAGGATATTAACAATCCTTTTCTGTGCTTTTATCACAATACACTCGTTGAGAAATCTACGAGTATATGTGTGTGTCAAAGTTATATTAGTGTGTGTAACGTTCATTTTAAATAATTGAATATCTATACTCAACTGCGACACCTAAAAAGGGGTAGAAAGTTTGAGTAACAAATATTAATATTATGCTAATTATTTTTCGATTGTCATGTCTAACCACATTTAGCTCTATCTTCTGTATACGTGGCAAAGGTGACATAATCATCATCATACGGTGAGTTATTAGATTTTCATTCAAAAACTAAATTTATAACTTCATGTGCAATGTTTTATGAATGAACAACGGGAAACTTTCCGTATTTAGTATGCAGCATGACACTTGTACTAATGATATAGGTCGCGGCACAGATGGGGTTTATAATTGTAGAATTGAAATGAACTCGACACATCTCCATATAAAGCGTAGTCAGTCTCTTTGATAAATCTCGTTTTATAAATGAAAAACGTCCTATTTTTATTGAAAAAGAGTTTTACGCCAGATGTTACAAACACCACATGGCTTTTGCAATTATTATGTTGAACCTTTATGTTTTTATACAAAAGCAATTTAAAAAGCAATATTCTATGACGGATCAAATCATAATGACATTATGTCGCTAATATGTATATATATATATACCTCTATATAAAATGTATTTGTGTCCGTCAGTCTATCTTAAACTGGAGCACTGCTGGACCATTATGCTTGATTTTAGTTTTAAATTAATTCCAGAAGTCCAGAAAAGACCAGCAGGAGACAGATGATTATCATACTTGGATTGGTAACTGTGAATTAAAGTGGTTTATAGAATGTAACGAGATTGTGCAAATTAAATACAACAACAGTGAGCTCGGTAGGACAAAACTGAGTTATCCTGCCATCTCAATACGTCTGTGACTTTTATGCGACTAGAATTATAGTACTAATGCTGTGTTACATTGATCAACCTCATCAGTGCAATGGAAAAAGAGTGTCTGTGAAACAAATAATGAATAAGGCCCTCGAGGGAACGATCTAAAAGGGAAAATACTAAGGATATCTCGATTTCTAGATTTCAACATTTTAGAATAGGCTTCTAAATTTCCCAAATAGAATGCCCATTATTAGAAGTTTATGGAATTCAGCTTGAAGTGTTCCTAACGCATTTAAACATTAGACGTCGCAGGCTTACACAGTCATTTTTATTTATTAACGCACAATTAAATTAAAATAAAACAAAATATGGTTTATCAGGAATCTGTAAATTGAATCACTTCGTGTCTTCGAAGTCTAACTGAAAGTGTAAAATAAGCCGGTATCATAGGGAAAAACTTATTTAACTATATTTTCTGTGTTTGAGATAACACTGTAACTTTTTTTAAGCTCCTAATCATTTTAACTAATTTAATTTAAGTCTAAAGATATAATATAAATGTATGTTTTGATTCGTATATTTGTATACAAACAATCTTGAATAGAATAAACACCAAAATGGACATTCATTTTATCTAAATTGAATATTGTGTTGTTACAAAAACGGGCTTTTTTGATCATCGTTTTATAAACGAACCGTTTTGAGAGGTATCTCGCCATTCATTATGTTTCTGAGGTTTAATTTTATTATACCAATACTCAATTTAGATAAAATGCTTTCGGTTTAAATTGTTTTTTCGAATTCTGATTTATGTTTCGTTGTATTTGTAATGATATTGTACTATAATGTTTCATTATATATACATTTTCTTTTAGATAAAAGGTCTTTTAGATAAAAGGTCATCTACTGACCACTAAAAGTCAAAATACTGACAAATCCAATTGGCTTAAAAATTTAGTAGAACGGCAGTCTTTGGGGATGTTCATTATCTTACAATATTTTCATCAACCTTGGCATTACAGTAAAATAAAATACTATTGTTGAGTGTAACATTTACCACAACAAAATATTTATGAATTCAAACGGTTTACTGATACGCGTAGGTAAAAATTTGATTATATATTAAATTTCTCTTTGCAAAAGTCGTTTAAAGTATCGTCACGCCTACCTCCTCAGCTGTTAATTTAAACAGTCATTTACGATAATAACTAACGTCTGTTTTAATACAGTTATTTCGCATTTAAGGAACAAGATAAAATTAAACCGAAAGAAAAATTATGTTATAACTTTTATTTCCTTGTAGGTTGATTAAAAAGTTTTATATTCTTTATACGGTAATGACGTGAAGTTAACAAATAAATTGTTTTCCTTAACATACTAATTTTAGCTTATATCTTTATAACTCGTGAGAGCTATAAGTTAAATTTTTTTTCTTTAGTCAAAGAGTTTAAGAGACTAAGATGACTTCATCTATTTCTCATTTCACTGCCAATACTTCGTTTCACTTCACTACAAAACAGCGTTTTATAAAAATGAAATAATTCGTTTTGAAGTTAAAGCTTAGATTGGCTATTATTCTAGAACGAAGGAGACATTTTTTTGCCACCAGTGCACGGTTAGAACAGGGAAATAAAAATCAAAATCCACTTGACAGGCGTCAACGATATGTTCAAGGTAGGTTCATAGTTCATAGGTATGTTTAAGATAGTAAAAGGAATTTGGTATTTGCACAGAGAAATTATGAAAAAGAAAATGTATATCGCTACTCTCTACATAGCAAAAAAAAAATAAGTAAATTATCCTAGACACAAATTAACACTCAGAATCTCTGAATTTTCTTACCAGTAATTATTCTTTTTAATTGATGCTCACAATGAACGGGCCTGAATACAAGCAAAACCTATATATCTTAAAAGATTATGAGCAAAATGGATCTTAAAAAAACACGAGGCTAACAATGGGGAGTTTATTTTGATTAAGAAATTCATAATAAGAATATGCTGTTTGTTTTTTATTGTGACATATCAGATGACATTACTTAAAACGATTGTAGAGTACAGTCATATATAAGAAATCAGGTGACGTAAAATCTCTAAGCCATAATAACGTAATTCATTTGATTAAGTCATCTCTAAAATGGAAGTTCAACTGTGAGACATTTATTGATTTTTATTAAGTTAATATCAATAATGGGTAATACTCAAAAGTTGCTTGCTGTTAATTCAGCGTGAACGTATCAAAGAGACTCCGCATATTGAGATATATAAACGATCTGCTTGAACAGAAACAATAATAGTTTGTGACTTATACGAAAAACATTAGGATGGATAGCTTCCTTTTACAATTTATATATATATACATATATATATAAAACAGTACTCGTAAATACCTATCGTAATAATGGCACGGAATACAAATTTGAAGTTAAAATAGATGTTAACTTAGCTATAAAGCCTGATTTTACTGAGTTGTATGTAACATTTAAATACGAATACTTAAAACATCAGGGTAGTTCCTGTTATAAACATTTATAAGAATTAATTTGTTTGATGTCTTTACAATGCAAATATTCTTATAACTCATGATCATCCCGATGCTTTTCAGATGATGCGAAAAAATATTAATTTTCAATATATTTGTACAACGTTATACTGGTAAAAATATCAGCTTTATATTATTCTTGATTCTTAGTAATTCTGTAGTTTTATTTAAATAGAATAACAATAGAAATTTCTTATATTTTCATACTCACTAGTTGCTAGTACTCACATACGTTAGTTTTGTCTTCAAAAAACACTCATTACAAATTATAATGTGTGTTTGTTTGGTATCATTTTATGTTTACAACGTATGATTATTCAACCTTTATTAAACAAACAGGTTGTTTTTATCTGTTTATAAGTACTGATATATATATATGTGTGTGTGTGTGTGCGTGTGTGTGTTTGTATTTCCGGGCCTTATATATTTTGTGGTATACTGGTTTCCTTACATATAATAATTAAATTCATTTATAGAATAAATTTCTGAAAAATTATTAATATGTTAAAATCAGACACATCATTTGCTGGTATCATATAATATTTTCTTAAGGAAATTCATCTTATTCAAACCCAGAGGACTTGCCCCACTTCTATGGATAACTGAATTGATATTCTCCTATTAATGATCGCAAACATGCTGGGAGAACGATTCAAGGCAAATCTGTTTACAATGTTTATCTGCTTTCGTATTTAACATCGAAGTTAAACATTAAAGCTCTGCTTCAATTTACACAACATGAAACAGTGTTTATGATATTCCAAAAATTTTTACTATTGACTTAATTTTTATACTCGAAATAACAACTATATTTCACTTTTAATCGACTTATTCAAAGTGTATCCCGTTTTGATATATATAAATATTACGAAACAAAAAGAAACAAAGCAATAAGTCTATAAAATTCAGCAGGAAACTTAATATATTAGTAATAATATTGAATGTGGAAGTTTTACAGACGTCTTTTAAGACTCGATAAGCAAATTTCATTTCATATCGTTCAATTTAAAATTTGTCAAAATGAACATAGCTCTCGGATTTATTGCCTTACTCAAAATTCACTGCTCTACCTAATTTGAAGATATTAATCAAATGATTATTTTACTATAACTATAATTATAACGTGCATAGAAAATATGTCGCAATCGGTTATATAGAATTATTATACGAATAAACACAAATTCTTAATAGACAATTAAACAGTGTAACTCACAACAGACAGACATAAGTCACTCGAGATTTTTTGTCAAAGATTATTTTTAATTATTGAAAATTTTAAACACGAAATGTGACCGATTAAGTAATAAATCTTTTTATTATATTATATTCAGAATATTTATCATTTCAAGGATTTTGTCAAAATCAAAGACTTAATACAGTAATCCCCCCTATAACACGATACTCTTATAACGCGTTTTCATATAACGCGATTTCATGTCCCTCGTATAACACGTGTTTTCCCCCGTATAACACGGGGATTCCCAAATGTTCTTGGTTTGATTTTAATAAAACGCATATATTTCGTTCATAACATAGTTTTACCTTAATATTCGATTTAAACCCTCTTTAACAAGAAAAGTTAAACGTGAATCATTTGTATATAACGCGTTATACGAGGTCATACGAGCGCGTTTTACGAGAATTTTCGTACAACGCGTTTTCCTATAACGCGGAACAAATATACCGTGTAATAGGGGGGATTACTGTACTTAAATAAAAATTAGACAGAAATTCAATTACAGAAATAAAGCTTCTTTTTTAATACTATTGAGTGGATTAGTATTATATATTTCAAGGATTTTGTTTGACAAAAGACCAAAGACTTAACGGATAAAAAATAAAAACGAAATTCATTAGAAAAAATTTTCTTAAAAAAATTACATTTCTGATTCCGTGTTGTCCCTTTTAGTTTAGGTGTTATAAAGCTTTGATTAGTACATTATCCATGTATGTTTGTAAACCAAATATATATTTTTGGTAACTCGCTGTAAATTAATACTTAAATTTATTTCATTGAGTAATAATGATATAATATTATTTTTTTTACACGCACGCAAGACTATTGCGAGATTCACTGTGTTTAGTGATGTAACAATATGCCAACTTTATATTTACATGCTTTTATTTAGCTACATATGTATGTATGTATGTATGTATGTTTGTTACCGACTTCTTCCAACTCGATTTTGACCGATTTTAAACGGACCGATGTCGCTCAAATTTTGTAGGCTTACCAAGGACCGGTGGCAAA
Organism: Danaus plexippus; assembly: GCF_018135715.1. Taxonomy (NCBI): domain Eukaryota; kingdom Metazoa; phylum Arthropoda; class Insecta; order Lepidoptera; family Nymphalidae; genus Danaus; species Danaus plexippus. The sequence continues at coordinate 6,667,732 of NC_083549.1, forward strand.
TTAATACCTCATAGAAATTATATCAATTTCATCATTAGGATTGCCAGGATCATCATATCATATCATAGACGCTTTACATGAGAGTGAGAGAGATAGAGCGTGCTCTCTCAAGCGCTACTGTATTTGTTGGTAAGCTACGTAGCTGCATTATCAGCAGCAAAAAATCAAAAACTTTTGATAAGTAGAATTTTATATTTAATTTCTAAGTGACTGAGCTGATACTAACTAACTTAATCGCGATAATTACCAAAAAATTGCCGTGTCACAAATATGACTACTGGCAGGATCAACCAGGGAGATGTGTTCCGGAATCTAACTTCGTGAATATATATATATATATATATATATATATTCATCGTATGAAACCGTATTTATCGTATGATAAAAGTAATAGTTCAAACATAGCATGAAAGATATGGTACAAAGTGCCACATGCTTTTCTCATAACAATACTAATATTTTCCGCCCACTGTTATTGTTAATGTTAAAGGTTATTTTTTACTTTTTAGTTGGGTTAATTAGAAAAGCATGTTTTTAGTTTTTTTTTTATATATATATTTTATTTAGTAAAATTTTATAAGAAATAGAAAAATTTTGGCTTGAACGTTCATTACTTGTATTGATTTATGAGTATTTTTACAACAGTCTGTGGCCTTTTTCAGAACAACTCTTTATTATTACCGTTGAAGGGAAATTTGAAATCAGAATGTTTTTACTACATTCCGATTTCCAGCATGGACTTTGATTTACATTTTCTCAACTTTACACACGTGAAACTAAAATAATAATACGTTTTTTATCTAAGCTATAAAATAATCCCTTTCTCCGAGAATCTTGCAGAATAAACTGTCATTTACAAGTTTTTACTATAACTTTAACGTTTCCCTCAAGTTCGTTGGTCTTTCAAATATTTTTGATAACATTAATATTAGAATTAATTATAATTTTTTATAGCTAAACCATTAAGAATTCGTGCATTTTCTTCTGTGCCCAAAAATTAGCATACTTTTCAAAAATTCAAATAACGTGTATCAAAACAATTTTTATAATGAAATGTGACGTTGTTTTATTTCTTCTACAAATTACATTAGTCACTGTAATGAAACTTAAAGCTTAGTTGCAGTTATTTTAGGATGGAGGGTCGAAAAGCAAATATTGACAAACCCAAGCCTACAAACGTGTGGTATTGATCACGTCAGCGATAACCGGAGGATTGAGGAACCAAAATTATCGTACGACATATTTAACATTTAAAAATACAATTGAAACTTATTCCGATTTAAAATGAAATACAAAAAAATCAAATATTTTATGTCACTTGGTGATAAAAATCAGATTAGTGTCTGGTGATGAGACTAAGATTGTTCGTGCAGCAAAAACCATGTGACTTCGCAGTTAGTTAGTTGTATCGTATACTAAGTATTAATTGAAGTAGAACCGGCCACTCGATGGCTTAACAGAATCGTCATTGCCCAATAGTTACCTATATTACATAACCTTTTCTATACCTTATTAGTTTATTTCAGGAGTATCCTATTTTAGAAACGAAGTGCACGTATCTAATAGAACTTTACTGAAATATCGTTGTTCAGTGTAAACATATTTCGACTGTAAAATAAAATGTCAGTTTACCGAGACACAAATAATGAATTTAGCTTTACTCCAAAATATTATTAGTCACTCACAAAACAAAAAAATTAATTTGGTAAGATACTAAAGCACAAAAAAAATATAAAAATATATAGCTTACATGAAAGAAAGTAAAAGTTTGATAAGAACAGGCGACATCAAATAGTATACTTAGATCATTGTTTGAATGACCAAGAATGCAGTTAAATATAAAATTTACAGTAATCCCCCCTATAACACGGTAATCTTATAACGCGTTTTCATATAACGCGATTTCATGTCCCTCGTATAACACGTGTTTTCCCCCATATAACACGGGGATTCCCCACGTGATTTTCCTCATTTAACTCGGGGATTCCAAGACGAACAAGAAAATATGCTCTTAAGTAAAGAATATAATAAAAATTCGAAAGGTGAAACCTTTGAACATTCCGTTAAAAAAAGATGTCGGTGGAACGTTATTTCAGATAGCTCCGACAGCGAATAAATATGTAATAAAACTGTTTTTGGAACTATTTGATTTATTTGAAATTACCTGTTTTTTAGTTACATATGTATAAGTTTTTTATTGAAAATGTTCTTGGTTTGATTTTAATAAAACGCATATATTTCGTTCATAACATAGTTTTTCCTTAATATTCGATTTAAACCCTCTTTAACAAGAAAAGTTAAACGTGAATCATTTGTATATAACGCGTTATACGAGGTCATACGAGCGCGTTTTACGAGAATTTTCGTACAACGCGTTTTCCTATAACGCGGAACGAATATACCGTGTAATAGGGGGGATTACTGTACTTAAATAAAAATTAGACAGAAATTCAATTACAGAAATAAAGCTTCTTTTTTAATACTATTGAGTGGATTAGTATTATATATTTCAAGGATTTTGTTTGACAAAAGACCAAAGACTTAACAGATAAAAAATAAAAACGAAATTCATTAGAAAAAATTTTCTTAAAAAAATTACATTTCTGATTCCGTGTTGTCTCTTTTAGTTTAGTTTTACTTTATTTATTTATTATTCTTTTAGTTTAGTTTTACTTTATTTTTTTTTTATTACAAAAAAATTGCTGTCACAAATATTACTACTGGCAGGATAAACCAGGGAGATGTGTTCCGGAATCTTACTTCGTATATATATATATATATATTCACTGTATGAAACGGTATTTAACGTATGAAAAAAGTAATAGTTCAAACATAGCATGAAAGATATGGTAGAAAGCGCCCCATGCTTTTCTCATAACAATACTAATATTTCCGCCCACTGTTATTGTTAATGTTAAAGATTATTATTTAATTTTTTGTTGGGTTAATTAGAATAGCATGTTTTTAGTTTCATAAAATTATATTTTATTTAGTAAAATTTTATAAGAAATAGAAAAATTTTGGCTTGAACGTTCATTATTTGTATTGATTTAAGAGTATTTTTACAACAGTCTGTGGCCTTTTTCAGAACAACTCTTTATTATTACCGTTGAGGGGAAATTTGGAAACAGAATGTTTTTACTACATTCCGATTTCCAGCATGGACTTTGATTTACATTTTCTCAACTTTACACACGGGAAACTAACATAATAGTACGTATTTTTTATCTAAGCTACGAGTATAAAACAATCCCTTTCTCCGAGAATCTTGCAGAATAAACTGTCATTTACAAGTTTTTACTTTAATTTTAACGTTTCCCTCAAGTTCGTTGGTCTTTCAAATATTTTTGATAACATTAATATTAGAATTAATTATAAATTTTTATAGCTAAACCATTAAGAATTCGTGCATTTTCTTCTGTGCCCAAAAATTAGCATACTTTTCAAAAATTCAAATAACGTGTATCAAAACAATTTTTATAATGAAATGTGACGTTGTTTTATTTCTTCTACAAATTACATTAGTCACTGTAATGAAACTTAAAGCTTAGTTGCAGTTATTTTAGGATGGAGGGTCGAAAAGCAAATATTGACAAACCCAAGCCTACAAACGTGTGGTATTGATCACGTCAGCGATAACCGGAGGATTGAGGAACCAAAATTATCGTACGACATATTTAACATTTAAAAATACAATTGAAACTTATTCCGATTTAAAATGAAATACAAAAAAATCAAATATTTTATGTCACTTGGTGATAAAAATCAGATTAGTGTCTGGTGATGAGACTAAGATTGTTCGTGCAGCAAAAACCATGTGACTTCCTAGTTAGTTAGTTGTATCGTATACTAAGTATTAATTGAAGTAGAACCGGCCACTTGATGGCTTAACAGAATCGTCATTGCCCAATAGTTACCTATATTACATAACCTTTTCTATATCTTATTAGTTTATTTCAGGAGTATCCTATTTTAGAAACGAAGTGCACGTATCTAATAGAACTTTACTGAAATATCGTTGTTCAGTGTAAACATATTTCGAGTTTAAAATAAAATGTCAGTTTACCGAGACACAAATAATGAATTTAGCTTTACTCCAAAATATTATTAGTCACTCACAAAACAAAAAAATTAATTTGGTAAGATACTAAAGCACAAAAAAAATATAAAAATATATAGCTTACATGAAAGAAAGTAAAAGTTTGATAAGAACAGGCGACATCAAATAGTATACTTAGATCATTGTTTGAATGACCAAGAATGCAGTTAAATATAAAATTTACAGTAATCCCCCCTATAACACGGTAATCTTATAAGGCGTTTTCATATAACGCGATTTCATGTCCCTCGTATAACACGTGTTTTCCCCCATATAACACGGGGATTCCCCACGTGATTTTCCTCATTTAACTCGGGGATTCCAAGACGAACAAGAAAATATGCTCTTAAGTAAAGAATATAATAAAAATTCGAAAGGTGAAACCTTTGAACATTCCGTTAAAAAAAGATGTCGGTGGAACGTTATTTCAGATAGCTCCGACAGCGAATAAATATGTAATAAAACTGTTTTTGGAACTATTTGATTTATTTGAAATTACCTGTTTTTTAGTTACATATGTATGAGTTTTTTATTGAAAATGTTCTTGGTTTGATTTTAATGAAACGCATATATTTCGTTCATAACATAGGTTTTCCTTAATATTCGATTTAAACCCTCTTTAACAAGAAAAGTTAAACGTGAATCATTTGTATATAACGCGTTATACGAGGTCATACGAGCGCGTTTTACGAGAATTTTCGTACAACGCGTTTTCCTATAACTCGGAACAAATATACCGTGTAATAGGGGGGATTACTGTATCTTCATCCTTGATATACAAACACAGCAGACGTTTCTAACTTCACAAATAGTTTCAATATGTGTTCAATGTTACGTATTTTTAATTATTGCTTTGTTATTTATTCGCTAGATGGCACTAGGGGTTCAATAAATCACGCCAGCAGTGGCACTTCGCTGAATCTGTAAAGGCCCTAATATTTATGCCAATAACATTTTCGCGCTCACGCTATTATGTATTTTATGGTGTTCCCAAGTCTGAGAATTAGAGGATTGTTCAATATTCAACCATCGATCGTTATTCAAAATTGTTTGTGTAATGCTTAAAACCGGCTTTCATTTTCGTTCTGAAAACTGTATTACACTTTTCATTGAAATACTGCCAGAGGTAAGTTTATTTTAAGTTGAAAGTTATAGTCATGTTAAATTTCACAATATTGTCATGTGTTATGATCAATTGAACAATCTAATTAGATGTAATCTTAATTGAAATATGAAAAAAAAATCTCGTACACCTATTAAAACAATTGAATATTCTTATATAGTAAGGTTCCAAAATTTTTTTAATAATATTTTTGAAAAGCATAAAGTCATTCGTATTTTAATCACACAAGTAGAGATAATATTTAGTTCCTTTTTTAACAATAATTACATTTGGTTTGACAATGTTAAAAACAAGCGTATTAACAAAATCCAATTTATACCTATACATAAACGTGAATATATATATATATATATTTAAAGGAAGATATTCTGTAATACTTAAACACAAAGATACAATAAAGATCAAAGTTTTCCACAGTAACTTAAACAAACCACGGATAAAATGATGAATTGTTAAAATTGCTGTTTTGTGATCTTTTGTTAAATATTTAATCTCCATTCAAAGTTAACAAAAGTACTTTCCCCAACTTGAAATCATTCGCGGATTTATGAAAATTACCTAATAACGATGGCTATTAATGTAACTGATATTAAATATTTTTATTTTTCTTACACAATAAAAGGTAAAGTTACCAGATGTATTTTGTACCAATTTTCATTTATTTCTTTGAAGAAAAGACATTTTTTGAAGAAACCTTTTTATTATTTTTATTCTATTTCATAAAATAGCGTCGAATAAATAGCTGCTTTTATTTCATTTTACATAAATATAGAGTCCAGAACTAATATCAATTCATTCTTGGAACGTACTTCGAAGGCAGCCCTATTAGATTCTTTTGAAATTCGGTTAGGTAGTGAGAGGAGCTTGGACGGTGCAGGTGAGGGTTTAACCCGCGTTAGATAAACCTACACCTGGGTAGCAAGTCCTAGGTAATATTGAAGCTTCTCTCCCTGCAACGCGATGGACCTGGAACCAGCACGGTAAATCCATTAAATGCTAAGAGGTTTCGTCTCTTTGTATGTCCCTGTCTTCTTGTTCAGAAGGTTCTTTGAGTGACTAACTTAATTTAAGAATTAATTATTTAAATAGTGTTAATATTGAAGCTTCTCTCCCTGCAACGCGATGGACCTGGCACCAGCACAGTAAATCCATTGAATGCTAAGAGGTTTCGTCTCTATGTATGTCCCTGTCTTCTTGTTCAGAAAGTTCTTTGAGACACTTACTTAATTTAAGAACTAATATTTTAAAAAGTGTTCTATATTGAAGAAAAATGAAGGAAACCTAGATTTTAAAGAAGTTATGATAGTAGTGAGATTTTTTACTAGGAAATGAGAATAGAGATTTATCCAAAGAGTACAAGCTCTTTCATCGTCTTCCTTGAAATCAACTTAAAAGGTCGCTGCTTAGACTACATCAAATGTATTGAATTTAGTTATAGATATTATTAATAATAATAGATTTAAATTTTAATAAAATTACGGTTAAAATTTACTGTATGACGATTTTTAGTCAGTTAGTTACAACAGTAAGTTGAATATACTGTTACGGAAATAGTACGTTCACACCCAACGACTTCATTTCCGCAGCGCACGGATATTGGACGAATATACGTGGTCAGGTCCAACCGACAATGTAATAAAAAAATATTAACATGTCACATACACTCGGTCACAAACGAAAGGTTAATTGAATCACTTTTAAAGTTATCCTATATAGAGCAATGACTTTTTTTATTTAAATTTAAGACGAAAAACTTTGGTAAATAATTAAAGTAATAGTTGTGGCTTAAGGCTTATAGCTTGTTCGGTTTGTTAAAATTTCGTCCCCGAAATTCAGGCCATACTGCGGGTTAAGTGGGTTGAGAAATATGTATAAGTTTTGGAAAAAAAAAACAATATAATGGAATTTGAAAAAATTGTTGTAACTATTTTATAATCAAACCATTTATTTTCATATTAAAAATTAATTATTTCATCGTGTTTAAGATTAATTTTATCATCACTTTGAATTTTCA